>NC_138978.1:61024943-61662544 GCF_964341445.2 Mesoplodon mirus
CACTGAAGGGGAATGAGGAGAGAGGAGGAGAGTACTCCCAGCAGAAGGGGTCCATATGGCAATGTCTAATAGCAGAGGGAAAAAGCTGAGAAAAACTAAGTTATTAGCATTATTATTTAGGGGTAAAACCTTAATTATAGAAGAATATGTACTCTTATGTTTTGGTGTATGAGACCTCAGCAAACCATATAGGCATGAACCATTGACAACACAATAGTGGATAATGTATAAGAACTGTTCAAAGCCTTGGGTTTGAGTTCAAGTCTGACCAGTTGCCAGCTCTATGGCCTTTGGCAAAATATATCACCTCTTTAAGCCTTAATTATATCATCTGGAAAATAGAGATTATGATAATAATACAACTGCTTGCCCTACCTGTCTCATAGGATCAATGTAAGGGTATAATGTGACAGTGGACTTGAAGATGTTTTGCAAACTGCAAAGAACTTTAACAGGTACACTGTTACTAGCGTGTTGATAACAATTATTCACAGTACAATTCAACATTTTTAGAGAGACTCCTATTGAGACAAAGCAGCAAATACTAAATGCTCTACTTCTCATTTATTATTGTATGTAACTACACAGAGGTGAACTAAATGAACACACTAAATATGATGTACAACTATATACTAGAGAATACAATCTTCCTTCCCTACAGAAGTTGGAAGAGCAGCTAACAATTTACTCTCAGACAACAGTTTAACTTCTCTCTGAGAGATGCCTGGCAGAGAATGACCAAATGCAAAAATGCATACCTAGCACAAAATAGGAGCCTAAAGTTAGCCCAGTCACCACTCCCTCCTTCAACCTTTAACCAGCCCATTGGCATTTTGTGTGTGTGAGTGTGTGTGTTTAAAGATAAAAAGAGATGGCTAACAACTGAGCAGAATTCTCATTCAATTCTTAACATTTTATGGTAAACTCTATATGTTATCAGGAAATGAAAATTAAAACAATAATGAGGTACCACTACACACCCATTAGAATGGCTGAAATCTGGAACACTGATAATACCAAAGCTGGCAAGGATGTAGAGCAACAGGAACGCTCATACATTGCTGGTGGGAATGAAAAACGGTATAGCCACTTTGGAGGATGGCTCAGGGTTTTGTTTTGTTTTTTTACAAGACTAAACATACTCTTACCATACAATCCAGCAATTGCACTCCTTGGTATTTTCTCAAAGGAGTTGAAAACTTATTCCACATAAAAAACTATACAAAGATGCTTATAGCAACTTTATTCATAATTGCCAAAATTTGGACTCAAATGAAATGTCCTTCAATAGGTTAATGACAAACTGTGGTACATCCAGACAATGGAATATTATTCAGCACTAAAAAGGAATGAGCTATAAAGCCATGAGCAGACATGGAAGAACCTTAAATTCATATTACTAAATGAAAGAAGCCAATCTGAAAAGGCTATATATTGTATGATTCCATACAGTGGAATAGGTTCAGTTCAGGATCAGTTGCCCAGGATCCAAGAAGAATAAAATAGCTTTATTTTTCATTTAGGCCTGATGAGCAATGAGAATAGAACATGTGAAAATTTTTTAAGATCAAAAATATATAATAAAAACACACATTTTTTCATTTAAATTAAGTTTTAATTTGTTATACAAAGTATTATGGAAAGTCCAAATCTTTTTAAAAGACAAAGAGTTAATGACTTACACCAGCAGAAAATTTATAATCCTTATAACCTGACCTTAGCTTTCAGTCCACCTAAAAATTGCCTTGCTTTTGTTTAAAGGATGGCTCCAAAGAAATGGAGATTGATAATTCCCACAGCTGCTCTGATTCCATTCTCATTTTTAATATTATTTTTCAGACAGTTTAGTGAGTTTCAAGTGACTTATCCTCTCCTCTCCACTTAGAATGCTTTATAGAACAGGCTATACTGTCCTATGGTCTCAGTTAACAAACTGCAAGACTTTTTAAGACAAACAGCATGGAACAGACAGTTAGCAAGCTATATTTGGAGGAGTTGCTGCCTCCCACTCCTCCAATTTCCACAAGCTTGCTCTAGAACCCTTCACAAAATAACATCCTGATGCAAACTACAGATCAGGGACTTCTATTTTATCTCTAGGCCCACTTAACTCTGGACTTAAAACCCAGAGCAGATTCTGAAGGATGCAGAGGAGGATGCCCTGATGTGTCCCAGACTAATTCTCTCTGAATTGAGTGTATGATGCCTGTTGGCCAAACAATGCAATTCTGACATTTATTGTCATGTCTTTTGTTTGTCAAATAGTCTAACAATGTTCTATAGTTTCAGCTCTCAGATCTAAGAGTATAAAATTCTTATTTAAAATTGGGTATGAAAATCCAGTATTCTCACAATACACCTGCAAAATTCATAAACCCTGGAAAACACAGCTCAGAAAGCAGAAGATTTAAAAGTGTATGGAACTTTGTCTTAATAAAGATTCTGGTTTAAATAATTCTAATACTTTCCAAGCTTTGCTTCTAAAGGAATAACAATTTCTAACTTGTTTGGATATTTTATAAGTACATATATGTACTTGGACTATGACTAAGAAAAAGAATAGAAATAAATTTCAAAAAATTAAGAAAAACCCAGTAAAACTCTTACAATTAGCTTAAATCACAAACTAATCACATTTCTCTGAAGTAAAAGTTCATTAAGTTTATATTAAATTTAGATGGAAGTTATACATCAAATATTGTGCTCTATAATCAAAATCCCAGCTCACTGCATACAAACCAGACTATTGGATATTAAACACTGTTCCTTTAAACAACAACAAAAAAGATACTATTGATGATGAATTATGCTTTGATTTGACTTGGGCCCAAGCAAAGTATCTATTATATTTCCCTGAAAAGAAAAAAAGTCACACAATTAAAATGCAATAAAACACAAATTAAGAAGTAAAGTAGTCTTTAAAATGTCATTTAAAATTTATAAGCTAGTGATACACACATAAAGGGCATCCAATAAGATTATAAAATGAAACAAACCAAGGTAAGTTTAAATAATAACATTTACTTCCTAGTATGAACCTGCTCTTTCCTATGAGAGATTCTCTTAATGAAGTTTGAAAAACAATTTTATAAGGATTCAGTAAAGGGACAATTTTGGCAGCTCCTGTTTAGCTTTAATGCTTAAATCTCAGTTTTCTCATCTGTAAAATAACTTTTAGTCTTGATGCTATCTTAAGCTCTTTGTTGATCTGTAGTGTTTGATTTAGAGAGAGTAAAATGTCTGAATTTCTATGTGGATTTTGTATTTCATTTAATAATAATGATCTTTGTACTAAAAGGGTAAATGAAACCAAAGATGGGAGGTGAGTTTTCAAGAAAGACATAGTGAAAAGATGGGAATTGGAAGCAGAAGACTAGAGTTTTCTCTATCACATATAGGTGATCTTGAGGAAATCACTGATATCTGGGAATCTTAGTTTCTTGAATGCATAATGGAAATATTAACATCCACTTCCAAAAACTGTTGTAAGAGGTGAATGAGCTAATGTAGGTGAAAGTGTTTTATAAACTCTAAGGAGTTATAAACACCTTAGATAATACATAAGTCAGTTCCTGTCTTTTAACCTATACTATACACTTTGGTACTTCCCCATCCTTTAAGCTCTGACACATCAAATCAGTTGCTAAGTTGCTTCTCAAACCTACCTAAATCTAGTTCAGTCTCTCACTTGGGCAAACGTAGTAGATCATTACTGTAGTTTGTTCACAGTTGTATTCTTAGTGCCTAAAACAGACCCTGTCATATAGTGTATACTCAGTAAATATTTATTGAATGAACAGTCTATTTTTTCTGTCTTCAGTGTCTCTCAACATTAATGTGTGTGTGTGTATATATATATATATATACACACACACACACACACGTGTGTGTGTGTTTATATTTTTGACAATTTCACTTAACTTTTTGTTTTCCCTTTAATTTGGGAAAAAATGTACACTCAAAAGTACAGAGGAAAAGATGGCAAACATTTGTATACTGAAACATAAGAGTAGATATAGTATTTAGGAGTGATTCTCTACAGGCTGCCTCCAGAAAAGGAGTTCGTTTATGCCACTGAAATTAGCTTCTGCCAAGTGCTTAAGCCATAATTCTGTTCAATGCAAGACTTAGGCCCCCATCAACCAAACCCCATCACACCAGGAGAGGAGTTGGTGCTTCAACAAACAATAAATGTTAATGTGGTGGTAAATCCTGTCAACAGCTAGCTACATCACAAAGTTATAACTGCAAGGCTTGGACCCCAACCGCCTGTTCCTGTCAGGCATCAGGCTGATGTTACCCCTAACCATGAGCCCTGAGTCAGTAGGATAAGGCTAGAGCCAATATTCTGCCATGTACTATCACAATAATACTCTGACCCATGATCACATTGGGAGGGTCCAGAGTTTCAGAAATTATGTCACTTAAAACCTCCTCCACAGCCCAAGGATCAAAGTCCATCTCCTGCTGTGCAAGGCCACAGAAAGTGATGGGCAGTGAGAATACGAGTGGGTGTTGTGGTCCTAAAATTGCTATTGATCCTTTCTCCGTGGGTTTTCCTCAGTGAACCCTGCTCCAGTAAACTTTATGCATGGGCTGTCTGGTACTTTGCCTTTGTGAAACACATATTTACGCCAAATCAACAAACATCATCTTTGCCTTGAATATTTTCTAATAAAAGAAATAAAACTTTACTGATGAAATAAATTCTCTTTGTACCCTTCCCCAATCCTATTCTTCCCTCATCTTTCACTTTCCAGAGGCAGCCTTTATCATAAATTTGATGTACATCTTTCCTATATAGTGAAATCATATGACTTCCAAAATTTTGATTAACTCTTGGTTAAAATTAATGAAGAAATTGTAGGTCATAATGTTACTTGGTAAGACATCTTGATGGGAAATAATGGTTTGACATTAATTACTTTGAGACTTTAAATTACTTTTATGATTATAATTCTTCTCTGAAAAGCTAAGGAGGAAGTGTATCAGTTAAGCTTGTGGTTAAAAACCTGATTGATAATTTTTTGTTTAATCTCTCAGAAATATAACCCTGAACCTTTAAAATATAATGGCCAAAAAGAATGAAAAACTTATTTGTATTAGGAAATTGTATTTATACTAATGTATGGAATATATTTGTTAAAAGAAAATTTTGCTCAGCAGCACTGAAATCATTAATACACACACACACACACACACACACACACACACGTTTGTCGAAAACATTCAGACTCCCTGAGCTTAGCCATCTGCTTACAGAGCATACTGCTCAAAATAAAAGATGTCTCTAACTGATTCAAATCAAAACAAAAATGAAACATTTTTCTTTCACATTCCAGTCTATATTCTTTTCTTTTACTAACTATAAATATAACCAGTAAAGGACATAATTTTGATTTTTGTGTTTAAATAATATTACATAAATCATAACATATTGTATTTACCTTCCTGCAATTTGTTTTTGTCACTCAACACTGTGTTTTTTAAGGTTTATTCAAAATTTGTCATATTGACACACTGAAATATATATCATTTAAACTTCTGTATTGTAATCACTTATGTAATTATGCCATATTTTATTTATCCAGTCTCCCACTGATGATCATTTAGATTGTTTCCAATTTATCAATGTAGAAACAAGGCTGTTATGAACATTCTTTTCTCATTTGCATGTCTTTTAGACCACTACCAACAAATTAAACAAAGCCCTGGGAGATATACAGAATCCAAACAGATGTCATTTAAATATCTAGAACAATTATAGTCCTACCAGATAGGAAAACTGTAGTAATTTAGAATTAATGACACAGTCAATAAATGAACTGAAATGAATCAAGTAATGCAGCAACACATTCAGGGTTGCAGACTTCCATGAGAAGATGGAATATGCTGGTAATATATAACTAGACGTGAGGAGACACGCACGGGTTTTGGGACTATTCCATATGGAGGGCATTGACAAATCAACTGTAAAATAGGGCTCAGCCTGGCAGCCAAGGTAGTCTGCAAAATACCCTTAAACATCTACTGTCAATATGCATCGCAGCCAGTTGAGAAAATAATCTCCAAAGCTACTTGGAATGTTTCACTTGTTTCTTTATTGGGAAAACATATGTTTAGCCTGAGAAGAATAAAAGTTGTGTATAGAAATAATGTAGCAAATCAAACAGGTAATTTTAATATTTTTGTATTAAGGAATTTGTACATACTTGGAATGTTAAATATTCATTACATATAAAAGAATTTGTCATATTTGATTGTCTAACAAATAAATTTGTGATTCTAATTTTAATGTGTGATTAGATAATTGATTTTGACTTGTAATCATAGATGTAAATATTATAAATTTGTAAAGAGCATTGAAACATTTAGGAAAGTTTAAGATTCAGCATATTCAATATTTTAAATATATTAAATTAATAAAAATTCCTTAAGTATCTGAGATTTGTTTGCCCTAAGACAATTGAAGTACTTAAAAATCCAATATATTAAATCTATAAATGTAATTTAAAGAATTTAAAGAAATTTAATTGTTACAAAAACTCCCTTAAAAGTGGTATTAAAGTTTCCTAGACTTAAAATAATAAAATATATAATCTAAATGTAAGAGCTTAAGGTGAACTAAAGTTTTTTAAAAATTTTGTAACATATTTGAATGTGAATGTTTGAAATGAACCTAGACTGAGTAATCTTCTCTATGTCTAAAAGAAACATTAAAAAAAACTCACATTGCTACCTTATACATGTCTCCTGGTACACTTGTGCAAGAGAATCTCGACATATTCCCATGACCCTTGCATAAGAATTCCTAGTTCCCTACAACTCTGCTGATACTTGATATTGGCTAATATTTTAATTTTTGTAAATCTGATCAATATGAACTGGTATCTTGTATAATTTTAATTGCACATCCCCTCATTATTAGTGAGAATGATTATTGCTTCACAAGTTTATTTGATAATCTAGTTTCCTCTACCCTGAGTTAATATTTTATACGTTGCCTATTTTAAAAATTGAGTTGTTCTTATTGTTTTGTAGGAGTTCTTTATACATTTTGGATATAAAATGTCTTTTATATATCTTGGAATTCCTTCTTCCAATCTGTTTCTTTTAACTTGGCATAAGGAATCCTGAACAGAAAATGTTAATTTTGACATAATAATCATACAAAGAATAATTGAGATTTATTGAGAGCTTACTATGTGCCAGCAACAGTTCTAACCACTTTGCACATATTCACTCAATCTTTCTAACAACCTTTGATTCTGGTACCAATATTATACCCATTTTACAAATAAAGAAAAAGGAGGGCTTCCCTGGTGGCGCAGTGGTTGAGAGTCCGCCTGCCGATGCAGGGGACACGGGTTCGTGCCCCAGTCCGGGAAGATCCCACATGCCGCGGAGCGGCTGGGCCCGTGAGCCATGGCTGCTGGGCCTGCGCGTCCAGAGTCTGTGCTCCGCAACGGGAGAGGCCACAACAATGAGAGGCCCACGTACCACAAAAAAAAAAAAAGAAAGAAAAAAGAAGAAAAAGGAAAAAATTGAAAAAATTAGGGGATTTGGGGTGGTCATTTAAAAAAAAATCTATCCTTGACCTTAAATGTATTATCCTACATTTTCTTCTAGGAGTTCGTTTACTTTTCACAGTCTTCAATCAATTTGGAGTTCACCATTGTACAAAATGTGAGATGGGGATCTAATGTTTCCCCCCCCATGTCACTTCTAGAATTGTAAACATTAAATGGCTTTCCATAATCTATAGAATAAAGTTCAAATTCCTCATGATGGCAGTCATACATTTTCTGGTCCCAGATGGCACAACTGGCCCTTTTCTTGCTTTTATCTCAAGCAATCTCTTTACCAGTCAAAAAAATCTACTCACCATTTCCACATGAAAAGTGCCATGAACCTTTTCAATTCCATATCTTTGCTTAAACCTTTCACTCAGTCTGGAATAACAATTCTACTCTCTTGTCTACAAGAGAAAATCCTAATCCTCCAAAACACAGTTGAAATTTAATCTCCTGTGCGAAAGCCTTCTCCATAGCATTCTTATTTTTTCCTTTTCTTCTTCCTATTCTCCTTTCAAAAGTCAACTGTTGTCCTGCTCTGTGCTCCTATAGGAGTTTATTTTGTTCTTTATGACTTGATTATGTTTCTTAAGCATATGTTGCTTCTTTCTTAGAAACTATATTCATTTTGTTTATAGGTTTGTTCATTCACACATCTATTCAACATTTGCTGAATGCCTATTATGTGCTAGCACTATGCTAGACACTTGAACATACAATTTTCAAGCAGCTCAACCAGTAAGAAAGACATGTATACAAAATATTATAATTTATATTGATAAATTGTTGTAGTACTTGATAGGTCCTGCAGAAAAATATATGTGATAAAAAGAATCAACATGCTAATGCTTATAGATTCCCTTCTACCAGTACACCAACACATACTAAGAAAAATTTTGAAACAATTCAAGTCTCCCTCCCCACTGCCCCAAGTTCAGAGTTTGTGGACAAGTTCTTAGAGCTCTTTTGGGATAGAACTGAAAGAATTACAGAGACAAAAAGGGATAGGTTTAGGCCTTGAAGCTATATTTAGGGTTTGAGAGATATGGACAGAAGAAGAAAAAGGAGTACTATGAACTATATATTTGGATCCATTTTAATGTTTCTTTGAGAGACTTAAATAAAAAATAGAATTCTCTTTTAATTTCTTTTGGTTGTTGAGCTGTGTATCTTAAACAAGTTCCACTGTGACCACAAACATCCCCATCCTCTTAAAATATCTTGCATTCAATGAATGTGCGAGAAATTGAAAATATTAAAATGTTTTATATGGAAAAAATAAGCCATTAGGGTTGCACATCTCAGAGCAGACTAAAATTGTTATGTAAGGAGATCAATGTATTTTTTAAATTACTTTGTGTAGTGTAATGATTTGTAAAATGGATAAGTAAAAGACTAAAATTCATTCATGATTGTACCCCTAAAAATAATGCTTCTAATATGTTGAATTTTTCTCTAGTTTTTCAATGCATATTTATTCAAAAACATCTATTGACTAACTACTACAAGCCAGGCACTGTACTAGGCCACAGGGATATAGCCCAGAGCAAAAGAGACAAAATTCACTGTTTATGTGGCACTTATAATCTAGCTGTGGAAGACTAGCAATTAACAAAATAAATCAATAAAGAATATGGTATATACCAAGTAAGTGTTACTACGAAAAATAAGTTATGGAAGAGTATTGAATAGGGAGTGTGGGCAAGAGTGGAGGTTGCAATTTTAAATAAGGTGGCCAGTGAAGACTTCACTAAGAAAGTGACATTTGAGCAAAGACTTGCAGTGGGTAGAGGAACAAACTGTGTGGATTTTAGGGAGAGGGAATAACAAATACAAAGTCCCAAGCAAGCTAGTATGTATGTAGGTAGGTATTCTCTGTTTGTTTGCTTGCTTGTTTGTTTGTTTAACACTTATAGTCCATATGGTTGGAGTAGAACTGCACCTCCGACATGTGCCCCAAATCTAATCAGCACATCTGACATTCCTGGTCATATTTCCCTCTGGTTGGATATTTAGATAGTTTCCTTTTTCTTTTTCTCTTTTTTTCTTTCCTTTTGTTTCTTTTTCTTTTTTCCTCATCCTATCACAAAGTATGCTATAACTAATTTCTTTGATTGCCTTTATGAATATTTCTGTAGGACAGAGTCCCTAAAGTGGACAATTCTGGTTCAGATTGCCAAATTGCTTCCAAAGAAGTTATACCAATTTCTATTTCAACCATCAGTATGGGAGAGGACTTATCTTATCAAATGTTTGCCAGGAATAAGTAGTCCAATTTAAAAAAACTTTGTTAATTTGATATATGAGAATGGTATCACATTTTAATTTAACAATTTTTTATTAGTGAGGTTAAATTTTAAAATATATTTACTAGCCACTTTTTGTGAATGAACTGTTCCTGACCATTACTCATGCTTCTATTGGAGTCTTAATGCTTTTTCTCATTGATTTGTACATATTTTTAATATTTTTAATATTTTTAACATGTTGATATATTCATGATAATAATTGCCAGATTACTCCTTAAAATAGAAATTTAAACATAAACAGAAAAAATTGAAAAGCCGTCTTGAAAATAATGGGCATCTATATGGTATATATACAATGGAATATTACTCAGCCATAAAAAATAAAATTTTGCCATTTGCAGCAACATGGATGGACCTGGAGGGTGTTATGCTTAGTGAAGTAAGTCAGAGAAAAATAAACACTATATGTTTTCACACATATGTGGAATCTAAAAAATAAAACAAATGAATGAATGTAACAAAACAGAAAACTGACTCATAGATACAGAGAAAAAATTAGTGGTTACCAGTGGGGAGAGGGGAGGGGAAAGGAGCAGACAAGAGAAGGGGATTAAGGAGGTACAAATTACCAGGTATAAAATAAATAAGATACAAGTATGTAATGTACAACACAGGATATATACCCAATATTTTATAATAACTTTAAGTATACTCTATAAAAATATCAAATCACTATGTTGTACACCTGAAACTAATATAACATTGTAAATCAGCTATACTTCAATTAAAAAATTTTTTAAACAATAAATAAGTAAATATATAATTACATAAATAATTCTTAAAATAATGGGCATCTAGTAATACGGATTTGCTTGTCAAAGTTTTACAACAAAGTTTTGATATTTGAAAATCAGAGTAAGGGAAGAGGATAATGCTAAACCAACAGAAACAAATGCCAATTTCAGGAACACTGGATAATATCTAAAAATATTTCTTGTAATAGTCTTTGAATATTTGCAGTAAGCAGTCCCAACCATATACTAGGGACAATTTTAAGTTCTTTCATATAATATTTATAATTATTCTGCCCAACAACATTATTTAACTTTACAGATAGAGAATGTGAGACTCAAAGAAAATAAGCCTAGTAGGGGCCACGCCTACTAGGTAGCAACTCTTGGGATTTACATTCTTTCCATTGAACCACATTTAACATACGTTTAAGAAATGTTAATCTCTTCCATGACACAAAATTACAACTTGAATAAAATCATAGAATGACATAAATTTTGACTTTTGAGTCTTACCCGGTTAGAGTCCAAAGCAGTGGGCATATTTCTTAATTCATACACAGCAACTTGTCCATCACTGTCTCCCACCAGAAGGCAATCTGTTTGCTTAGTGAAGAGAACAGTTGTGAACTTAATTCCAGGTTTAGCAACATTCACAATCAGAGGGTCCAAACTGTAACGAAATATTTTATTTGTAAATTTAGTTGTTGTTACTCTGTTCTTTATATATACAGACTAAGAAAAATCTGAGATATTTGTGATTTCATGTAACAAAAACCAAAAGCTTCTTTATGTGTTTCCAAAAGCAAAATAATTGCTTCTCACTCTTTATTCAATCAAAACTTTCATTTTATCAATAAACTAATTTCAACCAAATAAATTAAAGCAGTTCACAATTAAGATGTGAACTCATAATTTAAACTCCCATGATGAGTAATTTTATGCATTAACTTGGCCAAACACCAGTCTACACGTTGCTGTGAAGGTATCTTCTTTTTTTTTTTTTAGATATGATTAACTTAAATCAGTAGAATTTGAATAAAGCAGATTACCCTCCGTAAAGTGAGTTGTCCTCATCCAATCTATTGAAAGCCTTAAAAGAAAAGACTGAGGTCCCTGAAGTAGAATAAAATTCTGCCTCCAGACTGCCTTTGTACTCAAGACTGCAACATGGACTCCTCTGATGGAAATTCCAGGTTGCCAGCCTGTCATGCCGGCTTGGGACTTGCCAGGTCCCACGATCATGTGAGCCAGTATTTTTAAATCTCTCTCTCTCTCTCTTTATTTGTTTAGTTTCTCTGAAGATCCCTAATACAACTCCTTAAATAATAAATGTCTCTTAACAGAAGGATGTTTTGATCCAAATGAACCCCTGGAACATAAGTGAATCTCGGGCTTCCCTGGTGGCGCAGTGGTTTAGAATCCGCCTGCCTATGCAGGGGACATGGGCTTGAGCCCTGGTCCGGGAAGACCCCACATCCCTGTGGAGCAACTAAGCCTGTGCACCACAACTACTGAGCCTGTACTCTAGAGCCCATGAGCCACAACTACCGAGCCTGCGTGCCACAACTACTGAAGCCCGTGTGCCTAGAGCCCGTGTTCCACAAGAAGAAAAGCCATGGCAATAAGAAGCCCATACATCACAACGAAGAGTAGCCCCCGCTCACGGCAACTAAAGAAAGCCCGCAGGCAGCAACGAAGACCCAACGCAGCCAAAAATAAAATAAAATAAATCAATTTATTTAAAAAAATTAAAAATTAAATTAAAAAATAAATGAATCTGAACAAGATTGAAAACCTTGTTCAAAGGTTCTCTGAACAAGAACCTTTGCTACTCTTGGTTATCCAAAGCAATTCATTGACACCCTTATAAAATAACAGCAGCAGTCACTTGCATACTTCTGAAGAAGTGTTGCCCTGGGAACTACAATTTTACTAGAAAAAATAAAATCAGAGGTAGGATCATTTAAGTAGCCACTTTCTACCTTAGTCATCTCATACACAAAAATAAATTGCTTTGTGTTGTAATCCTTGATTTTTGGGTCAAACTGTTTTATAGAACAAGCCATGATGAAATTTTCCAGTTACTAAATTACTAATCTCTAGGAAAAAATTTGCAATTAATAATAAACCCATTGAATTTTATTTCATTTATTTTAAACAAGAATGTATTCCCATGCTTCATCTGATAATAACTTGCCTAAAGACCTCCAATATTTTCCAATATTGAAATATTGATTGAATAAGTATTACAGAACCATTAAATACTTTATTCCAGCATTGTATAAACTTTCATATTAAAAAGGATAGATGGCCTAGATGGCACTCTCATAACTTTGGTGTAACACTTAAAATAAAAAATTTTAATTAAATGCATGCCCTTCAAATATGTTTTAAAGCAAGGTAAGAGAGTAAGTAAATATTATAAAAAATACTTATTTTGCTCCTTTTCTTTATCTTATTATAGAAAGCCTTTAGTTAATTAGACACAATTAGAACAGTGCCTCTCTGCATTTTTCCATAAACGAGGCAATAACAGAGAATTCAAGCTAGTTATGATATCCTATATCAGCCTGTAAAAGTTTATGGAGATGGAGTAAGGTAACCTATTTTCATTCAAATATTTTTCATTCAAATATTTTTAAAATGACATATGGTATAAGTAATTAACATTAATATATTATTCTATTTTAGAATATGGTAATTTCAAGAATTATCTGGGTGTTTTAAATGTGCTCTGAAATGTTGGCATGTTATTTCAGTGTTTCCATTTAAATTGCTCTTGTAATATTTTTGCACAAAAAGGACTAAGAAAGACTATTTTGGTTGAAGAAAATGAAAAACTAATTTGGTTGTATTTTAATGTCTTCTGTGGAAACACTGGGGATGAATTTTGTTGGTATAGTTATTAATTCAGGATATTTGAAACAGTATTGAACAGCTGACAAGAATTAAGCAAACATGGATATTGAAAAGTTAAAATACCTTCTTTCCACGTGAATGTTTTGCAAACTTTTTCCCCATGTCATAATTTTACACTACATTCCTTGATTTTCTTAAATAAAATAATACTTTGCAGGTTCAAAAATATATTTATTATCCTGGCATATCTCTTTATTCACAAAGGACTCTCACAGTGTAAACTATTACTTGTTTTAAAGTAACTACAGTTCTCTCTAACCAATGTCAATACTATCAGGTATCATTTAGATTGAACTGCTTCTATTAGAAATAACTCCAAGAAAAATATTAACACTTACGTGCTGATGTGAAGGTCCCAAATCTCCACTCTGCTCTCGTTTGCAGCTGCAAATATATAGGATGATTTTGGAGACCAGGCAACATCATAAACAACATAAGTAGTTGGATAAAAACTCAAAAATGGCTTAAGATTCTCATGTTGCCATATAATAATGCCCCAATCTGCAGAACAGCTTAAGAATACATCATGACAAAATGGATTCCATGCTATTTTATACACTGGACCCTGAAATTAGAAAAATAAATTAAAATACATAGGTAAGTAGGATTTAACCTCTTATACTTTAAATTTGACCAACAAATTAAAAATGCTCAGATTTCTAAAAGCTTATACACCATGTAATTATTGTGTGGGTATTATTTTAGCTGAGAGTAAGGCCATAAATTGAATCTCTTCCCTAAATTATGCCATTCAGAAACATAAAAATATAGTTGCTACAATACTCACTAAATATTAATACATATTATACTACTTTTAAAAATATAAGTAATGTTAAGGAAAATAAACAGAAATAAGGGAGAAAATGAAGAAAACATAGTTGGAACAATCATAAAAAAATTTAGAGAATAGGTATATGCCAGAGACAATTTTACTCTGGGATCAGCATGTCAACATAAGCAAAGTCTTTTAGAAACAAATAAAAATTGTGGCTTCCGCAACTGGCAAGAAGAAATCAAGGATACCTAGAAGCCAAATTAAATGACCCCCATATTATTGGTGTTTTCTGTATAAGAAAGCATTTAATTCAAGCTGGTATTTTTAACTCTGAAGTTGTAAATTATTGCATTAAAAATGCTGTGCCTAATGATACTATTTTTTCAGAAATATTACAAGATAAAATTTTCCATACCTACTATAATTAAACTAACCTTGTGTCCTCTGTAGGTATCTAGATATTGCTCATTATATGAACAAGAACATTTGTGAATATAACCTTCTTCAGTGCCAGCCAAATAGATATTTGTGTCCTATAACACAAAAATATCAAAATGCATTTGCTTGTGATATATTAGTAAATGTGTTAAATAGAAGATTAGATGATTCAAGATCTCTTAGAGACAATTCAAGAACCAAACTAGAAATACTATCTAGAAGACAGTTGATTGTTGCCTTTTTCTTTCTATCATGACTTTACAATAATTAAATTACCTTGAAGGACTACTGTGCAAAGAAAATATAGATGTTTTTCTTTTCTGGAATAAAGGGTAGAACTTTGTATCCTGTCTAGAAATTACATGAACAAACACTGGCTTAAAATGAGGAAGAAACTTTCTAACATTTAGAGCTACCTGATAATGGAACTAACAATCCAGGGAAATAGTAAGTGTTCTTGCATTAGAAGAGAAGACAAATGACTTAACAATAACTATTTATGTACATAATGCTGAAGAAATTATTCTTGCTGGGAATGAGAGATTGAACTAGATGGAGTCGCAGACATCTTTTAACTGTAAATGTATGTACCAAATAGGGATTTAAAATGTATTTTCTACAATGAAGTCATAATCAAAAAGTCTGAAAGTCAGTGCTCTAAATCCTGACTATGTAGAGTCAGCCTCACCTGGGAGCATTGTGCAGTTGCAGAATTTCAGGACCTGTCCCAGACCTACTGAATCAGAATCACATTTTAACAAGATTCCCAAGTAATTTGTAAGTACATTTAAATATGAGACCCACTGCTTAGCATACACCAGAACTTAAGAATACAATTACTAGGTTATGGGGTATATCTAGTATAAATTACACAATAAAGTATATTGTTTTTCCCAAAGTAGTATTACTGGTTTACATTCAGCAATATATAAAATTTCCCTTTGACACACATTCTCTTCAATAGTTGGTTACATCAGAAATCTTAAATTTTGCCATTCTATTAGGTGTAAAATTATACCTAATGGTTTTAAGTTCCATTTATATGGATATTAATAAGGTTGAGCATATTTTTATGAATAAAGAAAAAAGAATGAAAAGAACTGAAAACAGTCTCAGAGACCTCTGGGACAACATTAAACGCACCAACATTCGAATTATAGGGCTCCCAGAAGAAGAAGAGAAAAAGAAAGGGATTGAAAAAATATTTGAAGAGATTATACTTGAAAACTTCCCTAATACAGGAAAGGAAATAGTTAATCAAGTCCAGGAATCAAAGAGAGTCCCATACAGGATAAATCCAAGGAGAAACAAGCCAAGACACATATTAGTCAAACTATCAAAAATTAAATACAAAGAAAAAATATTAAAAGCAGCAAGGGAAAAACAGCGAATAACATACAAGGGAATCCCCATAAGGTTAAGAGCTGATCTTTCAGCAGAAACTCTGCAAGCCAGAAGGGAGTGGCAGGACATATTTAAAGTGATGAAGAGGAAAAACCTACACCCAAGATTACTCTAGCCAGCAAGGATCTCACTCAGATTTGAAGGAGAAATTAAAAGCTTTACAGACAAGCAAAAGCTAAGAGAATTCAGCACTACCAAACGAGCTTCACAACAAATGCTAAAGGAACTTCTCTAGGCAGGAAACACAAGGAAAAAACTTACAGTAACAGACCCAAAACAATTAAGAAAATGGTAATAGGAACATACAGATTGATAACTACCTTACATGTAAATGGATTAAATGCTCCAACCAAAAAATATAGGCTGGCTGAATGGATACAAAAACAAGAACCATATATATGTTGTCTAAAAGAGACCCACTTGAGACCTAGGGCCACATACAGACTGAAAGTGAGGGGATAGAAAAAGATATTTCATGCAAATGGAAATCAAAAGAAAGCTGGAGTAGCAATTCTCATATCAGACAAAATAGACTTCAAAATAGAGACTATTACAAGAGACAAAGAAGGACACTATGTAATGATCAAGGGATCAATCCAAGAAGAAGATATAACAATTGTAAATATTTATGCACCCAACATAGGAGCACCTCAACACATAAGGCAGATTCTAACAGCCATAAAAGGGGAAATCGACAGTGACACAATCATAGTAGGGGACATTAACACCCCACTTTCACCAATGGACAGATCATCCAAAATGAAAATAAATAAGGAAACACAAGCTTTATATGATACATTAACCAAGATGGACTTAATTGATATTTATAGGACATTCCATCCAAGAAAACAGAATACACTTTCTTCTCAAGTGGTAATTCTCCAGGATAGATCATATCTTGGGACACAAATCAAACGTTGGAAAATTTAAGAAAATTGAGATCGTATCAAGCATCTTTTCCAACTGCAGCGCTATGAGACTGGATATCAATTACAGGAAAAATTCTGTAAAAAATACAAAAATATGGAGGCTAAACAATACACTACAAAATAACCAAGAGATCACTTAAAAACTTTAAGAGGAAATCAAAAATTACCTATAAACAAATGACAATGAAAACACGATGACCCAAAACCTATGGGATGCAGCAAAAGCAGTTCTAAGAGGGAAGTTTATAGCTGTACAATCTTATCTCAAGAAACAAGAAACAACTCAAATAAACAACCTAAACTTACACCTAAAGCAATTAGAGAAAGAAGAACAAAAAAAAAACCAAAGTTAGCAGAAGGAAAGGAATCATAAAGATCAGATCAGAAATAAATGAAAAAGAAATGAAGGAAACAATAGCACAGATCAATGAAACTAAATGCTGGTTCCTTGAGAAGATAAACAAGACTGATAAACCATTAGCCAGACACATCAAGAAAAAAAGGAAGACCCAAATAAATAGAATTAGAAATTTAAAAGAAGTAACAACTGACACTGCAGAAATACAAAGGATCATGAGAAATTGCTACAAGCAACTATATGCCAATAAAATGGACAACCTGGAAGAAATGGACAAATTTCTAGAAAAGCACAAGCTTCTGAGACTGAACCAGGAAGAAATAGAAAATATAAAGAGATCAATCACAAGCACTGAAATTGAGACTTTGATTAAAAACCTTCCAACAAACAGAAGCCCAGGACCAGATGGCTTCATGGGAGAATTCTATCAAACATTTAGAGAAGAGCTAACACCTATTCTTCTCAAACTCTTCCAAAATATAGCAGAGGGAGGAAAACACTCAAACTCATTGTACAAGGCCAATATCACACTGATACCAAAACCAGACAAAGATGTCACAAAGAAAGAAAGCTACAGGCCAATATCACTGATGCAAAAATCCTCAATAAAATACTAGCAAACAGAATCCAACAGCACATTAAAAGGATCATACACCATGATCAAGTGGGGTTTATCCCAGGAATGCAAGGATTCTTCAATATATGCAAATCAATCAACATGATACACCATATTAACAAATTGAAGCAGAAAAACTATATGATCATCTCAATAGATGCAGAAAAAGCTTTTGACAAAATTCAATACCCATTTATGATAAAAACCCTCCAGAAAGTAGGCATAGAGGGAACTTACCTCAACATAATAAAGGCCATAAATGACAAACCCACAGCTAACATCATCCTCAACGGTGAAAAACTGAAACGATTTCCACTAGGATCAGGAACAAGACAAGGTTGCCCACTATCACCACTATTATTGAACATAGGTTTGGAAGTTTTAGCCACAGCAATCAGAGAAAGAAAAGAAATAAAAGGAATCCAAATTGGAAAAGAAGAAGTAAAGCTGTCACTGTTTGCAGATGACATGATACTATACATAGAGAATCCTAAAGATGCTACCAGAAAACTACTAGAGCTAATCAATGAATTTGGTAAAGTAGCAGGATACAAAATTAATGCACAGAAATCTCTTGCATTCCTATACACTAATGGTGAAAAATCTGAAAGTGAAATTAGGAAAACACTTCCACTTACCATTGCAACACAAAGAGTAAAATATCTAGGAATAAACCTACCTAAGGAGACAAAAGATCTATATGCAGACAATTATAACACACTGATGAAAGAAATTAAAGATGATACAAATAGATGGAGAGATATACCATGTTCCTGGATTGGAAGAATCAACATTGTGAAAATGACTATACTACCCAAAGCAATCTACAGATTCAATGCAATCCCTATCAAACTACCAATGGCATTTTTCATAGAACTAGAACAGAAAATTTCACAATTTGTATAGAAGCACAAAAGACCCTGAATGGCCAAAGCAATCTTGAGAAAGAAAAACGGAGCTGGAGGAATCAGGCTCCCTGACTTCAGACTATACTACAAAGCTACAGTAATCAAGACAGTATGGTACTGGCACAAAAACAGAAATACAGATCAATGGAAAAGGATAGAGACCCCAGAGATAAACCCCTGCACCTATGTTCACCTTATTTTTGATAAAGGAGGCAAGAATATACAGTGGTAAAATACAGCCTCTTCAATAAGTGATCCTGGGAAAACTGGAGAGCTACATGTAAAAGAATGAAATTAGAACACTCCCTAACACCATACACAAAAATAAACTCAAAATGGATTAAAGACCTAAATTTAAGGCCAGATACTATCAGGAAAACATAGGCAGAACACTCTATGACATAAATCACAGCAAGATCCTTTTGGACCCACCTCCTAGAGAAATGGAAATAAAAACAAAAATCAACAAATGGGACCTAATGAAACTTAAAAGTTTTTGCACAGCAAAGGGAAACATAAACAAGACCAAAAGACAACCCTCAGAATGAGAGAAAATATTTGCAAATGAAGCAACGGACAAAGGATTAATCTCCAAAATTTATGAGCAGCTCATGCAGCTCAGTATCAAAAAAACAAACAACCCAATCCAAAAATGGGCAGAAGACCTAAATAGACATTTCTCCAAAGAAGATATACAGATTGCCAACAAAGACATGAAAGAATGCTCAACATCATTAATCATTATAGAAATGCAAATCAAAACTACAATGAGATATCATCTCACACCGGTCAGAATGGCCATCATCAAAAAATCTACAAACAATAAATGCTGGAGAGGGTGTAGAGAAAAGGGAACCCTCTTGCACTGTTGGTGGGAAGGTAAATTGATACAGCCACTATGGAGAACAGTATGGAGGTTCCTTAAAAAACTACAAATAGAACTACCATATGACCCAGCAATCCCACTACTGGGCATACACCCTGAGAAAACCATAATTTAAAAAGAGTCATGTACCACAATATTCATTTCAGCTCTATTTACAATAGGTAGGACATGGAAGCAACCTAATTGTCCATCAACAGATGAATGGATAAAGAAGATGTGGCACATATATACAATGGAATATTACTCAGTCATAAAAAAGAAATGAAATTGAGTTATTTGTAGTGAGGTGGATGAACCTAGAGTCTGTCTTATAGAGTGAAGTAAGTCAGAAAGAGGAAAACAAATGCCATATGCTAACACATATATATGGAATCTAAAAAAAAAAAAAAAGAAAGGTCATGAAGAACCTAGAGGCAAGACGGGAATAAAGATGCAGACCTACTAGAGAATGGACTTGAGGATACGGCGAGGCGGAAGGGTAAGCTGGGACAAAGTGAGAGAGTGACATGGACATATATACACTACCAGATGTAAAATAGACAGCTAGTGGGAAGCAGCCGCATAGCATAATGAGATCAGCTGGGTGCTTTGTGACCACCTAGAGGGGTGGGATAGGGAGGGCGGGAGGGAGGGAGATGAAAGACGGAAGAGATATGGGGATATCTGTATATGTATAACTGGTTCACTTTATTATAAAGCAGAAAGTAACACACCATTGTAAAGCAATTATACTCCAATAAAGACATTAAAAAAATTTTTTAAGTAAATAAATAAATTAAATGGTGTAAACATCACAATTAAAAGGCTGAGATTGTAAGATTGGATGAAAAAGCAAGACAATTATATGCTGCCTAAAAGAAACATACCAAATATAAAGACACAAATAGGTTAAATGTAAAGGATGGGAAATGATAAACCATGCTAATACTAGTTAAAAGAAAGCTGGAGTAGCTACATTAATATCAGACTAAATAGATTTCAGAAAAAAGAATGTTACCAGTTATAAATAAGGCCATTTTATAATGATAAGGGAGTTGATTAATCAAGAGAACATGACAATCCTAAACACTTATGCACTTAAAACAAAGCTTCAAGATACATAAAGCAAAAACTGATAGAATTTCAAGGAAAAAAAGAAAAATTCACAATTATTGTCAGAGACTTCAATCTCTTTCTCTCAATGACTGATGGAAGAAATCGGCAGAAAATCAGCAAGGATATAGTAAATTTGAACAACACCATCAACCCACTTAAACTGATTGACATCCACAGAACATTCCACCCAACAGTAGCAGAATATACACTTTTCTCAAGTGCATAGGGAACATTTACAAGTAAAAATCACATTCTGGGCTTTAAAACAAATTTCAATAAATTCAAAAAGGTTCCATTTATAAAAAGTTTGTTCTTTGATCATGATAGGATTGAATTAGAAATCAAGAGCAATATCCTTGGAAAAGCCCCAAATATTTGGAAACTAAATTACATGCTTCTAAATAACCCATCAATCAAATAAGAAATCAAAGGAGCACTACTGATGTTTTAGGCCAGCTAGTTCTTTGTTTGGGTCAGAGAAGGACAGTGGTTGTCTTGTGCATTGTAGTGTATTTAGTGGCATCCCAGACCTCTGCCTACTAGATGCCAATAGCATTCCTCCCCACATCCCACCTCCCACAGCTGCAACAACCAAAAATATCTCAAGACATTGTGAAATGTCCCTGACGGGAAACTACTCCCCTCCCTGCCCACATTGAGAACCACTGCTCTGGAGTCAAGGTGAAAAGTAGATTACAGGAATTTGAGAATGAAGGCAGTTAGAATATGACTGCAGTAGTAAAAGTGAAATGTAATAAAGGCCTGAACCACATTAGCAGTAGTAGGCTTGGACTAGAAGGAGTGGGACGATCTTACTTAAATATCATTTGGGTAATAGGGTAGAATAGAGTAAGGGCTTAAGTTTTGGCTTGCATAAGTAGGTGGATGATGGTGTCACTAAAGAGGTAATCATATTACATATCACAGAAAATATATAGGATATGTTTTTTTGCAAGTCTGTCATAGTGGCTGAATTTCTGATTCCAAAGGACCTCTGGATAAAAAGAATTAAAAAAGTAGAACTTTACTAAGAGTGCTCTGACTTGACTTTGGTCTTGATAAACATGATCTTAAGTGGTCTTCCTGATCCCCAGAATCATGAGTCACCACTCACATTGAGATATGGAGGACTATATAGTGGATTTGGTTTCTGTAAGTATGATAGAGCAGCAGAGCACCAAAGAGGGGCAAGGAGGGGCATTCAAGTTAAACATGGAGCTGTAAAGATAGTTCCACAGTTGCTCAGAAATACAGACCTTTCCTCCAGAAAGCAGAAAAAGGACAGCCAACTGGAATGTGCCATTCTACCTTACGCTGACACCTATGATACCTATGTGTGTTATTTTTTTATTTACAAGGCACAATATTTATTAACATGTTGACATTTTGTCTTGATTTATATCTTAATACACTTCAATTATCAGCAGTTGTTATATGCAATAGTAAATAACAGATTGAAATAATTTACCTTGGGGTGAAACGCAAAACACATTCCAGGAGCCTGTCGAGATATCAAAGCTTCACCTTTCTTTCCTTTTTCCCCTCCCTTTTTGCTGCTGCTAGCAGTAGTTCTCTTCAAACACATCAAATCTTTATTTAAAGAAAAAATACATATGTTATTTACCACAGGAAATAATAATGTAGATATAATATGTCCCTTCTGCAAATAATATGATTTCTGCCATCCTTTGCAGGTCATTAGGTTAAAATTAGCAAATACCAGAGCTAGATGCTTAGAAAAACAATGACCAAGCCCAGTTTTTTTTCTTATTTAGCCAAACCTAAATTTGTCACCTCTTATACATAGCTCACTAGGAATTTTTAATTCAGCACATAACAAGAAAAAGATAATTTGGTGTTTGTGTGTGTATTTATTTATTTTTACCATGACAGTCCAGTCCTTTCCGTATAACCCATTTGGAGATCCTTCCATCTGCTGATATAGAAACTAGTATTTCTCTTTTGTCATCAGCTGCTGTCCCTCGATCTTGTTCTATCCACTGTAGTTGCCATACAGGTCCCAAATGTTTTTGAGGTGATTCGCTAAAACAGGGAAAAGCATGAAATATAAAATAGTTATAATAATTTTAAAATTCTTGGAGTATAAGCGACTTGGAGTATAAGTGATAAGGACAGCTCCCTAGAGCATCATGACCTACTCATGGAATGATGCTTTTACTGTTCAAAACTGTACTTTTACTTTAAATATTTTGAAAAGCAGGAAAAAAAAATCACTTTGCTAATATTCACTGGTGTTTTTCTCGTTTCTTACAAAAGGAAAAATTTATTGCCTTTAGTTATATTAGCTATCATATAAGGGATACAAAAGCAAACATTTTCTTTCTTTTTAGAATCTACTTCTCTTACTCTATTCATTTACTTTTTCCTAGTTGTGTAAATTTAATTTATTTTAGACACATTGAATATAATTATCTCCATCTTTATAAGGATATTTTTCATAGCTTAAATGAATAAGTCATTTAAGTCTTATTCAAGTAAATAGTTACCTCACCCTTCTTCCTATGTCTCAGAATTGCCCACTGGCTTGATTCTCTCTAGGGCTGAGATTTAGAAGTTTTATGATGAATTATAATCACTTCTCAGATTACTGGCTTCTTTCCTATCAGATTAATGGGTTGGTTTGTTCCTAGTACTGACTCCCTTGATTTTTTATGCAAACTCTCCAAATCAGTATTTCTGAATTTTTTAAAGTCTATATATCTTTGATTATTTGGTAAAAGTTATGGACCCGCTTCCCAGAAACAAGCATAAAGGCTCACGCTTACAAAACTATGTAAATAATTTCAAAATTAAGCTAAAGAACACCTGCTTTAATGCCTATTTCCAGTTATTGTGAAGTTTATTCAAACACTAATATAAATATACCGCCTCATTTTGCTCCACTGGTATCTGGTTTATTATAAAAACCTAAGATATCTTTCAATATCTTTAACATTTTATTTTCTCAATATGTCTCATTCATTCATTCTTAATCAAACACTTACTATAATCCTGTTATATGCCTGATATTATGTGACATACTGAGGATACAAAGGTAAGGAAGACATAATCCTTGCCCTCAGAGCTTACAGCCTCCTCAGGCAGATATATATGTAAATAATTTATACAAAGCACAATAAAGGCTACAATAAAGGCATGTATCAGAGGCACAAAAGAAAAGAATGGGCAGGTTTCCTGGAAGAGGTGACACGGAAGCAATAAAGGATACAACTTTCATTTATAAGGTGAATAAGTTCTGGAAATCTAATGTACAGCATGGTGATTACATTTAATAATACTGTATTGCATACTTGAAATTTGCTAAGAGAGTAGATCATAAGTGTCCTCACCACTCACATATAAAATGGTAATTATGTGAGGTTATGGTTGTGTTAATTAATTTGACTGTGGTAATCATTTCACAATGTATACATATATTAAATCACCACACTGTATGCCTTTAAAAATTATGTCATACAATCTAAATATATACAATTTTTATTTGTCAATTATACCTCAATAAACCTGGAGATATTTAAAATTTTTGAAAAGAATAAACTGTCAAGCCAAAGGAAGTTTGTTGGTGAAGAGGCAGAGAGGATGATAAGGAGATATTAGAGCAGAGCATTCCAGCTGGAGAGACATTATGAGGAATTATTAAATGCTTGAAAGATAATGGTATTACTCTCAATAACAATATAAACATTCACTCAAAAGTAAATAACATTAATTTTTTCCTTCTCCCTAAAAAAAGCACATGTTTTATGCTTATCTAATTCTTGGGATTCTCACCTACTATCCAGAACTGGAATGTTACTGTTGCTCTGTACATTATAAATTGCAATAGTGCCATTGTGATAGCCAACTGCCAAAAGGTTAGGTGCTCCAGTAGAAAAATCCACAGCAGTAACGCCATATGGACTCTGATAAGTACGTTCTGGCCACTGAATTAAAAAAAAAAATTATATTACATTTTAACCTTGGTTTTGTAGACCACAGTAAGGTGGGTATGATTGTGGCTGAAGACTAGGCTGGTGGCAGTGGGGATATGAGGAGAGTTAGTCTGCATTCAGTTACTCATTTCTTCCTAACTTCCTGTATACATGAGAATAAAACTTCAATTGGCCATTTCCTTTATTTTGATGAATCCTCAGAGCTCAGTAGTTTTAAGAAATACAGCACGTAGTTTCTACAGTAATTATCATTTTGGGTAGTCCTCCAGCAGGATTTGTATGATCATCACAAGTCACCGTCTTAAAGATACAAATAATGGACACCAAATAAATTATCCTGCATATATTCCTATCCTCCTGTATCTGTTTCAGATGCTTGTATTAACTAATCATTCTAAACAAGGACAGAGGAAGCTCCAAAACTCTCTAAGTTACTCTTTTCTACAACTCTGTCAAGAGTTTTATTGTTTTGTTTTGTTTTAATGCCTAATCCAACTCCTTTCTGGTTTCTAACAACCTACATGGAAAAGAAGATAACCTGCTGATGATGAATCCTACGTCAACCCTTCCACACGTTTAAAATTGCTTCTTCCTTTCTTTTAGGCTATATACACCCAGCTTCCTAACAGATGGGGGATTATTTATAAAAACTCTAATCATTTTTATATGCTTTTCTGATTCTTTTCTAGTTTTCCACTTTACGTTTCAGTTGTGACTTAAAACTAAAGCTGTAGGGCTTCCCTGGTGGCACAGTGGTTGAGAGTCAGCCTGCCGATGCAGGGGACACGGGTTCGTGCCCCAGTCCGGGAAGATCCCACATGCCGCGGAGCGGCTGGGCCCGTGAGCCATGGCCGCTGAGCCTGCGCGTCCAGAGCCTGTGCTCCGCAACGGGAGAGGCCACAACAGTGAGAGGCCCGCGTACCACACACACACACACACACACACACACACACACACACACACAAAACAAAAACTAAAGCTGTAAAGTAACAGGTTGACTAGGGCTGTTTATCAAAAAACATAACTGATTCTTGTTCATTCTCTTTGAAAAATTCATGGCAGTAAGAGAATTATATCAATCTATTTTCTATCTATTGAGGATAGCAGAAATATATTTTATAAAGTGATAAGGAGGGCCTCCCTGGTGGCGCAGTGGTTGAGAGTCCGCCTGCCGATGCAGGGGATACGGGTTCGTGCCCCGGTCTGGGAGGATCCCATATGCCGCGGAGCGGCTGGGCCCGTGAGCCATGGCCGCTGGGCCTGCGCATCCGGAGCCTGTGCTCCGCAACGGGAGAGGCCACAACAGTGAGAGGCCCGCATACCGCAAAAAGAAAAAAAAAAAAAAAAAAAAAAAAAGTGATAAGGAGTTATTTATATATTGAGAAACAACCCAGTAGTAAATGAAACTTAATTTTTAAAGAATTTTTATTTGCAAATATATTCTTCTGTGTAACAGGCAGTGATAAACAATAATGGTTCAGCCCTAGATCATCATATCTCACAGCATATAGTAGATGTTCAATAAATATTTATTAAATGAATTTACCTTATCCTATAAAGTGTAAGAACAAATTTTAATTGTTTTATTGTTATAGAGTTAAACCAAAGAAAGTAAAGTCTTGCTCGGTAAAACTTTCTTGAGTTTGTTTAATGATCACATAAAACTAACTACTTTATGAGAATTATGTGAACATTTAATTAAATAAAAATAGGTCTTATTCCTGTTTTAGTTACCATGGGATTCTTTATTGACCAGCAGCAAGCCAATCCTCTTTTTTGCTCCTTAAATCCAAAGTGCCCATAGCCAACAGCCAAAAGGTCCTAAGAAACAGAAAAATTAAAAATAAGAGAAGACAGCATAAAAATATCAGCAAATGTATAAAGATGCATATTAATGAACTGCGTTAAAATAGTGATGACATTTCAATTGAGGTTAAAAAATACCAATATACCAATTATTTTCACTCTACATTTCCATCTTCATAAGCAAAATAATAGTAAAAATAATCACATTTTTAGGCTGAAGAATAAACACTCAAAAAAACCAATTGCTGACAAGCTATTTTACATATTGAGATAATCTTCAAAAATTGTATTATTGCATTATAGTGTCTTATGGGTTTTTAATAATGACCTAATAATTTCAAAGTTAAAATAAAAGACATTTATTTTTAAAGGGAGGTGCCATGGACTGAATTGTGCCTCCTCCCCTAAAAGTGATATGCTGAAGTCCTAACACCTAATAACATGTGATTATATTTGGAAATAGGGCACTTAGGAGATAATTAAGGTTAAATGAAATCATAAGGGTGGGGTCCTAATCTGATAGGATTGGGTTCCTTACAAAAAGAGGAAGAGACACAAGAGCTCTTTCTCTCCACCATGCAAGGATACAGCCGAGCCAGGAAGAAAGCCTTCCGCAGGAACTAAATTCATCTGGCACCTTTATCCTGGGCTTCCCAGCCTCCAGAACTGTAAGAAATAAATTTCTGTTGTATAAGCCATCCAGTCTATGGTATTTTCTTATGGCAGCTCGAGCTGATTAATACATCAGGTCATTTCCAGAAGTGCTTATACAGATGACCCTTGAACAACACAGGTTTGAACTGTGCAGGTCCACTTATATGTGGATTCTTTTAAATAAATACATTGAAAATTTTTTAGAGATTTGAGATAATTTGAAAATTTCACAAACTGCATAACCTAGAAATATCAAAAAAATTAAGAAGATTTGTCATGAATGCATAAAATATATGTAGATAGTAGTCTATCCTTATATAGGCATAAGTGATATTCAATATAAAATTAATAATATGTGAGTTTTCTTACTGTTTTATAGCTTTGCTTTCAAAGAACTATATTACCATAACAGTATGCCTCTCTCTCATAATTGGAGAAACTGCATATCAGCCTATCATCACAGGTAAGTAGGTTTTTTTTTAATGTAACAGTGTTTCCAATACTGTATTATGAATATGACTGTAATACTGTATGTCATAAAAACTTTATAATAATTCACTCAGTTTATAGGCTAGGCTATCCTGAAGCAATCATATCAATTACACTAGGCTACCATGAAGCAATCATGTTGCTGCTTCTTCATTATCAATGCATAAATCATTATACCTGTAAATAAATATGAATTTATTTTTCACATGATATTTTCATTTTTGATGTCTGATGTTAGTAATACATGTAACATCAACAGTGTTTTGTATCATATAAGACAGTATTGATGCAGGTACTGACAGAGTATTCATCTGTTAAACAGATGACATAAGCTTAATGGTATTGATAAATACAGTACTATAAATGTATTTTCTCTGATGATTTCCTTAATAACATTTTCTTTTCTCTAGTTTACTTTATTGTAAGAATACAGTATATAATACATATCACACACAAGATATGTGTTAATTGACTATGTTATTGGCAAGGCTTCCAGTCAACTACTATAGGCATTAGTAGTTAAGTTTTGGGAGAGTCAAAAGTTATACTTGGATTTTCATTTGCATGGGGGGTTGGCATCCCAACTCCCTTGTTGTTCAAGATCAACTCTATAAGTATGTATGGACAAAAGTTTAATGATCGACCAAACCCTGCCTCTTCTCTGTAATCAGAAATATTACAAACACAGTCCTGCCACCACCCTACCTTCAAGCCAACATCGTGTCTCCACAATTCCCTCTGTCTTAAAATACTCTTCACCACTACCTTTTTTATCTTGACATTGACAAACTCCTATTCATCTCTTCTAGACTCAGCATAGGCATCACTTCCTCTAAGAAGCATTCACAAGCCTCTCTTATATGTTCCCACAGAATTATTTATTTTCTTTATTAAAGCACATAGGAAAGTATTATATGGTCAGTGTCTATGTGTGATTAAATTACTACTGTATCTCCAGCACTTTAACAGAGTTCCTGGCACATAGTTAATGCTCAATAAATATTTGTAGAATGAATTAATAAATATGATAGATGGCATCTGTCATATATTTTTTAGCTTCATTCAAAATTAATCTTATTCCCAATAGCAATAGTAATGTTTAAATGCTAGTATATCCAGTTTCTTAAAATGATTCACCTGTCCTTATTACATGGTTATTATTGATTTATTAAATTTCACTTATCTACAAGATGTTCCCAAATAGTTTTTTTTTTTTATAAATTTATTTATTTTATTTTTGGCTGTGTTGGGTCTTCGTTTCCGTGCGAGGGCTTTCTCTAGTTGTGGCAAGTGGGGGCCACTCTTCATCGCGATGCGCAGGCCTCTCACTGTCGCGGCCTCTCTTGTTGCGGAGCACAGGCTCTGGACGCACAGGCTCCGGACGCGCAGGCTCAGTAGTTGTGGCTCACGGGCCCAGTTGCTCCGTGGCATGTGGGATCTTCCCAGACTAGGGCTCGAACCCGTGTCCCCTGCATCGGCAGGCAGATTCTCAACCACTGCGCCACCAGGGAAGCCCCCCAAATAGTTTTATAAAGACAAATCCATACTAAAAGTATTCTATTTTATTCAAAAATAATATACATAATTTAAGAATTGTGTAATTTAGGTTTCAACAAAAATGATTTTTTAGGTTATTTTAGCATTAATTTTTTTATTGAGGTATAATTGACATATATTATATTAGTTTCATGTGTATAACATAATGATTCAATATTTGTATATATTGTGAAATGATCACCACAAAAAGTCTAGTTAATATGCATCACTATACATAGTTACAGAATTTTTTTCTTGTGATGAGAACTTTTAAGATCTACTGTCTTAGCAACTTTCAAATATGCAATGCAGTATTATTAACTATAGTCACCATGCTGTACATTACAGCATGACTTATTTTATAACTGGAAGTTTGTACCTTTTGACTCCATTCACCCATTTAATAGCCATAACAACTATCATGTTTGCGCACAGTACCTTATAAGGTGTAGCAATAAAATAATAAGGCTAATTCTTAAAACATGGATAATACAAGACAGTTTAAACAAATTAGTTTTGACCGTTTTAAAAATACACCAAATATTTATTCCAAAGGTACTGCCATTACACAAAGATTTTTGAAATTACTAGTGGAGAATCATGTCTTCAGAACGAGTTTATAAACCTCAGGAAAAAATAAGTCTCATTACTCTATAATCATCTCTTTTTGACAAGCAAACATACCATTCTCCCGCTTGATGATTCATCTAATTTTCCTCAGGATGATTCTTAGCAGTGCAGTAGTTAAAAGCAAGAACTCTGGAGCCAGATGTCTGGGTTTGAATTGTTTCACTTACTGGTTATATAACTTTGGGCAAGTTATTTATCCTTTCTTTGCTTCAGTTTCCTCATCAACATAATGAGGAAAATAGCAGAGTTGTGATAATACAAGTAAAACATTTACAATAGTGCCTGGTACATAGTAGGTGCTGTTTAAGTATTTACTGCTATTAGTAGTAACTGTATTTTAAGGAATCTCAAAATTATTTTGCACCTGTTCAGGGTCACTGGATTAAGTATATACTTCCAAATATGATTACTTTAAAGAGAATACAAATTTGGGCACATGAGTTTGGTACCATGTTAACTAAATAAATATATATTATCTTCTTGTTCACTTAATATCTCATATGGATTCAGAGAATGCCACGTCCCAACTACATCTCCTAAAATAAAAACGGTGACATTTTCATATTAAAGGAGAAAAACATCATTTTGTAACTGTTTTCATTTTCCCCTTTTAAAAACATGAACTTGTTTTTAGAGGAATTTTAAAACTAGGGGTTATGTCCATTTAAATCCTTTGCCTAATAGCTGAGAAAAAAAAGTTTTCATTAGTACTTGACAAGTGCCCTTAAATGCTAGAGACAGAATTACTAAAATGTTTGATAACTTACTGGATTTGTTTTATTCCAGGCAAGGCTGCTCACATTAAGGCCTTTGGTTAAGTCACAGGAAAAGGACCAAAGTCGTTCCAAATTGGCTGGTATTGTTGATTGTTCTGAACCTATTTCTATTTCTTCTTCCTCTTCCTTCTTAGCCTCTTCTTCTACCTCTTCAAGTTTTTCACCTACTAAAAAGTCTTCAGGTTCTGGTTCTAAAATTAAGTCAAATTAAAAGAAGATCATTGTGCTCTATACCTACAGGAATCTACCAAAGTCCCCAAAGAGCATCTCTATCTACCACTGACACTTCAGCCATCATTAGATCTGCTGGGTCATATGGCCCAAGGGACTGGGTACCCTGAATAGCTGCCAGAGCCTGTTGCAGAATCTTCTGTCATTCTAGGCCCCACTCAAATCTATTGGCTTTTCAGACCACTCAGTAAATGGACCAGAGGACTCATCCAAATGAGGAATATGTTGCCTCTAAAATGCAAAGAGGTCCACTAGGCATTGTGTCTCTTCTATTTTTGGTTGAAGGGGAACCAGATGCAACAATGCATCCTTCACCTTAGAAGGTATATCTTGACATATTCCATGCCACTGGACCCTTGGAAATTTCACTGAGGTGGAAGGCCCCTGAAATTTTGTCAGATTTATTTCTCACCCTCTGACATGCAAATGTCTTACCAGCTAAGTCTACTTCCTGTTCACTAGGTCCAATCAGCACAATATCATCAATGTAATGGACCAGTGTGATGTCTTGCTGAAGGGAAAGCTCCCTGCAGACTAAATTATGACATGAAGCAGAACCGTGAAGGTGTACTGCTGACCTGACCAGCTGAAAGCAAATAGCTTCTGGTGGTTTTACCAACAGGTATTGAGGGAAAATAAAAACATTTGTCGTATCAATAGCTACACACTAGGTACCACGAGATGTGTTAATTTGCTCGGGCAGTGAAACCCTATCTGAAACAACAGCTGCAATTGGAGTCACCACATGGTTAAGTTTACAATAATCCACTGTTTTTCTCTAGGATCCGTGTGTTTTCTATGTAAGCTAAACAGATGAGTTGAATGGTGAGAGTCAACATTCCTGCATATTTCAAGTCCTTGGTGGTAGCATTAATTTCTGAAATCCCTCCAGAAAGGTGGTATTGCTATGATGTGCTATTTTCATAGGTATAGGCAGATCTAGTGGCTTCCACTTCACCTTTTCCTCCCATATTAGCCCTCACTCCACAGGTCAAGAAACATGTGGGGATTCTGCCAGTTTCTGAATATTTCTGTTTCAAGTATACATTCTGGAACGGGGAAATAACCACAGGATGATTCAGTGGACCCACTGTGAGATGAACCTGATCTAAAATTCTGTAGATCACCTGACTTTTACATGTCCTTACTCTGACTTGTAGACCCCAATGATGTTTTGGGTCTCCCAGAGCTAGCGTGAACTCAGAGCCACTGTTCAGTAATCCCTGAAATTTCTGATTATTTCCTTACCCACAATGCACAGTCACCCTAGTAAAAGGCTATAGATCCCTATGGGGAAAGCTGGGATAAATATTAACAGTATACATTCTTGGCAGTGTAGCATGATACATTCTCAAAGGGACCCAGTCTCCCCTTCATTCAAGAACTTCTGGTTCTATAAACTGACTCAAGAATAGGAATAGGTTAAGGGGCTGTGACTTTGTTTTTTAGTGTTTCAAGTTAGAAACACTTGACCTAGAACTCTACTGCTTACACAGATTAAGAATTTACAAGAAGACTGTCTATTATGGGCTGAATCATTTCTCCCCAAAATTCATATATTGAAGCCCTAAGAATGTAGTACCTCAGAATGTAATAGTATTTTGAGACAAGGGCTTTAAAGAGGTGATTAAGGTAAAATTAGGCTATTAGTGTGGGTCCCAATCCAATATGATTGGTATCCTTATAAGAAGAGGAAATTTAGACACACCAAGAGAGACAAGGGATGCACACACACAGAGAAAAGACCGTGTAAAGAGGCAGCAAGAGGGTGGCCATCTGCAAGCCAAGGAGAGAGGCCTCAGAGGAAACCAATGCTGCTGGCACCTGGATCTTGGACTTCCTGCCCCCAGAACTGTGAGGAAGTAAATTTCTGTTGTTTAAGCCACTCAGTTTGTGGTATTTTCTTATGGCAGTCCTAGCAAACTAATACACCACTTGCCAATTTCTCTTCTAAGGACATCATAATCAACTAGCTAGTGCCCTGGGTCTCTGCAAGTCAGACTATTCTCATTACTGCCTTGTCCCCATTATGGTAACCACGCCTACATTTCCTCTGGCGATTAAATGCTGCCCTTTAGCCCCCTCACCCTCAGGATCCAATTACCCTTATTGTATTTAAGGCCCCAGTTCAGAGGCAGCAGCTCTCACTATAACTTCTGACCTACAGAAGAGTGACCACAGAGCTCTTCAAGGATGTTGGGGCTCGCCCTCACAAGTTTATTTCTCACAGTTGTGGTGAAAGGTATGTTATCTGGACCCTCCTGGAGTGACCAGGCAGGTCATCATGATAAGTCCGCTCTAACGTTAGAACGTCCCTACGCCTTTGGATACTTTTCTTTAGAGTATACCAAGACAGTTCTGACACTTCAGCTCCACTTAGTAAAGGCCACATTTTGGTCCACTATCAGCCAACCAAAAAACAAATTCTTAAAGCCATCTCTAATCCTTAAACTACAACACTGTACCCAGAATCTCCGCTCAGCGGAACCATATTAACTTTGACCTGATCTGACTTTACATTCCTTCCATCATTATCCTATACCCTTAATACCCATTTCCACTTATATTCCTCAGATCTCTGCCTGTATAAATTAGCAAACTCAGCAATTGATTCTCTAAGAATTATAACAAACCAAAATGTGTATGTACCTAACAACTTCAAAATACATGAAACAAATAAACAATCAAAACCAATAGCTCTGAAAGGAGACATAAATACACAATCATAATTGGAGATTTCAATGCTCCTCTCTCAATAATTGGTAGAACAAGTAGGCAGAAAATCAGATGACCTGAACATCACTATCAACCAACTTGACCTAACCAACATTTATAGAACATTCTATTCAAAAACACCAGAATATATGTTCTTCTCAAGTGCCATAGCACATTCTTTAAGATGGACCATAAAATGACTTTAGACCACAATGGAATTAAATTAGAAATAAGAGAAAGATACCTAGAAAATTCCAAAATATTTGTATATTAACACATTTATAACAACACATGGGTCAACGAAGTCTCAAGAGAAATTTTAAAATATATTTTAATGAACTGAAAATACAAAATATCAAATCTTATGAGATTCAGCTAAAGCACTGCTTAGAAAGCATATATGAGAAAAGAAGAAAGTTAAATTTGTATCTCACATGTGATCCACCCATTCCACTCCTAGGTACTGACCCAAGAAAAATGAATGCAAATGCCCATACAAAGACTTGTATAACAATATTTTTACCAACTTTATTTGTAATGGCCCCAGACTAGAAACAAATATCAATCAACAGGTGAAAGGATAAACATAGTATAGGATATTCATACAATGGAATACTAGTTAGTAATAAAAAAGAGTGAAAAATTGATACATGCAACAACATGAGTGAATCTGAAATAATAATTTTGATTTTAATAATTTTGCTGAGGAAAAGAAGCTAGATAAAAAAGAGTACATAATGAACATTTATATAAAATTCTAGAAAATGCAAACTACTAATCTACCTAAGGATATAAAGCAAATCAGTGGCTTCTTAAGGATAGGAGAGGGGTAAAGAGGAACAAGAAGAAAGGATTATAAAAGACATGAAAAAAACATTTGAGATATACATATATATCATTATATATAATTGTATATATTCATTGACTGTGGTGATATATCAAAGCTTTTGAATTGTATGCCTTAAGCATTGGCAGTTTATTGTCACTTATACTTCAATAAAGCTGTTAAAAAATAACAGTGGTATATCACTCTTTAAATGAATCCCAGATAATATAAATACCACAGCATTTTTTAATTGTGAAAAAAATTACAATCATTGACATGCATAGGTTTTAGCTGTACAGTTTGATGAGTTTTGATAAATATACACACTGATGTAACCAACAATCCAATCAAGATGCAGAAAATATCCATCAACTGAAAAAGTTTCCTCATGCTACTTTCCAGTCAAACCTAATCTACCATAGGCAGGCACTGGTTTAATTGCTAAAACCTTGGAGTAGTTTTGTCAGTTATAGCATATCATGAAAATGGGCCCATTGGTATGCATTCTTTTGTGTCTGAATTCTTTCACTTAACAATGTTTTTGAAATCCATCAAGGTTATTATGTATATAAGTAGTGCACTCATTTTTATTGTTGAGTAGTGCTCCAGCATTTGTTTAAGCATTGACCTACTGATGGATACCTGGGCTTTTTCCAGTTTGGGGTTACTATGAATAAAGCTGTAATGAGCATTCTTATATAAGTCTTTTTTGTGGACATATTTTTTTCTCTCGGGTAAATATCCAGGAAAAGGATTATTGGGTCATTGGATGGATATGTATTTAACATTTTAAGAAACTTCCTAGCAGACTTCTGGGTTGTACAATTTTATACTCACACAGCAATATATGAAAAACCCAAGCTGCTCCATGTTTTTGCTAACACTTGGTTTTGTCAGTCTTTTTAATTTTAGCCATTCTGGCTAGTGTATTGATTTTAACTTGCATTTCCTTGATGACCATGTTTAGTACATTTTCAGGTGTCTATTTGTTGGGTGAAGTTCCTGTTCAAACCTTTTGTCTAATTTTTTAAACATCTTTATTAGAGTGTAATTGCTTTACAATCTTTTGTCTATTTTTTCATTAGGCTGTTTATCTTCTTTTTATTGGGCTGTAAATGTCCATTACATATTCAAAACTTAAGTCTTTAGTCAGATGTATGTATTGCAAACATATTTTTCTAGTCTGTTGCCTTGCATTTTTTTCCTAACAGTGTTATTCAAAGAGCAGGTGTTTTAACTATTGCAAAAGTCTTATTAATTTTCTTCCTTTATGCCTTGGGATTTTTGTGTATTAAGTATCTTTTCTTACGCTAAGATCACAAATAATTTTTCTTTTACCTTCTTCTAGAACTTTATAGTTTTAATTTTTACATTTAAATCTATGGCCCATTCTGAGTTAATTTATACATATGATATGAGGTGAGGGTTGATGTTCATTTTTCTGCCCATATGGATATCCAACTGTTTCAGCACCATTTTTTTTTCTATATATATATATAATTTTTTATTAGTTTCTGCTTTATAACAAAGTGAATCAGTCATACATATACATCTGTTCCCACATCCCTTCCCTCATGCATCTCCCTCCCTCCCACCCTCCCCATCCCACCCCTCCAGGCGGTCACAAAGCACCGAGCTGATCTCCCTGTGCTCTGCGGCTGCTTCCCACTATCTATCTACCTTACGTTTGGTAGTGTATATATGTCCATGCCTCTCTTTCGCTTTGTCACAGCTTAGCCTTCCCCCTCCCCATATCCTCAAGTCCATTCTCAAGTAGGTCTGTGTCTTTATTCCCGTTTTACCCCTAGGTTCTTCATGACATTTTTTTTTTAATTCCATATATATGTGTTAGCATACGGTATTTGTCTTTCTCTTTCTGACTTACTTCACTCTCTATGACAGATTCTAGGTCTATCCACCTCATTACAAATAGCTCAGTTTCATTTCTTTTTATGGCTGAGTAATATTCCATTGTATATATGTGCCACATCTTCTACTTAAGTGTCCATCATCGGATGAATGGATAAAGAAGATGTGGTTTCAGCACCATTTTTAAAAGATCAGTCTTTCTCTATTGAATCACCTTGGCATGTTTGTTAAAAATCAATTGACCATATAGGTCTGTGTTTATTTCTGGACTCACTACTCTGTTTCAATCATCTATATGTCTATCCTTAGACAAATACCACACTGCCTTGATTACTGTAGCTTTATAGTCACTTGTAATCTGGTGGGGTAAGTCCTTCAACTTTATTCTTCTGTTTCAAAATTGACTTGATTATTCTAGGTCCTTTGCTTTGCCATATAAAATATAGAATTATATTGTCAATTATCTTTAAAGAAATTTAAAATGGTGAGAAATGTCTCTTACTTTTACTCACATTTTCAAATTCTAGCATTCTCCATTTTTTTGTTTAGATTCTGGTTTCTATTAATATTTTCCATCAGGCTGAAGAACTTCCTTTAACATTTTTTACAGTGCTGGTCTGCTAGCAATGAATTCTCTCAGCTTTTGTTTGTCTGAACATGTTTTTATTTCACCTTGATTTTTGAAGGATATTTTCTCTAGATATAGAATTTTTTAGCACAGTAAAAATGTCATTGCATTGTCTTCTGGCTTCTGTTAAGAAATAAGGGCATTATTAGCTTTCTTCCCTAAGTGTAACGTGTTTTTTCTGGCAATTTTTAACATTCTTTTTTTGACATATTACTTATAATGTTCCTCAATGTGGTTTTCATTGTGTTTATCTTGCTTGGGTTTCATTGAGCTTCTTATAATTGTTGGTTTAAAGATTTTTTTCAAGTATGGAAAATTTCTAGCTACTCTTTCTTCAAATATTTTTCTGCTTTTCCTCCTCTTTATTCTAGTACTACAATTCCAATTACATGCATATTAAATCACATGATCTTGTGACACAGGTCACTGAGGCTTTTTTTTTTTTTTTGGCCTTGTTTATCTCCATACTCCAGTTTGGAATGTTCCTCTTGCTTGTCTTTGAGTTCACTGATCTTCTTCAGTTTTTAGTATTCTGTTAAACCCAAACAGTAAATTTTTCATGTATTATGTATTTCAGCTCTAGAAGTTCTATTTGGTCCTATATGTAGCTTTCATTACTTTTCTCATTGTATTCTTATTTTCTTTAAATCCTTAAGCATATTTTTATAGCTTTTTCTTTAATAAACTTTATTTTTTAGAGTAGTTTTAGGTTCACAGCAAAATTGGACTCAAAGTGCAGAGTTCCCAAATACTCACACACAAATATATGCATAGCCTCTTCCAGATCAACATCCTGCACCACTAGTACATTTGTTACAATCAGTGAACCCATACTGACAAATCATTATCCCCCAAAGTCCATAGTTTACATTAGGATTCACTCTTGGTATTGTACATTCTACAGGTTTGGATGAGTGTACAATGACATGTACCCACCATTATGTATCATGCAGAATAGTTTCATCACTCTAAAAATCTTATGTGCTCTGCTTATTCATTTCTCCCAACCCTCTAATCCCTGGAAATGCCTATTTTTTTTACTGTCTCCAAACTTTTTCCCTTTCCAGAATGTCATACAGTTGTAATCAGAGTATGTAGCATTTTCAGGTTGGCTTCTTTCACTTAGTAACACGCATTTAGGTTTTCTCCATGTCTGTTCATGGCTCGATAACTAATTTCTTTTTAGTGCTGAATAATATTCTATTGTCTGGATATACTGCAATTTATTCATCCATTCACCTACTGAAGAACACCTTGTTTGCCTCCAAGTTTTGGCTATTATGAATAAAGCTGCTATAAACATCTGCATGCAGATTTCTGTGTAGATATAATTATTCAACTGCTTTGGGTAAATACAAAGGAGTGCAGTTATAGACCGAATGGTTACAGCATGTTTAGTTTTGTAAGAAACTGCCAAACTATCTTCCAAAGTGGATGAACCATTGTGCATTCCCACCAACACTGAATGAGAATACTTGTTGCTCCACATCTTTGTGGATACTACATTTGGTAGTATCAATGTTTTGGATTTTAGCTATTCAATAGTTTTGTGGTGGAATCCCATTGATGTTTTAATTGGAAGTTCCTTAATATATAATGTTAAGTATCTTCTTACATGCTTATTTGCCCTCTGTATAGCTCTTTGGTGAGGTATCTGTTAGGTCTTTTGCCCATTTTTAAAAATTATGTTGTTTGTTTCCTTATTGTTGAGTTTTAAGAGATATTTGTATATATTGGATGAGTCCTTTACCAGATATGTCTTTTGCAAATATTTTCTCCAGTCTGTGACTTGACTTCTCATTCTGCTGACAATGCCTTTCATAGGGCATAAGTTTTTTTGTTTTTTTTAAATTATTTTTTATTGAAGTATAGTTGTACAATATTATATAAGTTAAAAGTGTACAATATAGTGAGTCATAATTTTTAAAGATTATACTCCATTTACAGTAATTATAAAAATTGGCTATATTCCATGTGTTGTACAATATATTCTTGAAGCTTATTCTATACCTAATAGTTTGTATCTCTTAATCCCCTACATGGCCCCTCCTACCTTCCCTCTCCTCACTGGTAGCCACTAATTTGTTCTCTATATCTGTAAGTTTGCTTCTTCTTTTGTTATATTCACTAGTTTTTTGTATTTTTAGATTCCACATATAAGTGATACACAGTATATGTCTTTCTCTGTCTGACTTATTTCACTTAGCATAATGCCCTCCAAATCCATCCATTTTGCTGCAAATGGCAAATTTTCATTTTTATTTTTGGCTGAGTAGTATTCCATTGTGTATATATATATATATATATATATATATATATATATATATATATATATATACCATATTTTCTTTATCCGTTTATCTGTTGATGGACACTTAGGTTGGTTCCATATCTTGGCACTTGTAAATAATGCTGCTATGAACATTGGGGTACATGTACCTTTTAGAACTATTGCTTTTGGTTTTTTTGGCTATATATCCAGGAGTGAAATTTCTGAGTCATACTGTATCAATATGGTATAACTTTTTAATTGTAATGAAGTCAGGCTTATCAATTATTCCTTTCAATAGATCATGCCTTTGATATTAAATCTAAAAAGTCATCATCATATCCAACATCCTCTAGATTTTCTCCTGTGTTGTCCTCTATGAGTTTTATAATTCTGCATCTTACATTGAGGTTTGTGATCCATTTTGAGTTAATTTTTGTGAAAAGTGTAAGATCTGTATCTACATTCTTTATTTTCCCCATAAATATTCAGTTGTTCCAGTACCATTTGTTGAAAACACTATCTTTTTTTCCCATTGTATTGCCTTTCCTCCTTGGTCAAAGATCAGTTGGCTATACTTACATGTATCTATTCTGGGCTTTCTGTTCTGTTTCATTGATCTGTGTGTCTTTTCTTTCACCAATACCACACTGTCTTAACTACTGTACCTTTATGGTAATTCTTGAAGTCAGGTAATTCCAGTCCTCCAACTTTGTTCTTCTCCTTCAATATTGTGTTGGCTATTCTGGGTACAATAGCTTTTTAAAATTCCTTGCCTCGAGTTAGTGTCTCCCTACAACTAGGGCACCTGCTGGCCACTGGTGGGGAACCCTGACACCCAAGGAGATGGGAGGAACCCCCAAGTGAACCAGACCTTGGTTCACGAGCCGGGGGTTGAGCCAAAGCTTCTACAGCAGGAGCTCTGAGTCTAAGCCACTGGACTAACAGAGAACCTCAGACCCTAGGGAATATTCATCGGAGTGAGGTCTCACAGAGATCCTAATCTCAGCACCAACACCCAGTTCTACCAAACAGCCTACAAACTCCAGAGTTGGAAGCCTCAGGCCAAACAACCAGTAAGACAGGAACACAATCCTGCTCATAAAAAAAAAAAAAAAGAAATGGCAGAAAAATATGTAACAGATGAAGCAGCTAGGTAAAAACCTAAAAGACCAAAAACTTGAAGAGGAAATAGGCACTCTACCTGAAAAAGAATTCAGAGTAATGATAGTAAAGATGATCCAGAATCTCGGGGAAAAAATGGAGGCACAGATTGAGAAAATACAAGAAATGTTTAACAAAGATCTAGAAGAACTAAAGAACAAACAAACAGAGATGAACAACAGAGTAACTGAAATGAAAAATACACTAGTGGGAATCAATCACAGAATAACTGAGGCAGAAGAACGAATAAGTGAGCTGGAAGACAAAATGGTGGAAATAACTGCAGAGGAGCAGAATAAAGAAAAGAGAATGAAAAGAATTGAAGACAATCTTAGAGACCTCTGGGACAACACTAAACACACCAACATTCAAACTATACGGGTCCCAGAAGAAGAGAAAAAGAAAGGGACTGAGAAAATATTTGAAGACATTATAGTGGAAAACTTCCCTAACATGGGAAAGGAAACAGTCACCCAAGTCCAGGAGTGCAGAGTCCCATACAGGATAAACCCTAGGAGAAACACACCAAGACACATATTAATCAAACTAACAAAAATTAAACACACACAAGAAATATTAAAAGCAGCAAGGGAAAAACAAAAAATAACATACAAAGGAATCCCAATAAGATTATCAGCTGATTTTTCAGCAGAAACTCTGAAGGCCAGAAGGGAGTGGCAGGATATACTTAAAGTGATGAAAGAGAAAAACCTACAACCAAGATTACTCTATCCAGAAAGGATCTCATTCAGATACGACAGAGAAATTAAAAGCTTTTCAGACAATTGAAAGCTAAGAGAATTCAGCACCACCAAAACAGCTTTACAACAAATGCTAGAGAAACTTCATTGGTGGGAAACACAAGAAAAGAAAAATGCACACAAAAACAAACCCAAAACAAAACAATTAAGAAAATGGTAATAGGAACATACCTATCAATAATAACCTTGAATGTAAATGGATTAAATGCCCAAACAAAAGACACAGACCGGCTGAATGCATATAAAAACAAGACCCATCTATATGCTGTCTACAAGAGACCCACTTCAGACCTATGGACACATACACACTGAAAGTGAAAGGATGGAAAAAGATATGCCATGCAAATGGAAATCAAAAGAAAGCTGGAGTAGCAATATTTGTATCAGATAAAATAGACTTTAAAATAATGAATGTTACAAGAGATAAGGAGGGACACTACATAATGATCAAAGGATCAATCCAAGAAGAAGATATAACAATTATAAATGTTTATGCACCCAACATAGGAGCACTTCAGTACATAAGGCAAACGGTAACAACGATGAAAGGAGAAATCAACAGTAACACAATAATAGTAAGGGATTTTAACACCTCACTTACACCAATGCACAGATCATCCAAAATGAAAATAAATAAGTAAACACAGCTTTAAATGATACAGTAACAAGATGGACTTAATTGGTATTTATAGGACATTCCATCCAAAAACAGCAGAATACACTTTCTTCTCAAGTGCTCATGGAACATTCTCCAGGATAGATCACACCTTGGGTCACAAATCAAGCCTTGGTAAATTTAAGAAAATTGAAATCATATCAAGCATCTTTTCTGACCACAACACTATGAGATTGGAAATAAATTACAGGAAAAAAACTGTAAAAAGCACAAGTACATGGAGGCTAAAGAATACATTACTAAATAACCAAGAGATCGCTGAAGAACTCGAAGTCGAAATCAAAAAATACCTAGAAACAAATGATAACAAAAATGCAATGACCCAAAACCTATGGGATGCAGCAAAAGCAGTTCTAAGAGGAAAGTTTATAGCAATACAACCCTACCTCAAGAAACAAGAAAAACCACAAATAAACAATCTAACCTTACACCTAAAGCAACTACAGAAAGAAGAACAAACAAATCTTAAAGTTAGTAGAAGGAAAGAAATCATAAAGATCAGAACAGAAATAAATGAAATAGAAATGAAGAAAACAATAACAAAGATCAATAAAACTAAAAGCTGGTTCTTTGAGAAGATAAACAAAATTAATAAACCCTTAGCCAGACTACTCAAGAATAAAAGGGAGAGGACACAAATCAATAAAGTTAGAAATGGAAAAGCAGAAATCACAAGTGACACTGCAGGCATACAAAGGATTATAAGAGGCTACTACAAACAACTATATGCCAATAAAATGGACAACCACACAGAAATGAACAAATTCTTGGAAAGGTACAATTTTCCAAGACTGAACCAGGAAGAATTAGAAAATATAAACAGATTGATCACATGTAATGAAATTGAAACCGTAATTAAAAATATTCGACAAAAAAAAAGTCCAGGACCAGATGGCTTCACAGAAGAATTCTATCAAACATCAAGAGAAGAGCTAACACCAATCCTTCTCAAACTCTTCCAAAATATTGCAGAGGGAGAAACACTCCCAAATTCATTCTACAAAGCCACCATCACCCTGATACCAAAACCAGAAAAAGATATCACAAAATAAAGAAAATTATAGACCAATATCACTGATGAGCATAGATGCAAAAATCCTCAATAAAATACTAGCAAACAGAATCCAACAGCACTTTAAAAGGATCGTACACCATAATCAAGTGGGATTTATCCCAGGGATGCAAGGATTCTTCAGTATAAGCAAATCAATCAATGTGATACACCACATTAATAAATTAAGGAATAAAAACCATATGATCATCTCAATAGATGCAGAAAAAGCTTTTGACAAAATTCAACAGCCATTTATGATAAAAACTCTACAGAAAATGGGCATAGAGGGGACCTACCTCACCATAATAAAGGCCATATATGATAAACCACAGCAAGCATCATACTCAATGGTGAAAACTGAAAGCATTTCCACTAAGATAAGGAACAAGACAAGGATTCCCACTCTCGCCACTCTTATTCAACATAGTTTTGGAAGTCCTAGCCACAGCAATCAGAGAAGAAAAAGAAATAAAAGGAATATAAATTGGAAAAGAAGAGATAAAACTTTCACTGTGTGCCGATGACATGATACCATACATAAATAATCCTATAGATGCCACCAGAAAACTACTAGAACTAATCAATGAATTTGGTAAAGTAGCAGGGTACAAAATTAATGCACAGAAATCCCTGGCATTCCTATACACCAACAACAAAAAATCAGAAAGAGAAATTAAGGAAACACTCCCATTTATCACTGCAACAAAAAGATTAAAATACCTAGGAATAAACCTGCATAAGGAGGCAAAAGACTTGTACTCAGAAAACTATAAAACACTGATGAAAGAAATCAAAGATGACATAAACAGATGGAGGAATATACCATGTTCTTGGTTTGGAAGAATCAACATTGTGAAAATGACTATACTGCCCAAAGCAATCTACAGATTCAATGCAATCCCTATCAAACTACCAATGGCATTCTTCACAGAATTAGAACAAAAAAATTTTACAATTCATATGAAAACACAAAAGACCCCGAATAGCCAAAGCAATCTTGAGAAAGAAAAGCGGAGCTGGAGGGATCAGGCTCCCTGACTTCAAACTATACCACAGAGCTACAGTAATCAAGACAGTATGGTACTGGCACAAAAACAGAAATATATATCAATGGTACAGGATAGAATGCCCAGAGATAAACCAACGCACATATGGTCACCTAATTTACGACAGAGGAGGCAAGAACATACAATGGAGAAAAGATAGCCTCTTCAATAAGTGGTGCTGGGAAAACTGGACAGCTACATGTAAAGCAATGAAATTAGAACACTACCTAATACCATACACAAAAATAAACCCCAAATGGATTAAAGACCTAAATGTAAGACCAGACACTATAAAACTCTTAGAGGAAAACATAGGAAGAACACTCTTTGACATAAATCATAGCAAGATCTTTTTTTGACCTACCTTCTAGAGTAATGGAAATAAAAACAAATGGGACTTAATTAAACTTAAAAGATTTTGCACAGCAAAAGAAACCATAAACTAGACAAAAAGACAACCCTCAGAATGGGAGAAAACATTTGCAAATGAAACAACAGACAAAGGATTAATCTTCAAAATATACAAACAGCTCATGGAGCTCAATATCAAAAAATCAAACAATCCAGTTAAAAAATGGACAGCAGACCTAAATATACATTTCACCAAGGAAGACATACAGATGGCCAGAGGCACATGAAAAGATGCTCAACATCACTAGTTATTAGAGAAATTCAAGTCAAAAGTACAATGAGGGGATTTCCCTGCTGCTGCAGTGGTTGGGAGTCTGCCTGCCAATGCAGGGGACACGGGTTCGAGCCCTGGTCTGGGAAGATTGCACATGCCACAGAGCAACTAAGTCCATGCACCACAGCTGCTGAGCCTGCACTGCAGAACCCACGAGCCGCAACTGCTGGACCTGCATGCCATAACTGCTGAGGCCCGCATGCCTAGAGCCTGTGCTCCACAACAAGAGAGGCCACTGCAATGAGAAGCCCGCGCACTGCAACGAAGAGTAGCCCCCACTTGCCATGACCGGAGAGAGACTGCACACAACAAAGACCCAACGCAGCCAAAAATAAATAAATAAAAAATTTAAAAAACAACCATAAAAAGCACTACAATGATGTATCTCCTCATGCCAGTCAGAATGGCCATTATCAAAAAATCTAGAAACAATAAATGCTGGAAAGGGTGTGGTGAAAAGGGAACCCTCCTGCACTGTTGGTAGCAATGTAAATTGATACAACCACTATGGAAAACAGTATGGAGGTTCCTTTAAAAACTAAAAATAGAACTACCATATGACTCAGCAATCCCACTACTAGGCATATACCCTGAGAAAACCATAATTCAAAAAGAGTCATGTACCACAATGTTCAATGCAACTCTGTTTACAATGGCCAGGACATGGAACCAACCTAAATGTCCATCGATAGATAAATGGATAAAGAAGATGTGACACATATATACAATGGAATATTACTCAGCCATAAAAAGAAATGAAATTGAGTTATTTGTAGTGAGGTGGATGGACCTAGAATCTGTCATACAGAGTGAAGTAAGCCAGAAAGAGAAAAACAAATACCATATGCTAATGCATATATATGGCATCTAAAAAACAAAAACAAAAAATGGTACTGTTGAACCTAGCTGCAGGGCAGGAATAAAGACGTAGACACAGAGAATGGACTTGAGGACACGGGGTGGGAGGGGGAAGCTGGGGTGAAGTGAGAGTAGCATCGACATATATACATTACCGAATGTAAAATAGTTAGCTAGTGGGAAGCAGCCGCATAGCACAGGGAGATCAGCTCAGTGCTTTGTGATGACCTAGAGGGGTGGGATAGGGAGGATGGGAGGGAGGCTCAAGAGGGATGGGATGTGGGGACAGATGTATGCATATGGCTGATTCACTTTGTTGTACAACAGAAACTAACACAATATTGTGAAGGAATTATACTCCAATAAAGATCTATTTAAAAAAAAGGTCCTTGTCTGCTTTTGCACCATCTCAGTCATCTTTTCATCCATTTCTATTAATTGATTTTTCTCAATTATGGCTCACATTTTCCTGCTTCTTTACATGACTAGTAATTATTTTTATTGGAGGCTGTACATCATAAAATTTACAGCACTGAATGACTAGATTGTGTTTTCTTACAAACAATACAGTGTTGAAGTTTGTTTTATCAAGCAGTGAACTTATGTTCAGATTATCTTGTTTTTTAAATTAGCTTTTTCTAAAGTGTGTGAAGGTAGGGATCTAAACTAGATAGAACAATTTAAGTATGAATGTATCTGATAATAAAGCTCTCAAATATATACAGTAAAATTAATAAGCCTAGAGAAAATAGAGACAAATCCATAATCATAATTAAAGATACTAACAATACTTTCTCATTAGTTGATAGAACAAGTCAACAAAAACTCAATAAAAATGAAAGATTTGTAAAACACTATCAATCAATTTGACATACTTAACATCTAAAGAATACTGCACTAAATAATAGAATACCCCATCTTCTTGAGTGTGGAACATTCATCATATGCTGGGCCATAAAATAATTCTTAATAAATTTCAAAGGGTAGAAATCATATAGAATATGTTCTCTGACCGCCATGTTAAATTAGAATTCAGTAAGAAAAGATGAATAAAAAATTACTAAAAACTTGGAAACTAAACAGTATACTTTTTTTTTTTTTTTTTTTTTTTTTTTGCGGTACGCGGGCCTCTCACCGCTGTGACCTCTCCCGTTGCGGAGCACAGGATCCAGATGTGCAGGCTCAGCGGCCATGGTCCACGGGCCCAGCCGCTCCGCGGCACGTGGGATCCTCCCGGACCAGGGCACAAACCCGCGTCCCCTGCATCGGCAGGCGGACTCCCAACCACTGTGCCATCAGGGAAGCCCTAAACAGCATACTTTTAACTAACCTAAACATCAAAGAAAAACCCGCATGGAAAATTAAAAATTATTTGGAACTGAATAATAATAAAAACACAAGATATCAATATTTGTAAGAGGCAGGAAAATTTATAGTATTAAATGCCTATCTTAGTCATGAAAAAAGATGTAAAATCAATGATCCAAACTTTCATCTTAAGAAGCTACAAAAAGAAGAGTAGATTAAATTCAATGAAGAAAAGCATAAAAGTAAAAATGAAAATAACTGAAGTTTTTTTTTAAAAAGACCAAAAAATTGAGTAAATCATTGAAACAAGAAGATATTGTTGAAAGGATTAGTATAATTGAAAAAGCCCTAACTAGACTAATAAAAAAGAGAAAAAAGTCACAAATGACCAATATGAAGAATGAAATAGGAGATACCACTATAAATCCTATAGATATCAAAAGAATTTAAAGAGAGGATATTATGAACAACTTTATGCATATAATTTCAACAACATAGACAAAACGGGTAAATTCCTTACAAATTACCAAAACTGACACAGGTAGGAATAGAATAACCCTATATTTGTCAAAGAAATTAAATTTGCAATTTGAAAAATTTCTATAAAGAAAACTCCACCTCAGATGGTTTCACTGGTAAATTTTATCAAACATTTAAAGAAGAAATAATACGCAAATTTTTTTTGAAAACAGAGAATGAGGGAAGACTTTCAAAACTCATACTATAAGTCCATCATAACACAAAAGAACTTCAAAGGAACAGAAAATTACAGAAAATATGGTGCATGAGACTAGTCACAAAAATTCTCAATAGAGTATTAGAAAATTGAATTCAACAGTATATAAAAAGGATAATATATCATAACCAAGTGAAGTTTAACCAGAGGAATTCAGTTTGTTTTAACATTTTAAAATCAAGCAATGTAACTGGCCACATTGACAGATTAAAGGAAAAAATTACATAATTGTTTTAATAATTTAGAAAATGTTTTGAACAAAATTCAACACCGATTTATGTTTAAAAATATCTAGCAAACTGGAATGAGAAGGAAATTTCCTCAAACCAGTAAAAGGCATCTATACAAAACTATACTTAACATCTTATTTAACAATGAAATACTGAATTCCTTTATCCTAAGTTCAGAAACAAGACAAAGACATTTGCAACCTTGGGGCAGGCAAAGATTTCTTAGAGAATACATGGAAAGTATTTACTACAAAAGGAAAAACTGATAGATAAGACTTCATCAAAATTAAAAACCTCTGCTCAACAACAGACAAATATATGTTATAGGCTTAAAGAAAATAGTTGTATCTTTCAAAGAGCTTGTATCCAGAATATATTTTTTTTAAAAAAAGCTCTTACAACTTGATTTTTTTTCAAAAAGACAACTCAATTTTAAAATGCACAAAGAACTTGACCAAATATTACACAGAAGTAGATATACAAATGACAAAAAAGTTATTAAAAAGATTGTCAACGGCAGGCATTATCAAGAATGTGGGGTTTCCCTGGTGGCAGTGGTTAAGAATCCACCTGCCAATGTAGGGGACACGGGTTCAAGCCCTGGTCCAGGAAGGTCCCACATGCCGCCAAGCAATTAAGCCCATTCACCACAACTACTGAGCCTGCACTCTATAGCCCGTGAGCCACAACTACTGAGCCCGTGTACCACAACTACTGAAGCCCACATGCCTAGAGCCCATTCTCTGCAACAAGAGAAGCCACCACAATGAGAAGACTGTGCACTGCAATGAAGAGTAACCCCCGCTCAGCAACGAAGACCTACTGCAGCCAAAAAAAAAAAAAAAAAAAAAAGAAGGTGGAGCAACTCCTGTATATTTCTTGTGGGATTGTAAAATGGTACATATAATCTGGAAAGGTATTTTGCAGTCTCTGAAAAAGTTATACATACATCTATCTATCCAAAGACCCAATAATTCCATTTCTAGGTATTTATCTAAGAGAAATTAAAACATATATCCACAAAAAGACACACAAAAATGGTCATAGCAGCTTTATTCATAATAGCTCAAAGATGTACAGGTGTCCATCAGCAGGTGAATGAATATACAAATTATTATGGTATATTCATAAAAAGGAGTAGTACTCAGAAAAAAATGAACTACCTATATACATATCAATGTAGATGAATCTCAAAAACATTATGTTAAGTAAAAGAAGCCAGACACAAAAGAATACTTACTATACAAACCCACTTATATGATATACCAAAACAATTTATCTATAGTGATAGAAATCAGTTTAATACCTGTCTATAAGGGTGTATATTTTAACTGGAAAACAGCAGAAGGGAACTTTTGAGGTTGGTAAATATATTTTCTGTCTTGATTACAGTATTAGTTATACAGGCTTATACATTCTTAAATGTATCAAATTATGCAGTTAAAATATATGTATTTCATTATATGTAAATCTTACCTCATTAAAAAATTTCCTACTATATTTCTATTTCTTAGATACATTTAAAGAAGTGATCTACCACCAGTTTTGTTTTTAAAACATCAAAATTCACAGTACTCAGTAAAATTTTAATCTTATAACTCTAATTATGGGACAAAAAATTTATATATATGATAAAAATTTTAAAACATCAACCTAATATGAGATAATAAGCATAGTTTTCAATATTCTTAGATGTAAGTAAGCAAAAAGGTTTACATCCATTTGTCACACACACAATTTTGTAACCTAATCTTTTGATGTAGGCATATAGAAGATCACTTTTGACTTGAAGGATCAAGAAAGATTTCATAAAGGAGTTTGCCCTAAGCCATACTTGAAAGCTGGGAATTGAAATTGAAAAGATGAATTAGATAATCTCTCAAATCCTTCAAAATATTTTGTGAATCTATGAGATGGGATTTGTAGAAATAAGAGTATGTAATTAAATTAGGGAGAGGTAATAAAAGCTAGAACCTGGAAAGTATAAATGGCAATGGAAAGGGGAGTTTGATTATGAGAGAATAATTCAATGAGGGGACAACGGAGAGGAAAGAGCCAAAGGTAAAAGTCTGCACCTTTTTCTTTGGGGTTCCTGGTCTGGACTCTTTTGTTACTCACATGTTTAGTGCTGCAAACTATATAAAAATGTCTTCTGATCAGTGATAACTCAGTCTAGATATTGCATTTAGAAATAATAACATCATTTGATTTTTTAAATTATTTGAGCTTAACTAAAAGTGATTATTTTTAAATATGTTTTTTAAAGTACAAAATCGTTATTTCAAAACAACACCATGTTTTTTAAAAAAAAGATTTTTAGTATATAATGTATTAAATACCTTTTAAAACAGGAAGCTGACGATAAGCTGCAAGTTTTGGCTGAAATATATTTTCCATTATAACTCGTTCCATAAAAAATAAGTCCTGTTGGAACTTATCAGATTTCAATACTTCCTCTGAGTTATCTTCTTCTTCTTCATGGACTTTAGCCAGAGTTACATTTTCAATATCCATTAGAGAACTACTTTCACTAACTGTAAAATACAAATATGATGCAATGCTAAAATAATTCAAATAATATTAGCTGATTTGTACATTCTAAAGATTTAAGAAATGACATTTTGCCACCACTATTTGTTTTCCTCCAGTATTTAACAACTTCAATAGACATTTATTGAATGTCTTTTACAAACCGAGCACATACAAGATATACATAAATTATATCATATCATTTTGGAATTTTTAACCACTCAAAAATGTGTGTTTTCCAGAAAATAAGCAATGATAACTCATAAGGTAATTTGTATCTCTATATATTTTTATTCAAATTGAAATAAAATTATTATCAGTCTTCAGATAAAGGTTTGATTTGATTATTGCTTTATAGGAACAATAAATTAATTTTTATTGATTTTATTGATGCTATAACAAATTACCAAAAACTTAGTGGATTAAAACCATACAAATGTATTATCTTAGAGTTCTGTAGGTTAGAGGTCTGACTCAGGTTTCACTGGGCTAAAACAAAAAAGTTAATAGGGTTATGTTCCTTTCTGAAGGCTCTAGAGGAGAATTCATTTCCTTGCCTTTTCCAACTTCTAGAGGCCACCAGCAACCCTTCCTTCATCTTCAAAAGACAGCAATATTGCATCTCTCTGATAGTCTTCTGTCATTACATTCCTCTCTGACCAGAACTGGAAAAAGTGCTCCAATTTTAAGTACCCGTGTGATTAGTTTGTGTCCACTCCAGTAACCCAGGATAACCTCCTTCTTTGAAGATACTTAATGTAATCACATCTGGAAAGTATCTTTTGTCATGTAAGGTAATTTATTCACAGGTTCCAGAGATTGGGATGTGTATATATTTGGGGAATGATTCTGCCTATCACATTACTTAGTAAAAAAAAAAAACAGAATGAAGGGGAATCCTGCATCCATGAAGATGGAGTAGACACTTTTTCTTATTCCTCTTCTAAATACAACTAAAAACCCTGGACATCATATATAAAACAAACATAGGAAGCCTTTGAAAACCTTTGATAGAAGGAGGCAAAGCAACAAGAGAGCTCAGGACACAAGGAATGACACAGTGGTGAGTTCTCTGGATTCCTTATTGCTGCATATACTCAAGACAAACCTCCTCTCTCTAGCCAAAAGACCAGGAAAAGAAAAACCTTGCAAGAAAAAAAAAACTTTTAAAATATAACCATTCCACTCCAGACAAAAACACAGAGAAAAAATTGCAGCCTTACTCATTCCACAAATTCCACTAGCCAAGCGGGGAGCCTAGAATTCCATCCTTGCCAGGCTCTAACAAGGCATCCCAACCTCCCAGCCTTCCAGTGAGTGTGGTGTCAGAAAAGGATTAGTAAGGAGCCAGGACTTTCAATCCTAACAAAAATAATAACTGTGCTGCCCTTTCTGCAATGTCAGCAGAGACCAGTTGGGGAACATGGAATTCCACACCTACCTGGCACTAACAGTATTCTTCTCCCCAACAGAATAGTCAGAGTTGGACTGGTAGAGTCAGAACTCACAGAACTGCCCCAAAGTAATAAAGCCAAGTCCCAATCCATGGTGTCAGGGAGTGGTAATGAGGTGCTCCTATCCCTCCCAGTCATATAGGTATCAATGGAAATCAGAGCTCCCCACCTGCCCCTGCAAAACAGTAATAAGGAGATGATCCCCTCCCTCACTGTAATTGAAGGTCAAGTGGAGAACCTGGATTTCTACAAAACCCCACTTCTACTCCCACCTGGCAGTAATGGAGCAGTAAATTCCCCTGTCAAAATAGTGTCAAACAAAGCCTGCTAAAAAGGAAGGTTTAGAGAAGATCCAGTTCTCATGACATAATGCCCAAAATTTCTAAATTTCAACTGAAAGTCACTCATCATACAAAGACCCAAGAAAATCTCAACCTAAATGAAACAAAAAAAAATAAAATCAATAGATGCCAACACTGAGATGACAGAGATGTGAATTATCTGACAGTTTAAGGCAATCATCAAAAAAATGTTTCAAGCATTTATGAACACATTTGAAACATGGAATAATAGAAAGTATTATCAAAGAAATTTAAAATCTTAGTAAATCAATTCAAGAGCCAAATGGAAATTTTAGAAATGAAAAATGAAATAATCAAAATTTTAAAATTCAATGGATGTGCTCAACAGCAAAATGGAGGGGACAGAGGAAAGAATTAGTGAACTTGATGAGAGAACAATATAAATTACCTAATCTGAAAAACAGAAAGAAAATAATCTGAAAAAAACAAGAAAGAAGAGAGGCTCAAAGGCCTGTGGGACTATAACAAGATATCTAACATTCATGTCATTGGGGAGAGCAGAAAGAGGATGAGACTGAAAAATGTACTTGAAGAAATAATAGCTGAAATTTTCCAAAATTTAGCAAAGAATAACATACAGAATCAAGAAACTCAGTGAATTCCAAAGAAGATAAACCTAAAGAAATCCGCACCAAGACATCATACTCAAATTTATCAAAACTGAAAACAAAGTAAATAAAAATATAGAAAGCATTAAGGAAGAAATGATGTCTTATATACAGAGATAAATAATTTGAATAACAGCAGATTTGTCATCAGAAACCATGGAGGCCAGAGGAAGTGGCACACATATTCTAAGTGATGAGAGAAAATAACTTTCAACCAAGAATTCTATATCCACTAAAAATATTTTATAGGAATAAAGGTGAAATTAAGATATTCTCAGATGAAGAAATACTAAGAGAATTTGTTGCCAGCAGATCTTCCTTAAGAATGGCTAAAGGAGAATGGCTAAACAAGAAGGAAATTATTGTAAAAATGAATTTTGGAATATCAGAGAGAAAAACAGAATGGGGAGAGTAAAAATATAGGTAAATACAATTTCCTTCTCTTCAGTTTTCTTAATTATGTTTGATGGTTGATATAAAAATTACAACTAGCTGATACAGTTCAATGTTCAAATACTCCATTTAAATATTTAAAGGAAATACTTAGGGCAAACATATAAACAGGGGAGAGTGAAAAGATATAAAGGGGGGAAGATTTCTACTCTTAACCTGGTAAAATGTCAACACAAGTGGACTGCAATATGTAGAGCATCCACTAAAAAAAGCTCCACAAAGAGATAAACTCAGAAATACCATATATATATTAGAATGGAATTGTGAAAAAAATGAGTCATAACAGGAAGACTGAAAGTGGGGGAATGGAAAAGGGTATTCTATTCAAATGGAAATAAAAAGAAAGCTGCACTAACTATACTTATATCAGACAAAATAGACTTTAAAACAAAGACTATTACAAGATACAGAGAAGGGCATAATGTAATGATAAAGGGATTATCCCAACAAAAAGGAAAACAGTTGTAAATATATATACACTCAACATAAGAACATTTAATTACATAAAGCAAATACAAATAGATGTAAAGGGAAAGATTTTATAATAATTTAACAAGAATTATTATAATTGTAGAATAATAAAACAATAATACATAATTGTATAATAATAGAAAGGGACATTACACTTACATCAATGGACAGATCATCCAGACAGAAAATCAAAAGGAAACATTTGGCTTATACAACACATCAGACCAGATTGTTTAATAGGTATACAAAACATTCATCCAAAAAACAGCAGGATACACATTCTTTTCAAGTGCACATTGAATATTCTCCAGGGTAGATAACACGTTAGTCCACATACAGGTTTCAGTAAATTTAAGAAGACTGAAATCATATAAAGCATCTTTTCTGGCCACAAAGGTATGAGACAAGAAGTCAACTACAATAAAAACCTGGAAACACAAACATGTGGAGTCTAAACAACATGCTACAAAACAACAAATGAGTTACTGAAGAAATCAAAGAGAAAATCGAAAAATACCTTGAGATAAATGAAAGTGGAAATACAACATTACAAAATCTATGGGATGCAACAAAAGCAGTTCTCAGAGGGAAGTTTATAGTGATACAAGTCTACCTCAGGAAACAAGAAAAATCTCAAACAATTTAAAATTACACCTAAAGGAACTAGAGAAAGAAGAACCAACACCGCCCCACAGTTACTAAAAGGAAGGAAATAATAAAGATCAGTGCAGAAATAAATGAAATAGGCACTAAAAAACAATAGAAAAAAATCAATGAAACTAAGAGCTGGTTCTTTGAAAAAAGATACAAAATTGATAAACCTTTAGCCAGACTTTTCAAGAAGGAAAGAGGGCTCATATAAATAAAATCAGAAATGAAAGAGGAAAAGTTACAACCAACATTACAGAAATATAAAGTATTATAAGAGATTATTATGAACAATTACATGCAAACAAATTGGACAGCCAATTTGTTGTTTAGAAGAAATGGATAAAGTTCTATAAATACACAACCTACAAAGACTGATCATAATAAAATAGAAAACCTGAACTAACAGATGACTAGTAAGGAGATTCACTAATTAGAAACCTCCCAACAAACAAAAGTCCAAGACCAGACAGCTTCACTGGTGAATTCTACCAAATTTAAAGGATTACCTATTCTTCTCAAATTATTCCAAAAGATTGAAGAGGGAACACGTCCAAATTTATTCTATAAGGCCAACATAGATACCAAAATCAAAGACAGTAAAAACAAAAAGAAAACAACCGGTCAACATCCCAGATAAACATAGATGCAAAGATCCTCAACAAAATATCAACAAACAAAATTCAACAATACATTAAAAGGATCATACACCATAATCAAGTGGGATTTATCCCAGGCATGCAAAGATGGCTCAATATCTGCAACTCAATCAACATGATACACCACATTAACAAAACAAAGGATAAAAATCATATGATCATTACAATAAATGCAGAAAAAAGTTTTGATAAAAGTTAACATCAGTTTATGATAAAAACTGTCAACAAAGTGGTAATAGAGGGAACATACTTCAACATAAAAAAAGCCATATATGACAAACCCACAGCTAATATCATACTAAACAGTGAAAAGCTGAAAGCATTGACTTTAAGATCAGGAAAAAGACAAAGATGCCCACTCTTACCACTATTATTTAACATAGTATTAGAGAGACTTTCAAGATGGCAGAGGAGTAAGACATGGAGATTCCCTTCCTCCCCACAAATACATCAGTAATACATCTACATGTGGGACAACTCCTGCAGAACACCTACTGAATGCTGGCAGAAGACCTCAGACTTCCCAAAAGGCAAAAAACTCCCCATGTACCTAGGTAGGGCAAAAGAAAAGAGAAAAAACAGAGACAAAAGAATAGGAACAGTACCTGCACATCTGGGAGGGAGCTGTGAAGGAGGAAAAGTTTCCACACACTATGAAGCCCCTTCACTGGTGGAGACAGGGGGTGGCGGGGGGGAAGCTTCAGAGCCATGGAGGACAGCGCAGCAACAGGGGTGTGGAGGGCAAAGTGGAGAGATTCCTGCACAGAGGATCAGTGCCAACCAGCACTCAACAGCCCGAAAGGCTTGTCAGCTCACCTGCCAGGGCGGGTGGGGACTGGGAGCTGAGGCTCCGGCTTCGGAGGTCATATCCCAGGGAGAGGAATGGTGTTGGCTGTGTGGACACGGCCTGAAGGGGCTAGTGCACCACGGGTAGCCAGGAGGGAGTCCGGGAAAACGTCTGGAACTGCCTAAGAGGCAAGAGACCATTGTTTCAGGGTGTACGAGGAGAGGTGATTCAGAGCACCGCCTAAACGAGCTCCAGAGACAGGCACGAGCTGTGGCTATCAGCTCGGACACCAGAGATGAGCATGAAATGCTAAGGCTGCTTCTGCAGCCACCAAGAAGCCTGTGTGCAAGTACAGGTCACTATCCACACCTCCCCTGCCGGGAGCCTGTGCAGCCCGCCACTACCAGGGGCCCGTGATCCAGGGACAACTTTCCTGGGAGAACACACAGTGTACCTCAGGCTGTTGCAATGTCATGCCAGCCTCTGCCACCTCAGGCTCCTGCCGCATTCCATACCCCTCCCTCCCCTCCGCCTGAGTGAGTCAGAGCCCCCTAATCCGCTGTTACTTTAACCCCATCCTGTCTGAGAGAAGAAAAGACGCCCTCAGGCGACCTACACGCAGAGGCGGGGACAATTCCAAAGCTGAACCGCAGGAGCTGTGCGAACAAAGAAGAGAATGGGAAATCTCTCCCAGCAGCTTCAGGAGCAGCGGATTAAATCTCCAGAATCAACTTGATGTACCCTGCATCTCTGGAATACCTGAAGAGACAATGAATCATCCCAAAATTGAGGCAGTGGACTTTGAGAGTAACTGTAGACTTGGTGTTTGCTTTCTGAATCAATTTGTTTCTGATTTTATATTTATCTTAGTTTAGTATTTAGAGTTTATTATCATTGGTAGATTTGTTTATTGATTTGGTTGCTCTCGTCCTTTTTTTTTTTATACATAGATATATAGAATTTTTTTTCCTTTTTCTCTTTTTGTGAGTGTGTATGTGTATGCTTCTTTGTGTGATTTTGTCTGTATAGCTTTCCTTTTACCATTTGCCCTAGTGTTCTGTCTGTCTGTTTTTTTGTTTGTTTGTTTGTTTAGTATAGTTTTTAGTGCTTGTTATCATTGCTGGGTTTGTTTTTTTGCTTTGGTTGCTCTCATCTTTCTTTTTCCTTTTTTGTATTACTTTCTAAATTTTTTTAATTTTAATAATTAAAATTTTTTTATTTTAATAACTTTATTTTATTTTTTTTTCTTTCTTTCTTTTTTTCTCCCTTTTCTTCTGAGCCGTGTGGCTGACAGGGTCTTGGTGCTCCGTCCAGGTGTCATGCCTGTATCTCTGAGGTGGGAGAGTCGAGTTCAGGACACGGGTCCACAGGAGACCTCCTGGCTCCACATAATATCAAACAGTGAAAGCTCTCCTAGAGATCTCCAACTCAGCTCTAAGACCCAGATCCACTCAACAACCAGCAAACTACAGTGCTGAACACCCTATGCCAAACAACTAGCAAGACAAGAACACAACCCCACCCATTAGCAGAGAGGCAGCCTAAAATCAAAATAAGGTCACAGACACCCCAAAACACACCAGCGGTCGTGATCCTGCCCACCAGAAAGACAAGGTCCAGCCTCATCCACCATAACACAGGCACCAGTCCCCTCCACCAGGAAGCCTACACAACCCACTGAACCAACCTTACCCACTGGGGGCAGACACCAAAAACAACGGGAAATACGAACTTCCAGCCTGCAAAAAGGAGAGCCCAAACACAGTAAGTTAAGCAAAATGAGAAGACAGAGAAACACACAGCAGATGAAGGAGAAAGGTAAAAACCCACCAGACCAAACAAATGAAGAAGAAATCGGCAGTCTACCTGAAAACGAATTCAGACTAATGATAGTAAAGATGATCCAAAATCTGGGAAATAGAATGGAGAAAATACAAGAAATGTTTAACAAGGGACTAGAAGAACTACAGAGCAAACAATGATGAACAACACAATAAATGAAATTAAAAATTCTCTAGAAGAAATCAATAGCAGAATAAATAAGGCAGAAGAACAGATAAGTGACCTGGAAGATAAAATAGTGGAAATAACTACTGCAGAGCAGAATGAAGAAAAAAGAATGAAAAGAATTGAGAACAGTCTCAGAGACCTCTGGGACAACACTAAACGCACCAACATTCAAATAATAGGGGTCCCAGAAGAAAAAGAGAAAAAGAAAGGATCTGAGAAAATATTTGAAGAGATTATAGTTGAAATTTCTAATATGGGAAAGGAAAAAGTCAATCAACTCCAGGAAGCACAGAGAGTCCCATACAGGATAAATCCAAGGAGAAACACGCTAAGACACAAATTAATCAAGCTTTCAAAATTTAAATACAAAGAAAAAATATTACAGACAGCAAGGGAAAAACAACAAATAACATACAAGGGAATCCCCATAAAGTTAACAGCTGCTCTTTCAGCAGAAACTCTGCAAGACAGAAGGGAATGGCAGGACATATTTAAAGTGATGAAACAGAAAAAACCTACACCCAAGATTACTCTACTCAGCAAGGATCTCATTAACATTTGATGCAGAAATTAAAACCTTTACAGACAAGCAAATGCTAAGAGAATTCAGCACCACCAAACCACCTTTAAAACAGATGCTAAAGGAAAGTCTCTAGGCAGGAAACACAAGGAAAAAACTTACAGTAACAAACCCAAAACAATTAAGAAAATGGTAATAGGAACATACAGATTGATAACTACCTTAAATGTAAACAGATTAAATGCTCCAACCAAAAAGTATAGGCTGGCTGAATGGATACAAAAACAAGACCCATATATATGCTGTCTACAAGAGACACACTTCAGACCTAGGGACACATACAGACTGAAAGAGAGGGGATGGAAAAAGATATTCCATGCAAATGGAAATCAAGAGAAAGCTGGAGTAGCAATTCTCATATCAGACAAAATAGACTTCAAAATAAAGACTATTACAAGAGACAAAGAAGGACACGACAATGATCAAGGGATCAATCCAAGAAGAAGATAAAACAATGATAAATATTTATGCACCCAACATACGAGCACCTCAATACATAAGGCAAATGCTAACAGCCACAAAAGGGGAAATCAACAGTGACACAATCATAGTAGGGGACTTTAACACCCCACTTTCACCAATGAACAGATCATCTAAAATGAAAATAAATAAGGAAACACAAGCTTTAAATGATATATTAAACAAGAGGGACTTAACTGATATTTATATGACAATCCATCCAAAGAAAACAGAATACACTTTCTTCTCAAGTGCTCATGGAACATTCTCCAGGATAGATCATATCTTGGGACACAAATCAAGTCTTGGTAAATCTAAGAAAATTGAAATTGTATCAAGTATCTTTTCCGACTGAAGCACTATGAGACTAGATATCAATTACAAGATAAAATCTGTAAAAAATACAAAAACATGGAGGCTAAACAATACACTACTAAATAACCAAGAGATCACTTAAAAAATTAAAGAGGAAATGAAAAAATACCTAGAAACAAATGACAATGAAAACACGATGACCCAAAACCTATGGGATGCAGCAAAAGCAGTTCTAAGAGGGAAGTTTATAGCTGTACAATCTTATCTCAAGAAACAAGAGACATCCCAAATAAACAACCTAAACTTACACCTAAAGCAATTAGAGAAAGAAGAACAAAAAAACCCAAACATAGCAGAAGAAAAGGAATCATAAAGATCAGATCAGAAATAAATGAAAAAGAAATGAAAAAAACAATAGCACAGATCAATGAAATGAAAAGGTGGCTCCTTGAGAAGATAAACAAGATTGATAAACCATTAGCCAGACTCATCAAGAAAAAAAGGGAGAAGACCCAAATAAATAGAATTAGAAATTAAAAAGAAGTAACAACTGACACTGCAGAAGTACAAAGGATCATGAGAGATTGCTACCAACAAGTAAATGCCAATAAAATGGACAACCTAGAAGAAATGGACAAATTCTTAGAAAAGCACAAGCTTCTGAGACTGAACCAGGAAGAAATATAAAATGTAAACAGATCAATCACAAGCACTGAAATTGAGACTTTGATTAAAAACCTTCCAACAAACAGAAGCCCAAGACCAGATGGCTTCACGGGCGAATTCTATCAAACATTTAGAGAAGAGATAACACCTATCCTTCTCAAACTCTTCCAAAATATAGCAGAGGGAGGAACACACCCAACCTCATTCTATGAGGCCACCATCACCCTGATACCACAACCAGACAAAGATGTCACAAGGAAAGAAAGCTACAGTCCAATATCACTGATGAACATAGATGCAAATATCCTCAACAAAATACTAGCAAACAGAATCCAACAGCACATTAAAAGGATCATACACCATGATCAAGTGGGGTTTATCCCAGGAATGCAAGGATTCTTCAATATATGCAAATCAATCAATGTGATAAACCATATTAACAAATTGAAGGAGAAAAACCATATAATCGTCTCAATAGATGCAGAAAAAGCTTTCGACAAAATTCAACACCCATTTATGATAAAAACCCTCCAGAAAGTAGGCATAGAGGGAACTTACCTCAACATAATAAGGGCATAAATGATAAACCCACAACCAACATCATTCTCATTGGCGAAAAACTGAAACCATTTCCACTAAGATCAGGAACAAGACAAGGTTGTCCACTCTCACCACTATTATTCAACACAGTTTGGGAAGTTTTAGACACAGCAATCAGAGAAGAAAAAGAAATAAAAGGAATCCAAATTGGAAAACAAGAAGTAAAGCAGTCACTGTTTGCAGATGACATGATACTATACATAGAGAATCCTAAAGATGCTACCAGAAAACTACTAGAGTTAATCAAAGAATTTGTAAAGTAGCAGGATACAAAATTAATGCACAGAAATCTCTTGCATTCCTATACACTAATGATGAAAACTCTGAAAGAGAAATCAAGGAAATACTTCCATTTACCACTGCAACAAAAAGAATAAAATACCTAGGAATAAACCTACCTAAGGAGACAAAAGACCTGTATGCAGAAAGCTATAAGACACTAAAGAAAGGAATTAAAGATGATACAAACAGATGGAGAGATACACCATGTTCCTGCACTGGAAGAATCAATGCAGTGAAAATGACTATCCTACCCAAAGCAATCTACAGATTCAATGCAATCCCTATCCAACTACCAATGGCATTTTTCACAGAAATGGAACAAAAAATTTCACAATTTATATGGAAACACAAAAGGCCCCGAATAGCCAATGCAATCTAGAGAAAGAAAAACGGAGCTGGAGGAATCAGGCTCCCTGACTTCAGACTATACTACAAAGATGCAGTAATCAAGACAGTATGGTACTGGCACCAAAACAGAAATACAGATCAATGGAACAGGATAGAAAGCCCAGAAATAAACCCACACTCATATGGTAACCTTATTTTTGATAAAAGAGGTAAGAATATACAATGGAGAAAAGACAGCCTCTTCAATAAGTGGTGCTGGGAAAACTGGACAGCTACATGTAAAATAATGAAATTAGAACACTCCCTAACACCATACACAAAAATAAGCACAAAATGGATTAAAAACCTAAATGTGAGGCCAGACACTATTAAACTCTTAGAAGAAAACATAGGCAGAACACTCTATGACATAAATCACAGCAAGATCCTTTTCGACCCACCTCCTAGAGAAATGGAAATAAAAACAAAAATAAACAAATGGGACCTAATGAAACTTAAAAGCTTTTGCACAGCAAAGGAAACCATAAACAAGACCAAAAGACAACCCTCAGAATGGGAGAAAATATTTGCAAATGAAGCAACTGACAAAGGATTAATCTCCAAAATTTACAAGCAGCTCATGCAGCTCAATATCAAAAAAAACAAACAACCCAATCCAAAAATGGGCAGAAGACCTAAATAGACATTTCTCCAAAGCAGATATACAGATTGCCAACAAACACATGAAAGGATGCTCAATATCACTAATCATTAGAGAAATGCAAATCAAAACTACAATGAGGTATCACCTGACACCTGTCAGAATGGCCATCATCAAAAAATCTACAAACAGTAAATGCTGGAGAGCGTGTGGAGAAAAGGGAACCTTCTTGCAGTGCTGGTGGGAATGTAAATTGGTACAGCCGCTACGGAGAACAGTATGGAGCTTCTTAAAAAACTAAAAATAGAACTACCATATGACCCAGCAATCCCACTACTGGGCATATACCCTGAGAAAACCATAATTCAAAAAGAGACATGTACCGCAATGTTCATTGCAGCTCTATATACAATAGCCAGGACATGGAATCAACCTAAGTGTTCTTCGATAGATGAATGTATAAAGATGATATGGTCCATATATACAATGGAATATTACTCAGCCATAAAAAGAAACGAAATTGAGTATTTGTAGTGAGGTGGATGGACCTAGAGTCTGTCATACAGAGTGAAGTAAGTCAGAAAGAGAAAAACAAATACCATATGCTAACACATATATATAGAATCTAAAAAAAAAAAAAAAGGTTGTGAAGAGCCTAGGGGCAGGACAGGAATAAAGATGCAGACATAGAGAATGGACTTGCGGACACGGGCAGTGGGATGGGTAAGCTGGGATGAAGTGAGAGAGTGGCATGGACATATATACACTACCAAATGTAAAATAGATAGCTAGTGGGAAGCAGCTTCATAGCACAGGGAGATCAGCTCCATGCTTTGTGACCACCTAGAGGTGTGGGATAGGGAGGATGGGAGGGAGATGCAAGAGGGAGGAGATATAGGGATATATGTATATGTATAGCTGATTCACTGTGTTATAAAGCAGAAACTAACACGTTATTGTAAAGTAATTATACTCCAATAAAGATGTTAAAAAACAATAACAACAACAAAAAAGAACCCATAGTATTGGAAGTCCTAGCCACAGCAATTTGACAAGAAAAAGAAAGAAAAGGCATTTAAATTGGAAAGAAAAAAGTAAAACTGTCACTGTTTACAGGTGACCTGATACTATATACAGAAAACCTTGAAGACTCCACCTAAAAAGTATTAGAACTAATAAGTGAATTCAGTAGAGTTTCAGCATAAAAATTAATGTAGGGACTTCCCTCGTGGTGCAAGGGTTAAGAATCCACCTGCCAAGGCAAGGGACATGGGTTCGAGCCCTCATCCGGGAATATTCCTCATGTCGCAGAGCAACTAAACCCATGTGCCACAACTACTGAACCTGCATGCCACAACTGCTGAAGTCCACACACCTAGAGCCCGTGCTCTACAACAAGAGAAGCCATCATAATGAGAAGCCTGCGTATCATGATGAGAAGCCGGCATATCGCAATGAGAAGCCCACATACCGCAACAAAGAGTAGCCCCTGCTCACTGTACCTAGAGAAAATCCCTGCACAGCAATGAAGATCCAACACAGCCCAAAATAAATAAATAAATATTAAAAATTAATATACAGAAATCTGTTGCATTTCTATACACTAATAATCTATCAGAGGGAAATTAAGAAAACAATTCTATTTACAACTGTATCCAAAAGAATAAAGAATAACTTTAACAAAAGAGGTAAAAGAACTATATTCTGAAAACTGTAAGACATTGATTAAAGAAATTGAAGTCAATGCAAATTAATGGATAGATATACCTTGCACATGGATTGGAAGAATTAATACTGTTAAAATATCCATACAACCCAAGGCAATCTCCACATTCAGTGCAATCCCTATCAAAATTGCAATGACATGTTTCACAAAAATATAACAAATAATTCTAAATTTTGTATGGAAACACAAAAGACCCCAAAGAGCCAAAGCAATCTTGAGAAAGAAGAACAAAGCTGGAGGTATCATGCACCCTGATTTCAAGCTATATTCCAAAGTAAAGAAATCAAGATAGTATGGTACTGACATAAAACAGACACCATAGATCAATGGAACAGAATAGAGAGTCTAGACATATACCCACACTTATATGATCAATTAATCTATGACAAGGGAGGCAAGAATATACAATGAGGAAAAGTCAGTCTCTTCAATAAATGGTGTTAGAAAAACCAGAAAGCTACATGCAAAAGACTGAAACTGCTCCACTTTCTTAAACCATATACAAAATAAACTCAAAATGAATTAAAGACCTGAATGTAAAACCTGAAACCATAAAACTCCTAGAAGAAAACACAGACAGTAAACTCTTTGACATAAGTCTTAGTAATATATTTTTGGATCTGTCACCTCAGGCAAGGGCAACAAAAGCAAAAATAAACAAATGAGACTACATCAATTTCAAAAGCTTTTGCACAGAAAAGCACACTATCAACAAAATGAAAAGGCAATCTACCGAACAAGAGAAGACATTTATAAATCATGTATCTGATAAAGGGTTAATATTCAAAATATATAAAGAACACATACATCTCAATATCAAGAAACCAAATAATCAGATTAGAAAATGGGCAGAGGACCTAAATAGGTATTTTTCCAAAGAAGACATACAGATGGCCAACAGACACATGAAAAGATGCACAACGTCACTAATGATCAGGGAAATGCAAATCAAAACTACAATGAGATATCACTTCAAACCTATCAGAATGGCTAACATCAAAAAGACAATAATGACTTCCCTGGTGGCACAGTGGTTAAGAATCCACCTGCCAATGCAGGGGACATGGGTTTGATCCCTTGTCCAGGAGGATCCCACGTTCCACAGAGCAACTAAGCTAGAAGAAAACATAGACAATAAGCTTCTTGACATTGGTCTTGGCATTGATTTTTTAGATCTGACTCCAAAGCAAAAGTAACCAAAGCAAAAATAAACAAGTGGTACTACATCAAACTGAAAAGCTTCTGCATAACAAAGGAAACCATCAACAAAATGAAAAGACAACCTACTGAGTAGGAGAAAATATTTGCAAACCATATATCTGATAAGGGGTTAATCCAAAATATATAAAGAACTCAAAGAACTCAATAGCAAAAAAAAAAAAATCTGATTAAAAATGGACAGATAAGCAAAACAGACATTTTTTCCCAAATGGTACATGAGATGTTCACCATCACTAATTATCAGGGAAATGCAGGGTATTATGTTAAGTGAAATAAATCAGAGAGAGAAAGACAAATACCATATGATTTCACTCATATGTGGAATGTAAAAAACAAAACAAAACAAAACTCATAAATGCAGAGAACAGATTCATGGTTGTTAGAGGGGAAGGAGGTTGGGGGGTAGGTGAAATGGGTAAAGGGGGTGGGTTAATTATAGGGTGACAGATAGTCACTAGACATTGTGGTGATCACTTTGTAGTGTATACAAAGATTGAATTATTATGTTGTACACTTGAAACTAATATAATGTTATATACCAATTTTACCCCAATTTTTAAAAAACTGAAATAAATGAAATCTTACTTTTTTCTAAATTACTCCCTGGCAGTCTTTGGTCCCAGTCTTTAGAAGGTATGCTTGCTTTACTACTTGAATCAACTGTAGATCTTTTTACTGGTAAAGATGAAAGCTCCATAGCATTATAAGAATCGTACAAATCCCAAGCAGTGGACATTATGCCTAAATAAAGAAACAGAAAGGTAAAAATTATTTTGAACCAAATTCTAATATTTTAGCTTATATATAATGAGTTATAGCAAAATCTAAGATAAGAAAATCTACTGTTCAGGGAAAAAATACTATTGTTTTCCAACAATGGCAGGAAGTAGATAATGATGAAAAAGAAATAAATCAAGAGGACACCTTAAGAGATCCTTAGCCATTACACTTTTAGCATCTACAAATACCTTAATGTTTTAGTAATAGCTGCAAATAATCCTCACCGTCTATTCTGATCCCCATGCCTTCCTCTCTTTATCCCAAACTGGTGCCACATAATCTCATTAGTCTGTCAGTATAGGTGTGCCTTGATATGGCCCTGGACAACCATGTTATAATAAGGTTTTAAGGTGCTTTACTTAAGGTTAACATATAACATGCTATATTCTACAGTACTTTTTATTTGTAATCATATAATTCCATTTTTATCAAGTTAAATTTCCTATATACTTATGTGTAAAGATTGTATTTGGGAAAGTGACAGACTCTGTTCTCAGGAAATTTATAGACTAGTACGGTTATTACCTTCCCTTCTTAAATTTTTGTTTAAGTTATCTATATTTAATCAAATTACCAAATATAACAATGGCCTCCAAACAAAAATTGGTAATGTTATTTATCTTTAATATATAAAAATGAAAAGTGCCCAACCCCTTTTATTGCTGATATAACAATGAAATTCTCATATATAAATTATTTTATCAGTGACCAGGTAATGATATATTCCTACCTGCTAACCTTACTAAACTTTCAGTTAAAGTACAATGATTTAATAAAAAGTTATTTTCCCTGCAAATCAAAACAGGATCTAGATCTAATAAATGCAACTATTCATTGTTAGAACTTTTATTTTCATGATGTGGAATGAAGGAACTCTGGTATTTAACAATGTTTTCAATTAGTAAGAATGTTAATTCACATCTCATAATAACATTTCTATCTTAATGAACTTATCTTGATAGTATCTAACAAAGTCATGCACAGAGTAAATAAATACCTAGTATATTTTGCTGAATTGGAAAGGGTACAATTTCCATGGTCACAAGTAAAAGACCTTAGAAAGAAATTATTTCTTTGAATTTTGAATTACCTAACCTTCTTTTTCTTCCTTTAACTAAAAGTTTAGTAAGTTGAGCATATAGAAATATATTGTTACACGGTCATTAATAAGATAATGTTACATAAATAAATATACAAGTTATAAATGAGCAATGTAAGATGTTACAGTGATTTAGAGTTGTTTCTTCTTTAAAGATAACAAATAACATTCATTGGTAATTTTAGTTTAGGTAACATCATTACATTTGTTCACTGGAATAAATTTAATTAACCTAAGAAACAGAAAACCTAAGAAACAGATATTATGTACATGCAATAATATCATGTACAAGGTAGAATGATAAATAGTGAGTGTGACTTCCCAGTTTTATACTGCCATACACTATTAAAGAAATCTTATTTTAATTACTATCAGAAAAAAAAGTATTCCCTACTATATGTATGTTTTGAGCATTTCTGAGTGTACGATTGTGTAAATAGTTGTTACAAGTTTTAAAACATTGTTTCTATCTACTAGTTTAATTCAGACTATAAAAGAGCAACAATTGGCCACATAACATTTATAGAAAAATAATTTTATTTTAGCTGAGTAAAAAGACATGCTTACTGTAAAAGAAAAGGTAAGACTTACATTTCCATCACCTAGAAATAATAACTGCTAACATTTTCATGCATGTCCTTCTAGATTGACATAAATATATATATGTTTGTATATGAACAAATATATATGCATATTTTTTAATAAAAATGAGTTCATATCACACATACTTTTTTAAAAGAATATTTATTGTAGTATAATATACATAGAAAACAAACTGTCTTTATGAAATCTACCGAGTTTTAGGATTTAACTGTATTTTCAAAAGTTAGCCAGGAACACTAATACATTTATTGAATTATCCATTTATTTGAAATGACACTTCTGTAATAAATTATTGTATGTATACTGTTAGGTGGGAAAATTTTCCTCAGTTTTTGTGAATCTTTACAAAGGCAACTTCAGCTAAATTGACATTTCTGGCTTCTCTATGTCCCTCATTCACTAATTGCCAGGGAAAGAGAAATGGCTAATCCTATAGGAGAGTTTAGGAGAAGGAACTGCAGCTCAGCCACTTCTGGATTTTTTGGTAAGTCTGCTCACTTGCAAAAAGCATGCATTCTGGTCTGTTCTCACCCATGCAGAGGAGGTCTGTGCTTTTCTAGCTGGGCCAATTACTACTGGTAAGATCTATTCTGGAGCAGAAAAACAGCAATACCACTTAGCTATGGATTTAAGGCTATATTTTTCAATTAACTTCATCAGTAATAAAGGTACTACTTTTATTTCCATCTCTGTGACTCCTGAATCTCTTTCAATTTCAACCAAAATCAGGCAAGGAAGACATGCTTTTTTATTGATCCATTAAATCTCAATACTTACTTGGTCTGTATCAAATTCTTTAATATAAATTGTACCATTATTTTTTTTTTTTTCGGTACACGGGCCTCTCACTGTTGTGGCCTCTCCCATTGCGGAGCACAGGCTCCGGACGTGCAGGCTCAGCGGCCATGGCTCACGGGCCCAGCCGCTCTGCGGCATGTGGGATCTATCCGGACCGGGGCACGAACCCGTGTCCCCTGCATCGGCAGGCGGACTCTCAACCACTGCGCCAGCAAGGAAGCCCTGTACCATTATTTTTAAAAATTTTATTGGAGTATAGTTTATTTACAGTGTTGTGTTAGTTTCAGGTGTACAGCAAAGTGAATCAGTTATACATATACATATATCCACTGTCTTTTAGATTCTTTTCACATATAGGCCATTACAGAGTAGAGTTCCCTGTGCTATACCCATTATTTTAACAAAATCTCTATTGTGAAATATATACCTTCACAGAAGAGTGTATAACACATATGTGTAATGTAAAGAGAGAATTAATACCATGTACTCACAAACCAATATAAGAAATAGAACATCCTTAGGTGCTTAGAAGCCCCCTGGACACTCTCCCATCATAGGCCCCTTCCTTCTAGCTACCTCCAAAAGAAGTATTCACTTTTCGTAACTTTTGTATTGATCATTCTCTTGCTTTGTTTTAAGGTTTTTTTCTCCTGTGGCAAATGCTATTGGGGTCCTGCCTGTATCCATTCTGCATCACCTCTTACTTGCCAATCTCCCAACTACCAGCACCTGCATTTCTCTGCTTGGGTCTGTCTTTGGTCATCAAGACCACTTTGATGTCCATAAATTAGGCTGGGATTGCCAAGGAACTAACAAGCCCATCAACCATCAAACAATGTATACCTATATAATACATTGTCTAGTTTAAAAAACAGAATAGCAAACACTAACACAGATGCATAAGGAGAAAACAAAACCACTATTAGATGCGGACAAATAGATGAGGACTCCCAAGAGAAGACAAGCAGAACTATCTGGGCCATAATCTGACTTCAGCTTCTTTGAGAGTTTATAAGAGACACTTAGAGGGAAATCATAGGGTGAGACCATGAGTAAGTCCTTGGAAACACAGAGCTTAACCCACTAACAGCACCTGACAAGCTAGGCACTGAATGTCCACTGAAAACATGGTCAGGGTAAGTGGGCTGCTTTGTGTTTTCTGTTCACTATGACTTCTCTGCTGCTCTTAGGATTATGGTAAAACAGAACATGTCTGTGAAGTGAAATGAGTTTCCTCAACTTCCCTAAGGAGACCTACTGGAAAGGAGAGTAGGGACTATATTAAGAATGGTAAAACCCAGCTAGATACAGAGTAGGATCTGGGCAGATTTACTTGAGCATTCTGTCCTCAGGTTAAGAAGATAGGACTGAGTTTCCAGTTCCACAGTTAAGGGGCTTGGAAGTTGCCATTCTGTACTAACAGCACGTAAAAAATTAAACAGACTGAAAAATCAACACCTCTTCTTGGATCTGAAAAAGAGGTAAGGACACAGAGAAAAGAACTGCTGCCTTTAAGATTGGAGAGTCACTATTTACTGGAGCAGAGACTCAGAAGTAGAAACTGCTGTGGGAACCAGTTCTGGGGTAGGAAAACCTGAACTGTAAATGATGAATTGGTGCAGGTTCAGTGTGGACAAGTCTGAGAGTTAAAAACTCTAAGGGGCCCAGTCATGGGAGAAGATATTTTCAAGCAATATATCTTATAAAGGGTTAATATCTAAAATATACATAAAACTCATATAATTCAACATTAAAAACAAACAACCTAATTTTAAAAATGGGCAGAGGACCTGAATAGACTTTTTTCAAAGATGACATGCAGATAGCCAACAGGTACGTGAAAGGTGCTCAACATCACTAACCAACTGGGAAATGCAAATCAAAACCCAATGAGATATCATCTCATGGCTGTTAAAATGGTTATTATCAAAAATACAAAAATAACTGTTGGCAAGGATGTGGAGAAAAGGGAACACTTGTGCACCATGCGTGAGAATGTGAATTGGCATAAGCACTATGAAAAGCAGTATGGAGGTTCCTCAAAAAATTAAAAATAGAACTACCATATCATCCAGCAATTCCACTTCTAGGTATTTATATGAAGAAAAGGAAAACACTAACTTGAAAAGATATATGCACCCCCATGTTCATAGCAAAATTAGCACAATAGTCAAAATATGGAAGCAACCTAGGTGTTCCTTGAGGGATGAATGGATAAAGAAGATGTGGTATATATACATAATGTAATAATATATAGCCATGAAAAAATGAAATCTTGCCATCTGCAACAACATGGATGGATCTTAAGATTATTATACTACATGAAATATGCCAGACAGAAAAAGATAAATACCTCATGATCTCACTTATATGTGGAATCTAAAAAATAGAGAGACAGAGAGAGAGAGCACAGACACAGAGAACAGACTGGTAAATGGCAGAGGCAAGGGAGTGAGGGGTGGGTGAAATGGGTGAAGGGGGTTAAAAAGTACAAATTTCCTTCTATAAAATAAATAAGGCATGGGGGTGTAATGTACAGAGTGGTGACTATAGTTAGTAATACTGTTTTGTATATTTGGAAGTTGCTAAGAGAGTATATCTTGAAAGTACTCATCACAAGAAAAAACTTTTCTATGTACAGGGATGAATGTTAACTAGACTTATGATCATGATCCATTTCACAATATATACAAACATCTAATTGATATGTTGTACACCTGAAACTAATGTTATATGTCAATTATATCTCAATGAAAAATAATAAAATAATAAAGAATTAGAGCAGGGCTTCCCTGGTGGTTAAGAATCCGCCTGCCAATGCAGGGGACATGGGTTCGTTCCCTGGTCCAGGACGATCCATATGCTGCGGAGCAACTAAGCCTGTGCACCACAACTACTGAGCCTGCGCTCTAGAGCCCATGAGCCACAACTGTAGAAGCCCATGTGCCTAGAGCCCATGCTCCACAACAAGAGAAGCCACTGCAATGAGAAGCCCGTGCACTGCAAGGAAGAGCAGCCACTGCTCACCACAACTAGAAGAAGCCTGCACACAGCAACAAAGACCCAATGCGGCCATAAATAAATGAATAAATAAATTTATTTTTAAAAAAGATAACAAAGGAATACTATGAACAACTCTATGCCAATAGATTTGATAACCTTGATGAAATTGTCCGATTCCTTGAAAGACACAATCTGCCAAAACTCACACAAGAAGAAATAGACAATCTGTACAGCCCTATATCAATTAAGGAAATTGAATCAATAATTAATAATCTTCCAAAACTGAAAGCACCAGGCCCAGATAGATCCACTGAGTTCTACCAATAATTTAAGGAGAAAATTTCACTTATTCCCTGCAATATATTTCAGAGGATAGAAACAGAGGGAATACTTCTTAACTCATACTTTGAGGCCAGCATTACTCTAATACCAAAAACAGACAAAAACACCATAAGAAAGAAAAATGGCAGAACAATAACTCTCATGAACACAGATGCAAAAATCCTCTATGAAATATTAGCAATCAAATCCAGCAGTATACAAAGAGAATTATACACCACAATTAAGTGGAGTTTATCCCAGGTATACAAAGCCTAGTTCAACATTGGAAAATTGATTGATGTAATCCATCACATCAACAGGTCAAAGAAGAAAAATGACTTGATCATATCAACAGATTCAGAAAAAGCACTTGACAAAATCCAACACTCGTTCATGATAAAAACTCTCAGTAATTTAGGAATAGAGGAGGAACTTAACTTGACAAAGAATATCTATAAAAACCTACAGCTAACATACTTAGTGGTTTTCTTCTAGAAACTAGATTTTCCACTAGGATCAGGACCAAGGCAAGGATGTCCCCTTTCATCACTCCTTTTCAACATCCTACTGAAAGTCCAAGCTAATGCAGTAAGATAAGAAAAAGGAAATAAAAGAAATACAGATTGGAAAGGAAGAAATAAAGCTGTTTTTGTTCTCGGATGACATAATCATCTATATAGAAAATCTGAAAGAATTAACAAAAACTACTGAACTAGTAAGTGATTACAGCAAGGTTGCAGGGTACAAGGTTAATACTACACAAAAGTCAATCTCTATCCTGTACACCAACAATGAACATAGGAATTTGAAATTTAAAACAATATGATTTACATTAGCACCCCCAAAATGGAATAGTAATAAATCTAACAAAATATGTACAAAATCTATTATGAGGAAAACTACTAAACTCTGATGAACAAAATCAAATGAAATAAATGGAGAAAGATTCCATGTTTATTAATAGGAAGACTCAGCATTATCATGATGTCTGTTCTTCCCAATTTCATCTACGGATTCAACACAATCCCAGTCAAAATCCCAAGAAGTTATTTTGTGCATATCAGCAAACTGATTCTAAAGTTTATGTGAAGGGGCAAAAGACCCAGAAGAGCCAGCACAATACTGAAGACAAAGAACAAAGTCAGAGGACTGACACTACTCAACTTGAAGACTTACTACAGTGCTACAGTAATCAAGACAGTGTGAATGGAACACAATAGAGTGCTCAGAGATAAACCAACATTAATATAATCAATTGATCTCTGTCAAAGGAACGGAAAAAACAACTGGAGCAAAGATAGTCTTTTCAACAAATGGTGCTGGAACAACTGGACATCCAAATGCAAAAAAAAAAAATTAATCTATACACAGATCTTACATCCTTCAGAAAAATTAACTAAAAACTCATTATAGACTTAAAAGTAAAAGCAAAACTAGAAAACTCCTAGAATAAAACATAGGAGAAAATTTAGATGACCTTGGGTATGGCAATGACTTTTTAGAAACAGCAAAAGCACAATCCATTAAGCAGTAATAGATAAGCTGGACTTCATTAAAATTAAAAATATCTGCTCTGTAAAAAGAAATGTCAAGAGAATAACAAGACAAGCCACATACTGGAAGGAAACATTTGCTAAAAATACATCTGGAAAAGGACTATTGTCCAAAATATATGAATATCTTTTGATCCTTAACAATAAGAAAACAAACAACCAAATTTTAAAATGGGCCAAAAGCTTAACACACCTCATCAAAGAAGACATACAGATGGCAAGTAAGTACACAAAAATATGCTCCACATCATATGTCATAATGGAAGTACAAATTAAAACAAAAATGAGGGGAATTCCCTGGTGCTTCAATGGTTGGGACTTGGTGCTTTCACTGTTGGGGCCTGGGTTCCATCCCTGGCTGGGGAACTAGGATCCCTCAAGCCAGACAATGCAGCCAGAAAACCAAAAAACAAACAAATAAAAATGAGTTGCAAAAAAAAAAAAAAAAAAAGAGTTGCCACTACTCACCTATTAGAATGTTCAAAATCTGGAACACTGACAACACAAAATGCTGGTGAGGACGTGGAACCACAGAAACTCTTCATCATTGCTTCTGGGAATGCAAAATGGTACAGCCACTTTCAAGACAGTATGGCTATTTCTTACAAAAATAAAAATACTGTTGCCATACAATCCAGCAATAGTGCTCCTGGATATTTACCAAAAGGAGTTAAAAACTTATGTCTACACAAAAACCTGCACACAGATATTTATAGCAGCTTTACTGATAATTGCCAAAATTTGAAACAATCAAGATGCCCTTCAGTAGGTAAATGGATAAATTAACTGTGGTACATCCAGATAATGGATGGTTAAGAGTCTTGCTACCTATATTCTACAAGCCTTCCATGACGGAGGAGAGGATTTCAGAGGTGTCTCTGTGTGTAGCATTCAGTATGCTTGTTTTCTGTTTGTTTGTTTGTTCATTTGTTTTGTTTGTTTGTTAAGTACCCATGTCTTGATCTGTACCTGGTGTTCCCCAGCTAAAGAGCCTCTATTTTGTCCTCTCCAGAGAAGAAATTTCTGACATCTTCCGGGGTAGAAGAGGGGAAGTTGCTCAGAGAATGTACTTGATCCCTTTTTGTGATTGAATTATATTTCATTGCATGTATTTACACATTTTATTTATCCTTTCATCCATTGATGGACATTTCAGTTGTTTCTACTTTTTGACTATGGTAAAAATTGCTGCCATGAACATGTGTGTACATATATTTGAGTACCTATTTTCCATTCTGTGGGGTATTATATATACCTAGGAGTGGAATTGCTGAGTCATATGGCAATTCTGTGTAATTGTTTGAGAAACTACCAAACTGCTTTCCACAGCAGCTGTACCATTTTATATTCCCAACAGCACTGTATGGGAACTCCAATTTCTCAACTTCTTTGTCAACACTTGTTTTTTTAATTATAGCCATTTAATGTGTGAGAAGTAGTAACTCATTGTGGGTTCTTAAAAAATTTTTTTAATTCAATTTTTTAATGTAATTCCTATTTTATTATATTTATTAGTAATCTATTTTGTACATATTAGTGTCTATTTGTCAATCCCAATCTTCCAATTCATCCCACCCACCCCCAACCCCAGTTTCCCCCCTTGGTGTCTCTACGTTTGTTCTCTATATCTGTGTCTCTATTTAGGCCTTGCAAACCGGTTCATCTGTATTGTTTTTCTAGATTCCACATATATGCATTAACATATGATATTTGTTTTTCTCCTTCTGACTCACTTCACTCTGTATGACAGTCTCTAGGTCCATCCATATTTCTACAAATGACCCAATTTCGTTCCTTTTTATGGCTGAGTAATACTCCATTATATATATGTGCCATATCTTTATCCATTCATCTGTCAATGGACATTTAGGTTGTTTCCATGTCCTGGCTATTGTAAATAGTATTGCAATGAACACTGGGGTACATGTGTCCTTTTGAATTATGGTTTTCTCAGGGTATATGCCTAGTAGTGGGATTGCTGGGTCATATGGTAATTCTACTTTTATTTTTTTAAGGAACCTCCATACTGTTCTCCATAGTGGCTGTATCAATTTACATTCCCACCAAGAGTGCAAGAGGGTTCCTCTTCTCCACACCCTCTTCAGCATTTATTGTAGATTTTCTTATGATGCCCATTCTAACTGGTGTGAGGTGATACCTCATTGTAGTTTTGATTTGCATTTTTCTAATAATTAGTGATGTTGAGCTGCTTTTCATGTGCCTCTTGGCCATCTGTATGTCTTCTTTGGAGAAATGTCTATTTAGGTCTTCTGACTATTTTTTGATTGGGTATTTTGTGTGTGTGTGTGTGGTACGCAGGCCTCTCACTGTTGTGGCCTCTCCCGTTGCGGAGCACAGGCTCCGGACACGCAGGCTCAGCAGCCATGGCTCACGGGCGTAGCTGCTCCACGGCATGTGGGATCTTCCCGCACCGGGGCACGAACCCATGTCCCCTGCATCGGCAGGCGGACTCTCAACCACTGTGCCACCAGGGAAGCCCGGGTTGTTTGTTTTTTTGATATTGAGCTGCATGAGCTGTTTGTATATTTTGGAGATTAATCCTTTGTTTGTTGCTTCATTTGCAAATATTTTCTCCCATTCTGAGGGTTGTCTTTTCATCTTGTTTATGGTTTCCTTTGCTGTGCAAAAGCTTTTAAGTTCCATTAGGTCCCATTTGTTTATTTTTATTTCCATTACTCTAGGAAATGGGTCAAAAAAGATCTTGCTGTGATTTATGTCACAGTGTTCTTCCTATGTTTCCTCTAAGAGTTTTGTAGTGTCAGGTCTTACATTTAGGTCCTTAATCTCATTGTGGTTTTGATTTGCATTTCTCTAATGACTAATGGTGTTTAACACCTTTTCCTGTGCTTGTTGGCCATTTGTTTTCTTTCTTTGGAAAAATGTCTGTTTAAGTCCTATGCCCATTTTTTAATTGCATTGTTTGTCTTTTTGTTCTTGGATTATAAAAGTTCCTTCTATAGTCTGGATACTAGACCTTAACAGAGATAGGATTTGCAAATATTTTCTTCCATTATGTAAGTTGTCCTTTCACTTTTTTGATAGTTATTTGATGCACAGTTTTTAATTTTGATGAAGCTCAATAAATCTATTTTTTTCTTTTGTTCACCATGCTTCTAATGGCATATCTAAGAATCTATTATCAAGGCAAAGGGCAAAAATATCTAACCCAATTTTTTTCTAAGAGTTTTATAATTTTGGCTCTTACACTTAAATCGTTGATCCACTTTGAGTTAATTTTTGTATATGATATGAATCCAAGTTTATTCTTTTGCATGTGGCTATCTAGTTGTCCCAGCACCAGTTGCTTAAAATACTATTTTACCTCTATTTAATGGTCTTGGCACCTTTATCAAAAGTCACTTAACCATATATATGAGGGTTTATTTCTGGGATCTCTATTCTATTCTTTTGGTCTATATATCCATCTTTATGCTAGTACCACCCATTTTGATCACTATAATTTTATAGCAAGTTTTCAAATCAGGAAGTATGAGCTCTCTAATTTTGTTCTTTTTCAAGATTGTTTTGGCTACTTGGGGATCCTTTGATATTCCATATAAATTTTAGGATGACTTTTTTTGTATTGTTGCAAAATAGTCTTTGGGATTATTTTGGGTGGTATTCACATCTTAATAACATTAAGTCTTTCAACCCATAAACACAGAATGTATTTCCCATTTACTTAGGTCTCCTTTAATTCTTTTCAGCAATGTTTTATAGGTGTCAGTGTACAAGTCTTTCGTCTCCTTGGTTAAATTTATTCCTAGGTATTTTATTATTTAGGATGCTATTATAAACACAATTACTTTCTTAATTTCCTTTTTGGATTGTTCATAGGTAATATATAGAAATACAACTGAATTTTGTGTGCTGATCTTATATTCTGCAACTTTTCTTTTTATTTTATCTATATGAGATGATGGATGTTAATTAAACCTATTGTGCTAATCTTTTCACAATATAGATAAATCAAACCATCATGCTGTACTTATACATTGATGTATGTCAATTATTTCTCAATAAAACTGGAAAAAATAGTGAGTCTCTTGTTAGAGAACATATAGATGGATCATGGGTTTTTTTCTTCCAGTTTTTTTGATGTTTGTTTTCTTTGTTTAATCCACCCTACCAACCTTTGCTCTTTAATTGGAGTATTTAATCCATTTATTTAAAGTAATTACTGTTTAGGAAGGCCTTCTGCCATTTTTAATCTGTTTTCTTTATGTCTTAAATTTTTTTGTTCTTCAAATCCTCCATGACCATTTTCTTTAATGTTTAATTGATCTTTTTTATACTGCATCATTTTTATTCCTAACTTTTTTTCTGTAATTTTTAAGTTATTTCTTGGTGACTGCCTTGGGAATTAAAATTAATTTCTTAAAATTTTAACATTCTATTTTGAATACTACCTTACTTCAATTATATACAAAATCTGCTCCTATACAGCTAAATCCCACCCACTTTAAGTTGATGTTGTCACAAATTATGCTTTGTATGCCCATTAGCATAGATTTAGAATTATTGTTCAATGCATTTATTTTAAATCATATTGCAAAAAAAAATAGGAGTTACAAACCAAAATTACAATATTGGCTTTTGTATGGACTTATGTAGTTACCTTTACCAGTGTTCTTTATTTCTTCATATGTCTTCGAGTTACTGTCTAGTATCCTTTCATTTCTGCCTGAAGGGACTCCTGTTAGCATTTCTTGTAAGGCAGTTCTACTAGTGCTGAATTCCCTTAGCTTTTAGTTATCTAGGAACATCTTAATTTCTCCTTCATGAGGATATATTGTTTTAATTATTTAATTAGATTTCTCCTTCATGAGGATTATTTGAAGAAAATAGAATTCCTGATTGACAGTTTTTTCTTTTGGTGCTTTAAGTATATCATCCCACTGGCTTCCAGCCTCCAGGTTTCTGCTGAAAATTGAGTGTAATCTGATTGATGATCCTTTGTAAATGACGAGTTACTTTTCTCTTGCTGCTTTCAAGATTTTCTCTTTGTATTTCAACTGTTTGATTATAATATGTCTCAGTGTGGAGCTCTTTATTTTTATCTTTCTTGGAGTTCATTTAGCTTCTCGGAGGTGCAGATTTATGTCTTTTATCAAATTTGGGAATATTTAGGTCACTACTTCTTCAACTTTTCTTTGTGCCCCTTTATCTCTTTCTTCTCCTCTCTTTCTGAAATTTCCATTATATGTATGTTGGTGACTTGATGGAGTCCCACAGGTCCTTTAGGCTCTGTTCATTTTTCTTCATTATTTTTTCTTTCTGCTTCTCAGACTGGATTATTTCAACTGACCTATTATTAATATTCTTTCTTTTGCCTGCTCAGATGTGCTACTGAAAACTCTAGGGAGTTTTTCCATTTCAGTTATTGTACTTTTAACTCCACAGTTTGTTTTTTTCCTTTTTATAATTTCTATCTTTATTGATATTTTTTATGTTCACACACCGTTCTCTTGGTTTATCTCTTTGTCCATAGCTTCCTTTAGCTTTTTTTTTTCTCTCTCTTTTTTTTAATACAATTGATCTAAAACCTTTGCCTAGTAAGTGTAATGTCTATACTTCCTCAGGGAGAGTTTCTGTTCATTTCTTCTTTGAAAGATCCATACCTTCTTTTTCCTCTGTATCCTTTGCAATTTTTTTTGACAATTGAACATTTTGAATATAATATGTGGTACTTCTGGAAATCACTCTCTTCCTCAGGATTTGATATCATAGTTTGCTGTGAGTGGTGGTTGTTTGTTTGCTAAGTGATTTTGCTAAACTATTTTTGTAAAGTCTGTATTTTTTGTCACATATCATCTCATAAGTGTTTGTTTTTTAGCTTTTGGTCAGTTAGTGTCCTGACAGAGATTTCCTTGAACACTTGGGTTTCTTCCCACTCAGAAGAAAAAAAGGAAAGAAAGAAAGGAAAAAAAGAAAAAAGGGGGAAAAAAAAAACCTTCCCAGTCTTTGCAGATGGGCTCCATGTTGGGGAATTCCTTCAAAGCTTAGACAGGCTGCTTAAAACTATACCACATCTTTCGCTTCCTGCTTGTACTGAGCCTAGAGATCAGCCAGAGGTGAAAGTTTAGGATCTTTTCAGGTCTTTTCTGAGTATGCATCCTGCCCTAGGCATGTGCATGACTTTCTGAATTCCTCTGTATATGCAAGCCTTTTTCAATACCTTAATTTCCCAAAGAAAGTCTCTCCCAGTTTTTTCTTCCAGGCTTTCAGTGTGTCTCTTGTTTTACTCAGTTGCATTATTTTGCCTCAGGTAGCAGTGAGTTGTTCATCTGCCTTACAGTTTTTTGAAAAATGCATTATGCTTATCACCTGAGAGAGTTCTGGGTTAGGCAAAAAAAACACAAATGCCTTATGTCAATCCTCCAGGTAGCCCCTAGACAGGTTAAAACATACAAACCAAATTCTTTGAGAATAAGGTCTGTTCTGTTCCCTCTGGAACCAAGGGCCAGGGTCTCACACTGGGAAGGCAGGCTTCTATCTTTAAGACCACCACTCTACTGGGGAGGGGAGTGGGACAAGAGCAAGTAAAGACGCCACAAAGCTTTCTTACTAATTGTAAGTTTCTCTTTTCTTGATTTAGCACCTGCTTAGAAGTTTGTCTATTTTAATCTTTCTAAAGAATTAGCTTATGGTTTTGCTGAGTAACAAAGGCCATTAAGATTATAACCTTTCTTCTAATTACCCTTTTGGCCACAGCATTCAGAAGTTTGGCAATGCAGTGTCCTCAGAGTTGTTAATTTATAAACATTGAAAGATAGTAAGTATAGTAGTTAAGAGAACAGGTTCAAGAACCAGACTGTCTGGGAGTATCATTGTCCACCATAGTAACTGAGTCACCTTGGGCAAATTAGCTAACATCTCTTTGCCTGTTTCTTCTTCTATAAAATGATGAATAGGGAGTTCCCTGGTGGTCCAGTGGTTAGGACTTGGTACTTTCACTGCCATGGCCCAGGTTCAATCCCTGGTTGGGGAACTAAGATCCTGCAAGCCATGGGGGTGTGGCCCCCCCAAAAAAATGAGGACTAGTAAGAGCTCCTACCTCATAGGGTTGCTGTGAGAATTAAATCAGTTAATATACAGGCATACCTCATTTACTGCTCTTTTCAGATATTGCATTTTTTCCAAATTGAAGGTTTGTAGCAACCCTGCATTGAACAAGTCTGTCGGTGCCATTTTTCCAACAGCATTTGCTCACCTCATGTCTCTATGTCACATTTTGATAATTCTTGCAGTATTTAAACTTTTTCATTATTATATTTGTTATGGTGAGGTGTGATCAGTGATCTTTGATGTTAGTATTGTAATTGTTTGCGGGTAACATGAACCATGTCAATATAAGACAGTGAACTTATTCTATAAATGTAGTTTATGTTCCAACTGCTCCAGTGACTGACTCATCCCCCATCTCTCTCCTTCTCCTCAAGCCTCCCCAGCTCCTCAGAAATGACAATATTGAAATTAGGCCAATTAATAACCTTATAATGGTCTCTAAGTGTTCAAGAGAAAGAAAGAATAACACATCTCACTCTAAATCAAAAACTAGAAATGATTAAGTTCCATGAGGAAGGCATGTTGAAAGCTGAGAGGCCCAAAGCTAGGCCTCTTGCACCAAACAGCCAAATTGTGAATGAAAAGGAAAAGTTCTTGAAGGAAATTAAAAGTGCTACTCTTGTGAACACATGAGTGATAAGAAAGCAAAACAGCCTTACTGCTGATAGGAGGAAGTTTTAGTGGTCTGGGTAGAAGATGAAAACCAGCCACAACATTCCCTTAAGCCAAAGCCTAATCCAGAACAAGGCCCTAACTCCCTTCAATTCTATAAAGGCTGAGAGAGGTGAGGAAGCTGCAGAAGAAGTGTCTGAAGCTAGCAGAGGTTGGTTCATGATGTTTAAGGAAAGAAGCCATCTCCATAACATAATAGTGCAAGGTGAAGCAGCATGAGCTGATGTTGAAGCTATAGCAAGTTAACCAGAAGACCTACTTAAGATAATTAATGAAGGTGGCTATGCTAAACAACAGATTTTCAATATAGATGAAACAGCCGTGTATTGGAAGAAGACACCATCCAGGATTGTTACAGCTAGAGAGGAGAAGTCAATCTCTGGCTTCAAAGATTCAAAGGACAGGCTGACTCTCTTTTCAGTTAGGAGCTAATGCAGCTGATGACTTTGAGTTGCAGCCAATGCTCATTTACCATTCTGAAAATCCTAGAGCCCTTAATAATTATGATAAATCTACTGTTGAGATCTACTACTCAGAAAAAAACATTCTTTTCAAAATATGACTGCTCATTGACAATGCACCTGGTCACCCAAGAACTCTGATGGAGATGTACCATGAGATTCATGTTATTTTCATGCCTACTAACACAATATCCATTCTGCAGCCCATGGATCAAGGAGTCATTTTAACTTTCAAGTCTTATTATTTAAGAAATACATTTTGAAAGGCTATAGCTGTCATAGATAGTGATTCCTGTGATGGATCTGGGCAAAATAAATTGAAAACCTTCTAGAAAGGACTCATCATTCTAGATGCCATTAAGAACATCCGTGATTCATAGAAAGAGGTCAAAATATAAACATTAACAGGAGTTTGGAAGAAGTTGATTCCAACCCTCATGGATGACTTTAAGGGGTTCAAGACTTTAGTAGAAGTAACTACAGATGTGGTAGAAATAGCAAGAGAACTAGGATTAGAAGTAGAGCCTGAATGAATTGCTGCAATCTGCTTCTTATGGATGAGCAAAGAAAGTGGTTTCTTGAGATGGAATTTACTCTTGGTGAAGATGCTGTGAAGATTGTTGAAATGACATCAAAGGATTTAGAATATTACATAAACTTAGTTGACAAGGCAGTGGCAGGGTTTGAGAGGACTGAGTCCAATTTTGAAAGAAGTTCTACTATGGGTAAAATGCTATCAAACAGCATTACATGCTACAGAGAAATCACTCATGAAAGGAAGAGTCAATCAATGTAGCACAAACTTCATTGTTGTCTTATTTTAAAAATTTTCTACATCCACCCCAATCTTCAGCAACCACTACCCTGTTCAGTCAGCAGCCATCAACATCAAGGCAAGATGCTCTACAACAAAAAGATTATGACTCACTGAAGGCTCTATGATGGTTAGCATTTTTTTAGCAATAAAGTATTTTAAATTAACGCATATACATTAGTTTTTTAGATATAATGCTATTGTACACCTAATAGACTATAGTATATTATATGCGCTGGGACATTTTAAAAATTCACGTGACTAGCTTTATTGCGATATTCACTTACCTGGAGTGGTCTGGAACCGAACCTGCAATATCTCCCAGGTATGCCTGTATGTGAAAAGCCTAAAATAGTGCTTGGACTCTTTTAAATTGTATTAGTTATGGTCGAATGCTTTGTTACAGTAACAATCAGTTTCTATAAATGTTTCATAAATATTTGAAGGATTCAAAGTTCTATGATATAGTTTGTATAAAAATCAAGATAATTATGTTATTCAAACCTTCTAAATCTGTATTTATTACTTGTAACTTAATTGTCAAATTCTGAAAGCTGTAGATCACAGCACCCAGTTATTGTTGTGATTTGGTCAAATCATTTATATTTTTGCCTTATATACTGTAGTATTGACTTGTTAATCGACAGACTCAAAGAATATATATTAAAATATGGTAATTTAGCAAGCAGAATAAAACATAAATTACCTTTGTCTTCCTTCATGATTTTGTCACATTGAACGTGTTTATTCTTTGGTGCTCCATTAATAGTCTGCATCATCCTTTCTACATATAAGTCATTGCCTAATCTATTTCGACAAAGAGTCTCATAGTTCTTGTTTCTCCGGCTATAAAAAGTAATATATACTCAACTTATTAATAAAAATTAATTTTTACCACACATATCTTTTTCTATTGATATTATGCTTTTTCTTAAAATTACCTTCTTTAATGTGGATTGCACCAAAAAATTGAAGTGAAAGTTTAAGACACTTCTTAGGGAAAGACTGCATTAAACTACCTCCAAAGGACTCTTTTACACTATATCCCCCAACATTCCTACAACTTTCGGTACCCACCAATAATATCCTAGCATTATCTCCACATAGGTTTTATGAATTTTGATTATAAAGTTATAAATTTCCCTCAAAGTACTACTTTTGTGTCATCGCGCAGTATGTATTATTTTCATAATTGTTTTGTTCTGAGTATTTCTTTGATTTCCATTATGATTTCTTCTTTGGTTCATGAAGAATTTACAAAATGTGCTTTTTAACTTCCAAAAACATATGTGAATATGCATCTATGTTTTAGTTGAGATTTATGTAATTAATTTTTAACTTCATTCCACTGTGGTCAGAGAATTTAGTTTGTCTGACACTACTTTGAAATTTTTGAAACCTTGCTTCATGGCCTTGTACATGGATGATTTTTGTAAATGTTCCATGTGTGCTTGAAGAGAGTGTGTATCCTCTAACTGTTAAATTCAGTTCTATATATGACCATTAAATTATGTTTTTGTTCAAATTTTCTATAACTATACTAATTTTATCTGATTGACTTATCAATAATTAAGAGAGGTATATTCATACCTCTTACTTTAATAAGATACTTATCAAGTTTCCAATTTTTGCTTCATATATTAAGAGGTTATTTTATTAGGAGTTTCAAGTTTAGAATTATTATACCTTCCTATCATTATGAAACCACACTCTTTATCCCTAATAATGCTATTGGTTTGTTTCTCTGTAGATGATGTGTTCTTTATTTTTTTTTCTTTTGTTTTTAAAATCTTCTTTTAATATTTGGTATTTTGGAGTATGAGTACAATGCGTCCCGTTTGTGTGTATATGGATTTCTTTTTATTTATTCCTATTTCTGTGGAATGGTGTTTTTCAATAGTTTGGGGAATTACTTACTCTCCTTGAATAGTAACTCTCGTCCATTCTTTCTAGTCTGCCCTTTTGGAACTGATTAGGTATATGTTAGACCTTTAGTCTATTATCAATATCTATTTAATATCAAAGATTAAATCAATATTTAATATCAAAGATTAAATCAATATTTACTTTTTAATTTTAACAATTATATAAACATAATTTATTTTAAAATTCTCTTTAAATATTCTGCATTATAAGTAATCATTTTGATAGTTTCTTAGTGTTAATGATGTTTTAACTCTATCTTTTATTTAAATATTTCACATATATTTTATACTTTATATTAGATAATATCATTACCCATAGTCCTCAGGATCTAGATCTAGGATTTGTTATTTTTAAAATTCTCATTCATAATGACTTCTTTATTAGTTTGGTGTATTTTTACTAAACTCAAACTGAATGAATCTTAAGAGTCTAAATGGGATACGCTTTCCTCCAGAGAAGATTTGTATTTGCTTATGATAGTAGCTAGGAGACCCTACTGACCTGGAACCACTTGAGATAACTGAGATCCTTGTAAGGGTCTTGGTTTAATATAAGAATCTCTTCTTCAGCTGTCTCAATTTGTGGGGGGCCCAAGACTTACTAGTGGACTCTAGATCCATGTGCTAATATTAACATTTGTTTCCAGCATCTCTCCCTCTATGATTTCAGATCACTTATCTATCCCATTGTTATTCTTTTCCTTTCCTTTTTCTGGTCCTGGGAGCTTTCTCTTATGTCTCATGAGCTTTAAAATTATGCTGTTTGAGTTATAAAGCAGAAACTAATACACCATTGTAAAACAATTATAATCCAATAAAGATGTTAAAACAAAAACAAAAGTATGCTATTTGAGATCTAATTGTACTATATTATATAGTCTAAACAATTTTACAAGATTTTATATTTGAATAAAAATAATACCATAAAAATTATTTTAGTGATGAATTTTTTAGTACTATAAATCATATTCAAATTATACTTGAAGAAACTAATCTGAAGAACTATATTAATAATATATTTATGTAGCTGTATTAATTTCAGACAGAGCAGACTTCAGAGCAAGGAAAATTATCAGAGATAAAGAGGGGCATTACATAATGATAAAGGGGTCAAGTATCCAAAAAGACGTAACAATCCTTAATGTGTATGTGCCTAACAGGAGAGTTTCAAAATAACATGAGGCAAAAACTAATGATCCATTTATATTCATTAATAAAGAGAAATGGAAAATCTACTCTCAATAGTAAATTCAGTCATTTCCCCATAACATATTTTCCCTTTTAAGTTTTAAATATAAAAAATGGCAGTGATTTCTTTTTAACTTGAAAATAATTCATATATGCATAAAAGAAAAAATCATTAAAACCTATACTGAGACTTAGAAGCTTCCTTTATTTCTTTTATTATTTAACTTAGTAGCTCACCTACTTTTTAAAGAATATGGTAAAGCTATGGGTTCCTCTTCTAGGAAAAACATACAGCATAAACACTTTACATGTAATTTCATAAGGCACATATGTAACTTTATATATGATTTCACCAGGCACATATACCACCAGTGTTTATCCAGAAATCCCCAAAGACAGAAACAAGGATAAGAGCCTCTGATTTAGCATTTAAATTACAAAAGCAATGTAAACAACTGAACAATACATACCTTACTTTCTCAGCTTCTTCAGATTCTACAGAAACCATGACTGTTGGTAGGTTAAAAAAGTTCATCGTTTCTGTCTCTGTGAGTATTATCTCTATAGTCTTCTCCAGGTCTTCTTTTGTTACAATTTTTCCAGGTGTTGCCCTAATAACTCGCAAATCTAAAATACATGACTTAATAAAAATCATTTACTAATTGTTATTTTTAATTTTCATTTCATCAAAATACCATGACAAGTCATACATTGCAGGTGGCATTACATGGTCAAGGAAAAGGTCATGTTGTGAGATGTAGTCTATTTAATCCCTCTGAAGCCAAACTGGATCCTATGGCTCATAAACCATCTCTGTTGCTGATACATCAAGCCTACTCCAATCTCAGATGTGTAGTCATGACTACAAGGGCATCCCATTACATCTATCCTATAATATTAACAGGGAGATTGGGGTGAAAAACTATTGATACAACTCAAGAGACATATGGGCAAGTGTATTTCCCGGATAATATGCAACCCTTCTCCGAGCCCTGAAGCTAATTTCTAGTCTATATCTACAACAGTCTTTTATTCTGTTTGTCCTTCTTATTGGCTGACTTTTGATTTAGATTACAGCCCACCTCTAATCATCTTCACCAAGAGCTAAAAAGACTCTCCAGTGAAAGTTGTGGTTAAATATAGGAGAAAAAGAGGCTCAATATCCATGTAAAACATACATTGAAAAGGGTTAGCCTCAAGCCTGTAGTCTTGTCAGAAGTCCAAGATTCTTGAAAAATTTCACTGAGGATGGAGTGTCAAGGACAGTTTGGACTTGGTTGTATGGGTAATAAAGAGCCAAGACACGGTATATAGGTCAGAGTTCAATGTTTTCTGTTAAAAACAGCATGTGAAGCAGGGATCCATGAGGCTTTGACATGGGTAAAGCTTGAAAAGCTTTAGGAAAACAAGACTTAAGGGTATACACTTTCCAGAGATTAAGGCTCAGTCTCCTTAAGAAGGCCCAAAGCCTGAGAAAAACACTCTCCTTATAACCTAAAAAATATACAAGCTACTAATTTCACAAACCAATCATCAACACTTGGAATGGCTAAATAATAGTATACTCATCTATGAATATTAACTAGTAATTAAATATGACATTAAAAACATATGAAAGTGTTTGTGATAAAATGTAAAGTGACAGAATAATCCAGGACAAAACCCATGCTATGGTTATAACAATTAAAATACTTATGCATATGGAGAAGCTGAGGAAATAAAATTTTTAATTGCTAATCCTTTATAGTATTGGATGATTCTTCTTTTTAAAAATGTTCTTTAATTTTTATTATTTATGCAATAAATTTAGAATATGAGGGAGAGATGATTTATATAAGTAAATCTAGCTAAGGTAGAAATAAGGTAAGTGAAAAAGTAAATGAATTACCCATATGGACACAACTGGAGATATATCTAGTTCAAACTTTTCGTTTTATCAGTGAAGAAAATGAGAAACAGAGAGGCTAAGTGAGAAGTTTAAGGTCACATAGGAATACTGGCAGTTTTGAGACTAGAAATTTTGTTTCTTTTTTTTTTTTTTTTTTTTTTTTTTTTTTTGCAGTACGCGGGCCTCTCCAGACGTGCAGGCTCAGCAGCCATGGCTCACGGGCCTAGCCGCTCTGTGGCATGTGGGATCTTCCCAGACCAGGGCACGAACCCGTGTCCCCTGCACTGGCAGGTGCACTCTCAACCACTGCACCACCAGGGAAGCCCCTAAATTTTGGTTCTTGATTCTCTAAACTTCCTTTCTTTAAGACCACCAGATCTTCATCTATGGTTTAGTTACATATACCTTAAAGTAGCATTATGGCACAGATGTGCTAATTATAAAAATGAATGATCTTACAGTAGATAGAACCTAATAGGGGACTTCCCTGGTGGCGCAGTAGTTAAAAATCTGCCTGCCAGGACAGGAATAAAGACACGGAGTAGAGAATGGACTTGAGGACATGGGGAGGGGGAAGGGTAAGCTGGGACGAAGTAAGACAGTAGCACTGACATACATACACTACCAAATGTAAAATAGATAGCTAGTGGGAAGCAGCCGCATGGAACAGGGAGATCAGCTCGGTGCTTTGCGACCACCTAGAGGGGTGGGATAAGGAGGGTGGGAGGGAGATGCAAGAAGGAGGTGATATGGGGATATACGTATTCATATAGCTGATTCACTTTGTTACACTGCAGAAACTAACACAACACTGTAAAGCAATTATACCCCAATAAAGATGTTTAAAAAAAAAAAAGAATCCGCCTGCCAATGCAGTGGACATGGGTTCGAGCCCTGGTCGAGGAAGATCCCACATGCCGCGGAGCAACTAAGCCCATGCACCACAACTAATGAGCCTGTACTCTACAGCCTGCAAGCCACAACTACTGAGCTTGTATGCCACGACTACCACGACTAGGTGCCATGCGCGTGCTCTGCAACAAGAGAAGCCACAGCAATGAGAAGCCCACGCACTGCAACTAAGAATAGCCCTGCTCGCCACAACTAGAGAAAGCCCACGTGCAGCAACGAAGACCCAATGCAACCAGAAATAAAAATAAAAAATAAAAGGTATACCAGATTATGTTAATGTGCAGTCAAGACTGAGAAATACTAATCTACCAGGTGGTAGAGGTAGAATTGTTTGGGTGTGACTCAGTTTAGAGACCTGACTTTGTAGTTAGAATTCACCAGCAGGCCAAGACGATATAAACATCTATATTATTCTTCAAGGCTTCTGGAGGTGAAGTTTTGTTACGTTTGTTTGTTTGTTTGTTTTTGATGTAGACGAATAGAGGTAGACCTCAAGGCAAATCATTACATAAATATTTTCTTCTTTATCTTAAGAGGAGTGCAAATCCATTGGAGGGCTTTAAGCAGGGAGAATGTGATTACATTGTGTTCTTAAAAAGATCATTCTAATAGGGATACAGTAGGATAATTAGTTGGCTTAGAAATCCCACTAGGGGATTAAAGATAGAAAGGGAATTTTAAGGGAGTTTGGGGAGACTGTTGTAAACTATTGACCACTCAAGAAAAGAATCTAGTAACCTAGCAACAACCTACACTACCTTGATGAAAGACCAGGTGCATCCAAGCACCAGGCACACTCAAGCCACAAACCCTCATTGTTAAAACACAATAGATATGCGGTCTGAATCTTGTTACATGAAGTCAGGGAGTTAGTAGTCCTTGAAGAGTAGCATTTCTGCAAGACAGAAATATAGGTGAAAAAGGAAGGAAAGTAGGTGAAAGGGGACATTATACCAAAACCTGAGATGAATTACCATATATTAGTATATGGTAACACCCTTCTGCTAATATACATATTTAAATAGCATCATGACTGTCCCCATTAGACCATACAGGGTCAAAGGAGGAACTAGTGATTTAAGTCTTGACGTCTACCCAAAACTGAGGAAGAAGGTGGTCTTCTCTTCCCACCCCACTTCTTGATTATAAAAATGTAACCCTCTTTGTTCTCAGGGCTGTGCCCCCTTGCCTGCCCTCTTGTAGCCCTCACAAGTATCCTATGCTAATAAACTCACTCTTTGCCTATCGCTTTGCCTCATGCTGAATTCTTTCTGTAAGGAGAAAAAAGAACCTGAGCTTGAGTAAGTCCTGACACCAGGTGAGCAGCTTCAATTAAGACAGTGGATTTGAGTCCCCTCCTAAGTCAGGGACTATAGGTTCAAGTCCCAGTCTGAGGTGTGGCTGGGCTTGAGTCCCATTCCATGGGTTCAAGTCCCATCCTGTGGATTCAAGTCCCAATCTGAATTTTGGCTGGGTTCGTGTCCCATCCAAGAAGGAGAGCAGGTTCAATTCTGCATACAGTTTGGAAAAACAAATTGGAGGGTGGCAAGAATATATGTAGAGACTGCTGGGGGAGCTTATGACAATAATTCAATTCTTTGTCCCCTCCTGAGAGGACGGGCGTCTTCCTACAACAGACATTGTTAATTGCTTAAGTTTTCATTGCTAAGCCTTTCTCCCTTCCCTGGCCTCTTTCCATTAATACAGGCTGAGAAATAAAATATTTGGCTTTTCCAGCCACTCTTGAAGCTAGTGGTGTCAATGTGAAACAGTTCTGGTCAATGAGATAAAAACAGAAATATACAGGAAAAAGGAAACCTTCTGGGAAAACGTTTACTTTCCTGATAAATGAGGGAGATGTGACTGGTGCTACTGCCTTTCTCCTTCTTTCTGCTTTTAACGTGGATATAATACCCAGAGCTGGGGCACATATCATGAGACCATGAGGCAAGAAACAAGAAGAAAAGGCTTACAAAAAGAGAAGAGCAGAGTTTCCAATCCAGATTTTGACACAATTAAGCCACAAAAGCAAAGCCAAAAGCTATCTACCTTTAACTTCTTTTAATGTGGGAAAAATGGTAGTTGGGTATTCTGTTACTTGTCAGAAGCATTCTGTTGCATATGCTAACACCAAAGAGTCCATCAAGCACTTTTCCAACCTTATTAATATTTTCACTAATCCTCATTATCATCTTAGAGGAAAAGCCATCCTGACCCTCAAGGAAGTACCCACTTCTTCCAGAACATTTTGTCAACCATTATTTCCTCATTCTTTTAACTTTACTTGCATAATACTTTGCATTACCTCATGTTTTATCCTCTGCCTGGAATGGGCCTCTCCTTTTGTTCTCCTGACAAATTACTAATTATCTTTAGAAACCAAATTCAAAAGTCAATAATGTTCTCTATGAAAGTTCTCTCATTTTTTGTTTTCCACTTCACAGTAGTTAATCTTTTCTTTGTAAGTACTCCCATCACATTCTGCATATGTCTTAATATGGCACTGATCACAGTGTATATCACAATTGTTTGTCTCCTGAGTTAGAAGCTGAGCTCTTTTAAAACAGGGTCTGTGGGACTTCCCTGGTGGTGCAGTGGTTAAGAATCCACCTGCCAATGCAGGGGACACAGGTTCAAGCCCTGGTCTGGGAAAATCCCACATGCCAGGGAGCAACTAAGCCCACGTGCCACAACTACTGAGCCCGTGGTCTAGAGCCCGCACACCTAGAGCCTGTGCTGCACAACAAGAGAAGCCACAGAAATGAGAAGCCCACGCACCGCAATGAAGAGTAGCCCCTGCTCGCGACAACTAGAAAAAACCCTCACACAGCAACGAAGACTCAATGCAACCAAAAATAAATAAATAAATAAAATATTTTTTTTTAATTAAAAAAAAAAAAACAGGGTCTGTGATTACTGAGGCTGGTGGTGCAAGAAAGTCACTCGAGGGTTTCCCTGGTGGCGCAGTGGTTAAGAGTTCGCCTGGGGCTTCCCTGGTGGTGCACTGGTTGAGAGTCTGCCTGCCGATGCAGGGGACGTGGGTTCGTGCCCCGGTACGGGAAGATCCCACATGCTGCGGAGCTGCTGGGCCCGTGAGCCATGGCCACGGAGCCTGCGCGTCCAGAGCCTGTGCTCCGCAACGGGAGAGGCCACAACAGTGAGAGGCCCGCGTACCGCCAAAAAAAACCCAAAAAGTCCCTTGAGAATTTTTAAAAATATATAAACATTACCCTGGTAATTCTCATGTAGCTACTGCACAGGCCAGCATTTGGGAATGATTACCATAGCTCTTCTATCTCAAGCACCCAAAAAATAATGAGCATATTAGCTAAAGAAATAATGAACTGTTACTGAAATAAAAGATTGGATTTTCATTACCTGTAAAACTAGCCAACATTTCCCGTTTAAAGGATGGTTCTTCTAGGTCTTCTACCATTGATTCAGTAGTGGATGTACTTGACTTAGAAACTGTACTGCTTCCTAAAACTGACCTTTAATAATGAATAACAACATTATTTATTTAGATGTCCTTATGGGCAATTAAATGTATAAATGAAAACATTATCAGATTGAGAAATCAAATAGACTGTAATCATATGAGCAAAGTTGATAAAAATAAACTAGTTCTTTAAATATTGGGTTGATTTTTAATGTTCTTTAAGTAAAAAATCATATTTTAGAAATAAAACATGTCAAACCTATGCCTAAAGACCTTCAATGGATTCCCAACAGTATGTTTAGGATAAAAATCCAAAACACAGCCTACCTACTGAGACTCTCCATCTTATCTTCATTATCAATATTCTCTCCCCCCACTTTTTTTTTTAAGTTTCTCAAACTTATGGAGCTCTCTTACCTCAGGGCCTCAGCCTGGAATATTCTACCCTTCATTTTTCACCAGGTTTCTGCTCATTTTTCAAATCCTATATTAAATGCAATTTATTCAATTTGATAAATGTCCTCTCAAGACTTAATGTAAAATAAAATTTATATACTTCGTGGGAAATCAATACACTGAAGAATCCAAAAATAATTTCCTTTAAACATAGAAACTTAACATTACTCCATGATATTACATACTTTTTTCCTTTCTATTTATAGTTCCAACTGCCCTCCAAAAAGGTTGGGTTCAGTTTACTGGAATATCCTTTGTTTTCAGAGAACTCCCATGGCTTCTGTATGCTAATTTGGAGGCAGACTCTAGAGCAGCATATTTTCTCCTAAAATTTTGTGCTTAGTTAACATCTGGAACTTTTAATTTATCAGACTGAAAGTTACACACTAAAGTATTTCCCCATAATCTTTAGATTGTTTTAGGAGTACTGTTTTATTATGGCAAAGACTGAATTTCTCTATTGGAAGCACTAAAAAATTTCAATTATATAAGTATCTATATATGTAAATGCAAAACATGTCATTTACCAAAAAAAAGTTATAAAACAAGAGAGAAATCAAACCCTAGGAGAACAAGGATTTGTATGGAAGAATAGGGAGGGGAAAAAAGGAAAGCTCCTAAACTGCAGCATAAAAGAAACTGAAGAAAACTGAAGAAATATGTCTGTGATGCTAGGTTGCATCTTTTGGTTCCGCAGGAAATCTTGAGTAAAATCTGTATATTTTTTCACAAATGTTTTGGTGTAAGTGTAGGGGAACACTTGACATGCAAGCTCTACATCTAGTTAAAACATGAGAGGAACACAGAGGTGGCACATTAGGATCAGAGAGCTGAGCTGGCAGACTGGAGACAACTGACATCTAAGTTACATATGTGACTTAAATGAAAATACATAAGATATAAAAAAAGAATCATAGAATAGTATACACTACCTTGTAAACTGCCCTAACATACTAGGATTTATTGTATTCTGATAAAGGCTATAGGAAGCTATAAAGTCCGATGTACGTGATCCTTCTTGTGATGTCAATAGTTTATTTGGCTTTGCTGTACCAGTATATGGATCTGGATGGTAAAGAGGTCTGGGAGTAACATCAACTCCATGTATGTCAGTCACCTGTAGAAAATAGTTATTTAAAATAAAATAAGTAAAAAAGACAGGGTTTCTGAATAATAGGTCCAAAATACACAGATAAAAATAGTAGAAAAAAGATAAATATAATGTTTGTAGGATAGGACAAACATGAAAAATTGAATGATAAAAGATTTTATGCTTAAAAAGTTTCTTAACTGAGGCATACACTTTTTAAAAAGTCTTATTCATGTTTTACCTATATATAAGAAATATATACTAATTTTGAGAAAATTCAAAAATATAGAAAGATAATTCATTCAGATTGTTAATATTTTGGTATATTTAATTTTTTTATGTATAAGCTTTAAAAACCACAACTTTTCATTTAACATTTTATTAATAAAAATTAGCCAAGTTATTACACATTTTTGGCTTGTTTTTGGCTAATTTTTAATTATGAAATTTAACACATACAGAAATATAATTAAAACATAACCATAGAGTTAAATAATACAAAGCAAATGTTCTTATAATCATAACTAAAGTAAAAAATTAGAACATTGATAGAACCTCTAGGAGACTTTGCCCCTTCTAGATCACAAGCAGCTCCCCTGGCTTTTGCTTCTTCTGGTTTACTGCCTCTCCCTCCTCCCCAGTGAATATCATTAACTTGATTTTGGTGATTATTTTCTTTCTTCTTTTTAAAGTTTTATTAAGTATGCATTCCTAAACAATAGCATTTACTTTTTATTACTTATATTGAAGTAAAATATACATAGAGATGTGCACATATAAATGCACACCTTAATAAATTTTCATAAATGGAAGACACCCAGGTACCTAGCATTCAGATTTAGAAATAGAAAATTACCAGAATCTCAGAAGTTCCTTCCATAAGAGTCACTATCTCCCACCAAAGGTAATGATTATACTGACTCCATGGATTAGTTTTGCCTGTTTTTGAACTCCACTTTGATGGAATCATGAAGCACGTACCCCTGGTATCTGGTTTCTTTTTTTCAATGTTATATTTGTGAGAGCCCTTCATATTGTTAAGCATAGCTGTAGATGGTTCATTTTCACTGTTGTACAATATTCCATTGTGTGAATATATCACAATTTATATATCTATTTTATTGTTCATGGACATTTCTGTAGTTTTCACATTTTTGGCTATTACAAATGATGCCACTAGGCTTCCCTGGTGGTGCAGTGGTTAAGAATCCACCTGCCAATGCAGGGGACATGGGTTCGAGCCCTGGTCCAGGAAGATCCCACATGCTGCCGAGCAACTAAGCCCATGCACCACAACTACTGAGCCTGAGCTCTACAGCCCGTGAGCCACAACTACTAAGCCCATGTGCCATAACTACTGAAGCCCTCGCACCTAGAGCCTGTGCTTCGCAACAAGAGAAGCCACTGCAATGAGAAGCCTGCACACCGCAACAAAGAGTAGTCCCCACTCGCCGCAACTAGAGAAAGCCTACGTGCAGCAATGAAGACACAACGCAGCCAAAAATAAAGAAATAAATTTTAAAAAAACAAAAACAAATGATGCCACTAAGAAGATGGTTGTACATGTGTTTTGCTGACTATACTGTATGAATTTATGTTGGGTGTATACCTGTGTGAAATTCCTGGTTATTGGATTATTTGTATGTTCACATATGGTAGATACTGCTGAAAGGTTTTCCCAAGTGGTTCCCACCAACAAAGTATGAGAGTTCTGGTTGCTCCAGATTTTGGTTAGCACTTAGTATTGATATTTACCAAGTTTATCAGTGTAATTTAGTTTTGCCTGTTTTTAAAATTTATATAAATAGCCATATATTATAACGGAATTATCTGACATCTTTTGTTCAACAGTATGCTTTTATGTATCTCTCCATGTTGTTGCATGTATAATCATTCATTCATTTATTGGTGACTGTAGTCTGTTGGATTAGTATATCATATTTTATTTATCCCTTTTACTTTTTTTTTTGTTTTTTATTGCGGTATGCGGGTTTCTCACTGCCGTGGCCTCTCCCGTCGCGGAGCGCAGGCTCCGGACATGCAGGCCCAGCGGCCACGGCTCACGGGCCCAGCCGCTCCGCGGCACGCAGGATCCTTCCAGACCGGGGCACGAACCCGCCTCCCCTGCATCAGCAGGCGGACTCTCAACCACTGCGCCACCAGGGAAGCCCTCCCTTTTACTTTTAACAGACATTGAATTGTTTCCCAGTTTTTGGCCATCGTGAAAACTGTTTCAATAAACATTAATGTGAAAGCATACTGTTAAACATGAAAATGTATTTCTGTAGGGGATATATAGATGTGGAATTGATGAGTCAACCTGATTAGATAACACCAAACTGTTTTCCAAGTTGATCGTAAAAATTTTCAAGATTGCCAGCATTGTGACAGTTGCTGTTACTCTACATCCTCATCAACAACTAGCACTGCCAGATTTAGAAATTTAAACCAGTATGAGTATAGGTATACATGTATCTCATTTTGACTTTAATTTTCATGAAATTGAACTTCGTTTCATGTGCTTATTTCCATCTTGACTTCCTTTTTTTTGAAGGAAAATATCCCGTACAAGTCCTTTGTACACTTTTCTGTTGAGTTCCATCTTTTTTAAAATTGATGATAGAGTTCATTAAATGTTCTGACTATGAACCCTTTCTGTTTTATGTGTTGAAAATGTCTTCTTTCACTCTATGGCTGAATTTTCCTTGTAGTATCTTTTAATGAATAGAAGTTCTTCATCTTAGCATAGTCAAATTTATCATGTTTTCCTTTATGGTTTACGCCTTAGATGTCTCATCCAAGAAACCATTCCCAATCCTGAAATTATGAAGATATTTTTGCTTTTCATGTTTAGATCTATAATATACCCGGAATTGAGTTTTGTGTATAGTATGAGGAAGGAAGCCAATATATTTTTATTCCATGTGAATACCCAATTGTCTCAACAAGAATTTTTGAAAATCCTGTTATTTCCCCATTACTCTCTAGAGCACATTTATTATAAAACAAGTGTTTATATGTGCCTGAATCACTTGTAGGCTCTCTGTCTATACCTTTGTTAATGTTACACTTTATATAAAATAAAACTTGGTATCTAGGAGAGCAAGTCTTTCCACAAAGTTCTTATTCAAGAGTATCTCGGATACGCCTAAGCTTCAGCAGATTTTTGTTTGTTTGTTTGTTTGTTTTTTTGTACGTGGGCCTCTCACTGCTGTGGCCTCTCCCGTTGCGGAGCACAGGCTCTGGACGCGCAGGCTCAGTGGCCATGGCTCACGGGCCCAGCCGCTCTGCGGCATGTGGGCTCCTCCCGGACCGGGGCACAAACCCATGTCCCCTGCATCGGCAGGCGGACTCTCAACCACTGAGCCACCAGGGAAGCCCAGCTTCAGCAGCTTTATGTAAATTTTAGACTTACCTTGACAAGTTCCTGAAAAAAATACAATTAAAAAAAAAAACTGAGATTTTGACTGAAATTGCAAAGAATCTATAAATCAAAATTTGGGTATAACTGATATACTTACAATACTGACTCTTTCTATGCATAAACATGTTCTATCTCTCCATTTGTTTGGGTCTTGTTTAATGTCTCCCAGTAAAACTTTATAGTTTTTACAGTGTAGGTATGTGCATCTTTGTTATATTTATCCACAAGTACTTAATACATTTTAGTGCTATTATAAATGGTATCATTAGAAAAATATGTAATTTTTGAAATGTGTGTTGCTGGTATATAAAAATATAATTGTTCTTGGTTGTTTTTTTTTGATATCCAATAACCTTGCTAAACTCTTATTAATTTGATAATTATTAATAGGTGATTTAAAATTTTATATGTAGATAATTGTGTCATTTACAAATATTGAATGTTTCGTTTCTTTCTTTCCAATGCTTACATTTTTCATTTCTTTTTCTTGCCATACTGAAATGGCTAAGACTTCCAAGAATGTTGGATAGAAGTGGATCCTTCTTAGGAATGCTTTACCATTAAATACGATCAGTGCTGTAGGATTTTATAAATCAGATTAAGGAAGTCCTTGTGATTGTCAGTTTCATAAGAACATTTTAAATCATGAATAAAATTTTAATCTTATCAAATACTTTATGTATTGAGATGGTCATATGCTTTTTTCCTTTAAGCTATATATGAATGTGGTGAATTACACTAATGGATTTTTAAATGTTAAACCAATCTTAATTTCTTGGTATAAATGCAGCTCCTCATGGTCTATTATCTATTTTTATTGTTATTGAATTTTGTTAACATTTTATTGAGGATTTCGCTATCTATGTTTGGAGAGATTGACTTGTAATATTTCTTTCTCATACTGTTGTAGTCAGATTTTTTTTTTTTTTTTCGGTACGTGGGCCTCTCACCACTGTGGCCTCTCCCGTTGCGGAGCACAGGCTCTGGACGCGCAGGCTCAGCAGCCATGGCTCACGGGCCTAGCTGCTCCGCGGCATGTGGGGTCTTCCCAGACCGGGGCACGAACCCGTGTCCCCTGCATCGGCAGGCAGACTCTCAACCACTGCGCCACCAGGGAAGCCCCTGTTGTAGTCAGATTTTGATATCAAGATATTTCTAGCCTCATAACATGAGTTCTGGAGTGTACCCATTTCTTTTGTTCTGTTTTTGTCCTCATGTGTTTGGCATATATCACTAGTGAAACCATCTGAGCCTGGAATTATCTTTGAAGAAAGATTTTTAAATTACTCATATTAATTTTTTAATACCTTCCAATTTTCATTTTTGTTTGTCTCTTGGTAAAATGTAAGTTTTTAAGGAATCTTTCCATTTTATATTCATTTGCAAATTTTGCAAAATTTAAAATTGGCATAAAATTACACACAATCTGCATAATTATCTTTTTAAATAGCTTTTAAAGTGTACAAGTCAGTGGTTTTGAGTGTATTCACAAATATGAGCAACCATCACCACAGTTAATTTTAGAAATTTTTTATCACCTCAAGAAGAAACTCTGTATCCTTTAACTCTGACTCCCTAACCCTTGTCTTCCTCCCAGTCCTAGGCAACCACTTAGGTATTTCATATCTCTATAGATTTCCCTATTCTGGACTTTCATGTGAGTCGCATCACATAGTGTGTGGTATTTTGATTGGCTTGTTTCATTTAGCATAATGGTTTCAAGATTCATCCATGTTGTTGCATGCATCAGTACTTCATTCCTTTTTGTGGTTGAATAATATTCTACTGTATGAATATACCACATTTTGTTTAGCCATCTGTCCACTGATGGACATTTGGGTTGTTTCTACTTTTTGGCTATTATGAATAATATTGATATAAACATTCATGTACAAGTTTCTGGGTTAGAAATATATCTTAATTTCTCTTGGGTGTATATATCTAGATGTAGAATTGCGAGGTCATATGATAACAGTATGTTTAAACACCTGAATTACTACCAGACTGTTTTCCAAAGTGGCAGGACCATTTTACATTCCTATTAGTAGTATTCTGATTTCTTGATATCCTTACCAACACATGTCATCTGACTTTTTGATTCTAGCCATCCTACTGAGTATGAAGTAAAGATCACACTGTGGTTTTGATTTGCATTTCTCTGATGACTAGTGATGTCAAGTATCTTTCCATGTGCTTTTTGACCATTTGTATACCTTCTTTGGAGAAATGAGCCTTGCCCAATTTTTAATTGGATTTTGTCTTTTTATTATTGAGTTGTAATTCTTTATATATTCCCGATACAAATCCCTTAACAGATATATCATTTGCAAATATTTTCTCCCATTCTGTGGGTAGACTTTTTACTTTATTATGTTCTTTGAAGCAGAGACATTTTTAATTTTGGTAAAGTTCAATTCATCTGGCTTTTTTTTGTTGTTGTTCATATTTTTTGTGTCATATCTGAGAATCCTTTGCCAAACCAAGGTCATGAAGGTTTACCACCATGTTTTCTTCTGTGAGCTTTTAGTTTTAACTGTTACATATGTCTTTGATTCATGTTGACTTAATTTTTATATGGTGTGAGGCAAGGGTCCAACTTTATTCTTTTGCATGTGGCTATCCAGTCATCCCAGCACCATTTATTGAAGACTATCCTTTCCCTCTTAAATGGTCATGGTACACTTATCAGAAATCAGTTGACCGTAGATGTAATGGGTCTATTTCTGGACTCTCAATTCTATTCCATTGATCTGTATATCTATCCTTGTGCCAATCAGTACCACATTATCATGATTTCTGTTGCTTTGTAGTAAATGTTGAAATTGGGAAGTGTGAGTCTGCCTACTTTAGTCTCCTTTTTCAGGACTATTTTGGCTATTCTGGGTTCCTAGCAATTCCATATGAATTTTAGAATCAATTGTCAATTTGCACAAGGAAGTCTGCTGGGATTCTGATAAGGACTGTGTTGAATCTATAGAACAGATTGGGAAGTATCACCATCTTATAATGGTAAGTCTTCCAATTCATAAATTTTGGATGCTTTCCCATTTATTTAGATCATCTTTAATTTCATTCAGTAATGTTTTAGTTTTCAGAGCTTATGATGCCACTTCTATTATTAAATTTATTCCTAAGTATTTTATTGTTTTTGATGTTATTGTGAAAGAAATTGTTTTCTTAATTTTCAAATTGTTTATTGCAAGTATAAAAAACACAATTTATTTGTATATTGATCATGTATCCTGCAACCTAACAGAATCCATTCATTAGTTTTAATAGTTTCTTTTTTTGTTTGTTTTTTGTTTGTTTGTTTTGTGTTTTTTTGGCCATGCTATGGCTTGCAGAATCTTAGTTCCCCCACCAGGCATTGGACCCGGGTCATCGCAGTGAGAGCACTGAGTCCTAACCACTGGACCGCCAGGGAATCCTATAGTCTTAATAGTTTTTTAGTAAATTTCTTAGGAGTTTCTATATGTAACATTATGTCATCTGCAAATAGAGATTTATCTTTTCCTTTCCAATTTGGTTGCCTTTCCCCCCCGCCAATTGCCTTATCTAGAACCTCCAGTACAATGTTGAATACAGTGGCAAGAAAATTTTGTCTTCTTCCTGATGTCAAAAGGAAAGCACCCAGTTGCATGATTGAGTTGATATTAGTGGATTTTTCATAAGTATTCTTTATCAAGTTGAGGAAGTCCCTCTACTCCTAGTTTATTAAGTGTTTTTATCATGAAAGAATGTTGAATTTTGAAAAGTGCTTTTTCTGGATCTAGTGATCATTGCTTTTTATTCTACTGATATGAAATGTATTACATTGATTTTTAGATGTTAAAGTACTTTGCATCTCTGGGATAAATCCCACTTGGTAACTTATGGGCTGAATTGTCTCTCCCCACCAAAAAATTCACACGTTGAACCCCTAACCCCTAGTACCTCTAAATGTGACTGTATTTAGTGATAGGGACATTAAAGAGATAATTAAGTTAAAATGAGGCCATTAAGGTGGGTCCTAATCCAATATAACTAGTGTCCCTAAAGGAAGAGTAGATTAGGACACTGTTTAGGCCATACAGTCTGTGATATTACGTTATGGCAGCCTTAGCAAACTAATGCACTCCAGGCATACAATTCTTTTTATATGTTAGATTTGGTTTGCTAGAATTTTGTTCAGGATATTTGCACCCACATTCATAAGAGATATTGGTCTGAAATTAATACTGAAACTAATGTGTGTCTCCTGTAGACAGCCAATCATTGGATCATGTTTTTTAAGCCAGTCTGACAATCTATGCCCCTTGTTTGGATTGTTTAATCTATCTACATTTAATGTTTTCTTGATATAGTTGGATTTATATCTCCCATCTTACTTTGTGTTCCATATGTCTCATGTCTTTTTTGTCCTCTATTCATCCTTTATTACTTTTTTCTGCATTGAGTGAATATTTTCTAAGGTAGCATTTTAATCTTTTAATGATCATTTCATTATATTTTTGAGGTTTTTCTAGATGGTTGTTCTAGGGATTAACATACACATCTTGTCAAAATTAACTTTGGATTTATTTTAGCTTAATTCCAGTAATATATTGAAATATTACTCCTATATAGCTCTGTTCACTATTTCCCCCTTTTGTGGTATTATTTTTATGTAAATTACATGTATTACTGTTACAAAATATAAGAAAACAGAGCCATAATTATTACTTTTCATTTTGTCATCATTTGCTTACATTACAGCTTTGTTCCCATCCACCTCCTTTGTGATATTACTGCCAAATACATAACACATATATTACATTTCTGTGTCATAGATCCAATAATACATTATATACATGTTATTTTATATAATCGTTTTTCAAATCAGTTAAGAGGGAAAGAAGGAGGAAATGCACTAATAGTTGCATTAATTACATGATATAATAGTTGTTGTAATTACATAATTGTGTTTACTGATGTTCTTTGTATGGATATGAATTACCATCTGAGGTTACATGTTTTCAAGCTGAAGAACTTCCCTTAGTATTTCTCGTAAGGTGGGTCTGCAAGCAATAAATTCTTTCAGTTTTTGTTTATCTTGGAGACTATTTCATCTTCATTTTGGAATAATAGTTTTACTGGATACAACATTCTTGGTTGAGCTTTTTCTTTAACAACTTCAAATTTGTTCTCCTCTGCCTTCTGGCCTCATTGTTTCTGATGAAAAATTATGTTAATCTTATTAAGGTTCCTTTGTACATGATACACACTGTTTTTCTCCTGCTGCTTTTAAGATTTTCTTCTTGCCCTTGACTTTCAGCATTTTTACTATAATATGTCTGCATTCATTCATTCATTCTTGGAATTCACTGAGCTTCCTGGATGTGTAGGATATTGTTTTTCATTAAATTTGGGGTGTTTTCAGCCATTACCTTTTTGAATATTTTTTCCTTTCCTTTTGTGTCTCTCTTCTCCTTCTGTTACTCCCATTATGCATATGTTGGTGTGTTCGATGGTGTTTGATGGCTCTATTCGTTTTTCTTCTTTTTTTTTTTTTTGCAGTACACGGGCCTCTCACTGTTGTGGCCTCTCCTATTGGGGAGCACAGGCTCCAGACGCGCAGGCTCAGTGGCCACAGCTCACGGGTCCAGCTGCTCTGCGGCATGTGGGATCTTCCCGGACCAGGGCACGAACCCGTGTCCCCCGCATCGGCAGGCGGACTCCCAACCACTGCGCCACCAGGGAAGCCCCTCTTTATTCTTTTTTTCCCCACTCTGTGTTTGGCTTGAATAATCTCTATTGATCTATCTTCTAGTTTGCTAATTCTTGCTTCTGTCAGTTAAAACCTATTGTTGAGCTCCTCTAGTGAATTTTTAAAGTTTCAATTATTGTACTTTTCAGCTCCAGAATTTCCATCGGTTCTTTTTTATAATTTGTCTCTTTATTTATACTTGATGTAACATGATCATACCTTCTTTTACTTCTTTAAAGCATAGCTTCTGTAATTCCATGAAGCTATTTATAATGGCTTCTTTTAAATCTCTGTTAAATTTGACATATGCTTCCTCCCACAGACAGCTTCTGTTGCCTTTTTTCTTGAGTATGGGTCATACTTTCCTATTTCTTTACATGTTCCATAATTTTTTGTTGGAAATCAGAGATTTTAGATAATATATTGTAGCAACTCTGGGTACTGGAACCTCCCTCGTCCCTAGAGCTTGTTATTGCTATTTGCTTGTTTATATTTTGTTTAGTGATAACCTGGATTATTTTAGTGAGGTCTGTTTTCCCATTGCAGGTTGAACAGTGTCCCCAAAAAGAAGATATGTTGAAGTCCTAACCTCCAGTACCTCTGATTATGGAAATAGGGTCTTTGCAGATTTAACTGAGTTAAGATGAGATCATCAGGGTGAGCCATAATCCAATATGACTGATGTCTTTATAAAAGGGGGAAATTTGAACAGAGACAGAGGGAAGACACTGTGAAGATAATGGAGAGAACATAATGTAGAGATAGAGGATTAGAGTGATGGATCTACAAGCCAAGGAGTGTTTGGGGTTATTAGAATCTAGGAGAGAAACAGATACTTCCCTAGCATATTCAGAAGCTGCACGCCCCTGCTAACACCTTGATTTCAGACTTTTAGCCTCCAGAAGTGTGAGACAATAAATTTCTATTGTTTGAAGTCATACAGCTGTTGGTACTTTGTTAAGGCACTCCTGGGAAACTAATATGCCCCTTCCCAACACCTACCCTGCAGTCCTGTTAACACACTAATGTTGCTCCTCAGGGAGGTGCAGCTTTGGGTATGCCCACAACCATCCTGCGACGACAGAGCTACTGGTAGGGCTCTCTTCCACTCTTACTCTGACCACACTCAGCTGTTAACTTCACTAGTTGCCAGCTGATTGCTCTATTGTTTTCAACAATGCCCTGGGGCATAAATTCTCTACAGACTAATCCAATCAAATTGTGGTTCCTTCCAGGGAAGTTTCTGATGCCAATGTTCAATATTTATTCTCACTACGGGAAGGCTTCTCTTGCTGAGGAATTGCCTTATACCCTGTTTCCCTATAAACTAGCTAGCCTACAGTCTAGGGTGTATCTTCGTTAGATCAATTAATTTCCTCTCAATTGCCTTTTACCACTATGTCCACTGCTTTTGAGGGTGTTCATAGGTTTAAACTTCTCCACGCTCTGTTGCAAATAAAGCTGGTTCCTTATGGAAGATATAAGGAACTATCTGTTGTACAGCTTGCTTCTCTCCCCAGATAATATCTCTGCACCAGATCTCTGGGGTTGACAGTGGAGACAATGGTAAGCTTCTCCATGAGTGACAACCTCACTCTAGGTGTCGAGTGCTCCATGGAGGGAATAGGGCAGTAGCCTGAGGTCTTCTCAGCTTGCCTCTCCTGACATGGAACATGATCTCATGGACCAGGGGAAGGCCCCAGGATTCTCAGTGTGCCACACCCAGGTAGAGCTCATCAGTGGGGGTTATTATGGTAAAATGCATACATTTTTCATCTTAACCACATTTAAGTGTTCATGGCATTAAGTACTTTCACACTGCTGTGCAGTCACCACCACCATCCATCTCCAGAACTCTTTAAAAATCTCACAAAGGGCTTCCCTGGTGGAGCAGTGGGTGAGAGTCCACTTGCCGATGCAGGGGACATGGGTTCGTGCCCCAGTCCGGGAATCCCACATGCCGCGGAGCGGCTAGGCCCATGAGCCATGGCCACTGAGCCTGCGCATCCAGAGCCCGTGCTCCGCAATGGGAGAGGCCAAAACAGTGAGAGGCCCACGTACCGCAAAAACAAAACAAAACAAAAATCTCACAAAACTGCAACTCTGTACCCATTAAACAATAATTCCTTTTTCTCTTTCCCTGGTGAGCACCATTTTACTTTCTGTCTCTATGAATCTGACTACTCTAGGTATCTCAGATAAGTAGTCATACAGTCTTTGTCCTTTTGTGACTGGTTTATTTCACTTAGTATAATATCTTCAAGGTTCATCCATATTGTAGTATGTGTTGAAATTTCCTTCTTTTTAAAGGTATATACACACATACACTTTGTTTATTCATTCATCTGTTCATGGAAACTTGGGTTGCTTCCACCTTTTAGCTACTATGAATAATGCTGCGATGAAAATCGTTGTACAAATATTTGTTCAAATCTCTGCTTTCAATTCTTTTAGGTATAGACCAAGAAATGGAATTGCTGGGTGATATGGTAATTCTATTTTAAAATTTTTGTGGGACAATAATACTGTTTCCATAGCAGCTGCACCATTTTACAATCCTACCAACAGTGCACAAAGGTTCTGATTTCTCTATATCCTCACCAATACTTGTTATTTTCTGTTATTGTTGGGGTGTTTTTCATAGTGGTCATCCTAATTGGTGTGAGCTGGTATCTTACTGTGGTTCTGGTCTACATTTCCCTAATGATTACTGGTGTGATGTTGAGCATTTTTTCATGTGCTGTCAGCCATTTGTATATCTTCTTTGGAAAAATATTTATTCAAGTCCTTTGTCCATTTTTAAAATTAGGCTGCTTGTTGTTGAGTTGCAGTTCTTTATATATTCCGGATATTAACTTGTTATCAGATATATGACTTTCTGATAATTTTCCTCATCCCATGGGCTGCCTTTCATTCTGTTGTTGTGTCCCTTGATGCACAGAAGTTTCTAATGCTTGATGTAGTCCAATATATCTATTTTCTCTTTTGCTATATATGCTTTTGATATCATATCTAAGAAATCATTGCCAAATCCAATGTCAAAAAGTTTTTCCCTTTTATTTTCTTCTAAGAGTTTTATAGTTTTAGATCTTACCTTTAGGTTTTTGATACATTTTGAGTTATTTTTGTAAATGGTGTAAGTTAAGAGTCCTACTTCATTCTTTTGCATGTAGATATCCAGTTCTCTTAACACCTTTGTTGAAAAGACACCATTGCATGGTCTTGATATCCTTATTGTGAGGGTTTATTTCTGGGCTCTATATTATTTCATTGACCTATATGTCTGTCTTTTCTTTCTTTCTTTCTTTCTCGGCTGTGGTGGGTCTTCATTGCTGTGCATGGGCTTTCTCTAGTTGTGTTGAGTGGGGGCTACTCTTCGTTGGGGTGCGTGGGCTTCTCATTGCGGTGGCTTCTCTTGTTGTGGTTCTAGGCACACAAGCTTCAGTAGTGTGGCTCGCAGGCTCTAGAGTGCAGGCTCAGTAGTTGTGGTGTATGGGCTTAGTTGCTCCACGGCATGTGGGATCTTCCCAGAGCAGGGATCAAACCTGTGCCCCTGAATTGGCAGGCAGATTCTTAACCACTGCACCACCAGAGAAGTCCCTATATGTCTGTCTTTATGCCAGTACTACACTGTGTTGATTACTGAAGCTATGTAAAAAGTTTTTAAATCAGGACGTGTGAGACCTCCAACTTTGTTCTTTTTCAAGATTGTTTTGGCTATTTGGGCTCCCTTGATAGTCCATATGAATTTTAGGATGGGTTTTTTTTATTTCTGCAAAAAATGTCACTGGGATTTTGATAGGGATTGCATTGAATCTGTAGATTGCTTTGCATAGTATTGACATCTTAACAATATTAAGTCTATGAACAAAGGATGTTGTCCTATTTATTATTGTCTTCTTTCATTTCTTTCAGCAATCTTTATAGTTAGCAGTATATATATCTTTCAACTCCTTAGTTAAGTTTATTTCTAAGTATTTCATTCTTTTTGATGCTATTGCAAACAAAACTATTTTTCTTGATTTCTTCTTAAATTATTCATTGCTATTGTATAGAAACAATTGATTTTTGTGTGTCAATTTTCTATCCTGCAAACTTGCTGAATTTGTTTATTAGTTCTAACAATTTTTTTAATGTGGAATCTTTAGGGTTTTGTACATATAAGATTATGTCATCTGTGAACTGAGATAATTTTACTTCTTCCTTTCTAGTTTGGATGACTTGTATTTCTTTTTCTTGCCTAAGTCCTCTGGCTAGGAAACCCACTACTATGCTGAATAGAAGTGATAAAAGTGAGCATCCATGTCTTGTTCCTGATCTTAGGGGAAAAGCATTCAGCCTTTCATCACTGAGTATGATGTTAACTGTAGGTTTTACAGAACGCTCCTGAGGAAATCCTTTCTCTTTCAAGTTAGTTGAAAGATTTTATTTTTAATTTTTATAATCATTGGATACTGAATTTTTCAAATGCTTTTTATCTGTTGTGATAACCACATGAATTTTTTTTCAGTCTACTAATAAGGGGGAAAGTACTGACTTTTGAATACTGGAACAACCTTGCATATATTATCCCCACTTGGTCATGATGCATTATACCTTTTACATAGTGCTGTTAATACTATGTAATATATATGTAAAACATATACGTAATGCATATAATGTGTACGTAATATGTATATAATTCTTATGGACTGAATGTTTGTGTACCCCCCAGATTCATAAGCTGGAATACTAATCCCAGTGTGAGATGGTATTGGAAGGTGGAACTTTTGAGAGGTAATTAGATCATGAAGGTAGAGCCCTCATGAATGAGATTACTGTTTTTACAAAAAGAGGCTAGTTAAATCTCTTTCCCGCTTGTGAGGATACAATAAAAGTTGGTAGTCTGCAACCTGGAAGAGGGTCCTCACCAGTACCTGACCATTTGTCACCCTACTCTTGGACTTCCAGACTCCAGAACTATAAGAAATAAATTTGTTTATAAGCCACCCAGTATATGGTACTTTATTACAGCAGCCTGAGCTGACTAAATAGTTCTTAAGGTCATGAGTAGACTTTCTTCATTCCACTCTAATGTTCTTACTACCAATAATGAATTATAGGAGCCAACTGCTAATATTATGCTGTAAGATATGTTATATGGCAAAGATTCTAACGAAATCAATATATCAATACAGGCATACCTCATTTTACTGTGCTTCAATTTATTGCACTTCACAGATATTGTGTTTTTTACAAATTGAAGGCTTGTGACAACTCGGCATCCAGCAAGTCTATTGACACCATTTTTCCAACAGCATTTGCTCACTTTGAGTCTCTGTGTCACATTTTTGTAATTCTCGCAATATTTCAAACTTTTTCATTATTATTATATTTGTTATGGTAATCTGTGACCAGTGATCTTTGATGTTACTATGACTTGCTGAAGGCTCAGAGGACGGTTAGCACTTTTTGGCAATAAAGTTTTTTTAATTAAGTCACGTACATTGGAATTTTTAAACATAATGCTATTGTACAATTAAGAGACTACAGTATAATGTAATAATTTTTATATGCACTGGGAAGCCAAAAACACTCAAGTGACCCACTTTATTGCGATATTTGTTTTATTTGAGTGGTCTAGAACTGAACCTGCAATATCTCTGAGATATGCCTGTATTAGAAGTTATTGTTTCAAAGCAGCATACTTTCTACCTTTAACAACTCAATCAAGTTCTTCCCAGTGTCATTTTCAAAAAAACCTCAGAATTCTAAAGAATATTACCCGCGTGGCTGTCTTTGTGGAGGAAACATTCATTTTTTCTACTGTTTTTGGGTCAGGTAGAATCAACATGGTTTTTGACACAGACATTCTGCTTTGGTTTGCACTAGTATATCCTCCTTTCATTTGCGCTCCTTTTGCTGGGCCAGTAAAGCTAACAGACATCTTCGGCTGTGCGCCAGAGTTTCTATATCAGGAAAAGAAAACATAACACTGAGGATCCAGGATTGAAGAAAAGTTAGCAAATGATAAAAAAGTAGACTTTCATTTAGAAACATGTAAACAATCTAAACATATAAACAAGAAAAAATAGTAGCCACTTGAGAGCTCATTATGTGTAAGCATAGTTCTAGAATGTTTACAAGCACTGTGTCACTTTTTCCTCACAATAATTCTAAGAGGTTGCTATAACATTATTTTATATAAAGTCACAGAGGCTTAGAGGGAAACATTCTTACTAGAGTTGAAATTTGAACCCAGGCAGTCAGATCAGAAGTCTACACTTATTTCTCTGGGTCTCAGTTTCCTTATCTGTAAGATAGGGATAAAAATAATACCTAATTCGTTGGTTATTATGAGGATTAAATGTATTAATTTCTATATTATGGTTAGAAAATGCCTGACACATAGTAAGCACAAATGAGTGTAGAGTGCAGTTATGTAGGCAGATTGAAGAATGAGTAATAAAACCTGGGAAAGAATATCATGTTCCTGCCTGAATGATTACATAATAATTTTTAGTAAGAGAAATTATAATCAAAATATTTGTATCCAGGAGAAAAAATATGATTTCACTTTTGGATAAATTCTCTAAATTCCTTAAGACAAAAACCTAATCATTCTTTCATTCTAGTACTCCGATTGTACTGCAGACTTCTATAAAACAAGAATGATCACCCCTTACATTATAAAAAGGCATTGTTTCCAAAGAAAACATTTTAAACAATACTTTTACTTTCCTACTCATAAAAGATCAGATAAGAATAAAATACTTTAAAATGACAACAATCTAATTTTCGTATTTTATTTTTCTTCATGGCATATAGTACTACTTGACACTTTGTTTGTTGTCTACTCCTCTACTAGAATGTAAGCATCTTTAGGACAAGAACTTTGTCTTGTTCATTGCTATATCGCTAGCACACAGGACAGTACCCAGTATATTGTGGGCACTATTAGTATTTTTTAAATAAATGACTAAATGAATTCCATTCATACTATTTCAAATTTACATTCTTTTAAAGTATCATACCCTATCCTCCCTCCTTCAGTCTCTAAATGACTTTAACTCCAACATTTCCAAGAAAACCAAATTAATCAATGGGGTAAGAATTCCTTAAATTTCTCTACCTTCATTATATTCTTCTTTCATATCCCACAAACTCATCTAATCCATCCTTATTTCTTTCCTCCTCTTTCAGTTCAAAAGTTGCTCTTCTTATCTAAGGTTAACCTTTCTACCTGTGCCTTGAAACCTGTTACTACTTTTCTCAGGGATTCTTTTCCTTTTTAAAAAAAGTTTTTTTGGCCATGCTGTGTAGCTTGTGGGCTCTTAGTTCCCCAACCAAGGATCGAACCCAGGCCCTCAGCAGTGAAAGCACCAAGCCCTAACCACTGGAGTGCCAGGGAATTCCCATCTCAGGGACTCTTCCGTCAATAATTCTTGGTCTTCTATATCTTGTTTCCAATCTTTTTCCCTTCAGCATATAATTGTACTCCAGTCATCTCTTCAACTTAAAAATCCTTCCTTTACCTATCTATTACTAGTCTTCCACTATCTATTACTGTATCTCTCCTTCACTTTTTACAATATTAGTCAATCATCCTGTCTACATCCTTACTCCTCTTGTGCTCCATAATTCACTACAATCTAATTCCACCCTCTCCTCTCCTACTGCAGAGACTACTTTCATTAAAATCACCTAGTCTTGTCCTTCAAATTGTCAGATCCAAAGGACTCTTTCCAGTACTTACCTTTGTAGCATCTGACATCAGTTGACCATTCCCCCTTCTTGTTAATTCTTCTTAATTCTTCTCAATTTGAGTTCTCAAATTGGTTTCTGTAACATAACTGTCTCCTATTCTTCACCCTCCTTGGGACCTCTAATTACCTGACCCTTCCATTTTCTACCAATTAATCAGTACCTTTTAGGTTTCTCTTCTTTCACTATTTAATTCAGTATCCACAATTCATCAACTGAATCACTCTTTTACCATTACCTTCAACTCTTATTTTCTTTCTCCCTTGAGCTTTGCCCTACAATCCCTACAAAATACAGTCTGTCCATTCTATTCTTCCTCTTTACTATATCAGCTACTTATTCCCATGGTCATACATTTGACCTTGTCCTTGTTAAAGACAAATACCCCTCAAATACTTCATATCCCCTTGCTTTATTTTTCTCCTCAGTACTTCTTACTAACATATCTGTTACTTACTTATCTTATGAATTAGATGTTCCCCACCCAACCCTCCAACCCTGAGAATCTAAGTTCCACAAGACTAGGGACTTTGTGTTATTTTGTTCCCTGCTGTATCCCTAATGCCTACCATAGTACCCAATACACAGTAGCTGCTTAATAAAAAATTGTTGAATGAATTCCCAAGTCATTACATCCAATTCAAAACATTCTCTCAACCTTCATACTCAAATGTTTACCAGCCTACTGGGTAGCTCCAGCTAAGTGTCTACTAGACATCTCAAACTAAATAGATGCATAATGAAATCATATCACATTTACTCATAAACCAGCTCTATCTCTTTTATTCCCTATAGGGACCAAATAGAAATGAATTAGCAAATGATGTTGCATTTACCAATTAGGTAGTTACTGTGATCTTACGAGAATCATCAATAAACTCTCCCAAATCTTCAGACTATAAGTTTCATGGGAAGGAACCATGTTTATCATGTCTACTATGATAGCCCCAACTCTTAGTACTCTGCCTGACAGAGTGGGAAATTAGATCCAGAAAGTACAGACTTTTTAAAAAAAATTGAACTAAGTACCTGTAGCCAATTATGTTAGAAATTTATGGTGCACATCTAGCTATGTTAAAAAAACAGATGCTTTCAATAGAGTCAAATTAGTGGGCAATAAATAGGATGACTTTCAGGAGATATTCACTTTGAAAGTTTTGCCTGAAAAACAGTCATGACACAAGAGGTTATGTAGCTGTACATTCCTGAGTTTTCTGAAGCAGGGACCTAATCTGTTTTGTTCACTCCTATGTCTTCAGTATCTAGGGAAGTAGCTGGAAAATATAAGGCATTCAGTTGGTACCTGCAGAATGAACACCATGAACACCTGATGACCACTTCTATGAAAAAAGAGACTAATTACATTAAAAGCATGCTACACATACATAAATCTCACTATGAAAAAAATAACCACAAGAGGAAAGAAGGAGTGGCTTAAGAAAAGGTGTCTGTATTAGCCACTTCTTAGTTTAATGAGATGAAGGTAAAAATTTCAATCTAAACCCAATCAATTACTTTCATTTATCCAACTGTTATCCATAAAACACTTACTGTACATAAGGCTACATGTTGGCAGAGATACAATATGAATCAGATATGGGCCCTAAGGAGCTGACCGTCTAATAAGAGATAAAACATATATATGATTACAATGCAAGTACAAAATTGTATTTGCCTCAAGACTTACATGTAAGATGAAATGAAAGTTGTGGTAAAGATTACCTTGGGTAAGAGAAGTGAGCAGAGAAATCATGAAGATGGCATTTGAGTTAGGCTTGAATGTAGGTCAAATTCAAAAGAAGTACACGGGGCACGAATGTATATGTGTGCTTGTGTCTGATGCACATGAAGGTGAGGAGGGATGAGGACAGGACAGGAAATGCACCCTGAGCAAATATCATTGTGAACGATGACAGTAGGAAAGCATGTGGTATATACAGGGTATCTTAAATGATTCAATTAGATGCATGAAGGAAAACAAAGTTAAGCTTTGAAAAAATAAAATGGCCAGGCTAAGTATGAAATTTACTACACAAGCATGAGAGTGCCTTTGAAAGATTTTGAGCATAAGAGTTAACTGCTCAAAACTATGCTTCAGAAAAATTTAGCTATATTCAGAACACACTAGAAGCAAGAAGACCATTAGTTAAGATGCTATGGAAATAGGCCAGATGAGAAGTAATCAAGGCTTAACCTGGGGTGGCAAATGTAGAAATAAAACAAATGCTAAATACAGCATGTATTAAGCATATCTTTTTATTTTCTGTATTTTGATGTTTTGACATCTAGGAACTTGCTAACTCTGGAGGGACTGCTCCTCCCAGGGCTAGTCAATTCTTACACATAGTAAGGGACTTGCCTACAAGCAAACCTTTTATACGCAAACCAACCAATCCAGAGTCCATACCCTCAACCATCTCCTTCATCAGGCTCTGAAAGAGATCTCACTCTCTGGGTCACTATCCACTTGCCCTAATCACTGTTGCGACAGGAACCAGACAACTAGGGGTAGTCCCTATGCCCAGAGCCTTTTGAAATTATTCAAACAAGCTATTCCTACACCTGTTTATTCCGCTTTATCCATTTCTCCCCATGGGAACCACAATAAAGCTTCTTGCCTATGTTTTCCCCTTGCTAGTTTTACCTCCTGCTCAGCCCTGATGCTTCCTCACGTGGCCCCGCTATGTGGTACGGCATGCCCATGTCTCCTGATTCTAGGGGTCTATGAGTATTTAAAAAAAAAACACAAAAAACTTATTCCTTCATGATAGTTATTTCTGTGTCTATGTTTCTTACCATACCTGATTAAAACATACCCCAAGTACCCTTAAACCACAGAAACAGAACTAACAGGACTTAGTAATTGATAATAACAATACCACTTAAAATTTAAATTTCAAAGTACTTCCACTATTTTTGTAATTTAATTCTTTTATTTATTTATTTCATTTTTTTTAAATGGAAGTATAACTGACCTACAGTTCCAGGTACACAATATTGTGATTCAATATTTCCATATATTACAAAACGATCACCACCCTAATTCAATTCTTATAACTTATGAGATATTTAATTGCCATGTTTTACAAGTGAGGAACTTAAAACTCAAAGAGGTCAATTTAAATGCCCAAACTCATCCAATAACTCACAGACTATGTGTTCTTGAGCAAGTTTCTTAAATCAGTTTCTTTCCTCATATGTAAATTAAGGTTAATAATAGTATCTGCCTCAAAGAGTTAAGGTGATGATTAAATTAGTCAGTATTTCCAAAGCACAATAAGAAGTTAAATTGTAGACATGTTCAAGTTTAGATATTATGAGTGATATCCTGGTGGAGCTGTTTGGTAGCAGTTGAAAATCAAAAGGAAAGTGAATTTCAGGGAACAAAAGTGAGAACTGGAGATACAGATTTGAGAATCTTTCATGGAGATGACAATAAATGAACTGAGTCCCAAAATGAAAACCTAAAGATACAAAGAGAAGGTAATAGGGCCAAGGAGAGAAACTGGAGGTAGAAAGAAAGTAAAACCAGAAAAAAGGCATCTTCGCCAGTAGTAAGTGAACCAGTTCAGGGTTAGTTCAGGGTTAAGGAGGGGAAGATTGATATTGTCAAATGCTGCAGAGAGGTAAAAAGAAAGCCCATTGAATTTGGTGACTATTGAAACCTTTAGGTTACTCATTATTGACCTTTGAGTAATTTTCGTATAGAAATGGAGACAACAGACTGCAAGTGTTAAAGAGTAAACACAGATACTTCTGGTTTCTGGTCTGACATGTAAAGGCCATGAAAGACATCAATCCTGTACTCACAAGAAAAAGGCTGACCAAACTGAAAATCAATAGGTCTTCTTAGGTCCATCAGAGAATTGAGGTTACAGGCAAACCCTCACACTGAAAGACTGAGATGCAGGAATAACAGAATCACAACTTACTGGGCGCAGAAACTGCCACTAGAGCCAACAAGTGGTAGGAAAACCTAAAGGGTAATTGCCTAATTGCTGGAAACTGAGTGTAGACTAATTCAAAAGAGAAAAAATTGCTGGGGGCCCAGCCTTAGGGAGCCAATGAAAAGAGATGCCAGCAAAGTATTTTGAAAAGGAGTAGGCATAAACCAAGAGGAGAATTAGGGAGGAGTGGTGTCCCAGAAACCAAATGAAGTGATTCAACACTCAAGAAGTGGTAAACTAGATCAAAGCTGCTGATGGGTGAGTTAAGAAACAAACTGAGAAATGGCCACTGTATTTGACTGGACAGTTATTGCTTACCTCCACAAAAGCTATTTTTTGTGGAGTGACAGTATGGACAAAAACCTGAGTACCATATGCAGGAAAAAGCAGAAGGTTCTCTCCCAAGACCTTTTCAACAAGTTCTGCTAAAGAAAGATTAGCTGATCTGGAAGAGACTGGATAGAAGAGATGCTGAAGGTTTGAGAAGAGAGAACAAAAGTGGTCTGGAAGTGCGGGAGAGTGAATGAATTAGGAAACCAGTGTAATTGCTGGACTAAGGCACCATTTGAAGTTGTAAGCGAGACATCTGTAGAGCTGTATGCTTTTCTCCAGCCCCTCGTCCAACTGCTGCAGAACAACAGAGAAAGTTGTAAGCTGGAATGAGTTTTAAGGCAGGATGGTATGAGGAGAAGGCAGGAAAAAACCTCAACTACAGAGCATAGTAATGTTCGGTCTGGTGGCTCACAGAAGCTGAGAGGATTGAACATCTGGGCACAGCTTGGAGGCAACAAGCTGGAGACTGCAGACCGGAAAAACAAACAAACAAACAGGAAAAAACAGGAGTGCTAGGAGGAAGGGTGGTTCTTAACAAACTAAGTCTTTTCTCGGAGACCAAGCACAGCAGTAGAGGTTTGGAAAAGGCTGTCCTAGGCCAACGAAGGAGACACTGCCGCCTCGGAGGTTCGAGAGTTGCCGACTGAACACAGATGCAGTAAGAGCTAAGATCTAAAAGGGCTCCCTCCGGGACCCAGGGGAATTGGACTAAAGTTTTAGCGCCGGAACTTACACCCCGACGTTCGGCTGCTTGCGGCTGTTTACCGGAGAGATGGGCATGGTGGCGACTGGGTGGGGAGTTGTCGACCACCCCCTTCCCTGGCTGCTTCTGGAGCCCCTGTACCCCAACCCCCGGCGTCAGCGGCTCCGGCTAAGGCACGGGAATGTTTGCCGGGCGTCATGGAGACAGTGGAGCCTTGGCTCAACAAGCGGCCGCGCGGTTGGCTGGCGGCTGGAGGCCGAGGAGGAGGGCGGAGGCGGAGGGGAGGGCAGAGGGTTGGTGGAGCAAGAGCAAGCCCCGGACGACGACTAGAAGAAGGAGGCGGGCGGCCCGGGCCCTAGGCCCCTCCCAGGCTCTGAGTCTCCCGGGCTGCAGGCGGATGGATGGGGCTTCTTCAGGCGGTGGCGGCAGCAGCGGAGGTGGCGGCGGCAGCAGCGGCAGCGGCTGTAAGTGCAGCCTCCATAAACCATCTCTCCTCTCCTAGCCCTGTTTGGGTGGATGGGCTCTCGAGGTGTCCTCGGCCCCCTTTCTCTCCTTCCCCTCCCCCACTGCAGAGTACCGCCCGGAAGACCCTTAACTTCCGGGGAGGGGCTGAGAGAGCGCGCCGGGCGCGCTTCCCCTCCCGGAGTGGCGCCGGCCACCCAAGGCGCATGCGCAGCTCCTCATCGCCATCCAACCTTTTCCCAGACTGGTCTTTTGCTTTGGCGGTGGCGGTGGCGGCGGCGGCGGCGGCGGCGGCGCCAGTCTTCCCCGGCGTCCGCGGCGCGCTGGGAGTCCGTTGTGGAGTGAGTTCGCCTCGCCTTGTCCGCTTCCGCCTTTCTGCAGTCGGCCCCGGAACGCGGTCGGGTTGGGGTCAAGCTGACCGCCCCGCTGTGGCTCCGCCTCTTTCCCGCAGTATCTCCGGGTTCTGTCTCAGCCCGGGAAGGCTCCTGCTCCCACTGCAGCCCCCTGTGGTGAGCAGGGTCCTGGGCAAACCGGCCCTTTTCGGAGGGAGTGAGGGAGGGAAGAGAGGCTCGAAGAAGGTATTGTTGTGAGGGAATGAAGTCTTCCCAGCCCTTGGGAGGATCCCTGGGGGCAAATGTCTCCCTAGCCTTTGAATGGCCTTGTTCTTTCAGCTTTTGGTGGAAAGATCTCTGGCCTGGAGACCATCTCTAGTCCTCGTTTGCTGTGTGACCTTGGGCGAGTCACTACTTCTCTGGGGCCCCAGTTATACCTAAAGCTTCTTCCAACGCTAAAACTCTTAATTTTGCAGAAAAGCTTACGCAGTTCCAAGATTGGCCCGTCTACTGAGGCCGCTTAGACGAGATGAGCCGGACTTGAGTGAACCTTACTTCAATCATGGGTGGAATGAGGCGACCTATTTATTGGATCGCTTTTATTCCTTTATCATCAGTTACAGATTGCATGACTCAAGACTCATTAATGTTTTTCTAAAATTGTCATGGGATTCCTGTCCTAATTCCTGGCCGTCTTTTTAAAAATTAGAGACAGGGCGAATGGTGAGCTTGTAGTATCATCGTCTCTAGTCTCGTTACTACTGAGGCTCTCTTTCCTTTGATCCAGATGGTGTGGTGGCTCGATTCTCCCAGTGCCTGGCTGAGTTTCGGACGTGGTTAAGAACCAACTGGTTGAGGTTCAATGCAGACAAGACGGATGTGATGCTGGTAGGCAGGGGCACACTTGGAGATTAAGGGAGGGAAAGTCCAAACTCCCTCAAGTAATATAAATGTTATATTACTCTTCCAGTGTTGGAGAACTGCTGATGGGCCAATAATTTCCAGAGTTTGGGTGAGATAAAAATAACATGTCAACAATATAAAAACTATCAAAACATCGGTTTGTGATAATCTGATAAAATGGAGCCACTGGATAAAACTCTTTATGTAAAAATTATGAAAAGAAAAACCAGAACTGTTCTTTGAAGAACCAAAAGGCTATATAGGCGTTTTGGGGTGGCGTTAATAATAAAAATCAAACTAACAAAAAGATGATGCTGATTGTCATAGATGTGGGGCTTCCAAATGTAATGCATTACTGCTTTGTAACCTACATTTTGCCTACTAGAGTAAAGGTAAAACTCAATTTATCTAAAATGCACATTTAAAAAATAAGTGAAGTTTTTTGACATTTAGCTATCTTCAACCAAATTAGTATAGTTATCCATAAATTTTCACCTGCACATCATGTGTAGTCTGTCACTTTTAAATAAAAATTTAAGGAAGTAGTTAACACAGTAATCTCAAAAGGGACTCATGGACTCTGAAAATTGTTAGATACAGAATTTGGTTTTAGGGTTTTGAATGTGCTGTTTTAATCTATTTCATTCAAACAGCCCCAGAGTCTGAACTGTTTTCTTGGTACATTTTGAGAGGTACCTTTTTGAAGTGCATAACATGTTTATATTGTATACATTATATTTGAATCAGGTATTGGTCCTGAATAAAAGGTTATATTTCTTAGGTATGTGTAAATTGCCAGGTTTACTTATTGGTTAGTTTGGGGTACTGGCTGAAGAAAAATTGAGACCTTAAAATGCTTTTGTTAATAGCAAAATAACTTCGAGGGGTTCGTGTGTGTGTGTGTGTGTGTGTGTGTGTGTGAGAATGTGTATGTATGTATGTTTGTGTATTGCAGCCTCTATAAAATTGTTTAAAACTTTTTAATGGAGTATGCAGTAAATTGCTTAAAAATAATTTCCCAATATAACAGCCGTTTTGAGTAGCTTATGTGGTAAAAGTTAATGTTAGTTTGCCTGAAAATAAGGAAGCCTTTAGGTGGGGAATGGGAGCTAAAGAGGCATTTATTCAGGCTTTGTATAGTGATTTTTTTGTTTTGGGACATTAGCCACAAACCTCACATATAATTGGAATTAACCACACCTTTTAGCTTAACTGTAAACGTTTTACTACACAATTCTAACAGCTACCGTTTTGGATATCACAAAATAAAGATTATAAACCGTAATAATTTTAAACAGCTCATAGGCAACGGTGAATTTTCTCATGCTTTCAACTCTGCAATGTCCCGTTTTCAGCTCCTCTGGTATCAATAGGCTTTAAAGATTTATTTTTTGTTGACCCAAGTATAAATATTGAGTGTTTGTATTTGAATACAAAGAAGACATCTGTTGAATTAATCCAAAGTGCTGAAGAACTCAGGGTAATGGGTGGAAATAACAAGGAGGTAGATTCTGGTTTGTTAAAAAGAAGAATGTTCCAAACATTAGAGGTTTTTTTGAAAAGAGCAGCCTTTTCATGAGACAGAGAGTCATTGGAGGTGTTTAAGCTTAGGCAGAAAAGCCTGGTAGTGGGGATACAGAATGAGGGATTCCTACCTAGACAGTGTAGAAATTGACTAAGGACCTCTAAGATTCCATCCAACATTAAGACTGTATGGCTAATGAATAGTTAATTTTTACATATTTGATACTGAAGAGGTAAGCAAGCATTTTGAGAATTTGCTTTCCTTAAGATGGCTCCTTAAAATTTTTGAAGTATAGCACTAGAATAAAATGGGGAGTAAAACTATACTGAATTCAATAATAATGTTACCAATGACTTACAATATTGGAGCTGTTTCTTTTTACCTTTAAAATATCTGAATCTAAAAAAAAAATCACGTAACCCACATTTACAAAAAAAGGAAGGAGAAAAATATAGAGGGAATCTTTCCCCTAAATGATAATGCCACATAAAAATAGTAAAATTGATAACACAATATTAATAAACCTAAAAGTCATTTATCAGTAAGATGGATATCTATTCAAATACGTCCCAGACCTCGATATTCCTGACAATTTCAGAATTTATTCAGTAGCTTAGTTATTCAGTAGCTTAAGGGACCGTGATCCCCAGCTCTTTATCACAACTGGGATTCTTGTTGATGAATTAACTGAAGAATCAAAGATTTAACAGGCTTAAGCAAGTTATTCCTGTACCTTGCATTTTGACAATACTTTTTAATTTTCCTTTTGATAACCAGCTAAATTTCATATATTAGCTTTAGTATTTAAATGGATAATTCTCCTTCAACCAGTGGTTTTATAAAGCCTGAGTTTCTACCTCTAGGCCCCATATTTTTCTAATCTTTACCCACCTCAGGTCTGTGCACATACATTGTTCTTTGCCTTCACAGCTGTTTCCATCAAGCATCTCAAAGTGAAAAGTGTTTGAATATGAACTGGCTTATACAAAAGTCATTTCTATTTCGAGTCCAAAGGACTAAGGTAATTCAACAGGGTAACTCTTAGAAACTGTATACCTATGCTAAAATATTTATTTCCTCAAGGAATCCTGCAAAACACTTTTATATAAGTATTCTAAAAAAATAAAATGAAAATACTGTACAGTACAGTTAATGGTAAAAATTGTTTGTAGATTTGGGAACCTTAAAGTTTTCCTTTCTCTTCTTTCCCTTGCTTTTCTTTCAGTAGAAAATGTGCATCAGATGTTTATGTTTAATTGGTTTACAGACTGTCTGTGGACTCTTTTCCTGTCATATTACCAGGTAATGTCCTTACTTAGCAGCTACTTCATATACCTATAAATGCACAAAATATTCATGCACAAATTATTATTGGACATAAGAATTTCAAGTTAATGTTGAATCTTTGGAAATAAGAAGCTACTTAATAGAGTCTAGAATTTTAAGGGAATACAAATAACTTAAAACAGGCTTCCCCATATTCCTTGTAAGTTAAGTATCAGTTTAAAGAAAAATTGTATACGTGCACATTTATGCAATATATTGTAGTGCTGGCATCACATTATTTGGAGGGAATGAATGAGTTTCATATATAACTTGTTGATTTGGGTAGTCATTTTTGAAATTGCAATAAGAAGAACCCTTGAACATTTGGGGGAAAACGGGTCCTTATAAGACTTTCTGACTTCTGGTTTGGTAGAATGTGTTAGTGCACATTTTAATATCACGTTTGCATTACCCAGTATCTGCCTTAGTAATGGAGGTGAAACATGTTTGTTATTTTGCAATCATTGGCTCTGGCAGTCATCAGAATTGTCACCAAAGCCACTTGGCAGTTCTAGGCCAATACATTAAAATAAACTTTTAAATTGCAGGAATTTCAGGCGTTGCACATAAGCAAGTTCTCCATCTATGCAGTCGAGTCGGAGATTATATCTATTAAAGAGCAGCTTTTCAATATTTCACATTTAAAATTTTTCTCTAGTTGTGCAGAATTCAGCCGTTGCACAATTATGTTGCTACTGGCATTGCAGAAGGTGTGTGAGGAAAAGCAAATGATATATGAGGATGGCAGTCTACCTAGCACAATCCCTTTTCTTAATCTCTGCTGTGACCTCTAAGATTTTGGTGCATGGGATTTTACAATTCCTGTAGGGAAAGAACCGAGAGAAATATCTGTCAAGGGATAACGTTTTTCAAAGCGCACTAGTTGGAGCTGTTGCATCACAGCAACATCCGTTTTCTAACAAATGCACTTCAAAAAAGGCCTACATGTGAAATGTATCGTATCTTTTACCCTGTGATATGAATGCAAGACGCGGCTAGTTTGGCTAGTTTCCTCGAGCTCTCTGGTCCCTAGAGCCCTCTCCCGGGCTGGAGTCGCGGATCCGCTAGGGCAGGCGCCCGGCACTAAGATGCCCGCCTCCCCCCACACCCACCTTGGCTCCGCCTCCTCCGCGCTCCTCCGGGGGAGGGCTGCCTCGGGGCCGCGCGCGCGCTCTGGCCGTTTCCCTCCAGTCCAGCTCAGCCCGGGCGCCGCGAGGGGGCGGAGTGGGGTGTGGTGGGCGCGCTCGGGCGGCTCCTGCGCGTTCCCGCCGAGGCAGCGGCGGCGGGAGCGGCGGAGACGGTGGCGGTGGCGGCTGGAGTCCCGTTGCCGAGTCTTACATCCGGGTTCTGGCCGTGACCCAGCTGCGGCCGCCGCGGAGATGTGACCCGTCAGTACGGCAAATATGGCGGAGGTAAGGGAGTGAGCTCCCCCTCCCCGTCCCGGAGCCGGGCGCCCCCAGGTCCGGGCCGGGGAGGAGTGGAGTGGGCCTGGCTAGGGGAGGCCCAGCCCTGCTGGCGCCACTGCCCACCTGTTGTCCGGAACAGGCCGCGCTCTGGGCGGGAGCTTTCCGTGGAACTTAGTTGGGATGGGTCCGGGGGCAGGAGGAAGCGGAGGCGTAGTTGGACTTCGGGGGCACTTTGAAGGGTCAAGGGCTGCGTAGCCGTGCGTACGGAGAGGGGCGAGGGGGAGGGGGCGCCCGCGGGGCTGGGGCGCCTGTGGCGCAACTTCGCCGGCCGGTGCTAGGGGCCAACAGAGGAGCTGCTGCTTCCTCTTCTTGCGAAGTTTCTTCCTTCCCTAGCCGAGATGCTGTTGCGCCCTTCCGCGTCACCCCCGTCGGTTTGCTACTGACATTCTGCCTGTGTTGGGGAAAACGGCCTTTGATTAACTCTGTAATTTTCTTGATGGTGACCAGATGAGCGTGGAGAAATAAACCTGGTCTTTCGCAATCCATACCTTTAGGTTGGGGGAGTCTCCCCATTTCTTCAAACATTCCCCCTTCCCCCCGCCACCGGAGAACCTCTTTTACTCTCTTTACGTTTCACAAGAGTTGCTTTCTCCCTTTCTTACCCTCCATCACTTTCCAGGCATTTACCCCCCTTGCAAATCTAGGCTGTCTATTCTTGTCTTCTTTCTCTTCCAGTCTTCTTCCCCCTTAGGGAAGATTTTTTTCCCCCGTTTGCTCTTTTTCTAGTAAACGAGTTGCCAAAGCCCCCTTTCTTCGGTGGCGATTGTTTTACATTTTGGGGCCTCAGATCGGTGGGCAAACAACCTCTGTTGATTAATTTGAATTTAGTATATACTACTGGAGATTTAAATTTTTCCCTCTGATTTAAACCTTTAAACATTTGATTTTTTTTAAACACGTTTTTTACCCTTACCCTCTGAAGAATTTCGCTATCCTTTACTCTGGAGTTCAAGAGGTGATATATTTGGACTTTTATGTCTTCTTTGAGCAGAGCCACTCTAAATGTTGATGAAGCCATTTTTTTTCATGTGAGAATTACCATTTTCATAGTCTCAGAGGCACCTAAAAAACAGATTCAGGAAGTAGGTAATTTTATTTATCATCCAACCCTAATTTTTGTCTTCATTATTTGCTAAATGAAGTCAATGGTGAGTACACTTTTATTAATACCATAATTTCTCCTTTTTAAACCTTGGAATACAGAAACATAGAAAAATGGAAAAGAATATGGAAAAGAATATTATGGATAATATTATTCTTTATGGAAAAGAATATTAATTTGGAGGCCTTTTCATGTACCTGTTGAGTGGAGGGACCTAAAGCTTAAACAGTTTTCTAGAGTGGCTCTTAGGGTGCCCCTTCCCCTTTATGGAAACTGACTTTATGTCTTGGAGTATTTGCTATTAAAAGAGGAAGAGACTTTACTGTAGCAGGATTGATTGCTGCCAATATTATTTTTAAAAATTCAATATTCTGATTTAAAACTAAATTTGAATTTAGGATTTATTTCCATTTCTTTTGCTCTTTGTGGTTAAAGAATTGTATTTCAAGAAATTATGAGTTGGAGAAAACATAGTTCTTTGTATTTCACTTAAATGTGACTGGATTTATTTCACAGGGCTGAAAGGTTTTTAGCCTTGATGAGGTTCTTAAGTGTTTCTTTCCTTCATATGTAAGAGGGGAATGGGTTCTGTGTAGCTGGATTTACATATATTTTGTCAAATAGTCTTCATTGGATCCCATGCCCATTAGATAAGCAGCAGTGTGTTGAAATAGGTGATGTGGTTTCTTGCCTCGTGGTGCTGCTCACAATGGTTTGAGCTTTAAGTTCTGTAGTCATATTTTAAAGCAAGATATTACTGAAGGAAAATATCTTAGTGTATGAAAATACGGTGAAATTTAAATTTAAAAAAACCTTACTCAGAAATTTTAACTGCCTACCACATTGAAAACTTAATATGTAAATAAAAGCATTTTAACATTTTATTTGTTTGAGAAATTAAAGATGGTTGCATTCATGTAAGAGAAGAAAAGCAATATTTTGAGCCACTAGTCATTTCCTAATAGTTTCGAGTGTATGTTTTAGTTTCCTTAAAAATTACATCATTTGGAGAATGGAACTCTCATATTCTGTAGGAACACATGGATAGTTCAGTTTCAGGGAGAAAACCTGAATTTTGTTTTGAGTGCACTTTTTTAGTGACCTGGTATCTTAAAAATTCATCTTTTATATTCTTCCATTACTTGTAGATGGTTTTATTTATAGTGAATTTGGAGGAAGAGTGGAGGAACCTTCATCTCCTACAGAAAATCTAGAACAAAAAAAAAATTTTAGAATGATTTTAGAGACTGGTCATTTTAAAAATTAGTTAAGGAGAAATGCTTGGTTTATATTATAGAGTGCTTTTACTTTTATGTGAACTCTCAGGAGATTCATTCTTTATGCTGCCAACACAAAGCATGTGGTAAAATAATTCAAATGCCGTGCTCTTGCACTTTTGGTTAAATAGACATGAGGACTGACACTAACTGATAAAATAACAGCAAGTGCAAAGTGACAGTATGCGTTTATTTGATAAATCTGAGGGGAAAACAGGTTATTGAAGAAATAAGTCTCCAGAGGAAAATGTAGGTATTATGCTTCTGTGCTTTTTTGTTGTTGTTTCCTACATAGAATACATAGAATGACCCTGACCTTGTTTCTCCAGAAAAATATTTAATTCTTAAATACAATTTGCTTTAGATGTGAATACAAAACACTACTTTTTCATACTTGATCTGATCATCTTAGTCCATAATAGGAAGTATGTGTTTAATGCTTATTAAAATTTTAGTAACATTAAAAACATACTTAATGTATACAGAAGTAATAGCATATGCTCCCTTTCTTAATACTTTTTGGTAATACTTCTCATTGTTTATTATCCCTTAAAATTATTAATCAACCTTCCAAAAGGAGGCTCTCCTAGTCACACTTTAAGGAAGGAAATTACAGGGCAGTGGCAGTTTTACAAAGGCAATGAGAGAGAGAATAAGAGGAAGGAATAAGCGATCCTTTGGGTTTTATAAGGAATGTGGTGTACAGACCTTTGGGAATTAAAAATTTGTTTTTTATTTCAGAGTTTGTAAACACATAAGGGACTTCCTTTTCAAGGAAAAAAAAGCCACAGCATAGTGCAAGACGTGTCTTTTCACCTAGGCCATGTTGTTGTCTCATAAAGAGAAGAAAATTTAATGGATTTGCTATTCTGTATTAGTTTTAAGTTTTATTAATTTTAGTATTTCCAAAAATAATACATAATCTTATTTATTCACTATCAAATCTGTCCATTTCTCTTAAAAACAGACTCCCTGTTTAGCATTTTTCAAGGGTATTTGGATTTTGTTTCTTAAGGAATAGGATCATCTTGACTGCTGTTCTTGATAGTGTTAATTTCTACTCTAAACAAAACTTGTTTTACTGCAATGAATTTAGGCCTTAAAACTGCTAATGAAAAAAAACCTTTTTTTGGTGTTTATACTTACAGAGCTATTAAGGAATTATCCAAAGTGCTTAGCACCAATGCATGAAAGTCTTAAAAAGCTTAATTCAGAAGGAGTAATAGTCATAGTGCTTGATAAGGTAGGAAAGATTAATTGGGAAATATAGAAGTGAATTTCTTCTAGAGAATTCTTGAGACTAATCATTTTCCCAAATAATTCAGAAATACAAGACTGCCATTGAAACTTCAGTGTTTCTTCATGAAAGGTAATCAGCTATATAGAAATTTATTGCATAAGGTTCAGATGGAGTCCCTGTATATTTCAAAAGATTTGCAGATTCATTGCAGTGATTAAGTTCACATACCAGTTGTTGCTGGGACCCATTCTGTTCGACTTATGCCGTGGCTTAGAATGACTTTTATAATTAGGTTTATGTAGATATGAAATTCATAAAGTAGCGACCCCCAAAAGCTTTTTGCAAATTGAGATCATCTTTTTTTCCCAGTAGCCCTAGATTTAAAAAAAAAATTTAGAAGAATCTTAAACATATCCCATCCATGGAGCTAAGTACTCCTCAGTAGTGTTTATGTCTTTTGAGCACTTCATAATAAAAGTAAAGAACTTAGATCTCAAAGGAAATTGAACTAAACTTGAAATCTAAATCTTTTCATCTAAGGGAAGATGAAACTGAGCAGAGAGCTTATGCAATTTGTCCTAGATCGTGCCGTTTGTGGCACAATTAAGACTGGAACCTAGTAGGCCTCTGAATTCCTAATGCTTAGTAATAGCAGTTCATCCTCTGAATTATTACTACTGTGGTAAACTTGCTAGTTTTAACTCCAAGGCTTTGTTAACTAACAGCAAAGTTAAGTGATTTGTGTATGGGGGAAGAGAGATGGTGGGCCCTGGCACAGTCTCCCTGCCTCCTCCACCCCGGAGTAGGCCCTAAACTCCTTTCTGTCTTCATCTCGATGAGAATCTGATTCAGTGTCTGCATTACTAAGTAGGTGGTAATAATACTTAAATGGTGGTGGAATTGGTTTGAGGGGAACAATTAGGACAGTTATACTTATTTATTTATTTATTTATTTGGACAGTTATACTTACTGAAAAATATGCTCTTGATTGGGATAAAAGAGTCTATTGACTACTTCATGTTTTTACTACCTTATTTATTTATTTATGTTTTAGTAATGGTGATATTCTAGTTAGTTGATCTTTTATCTCTCAGTTTGCAGTTTTCTGGTGTATGGGATATTTCTTACCATTGTCTAGAAAAATACAGAAGAAAAACATTTGAACAATCTGAGGCATTGAATGTTTGTTACAATTATTAGCAGCTTGATCATCTGAATCATATATATGGGTGACAGTATAAAAGTTGCTATAAAAGTTAACAGAGTTCATTCTTTAAGTTGATTTAGCCTATTCATATTCTGTCTGTCTTTCTAGTGTTTTCCATCTCAGATAAAACAATTACGTATGTACGGAAAAGAAAACTAGGTTATTTTTCAAACTTATACAAACTTGTTAAAAAAAAGGCAAATACTAGGTTTTCTTGAAAATCTAAAAGTAAAGGAAGAAAGTGAAAATAGCTCATAATTCCACGAGATAATCTCTACTGACTTTCTTTTTAAAAAAACAAAGAGTAATGCTTGCAAGTGGTTAAAAAATTCCAACAGTACAGAAAGGTATAAAATGAAAAAAGCATTCTTTCTGCAACCCATACTCTAGAGGTAACTGTTGTTAACAGATTCTTGTGTATCCTTTTGGGGGAAAATTTTTTATGTATATTCCAGCCCAATTTACTGTCTCCTCTATATTTTGCTTTTTACTCCTAACATAGCTGTCTATTTATCCAGATACATGTACTTATATATACATATATATATATATTAGCATTTTTTTCTCAAGCAACAGAAACAGAACTGTCTCATTCTTTTTAATGGATTAATAATGTTCCATTGCTTAGAAAAACTATATTTATTTCTAACTAGTTAAAGGATGGGCTTAAATTTTTTCCCAACTCTTTGCTATAGACAACTTTGTGGTGATAAATGATATACATGTATCTTGGTGTGCTGTTTTAGGCATATCAGTAGGGTAAGTTCATGTTGGCAAGATGATCTCCAGAATGCTTAAACTAACTCATACTTCTGCCAGTAATGTATGAGTGCATTTTAAGTACATTTTAATCCCCAATGTAAAAATTTTCTTCACTGCTTACATTTTATAATTTGAGCTTTTGCTAAAAATAGGTATTGCTACAAATGAGTACCTCTTTAGCTTTAGTTTTATTTTTCCCCTCCTTCTTCCTTTCTAATTTACTGTAGTCATTAACGGTAGATGTTGCAGGTTTTTCTGGAGGGTATTGTTAGAGATACCAGTTCCTAATGTGACATAAATAAGAGTCTGACATGACAGATGACAACTTGCAGTCACATTTTTAAACATGCTTTGGATAGATGAAAACCATTTTAAAAAGAAAGAGAAAGTAAGGAGGAGAGAGGTAAAGATAATTTTTTTTTTTAACATAGTTGTTTCCTTGGGAAGTATACAAGGAATCAGATCCTAGGCTTTATTTACCTTCACCACCCACCGTGGAACCTTGATCAAGTCAGTTTATCTCCCTGGGTTTGCTAATCTATAAAATGAGGTAGGTAGGGCAGGTTTTATTGTCAGGTTTATGATCAGGTAACCTTATGCATTTGAAAATGTGTAGTGCTCTATGAACATAAGCTGGTTCTGCTGTTCTTTTAAATACCTAAATAAAAAATGCCCTCATTTCATACTAAAGTTTCCTGTATTATGATACGAAACTCATATTTCGTTTGAAAGATAATCATTTAGTTTGTTGCTTGGACAAAAGTAATGTTTACAGTATACACTATTTTCAAATGCCTGTTTTCAAGAAGCTCATCTTTGATTTAATTGGATATAATTAACTTTCAGGAAACCGGTCTCACTCCCGTCTTCATCAAACTGATACAGTAGAATTTTATTTTGAACATGGAATACTAAAATATGTATCTATAGGCAAACCATTCCAACTTCCCCTCCCCCAGTTCTAATCTAGATATACCATCCATCAAATCACGGTTTTAAAACACTCTAGTATGTCTTACATAATATGATTAGTGCTATCTTTGAGCACTGGGTGTTCTACCTTATGCCAGCTATACTTACAAATGCTATCAGTCCTCTAAACATTTGGTATCTTAATAAATGGCAGATATTTCGGGCCTTTTTCAGAACATTAAAGTGGTAACTATTTACCAATAAAACAAAAATCAGTGTGGTGTTTATTGGCATTTAGCGCAGTCTGAGGCGTCTTACAAACGCAAATACAAATACAGACGCCAGTCGCAATTCAGTATCTCTGTTATTGCCAATATCTAATAACATCAGTGAAAATGCACCTTTTATTCAGTAGAATAACTTATTTTTAATCAGCCTTTTTTATCAGAAGATTGTTAAACGGAATAATTATTGAAGTGTTCAAAAAGAACCAAATGCTCAAAGAGCTATTTCTTTTTAGCTGATTTGAAAGAAGTCCTGGGTTCTTTTTGTTTATGCCATGCAAACCAATTTCAGAAGTTTACTAAAAAGGAGAAACAGCATTGTAAGGCTACTCTGTGGATAGTGAACCTGGGACCAGATGAAGATTGTCATTAACTTTGCTGTAGCCTTGAACAGAGGTTGTGCTTAAACTTAGGAAATAAAGTATGAAGTAGAAGTGGATTAATATTTTAAAATACTGATTTGCTGTGTAATAATTTGGTGGTTAAATTTATTTTGAGCTAGAAGTGTATAACTGTTCAAAAGTTAAGCAAGCTAAAAACCCTTTTTATGGTTACATTCTTTGTTACCCTGTTTTACAGCTTCCCATTGGAGGAACCAAATTTAACAGTAGCACTGTTTTCACTCTGTTGTGGCAGAGTAACTTTTAAGTAAAGATGGTGGTGTGACACTTGAAAATATATAATACTGAATACTGTTGGTCTTTTGTTAGAAAGAGACAATGCTATAGGCAAGAACCATTCTTTTGTAAGAATTAAAGGAAAAAATTGGACCCTTGAAAAAGTATGCCTCGGGCTTCCCTGGTGGCGCAGTGGTTGAGAGTCCGCCTGCCGATGCAGGGGACACCGGTTCGTGCCCCTGTCCTGGAGGATCCCATGTGCCGCGGAGCGGCTGGGCTCGTGAGCCGTGGCCGCTGAGCCTGCGCGTCCGGAGCCTGTGCTCCGCAACGGGAGAGGCCACAACAGTGAGAGGCCCGTGTACCGCAAAAAAAAAAAAAAAGAAAGAAAAAGTATGCCTCAAAACAATCTAAGTCACCACGTGGACTCTAGAATGGCATACTTACTGCAGTAGCATAATGTGGACAGTTTTCAAAACGGACTTTTAACACCTTATAAGAATTTGTCTTAGATGCCTAGCTTTTGAAAAATCGGGCACTTTGCTCACTTCAATTTTGTTCTTGCCTCTCTGCCCCATTTCTTAGTAGAAAGAAGGAAAACACTAGAATATCTCTATCTTTTTGCTAGTGCTTTTGGACTTCCAGCATCTCTGACTTGTAATGAGCATGAAATAGATAGCTTGAAATGAATAGGCAAGGTTTCAGTTATAAAGTTTATGTCATTTGAGGCATCTTTTGAATTTCTGTTATTGAATTTTAGGAGTTGATGTTTTCAGATGACTTGTTTATAATTGTGAATTAACTGAATTAAGATAAAACACAGCCACAGACTGTCAAGTGGTGATAACACTAAAATAAGTTGCTAACAATTTTATCTTTAAATTTATGAGAGGTAGAATGGTACAGTAGAAGGAACATTATAATTGGGAATCTTTGTGATCTTCCATTAGATAACTTAACCTTCCCAGATTTGAGCTTGAAAGGTTGTTAATTCTGTGGTAATTTAAAAGTATGTTTAGTGTTAGTAAAGTTAACCTAATGTACTGTCTGGTGCTGAGGTAACACTTAAATTTTTCCTTCTGCTTTCTTACAACGAAATTTTTATTTTAAACAACGTTTTAAATTGTTTCTGCCTCCCTTCTCACACTCATTTTAAGCCAGAGACCAGCTTGATAACACACCTTGGGTTTTCCCTGTATTGATAAGGAAATAATATTTTAGAGAATTCCAGGATCTAGAATCATATCTCTTGAACCACATATATTATGAGATACACGTTTGCCTTTAAAATCTGAATCTAATTCCACGTTATTGTCTTTGTTTCTAGATTTAGGAATGTTTTAGATTTTTCTCTATGTTTAAGTTAATGTAATGTCAGAGAAGGGATTATATGGGAAGTTTTAGTTTGTCTTAGTTCAGACATTAAAACGTAACTGTAGTTTTTGGTGTTTATATCAGTCACTGAATAATTTCTGTAATGTTTATAAAGATTTACTACACAAAGATGCTAATTTTTGTTCTTTTCTCCCCCACTCAGCCATCTGTTGAGTCTTCAAGTCCAGGTAAGTATTTTCTATATTTTTTATAATCTCTGTTTGACTAACATTTGGCCTATTAGTTACATAAAGGTTAGAGGAGTTAGACTATCATCTGACTTGCTTTTCTTCTGAATGCTTCTTTTCTCTGGGGAAAAAGAAATGGATGAAATATTTGACTGCCCATGAAAGTACAGGTGAGGCTGCTGTGAGTTCAACCTCATGACTATTTGTGGGTTTCTTCTCTCTCTCTCTTTCTCTCTCTCTCTTTTTTTAATGAATTGCCACATGTATTTTGTGTAGTTTCTATTTGCTGTTTGATTTGAAGTATATTTGAAGTGTATTTTTAAAAAGGAAACATTAACTGCTTAGAGATATTTGCTTGTATAGGAAACTCGAAAGTATTTGAGAAAAATACTGTTAGCGCATTTAATGAGAGAGGGAAAGGTAAAATGAAAGATTCAACAAATGAGTGTTGTTGTAAATTAAGAAAGTTATTTTTAGATTTTATTTTTTGTAGTATCAGGCTTCTGTCCAAGGAAATGTTTATTGTTTTAAGTAATAATAATTGTAGGCAATTAGGAAAAAATTAGGAATAAAAACTTAATGTAAAAAATTTGAGGTCCACTGGTGAAAGGCTGTGTCCTTTGTAACATCTGTACTTTGGAATTGATGCTAATAATAGTAGTCATGTGACCCAGGCTAAATGGTTTGTCTATAGACTCCACCAATGTAAACCAGTTACATCTAGTAGCCATTAGAGGTGGGGATTTAGGGAAGGGAAGGTAATAAAATGATTAAATGAGTACACGTGATGTATTATAAACTGAATTTATCTTTTGAGCCTTTGCAAAGATGTAAGTAAGGTACTTTTTAGTGATCTTGCAGTAGGATGGAATTCTATGACGAAGCAGTGATATTAGCCTTAACTCTGAAGCAAAATACTTACACAAAGCACCAGACTCCCTAACCCTAATAATTTACTTTTGGGATTCTTTTCTCTAGGAGATAGCCTAATCTTGGGCCTTAGTAATTAACAGAAAGGAATAGGATGGTTAGTTGGTCTCAAAGAACAAGGTAACAAGAAGTCAACTAAAACAAGGGAGAAGAAAAATACAGCAACATCTATAGGAATACATAATTATTGACTAAGTGTCCTAGAAGATTGCTGTGTGAACTAAAAAGTTTTGGGACATTTCCATTGAAAACTCAGAAAGAAGGAATAATGATTGGGACAAAGAAGCAACAACTAAGTTAGTGATTCTCAAACTGCTCTTACAGAAAACCCTTGTGTCTAGTCCCTCACCTAGTACTAAGGTCCCTCACCTAGTACTAAGATCCCTTACTAAAATTATGCCACATTCTTCTTAATTTCCAGAAGAAATTAAGGTAATATACTTTTCTAAATGTTTTTATTTTATAAATCATTCTAAAACTCTGATAACTCATTTGTATTATAACAAGTTAGACGATACCTGATTTATCAATTATATATTTAGTTATTTTATGTTTAATATCAATATTTTGTTATGTTCCTCAAAGAGCACACTGACTTCTCAGTGCTTTGCCATCTGACCTAGCTTGCAATTTACTTATCTTTGTGAACATAGGCTCTTTTCAGGTATTCTTTGAGGCAGAATATCTGCTGCTTCTGAAACTCGGGCTTACAGGAGCCTTGGAGCACAGTAAAAGCAAAGGCATTGGAATTGGCAGAACCAGGATTAAAATTCCGTTCTTGGCACCTACTGGCTCTGTGAGTTTAAACATGCTACTTAAACTCTCTGAGCCTCAAGTTTTTGGTTTTTGTTCATAGGATTGTTTGAAGATTAAATGAGATAATGTATGTGAAGTGCTTAAGCATAGTATTTGACACATAAGAAAATATTGTGAGGTAACAAGAACCCTGGAGTCTTGGTGCCCCTTGGCGCCCCTTATTCCTAATTGTCTGATTTTTCAAGAAATCAGCCTCTATATCTCTTTGTTTTACATATCGGTTTTCTTAGTGGAGTGAAATAGAAGGGTAGGTATATCTATTAATATAACCTTTAACACTTTAAATTGATAAAAATAAATTGCTAATTGTTTTTGGTTTTTTTAATGTTAAGTAACTCATTTGTTTATTAGTTAACAATGCTTTTGTAAACTTAAGTCCAGGTTTGGCAATAGCCAGATGTGGGGATGGTTTATAGACTATATATGCCCAGCATTTGCTATCTCCCATTACAAGTTTTGACCCTATTGAGTACAGCAGTATTCACCAGCCATGAGGCTAAAAATAGATTAGCTTATACAAGTTACCTACTGGATTATTTTTAATGCCTTTCATAAGAGTTTTGTATGTAATTTTAATAAACTTTGCTTTTTATACTCTCTTTGAATTATTTCAACTAAGTAAGTTAAGGACAACTGCCTTTATATTAGAATATATTTTCATGGATATGTGATAAAATAATATTTGAGTTCAACTGTATTTTCATTAGACTGTATATTCAGATGATTGTGTATTTCACATGACTGTATATTCATACTCACTGGTTCTATTAAATATCAATCAATTGATTACGAATTGATTTTTCTCACACAAAAGATCATTCTTATTTGATATGACCATTTATTATTTACAACTCACGTTTTGTTGGAAGATTACAATACTCTTCAAACATTCCCCCCCCCCCGTTTTGCGGTTGTCACTGTAAATATATAGAAGTGAAACAGTAAAAAATAATCCTTAAAGAAGATATTTTGTGGGGGGTGATAAGTAAGGGCAAGAATTTTAGAAAACAACAAATAATACTTCCTGTGCATAGCTTTTTGTGCATAGCTTTTCCCTCGTACTTTTACTTGATGTATCCAGCTTCAGATAACATATACATTAATATTAATAAGATACACATAAGTTGGTTTACCAAACTGTTTAAAATATTCTTTACCAGGAGGTTCAGCAACATCAGATGACCATGAATTTGATCCATCAGCTGACATGCTGGTTCATGATTTTGATGATGAACGCACATTAGAAGAGGAAGAAATGATGGAAGGAGAAACAAACTTCAGTTCTGAAATAGAGGATCTTGCAAGGGTAAATAACAATGAGAGCTAGAGAATGAAGTGGTTATAACTTTTCTGTGGAGAGAGGAAACACTAAATTTTAGTTCTCTATTTTATTTTGGGGAAAGTGGTATTATATATAATCAATACTGAAAAATTTTATGTGGTCATAGGTGTGATAATTTAAAGTTGGAAATTTTTTTAAAAGAACTTTATTATGTGAATTAGAATTCAGTAGTTACTTTGGTAAAACATCACAGATATTGGGTCAAAAATATCAAAAAAAGGGTACTAAATTTCCTCTTACATACCTTCTGCCTTCCCCCAATTACTGCACCTTTTATTTACTCCCCTTCAGAAGCAAAATTTCTTATGAGTTGTCATCGTCTTCCTCATTTCCTACTTACTCCATAAAGGGCTCTAGATTGTCTCTGCCCCTTTCCTATCAAGATAACCAATGATTTATTGTTACATCCTTTGGTCACTTTTTTCTCTACTTAACTCTCAGAGGTATTAACACAATTTACTATTCCCTTTTTTTTTTTTTTTAATTTTAGAGCACCCACTGTCGTTTTCCCCATCTCCTTGTTCCTCTTCAGTGTCTTTTGCAAACTCGTCTTCCTTTCCTCAAGGATTAGATTCGGAATTTCCCAGTTCTCAGTTCTGGGTTGTGTTTTCTTCTGTCTGTGGATCAGTGCTCCTCAGAATACAGTATGAGGGTCAGCTGCATCAGAATCACTCATGGACTCACTAAGAAATGTGCATTTGTATGCCTCTCCCCCAGGCACACTGAATCAGAATGCGGGGCGGGGTGGGGGGGCTCAAATCTACATCTTCACTAAGTGTGCACACCAAGTTTAGACACTGCTAAGCTAGGTGGTTGATCTCATTTAATCCCATGGTGTCTGTGTATGCTCAGTATTTCTTAGTTATTTGTCTAGCATTAACCTATTCCCTGTCTCCAGTTTTGTTTATCTAACCACCTGCTTGACATTTCTGTTTGGATATCTCAGTAGACATCTTTACATTTTAAATGTCTAAACAGAACTATTGATTGATGTTCTCCTTCCTCTGCCTGTTTCTTCCCTGTATTCTCCATCTCAGTAGAAAGTGGTACTACTATTTACCTTGTTGCCTGAGTCAGAAACCAGGGAGTCATCTTTCTTCATTCTCAATATCCGTTCCTAAATAAACCTATCATTTCTATCCAGAAATATCTCTGATCTGGCTCTTGTTCCATCTCTGCTGCTACCCTCAAGCCCAGGTCACCATCATTTTTAGCTTAGACTATTACAGTAGCTTCCTAACTGGTTTTTCATGTCCTCTTTTACCACTCTTCTCTCCAATATATTACCACAGCAACAATGATGATCTTTTCAAAATACAAATCAGTTTATATTCTATTTAAAAAACTCTTCAGTGGCTTCTTGTTACACCAGAAGAAAATCCAGACTCCTTGCCCTGTCCAGCAAGGCCACCTACATGATATGGTCCTTTATCCATTTATTACACTAGTTGTATAGCTACAGTAGTTGCTTTTGTTCTTAGATGTGCTGTTTTTTTTCACACTTCAAGGCTTTTCAGCTCATTCCCACTCTCTGGTATGTGCTTTCTGAGTCTGGCTCCTTATCCTCTCAAGTGTGGGCTTAATATTCCCTCCTCAGAATGGCCTTTCCTGGCTGCTAATTAGCTTTTTTTAACCACTGTACCCCATTCAGTGCTTTCTTTATACCTAATACAATTTGTAATTTTATGTTTGTTTAACTTTTTTGTCTGTATCCTCCTTTAGTTCCATGAGAGGAGGGCTAGTCTGTTTTATTCACCAGTGTATTTCATGGCACCTAGCAAGAGTGGTCACTCAGAGTTTTTGAATGAATGAATAAATCAGTTTGGTATGCTATCATTGAAAGGTATTATGTATACAATCTGCTGAACTCCATGACAAAAAGAACATAAGAAATAAGACATATGCCAGCCTTTAAGCATTTGGAGTACATAATGTCATCGAAAAACGAATTCTTATACTTTTACAGTAGTAAAGATTAATCTATGTTTCAGAATTTTAGTTTAGAACTTTTTAAAGTGTACAGTTAAAGAGCTGGAAAAGTAGTCTTATTAAGTCAAATCTTGTCAGGTGATCCCATTTTGAATCATTTAGTGATTAAAACTGGCTTAATCCATAATACCTAAGCAATTCAATATTTTATTAAGCCAGACAACAGAACTGATCATGAGTGGTAATGGTGTAGAGCTGTTATAAAAGCTTTTCAAGGTTGAGTTAAAAAGAACACGAGGAATCTGGAGTCAGAACTATTCTTTAGAAGAGGCTGGAAAGCCATTCAAAAAACTGGGATAGGGCCTCCCTGGTGGCGCAGTGGTTGAGAGTCCGCCTGCCGATGCAGGGGATACGGGTTCGTGCCCCGGTCTGGGAGGATCCCATATGCCGCGGAGCGGCTGGGCCCGTGAGCCATGGCCGCTGGGCCTGCGCATCCGGAGCCTGTGCTCCGCAACGGGAGAGGCCACAACAGTGAGAGGCCCGCATACCGCAAAAAAAAAAAAACTGGGATAATTTGCTTGGATGATTCAGAACCTAGGTGAACATCAGAGGAAACGACTGATTTAACAATCAGTCACAGTGGCCTCATATATTCCACTTCATATATTCATGAAGTGGAAATGCAATTATTTTTAGTTATTTGCCTGTATTTCACAGAAACTTATCACTTTAGATATATTTTCTTTTTTCTGAATAACCCATCCATGGGATAAAAGGTAAAGGAAGAAAATCGTGTATTTTCCATTTTTTCACATTCTGTGTTACTCAAGTAATTGAGTAAGTAATTACTCAAGAAGAGATAATCAAGTACAGGTCAAAATAGGTTATGAAGTGGAATGATTATTGTTTTATTTCAGAAAATGGGCTACTATATTTGATTAGTACAAAATTACTAATGGGCTTCACTAAAATTTTGGTCGTGTTATGGTCTTTTCCTATTTTCTCCTTTATTCTCCCTCCTTCCCCAGTCCCTTACAACCCCCCAAAATTTGCTTTCAAATGACCCTTTTTTAGGAAAAAGTAATTAAAATATACAAAGGGAGAGAAAGACAAGGGAACCAATCTTTTATCATTCTTTTCAACCAAACAGTCTTAAACCTTCTCAGAGAGTACTTACAACTTTTCCCAGAGTAATTAAGGCCTAGGTGTAAGTAGCACATAATCACCAGTGCTTTCATCTGTAGCCTAGAGCTAAGCTACAGGGCCAATGTATTGGATTTCCTATAGTTGTAAACTCTTTAGGTCCAAACCAAACTGGTTTTTGTTTTTATTAAAAAGGTGAGCAAGATTTTGTCATTGATTACTAATTTGCTTCTATAGAAGTGAAACATCATAGTTGTGTCAGGAATTGGTAAGGTAGTTTATGCCTGGCACTTTGGTTGCATGAAATGGACCTTTGATGTAATTGGGGCATAATTTTGACAGTTGATTCATTCAGGAGTTATCAGTAACTGCAATAACCTCTAATTGTAAGTTCATTCAATATGAATTCTAAAATTTCAGTGTAAACTAGCTTTTATGCGTATTGTTATGTTTGTATGCATGAATCTTATCAATATAAAATATTTTAGGTAAGTTTAGCATTTAAATGTTTTAAGAGAATTAGATGTACAGGTTAGAATTTATTAGTGATCTTAGAAGTGTCAGAATCATTCCCATAATAAACTTTGGTTTGCTGGGAATGGCAATATGCAGGTTTAACTCTGTTTTTCAAATGCACTCTAAAAACCCATGGTCTCACTTTGAACGTAGCAGTCTATTTGGGAGAAGAGGGATCCGGATCAGCTATATCTTTATGTATTTATAGTTTTGAAAATCACATTATAACAGTGTTAATAATTAACACTTTAAAGTACTAGACACATTTCACCCAGTGAATCTCCAGAGCTAGAGAATAAAGATTAAAATGTGAGAGACTGAGGTTTTTTTTAAGTGTACACACCACATGAATTATACATATAAAAAAAAAGAAACTCCAGCATGGGGATTATAAAGAAGAGTTCACTGCCTTCATCTCTTCATAGTTTATTCTGTAGTTAAGCCCCAGCCCCAAGAGGTTGGTTACCTTAGGAACCAGCACTCTTGTCCAATCTGGATGTGGTCTCTTAAGGCTTCCTGGCTGAAAATCAGTCTCTTTCCTTCTTTCCCCCAACTTAATAAGTATTTACTGGTAAGTCACAACAGGTATAAAAAGAGTACTACGTCCATCCACCAAATGGCCCTTCAACGGCCAACACCTGGTACCACGTGCAGTCATTGCTAAATGACTGATCCCCTGGTGTGAGGGAGAGGGAGCCACCTCCTGTGCAGCTAGGAGACGGATACCACCCGAACCTTATAATGCTGCTGGTGGTGCTTGGTAATGTTACCCTATTGTTGGGAAGTTTAAGGACAGATTTAATTTCAGATATAATGTTTGTCTTTGAAAAAGCCTATATTCTTTCCACCTCCAGCTAGTCTCCGGTGAGCTTATATAGACGTGATTGTCCCTTTTTTTGTTACAGTGCTTAGACAACTTATTTTTTTAAAGCACAATATGTAGGTGTAGTCCACATGGCTGATTTTTATTCATCTTGTACTATGTCCATTTTCCTTCTTAGAGTCTATCAACTTCTTTCCTTACTTTCCCTTACTTCTTATAGTCTATCAACCCAGCACATCTTATTTCACTCTCCATCAGGATGATGTACACTTAACCTAGGATCAGGTTTTGAGGAAGCGAGTGTATATGCATATGTATGTAAGGGCACTGTAAAGCAGTGAGTCAGACTGTACTTCTTACCCAGTGTGTAACTTTGGGCTAGTTACTTAACATTATTAAACTTCAGTGTTGTTACAAGGATGATGTATGTAAAACATTGAGCACAATGTCTGGTACATATCATCACTCAATAAATCTTAATAGTTATTCATAAAATTCTCAAAGAAATCTGTAACACCCGAACGGTGGAGAACCACTGTACTTGACTCAATTTTCTTTCACTCTGCTCCTTCCATTTCTGAACCCTTGTATGAATGGGAACAAAACACTCTGACACTTTTTGTGATGTTTCAATTTGGGGAAAGCCCCTTAGTACCTGGTAGAGCATAGACTTCGACAGTATAAGCTAATGAGAAAGTCTCTGGAACCAGGTGACTGATGGGCCCTAGTATAATGTACTGTCAGCCACATTTTATTCATCTTTTAGTCTTTTTTCAGAAGGAAATAGCAAAGAACATTTGCTTTACAGGATAGCATTACTTTTTTTGTTGTTTTTGAGTTTTTTTTAATTTATTTATTTTATTTATTTATTTTTGACTGCATTGCGTCTTCATTGCTGTGCATGGGCTTTCTCTAGTTGCGGCGAGTGGGGGCTACTCTTCGTTGTGGTGTGCGGGCCTCTCATCACGGTGGCTTCTCTTGTAGAGCACGGGCTCTAGGCGCACGGACTTCAGTAGTTGTAGCACGCGGGCTCAGCTCAGGCTCAGTAGTTGTGGCGCACGGGCTTAGTTGCTCTGCTGCATGGGGGATCTTCCCGGACCAGGGCTCGAACCCATGTCGCGTGCATTGGCAGACGGATTCTTAACCACTGTGACGCCAGGGAAGCCCAGCATTACTTTTTATATCAAATATTTGGGGAAAAATAACAGGAATCCATCTTGAACTACCTTAGGCAAAATGAAGATTTAGTTTTAAGGCTCGTGTTAATTTCATTAAGGGCAGGGGGATATCTAGACCTCACGGACTCAAGTGCCAACAGAACATATTTTCTGTTTCTGCTTTTTTACATGGTGGTGTCCTTTTTCAGACCAATTTTCTTCATATCTTGTCAGTTTTCAGGCTCCTAGATTTATTGCTTGAGATATAGCCTATATTCTTTAGCTGCTATTGGTAAAATTCTGGAAACAAATTATGGTCCAGCTTGGGTCATGTGCCCATTCCAAATGCATGGCCAGGGAGTACAGTGATTCTAATTGGGTTAGATACTATGAGGTCCAGGAGGTAAGCTTTCAATCAAAATACATGCTTGGAATGGAGGAAAGAACACTTCTGGAAAAAGATGCGTGTAGAAGTAGAAAGAAAGGATTGGGTAGCAGGCAACAAGATACGATACTTGAATTTAAAACTGGGGATTCCTCAGCAAAGTTAATTTGAGGTTTTATTGTAGTTGTAGCCCAGTGTTTGCTGTAAGGGCATCACTTTATACCTTAGATCAAGTAAGATATTTTTCATACTATGTGGGTCATGATTGTTGCTTACTGACTTGTTGCTTACTAACTTGATATTGGGCAACAGAAATTAAAAGTCAATTCCAAAGAAAAGCATAATACCACTATATAGTCTTTGTTTTCAATATTAAGAATTTTCTTGATGGAATAGGCAAGGATATTTTGTTTACATGTGATAAAACCCACCTAAAACCAACTTTGACTGAAAATAAACTTTCTAGAAGTTTGTTAGAACTTCTTTAGAACTTTATTGTTTTTACTATTTTTTCGGTGTCATACGAATGTGTATCTGGGTCCAAGGAATGTCTGGAGCCAGAGATTCAGCGTCACAAGGACCTCTTGATCACTCTTAACCCATGGTTAAATCCGTTGATTCCTTCTGCAGGGTCTCTTGAGTTTTTTCTGTACCACAACCACTAATTTGGTTTAGGTTCTGATTATACTCATATGAATAACGGTGGATTCCAACTTGGGAAACTAAATTTCTCCCTGCCTAAGTCCATCTTGAATATTTTGTCGTGTGCATAATTTTCCCTAAGCTGTTCCGTTGGGTCAGTCACTGTTCAGCAGCTACTCTCAAATGAATCAAAAGGTCAGTCACTGTTCAACAGCTACTCTCAAATGAATCAAAAGTAGAGTATAACAGATCCCTTTAGAAACTGAATAAAACTAGAGAAAGTAGGTAAAAATACCAGCCCTAACTTTTTTTGGTTACTACAGATACCCTCTATTCTAATCAGGATAACCTGCTTATTCATTGTTTGTTTCTACGCCTGCGCAGTTGTCATTTCCTCTGACTTTTCTCTCTGCCAGTTCTGTTACTGTTTTTCAGATTCAAGCACTTCTCTTCCAAATGCACTATGGTCAGCCGCTTCTGACTCTACTCTTTTGTCTGCTTAGTCAATATTGGAGGTGTTGCTAAATTTTTCTTTGAGAAATGAATTTTTATAAAGCAAGTCACACTTCTCAGATGTGTATCCAAGAGGGAAAAATCTTGACCTCACCATGGAAGTCAGATATTCCACTTACCTGAAAATGGTTTTAAAAAAAAAAAAATCTTTTCATGGAGTTGGTGTATCACTTACCCTTTTGACACGTAACTTAGCTATCTATCAGCTGTTAGTGATAAGCTTTATTAAAGATAATGATCGCACTTTATTACCTCCCACTGGAAAGGCTGATTTGCAGTTATCTTATCCTAGAAGTGTGAGATAAGTGGTTCTCCAGGTGGTCTCATACCAGCAGCATCAGTATCACCTGGTACTTTAAAAAAATGCAGATACTTAGGCCCCACTTCAGCCTTACTAGATCAGAAACTTTGGGGTGAGGTTCAGCAGTCTGTTTAAATAAGCTCTCAAGGTGATTCTCTTGCCCTTGAATAAGACAGACCAAAGGTAGAGAACTTGAAGACATTTATTTGATTGGTAATCATACCTCTTTTTTGTGATCTCTCAAAGTATCAGTTAACTCAGTTGTAAAAATTAGAGGTAGTACTAACATGTTAAGGTAGTCTTAAAGATGAAATAAATATTATGAAACAAGCTGTTTATGAATTCTCAAGGTCCATGTAAATGTTAATTGCAAACCTACGCTAAAGTGTTTTTCCTGGTTTGGCCCTTATTCATAATAGTGACTTCGGTGGCTTGGTCATAGAAGTGACTTCAGTTGTTAAACCTGCTTCTGATTCGTGGTGCAGAAGTTTATGGAAAGTGTGAGCTGGGATTAGGAGGTCTAGGTATTATAGTAAAGCCTCTGTCAGTGCATGATGTTTCTCTCTGCTTGGTTTTCTTATTTACATATATAAAGGTAGCACTGTCATCTGGTACTTTTAAAGATCAAATAAGATAGTGTAATATTCTCACTCTGCATTTGTTAAGAAAAGAGAAAGAGATAGTGAAATCAGAGGACTTATCACAAATGCCTGGCATATAGAAGGCACTTTATGGCAGCTATGTGTTATGATTTTTATATAACGCACCTTTTCTATATCTTTTTCTCATTTTATTTCTTTCTTGATTTTGAAGTTCTGTTTTCTTAAATCCTGACTCCTAATTCCCAAATTTCTGTCTCCTGTACCAGATGCTTGGTACTGGACCAGATACCTGCAGGGACTAGATCCGTGAACACTTCAAGCACTGTCTGTGTTATTGCACTTTGAGAATCACAATACGAGATGTCAATTAAGTATGCCAGCTTGTCATTGATTTCTGTTTCAGAAACAGATTCCCAGACTGATTTATAACTAGAATATCCATTTACAGTATGAAATAGAAGTGTTAGACAGTATTTTCTTCCTATAAGAAAATTTTTTCAAATTATAATCATTAGTTGCTTTTTACACACGAATTCTGAGTGATGGGAGTTAACTGTGTGGTCTAAGTATTTAGTGTCACTGTATGATCTAAGTATTTAGTGTCACCAGGTTATATCGTCCAGTCTGATGTATTCATGCCCACTATAACAGTGTATTTAACACACGGGCTAGACTTATTTCTATCCATGAATGAGGCTACAAGACTGCTGGAGAAATACAAAAGTCTTGTTTCATGATTATCCTTTTTCTAGGTTCTAAACTGACTGACTCAGTTAAATTTTTCTTCAGAGTGTGTATGTGTGTGTGTGTGTAAAATTTCCTTTTTATAATCGATTCTGTCATGTTTCCCTGATACTTTATAATGCTTGATTATTGATTACAGTGAGTACCTTCTGCAGAAAGCTAATTTCTTTTCATTACATATGGATGTTTCTTCATTTCACCTTCAGGAGGGTATGTTTTTTGTGATGGTTGGGGAAGGTCCAGGTCCCTGGCTGAGGCAGCCTGGTATATGATAAGTATGGGCTTTCGTAATTAGACTTGAAATCTGGCTTCACTACTTGTAACTTGTGTGGTTTTTGGAGAAATTGCTTAATCTGCCAGCCTCAATTTCCTCATCTATGAAATGGACATAATACAACAGTTTTGTAAGATAGATAGTAAGGATTCCATGAAAGGATTTTATATGCAATTATACATAAACCTAGAAAAGAATATATAGCTAATGTAATCCAGTATCATTCATGTATGTCATTGCTGTTTTAATTTATTTGGGCTGGGCTATGAATTTCATCCCCCTTTCTGGGTTTGTTAACTTAGTTTACAGTCTATTTTCTGATTATTCTATTTCCCCACTCCCAGATTATATATGGTACGCTTACTAAGTGAGCATCCATACGTAGTGTTAACTGAACATTGGTGTACATTCACTGAATTGATGCAGAAAAGAATAGTAAAAGCCTAGGATTTTCTTAGGTTTCAGAATTATATTCAGTTTTACCTTTTATGATTTGAGAATTCTTCATAACAGTTCTAAGAGCATACTCCACAGATTTGTGAATTATAGGAATATGAAATATCACCTATTCAGAAATTAACTTTTTATTTTGTTCTATTTAGGAAGGCGACATGCCAATTCATGAACTTCTCAGCCTTTATGGTTATGATAGTACTATTCGACTACCTGAAGAAGATGAGGAGGAGGAGGAAGAAGAAGAAGGTGAAGATGATGAAGATGCTGATAATGATGATAATAGTGGCTGTAGTGGGGAAAATAAAGTAAGGTTATACACATATTTTTATTCCTCTTGAAGTTAAAGTTTATTAATACATTCATTTTGACTGCTTATTTCTGTAATCTGTTTTTACTCTGACTTTAAAAGTAATACATTTAAATGTTAAAAGTTAACATAGATATACATAATACAAATTGGAAGTCCCCTGTAATCTACTCCAGAGAAGTGATAGTTTTCTCTGTGTCATTCCAGATTTCTTATCAATGCCTAGTCTGAATGAATTTGTATGAACTTTTTAAAAAATGCTATTTTTTTTAAGTAATAAAGGCTAATTGGCAGTTCTGTATTCACTTTTATTTTGTTTTGTTTTGAAATAATTTTAGATGTACAGAAGAGGCTCAAAGGTAGTACAGAGCTTCTGTATATTCTTCACTCAGCTACCCCTAATGTTAGCATCTGTGTAACCATGGTCTATTTATTAAAACTAATAAATCAACAGTGGTACCATACTATTAATTAAACTACAGACAATTCAGATTTCGTGAGATTTTCCACAGATGTTCTTCTTCCTGTTCCAGGATCCAACCCAAGACACCATTTAATATATTTATTTTAGCCTTCCAGTTGTATTTGGAATACTGTGACCTTTCATCTGCAACAATCTTCTTTTTATCTTAGAGATTTAATTTATTATTCCACAGGAAGAGAATATAAAAGATTCCTCAGGTCAAGAGGATGAAACTCAGTCTTCCAATGATGATCCATCACAATCTGTTGCTTCTCAAGATGCCCAGGAAATAATCCGTCCACGTCGATGTAAATATTTTGATACAAGTAAGTGTTATTAGTTACTATTTTTTGGATACAATTTTTACTGCTTAATATATGCCTAAAATTTTAGTGGTTTTTTTTCACTACTCTGTTTGAATTCATTAATTTTGAAATCTTGCTCATCAGTAATGGAATTTTGTTCTAGATTATTAGTTTAGCAGTACTGGGGCCCTCTTGTCCATGAATATACTACAGTAATTACTGTGTCACTACGACGCCCGATTCTGAGTGTGTTCCTTTTTTTCCTCTTGACTGTTCTTTAGTTTGTTTCATGGTCATCTTTTTTATTTCTCGTAGTCTTTTCCTCAGTTTTTCATTTTCTGCTTTCTTTGCCTCTCAGCCTTGATATATTCATAAGCATTGCTTTCTCTAATCAATGGCTCCCAAGTCCAAAAAGTGGTTGACTTTTGAGGTAGGAATATGTTATACAAAGAACTCCCCTAATTTTTCTACAGTTATGATCTAGTCAGAGATGACCAGTAGTCAAGACAACATTTAATATATGTATCTTGAATATTTGCATGTTTCATCTGCTCCATAATGTTTCATTCTAAGCAGGAATCCTTACTCTGGAAGTAAGATAAGAAAAAGTTAACCATTAGTGTTATTAGTTTAAATATGTGGTCTAAATTTCTATACTTTAAAAAGGAAAATAGTTGAAGAACAATAACCTCTCATGAAATGTGGTAAAGTAATAACTGATTAAACATGGCTACTTCTTTGTATGAGTGACTTCTGTTACACAGTTTGTTTAGAAGTGAATGTAGGGCTGCTAATAATAATTTTATTGTGGACTTTGATCACAGATATGGTCCAGCTGAAAAGTATATCAGTGCACAGAGAGATTAGTTACTGAGATAATTGTTTGGGGGAAATGTGGTATTTTTCCCTTAGTTAAACCAGGAGCAGATCCATTGCCAAAGTTTGCTTAAAAGTGGGATACTAAGTGACTGCCTCTTGAAATAATATTTCATAATTCAAATCTGGTATTTTAGTTATGATGTATGCATTGAAGCTACAAATATACTGCCTATCTTAGCTTTTCCATAGGAAGAATTAATTTCTATATACAGTGTTACCCTTTTGAATTTTGTGTGCCATTTTAGAGTTGAGAAGATGCTGACAGTCTCATGGCTTTCAGATTTCCCACCCCTTTATGTAAATACATTCTTAGTCCAAAATGTAAACAAACAGCAGCTTGCCTGCTCTGAATAAAACAGAAGTTGGGAAGACATACATACCCTCTCTTCATGCGCTTCCCCCAAAGTGGTGCTACAGAGTTGCCAGTGCTTTAAGGAGCACTGTTCAGAAACCACTGTTTTGCCCCAATTCTTATTTTATAAGGGAAGAAACTGAGATCATATAATTTATTCTGTCACCAAGCTGTTGGAAGGAGAATTAGGCTTAGAAACAGATTATCTTGACTCTGATTCTCAGATTTTTTCTTAAAATTTTTTGTAGGAAATCATTTTATGAAAATACATTGTCTAAGAAGATTGTCCTAGAAGGTTTATGAGTTTTGTTTTTTTTGTTTTAACTGACAGGGTATTATTTGATTAAAAATATCTTGACCTACCTCTGCAAATACCTTTTGGCATATTTAAATATTTGATGGTAGATATAAGAATGGATAGGATAAGCAATCATTTTATAGTACTATTGTCTTACTTATTCTAGATAGTGAAATAGAAGAAGAATCTGAAGAAGATGAAGATTATATACCATCAGAAGACTGGAAAAAGGTAGTTAGAGCCATATTTTCCCAAAACTTAGATAAATAAATATTTAAAAAGCCAAGTGTAATTATTCTTTTACTAAGTATAAATATTGATAAAATTGAAGTAAGTCTTTTTGTGACATATGAATGTTTAGACTTTCCCTTAATACATCCAGGTGAGAAAAATATTTACCTTTTTATAAATAAAATAATGGTATAGAAAAAAATGGACTTTTTTGAGCAAGCCAGTACTCAAAGCAAGATTAGAAATCCAAATTTCTGAACCACTACAAATTACACTTTTGTTAGCTACACTATAAAAAGTATCACATGTGATTTTTTTTTTTTATACTTGAGAAAGCAGTTGTGGAGGCTTTGGTATTTGTTAAGTAAATTTTGTTTAATAAGTTAGATTACAAGTTTTTCCATCCCATATTAATGTCGATATTTACAACTCAGAGTATATTGTGTGAAGAGACAGATTTGAGCTTCGGTATAACTATCCATAATTAATTTCTAAAATGAGTCTAAAGATAATATATTGACGTAGTCTTTAAATATAAAATTGTATAACATTGTGTAGTTAATCACATGGTTAAATTGAAGAATTTTAAGCTGTTGCAAAGCAGTTGACTTATTAGGAAGATTTATCAAAATGTTATATAGAATTGATCAGGGCAAATCATTTATATAGAAGAGATGATGTCATTCATGTTGAGATAGGTGACCTGATACTTCTCTTAAAATCTCCATTGAGGTTTTTTAGTGTTCTTTTTCATAGGTCTGATTTTTAATTTAGGGCATAAGCAGTCATTTATTTGGAAGCAGAACAGCCCAAAATATCAAATTGAGTGGCCTTTCTGCACTTTTTTGAGTCATGATTGTTACTTAATTAGTTAATACTTTTGAGGCTTCCCTGTGTTTTGTTTGTTTAGTTTGTTTAAAGTTGTCTGGTTTGGGATGCCTGGGGCAAACTTAAAAAGAGCTAACCTCCTTGTGGATTAAAATAAGGGAAAATCTCTATATTTAGAGTTTCAGTTGGGAAGAATGAAGTATTCAAATGAACTTGGACTGTGCTACCCAAGGATTCTGGGCTTCAGCCAGAATTGATCTATTTATGGGTTTCCAAAGAGACGTTTAGAAGAGAGAGACATTAGTGTGGGTTGGAGTGGTAAGGAAAGATTATCCCAGTGCCGGATGTGTTAATTAACTTGAGTGAGTAATGAATGAATGATGGGACTGAAGACACAAAAAAGGATCACAGAAGTTACTATTTGTGTGACCTATTTGAGCAAGTGTTCTTCAATCCATTTTTTTCTGATTCCTACATCATGTAGAAATTAAGATAAAAACTAGAAACCTTGGGAGTCATCTTAAACTGTTATTTTCTACCACACATTCAAGTGTGTTTATCTTATCTCCAATATAAATTGATTTTGTATCTGGAGTTTCCCAAGAGAGTATTTGATTAAGCCTTGAATTTTTTTTTGTTAATGAAGCAATAAAAACTCAGGAGGGAGAACATGGGGGAGATGAAGCCTTTACTGCTAGGGAGTATTAGTCCCTTCCTCAGGAAAAATATGTAATAAAGTAGGCCGCAGTAAATCCAGATTGTCTTATTTTAGTGAGATTTGTAAAAAAGTGTCAGGATTCAGAGATTCACCTTCTAAGGCTTGTAAGATGAAATTGAATTTTTATAGAAACTAGGGTAGAGGAAACAGCTTTGAAATCAAACCTGAGTTCAAGTTATAGCTCAGAGTTTACTAGTAGTGTGTTCCTGAGGAAATTAATTTTGTTGAGTTTCATCTCCTCAAATACAATATGGGAATGACATTCAGCCTTGTCGAAGTTGGTGAGGATTTAATGAAAATTTTGCATAAGATACCTGGTACATAATGCTCCTAAATGCTGTTTTCCTTCCCTTCCCTGCAGAACAAATTAGGTGAAAAGAAGTTATCTGAACTCAACAGGAAAAAGGAAGTGTCTTATCTTTATACCAGTTGAGAAGTTATCAACCTTGGCTTCATGTTAGAATCACTTAAAGAACTTTTAAATACTGATTACCATGGCTTTCATCCAGAGATTCTAGTTTAATTGGTCTGGAATGGATCCAGACATCTATATTTTAGAAGCACCCTAGCCAGGGTTGATAACTTGACTATTTATTCTCTGATAGGCATAGGTGAGTAAAGTTAAAAGAGCCACAAGAAGTGACAATAGAGTAATCTTTTTTATAGTGAAAGACATAAAGAAAATTCCTATATATGAGTAGAGAAAATGTGAATGGGGTATTTTTAGAAAACTAACTGGTTTTCCTGTACAGGTGCAGCAATAAATTTATTACATAGAACATGTCTTTGAAGTTATACTAGGTAAAATGAAATTCTAACAACAGTGGGAAACAATGACAGGAGAGAGAAACTTTTCAAATCCCAAGAGTTATTTAAACTTACTAGACCATGATTTTGTACCTTTCCTGCATAAGTCTTCATTCTGAAAATGTAGTAACTGTATTATTAACATTTAGCCACAGACAAAAGAGGGCCCATGTAGTTAATCTTGGTCCCTATGTCTTGTACAGTCTCATCAGTGGTGATTTCTCATTGTCTTTCTGAACAGCCAGTTTCCCCTAATCTGTGTTTTGACTATATAGATTGATTACCAGATTTCCTAAAATAAGATTTAATTACATTTGGGAGAAGTTACGATTTCATCTTGTATTGTTTTAATGAAAGTTAGGCACTAATTACCTGTCCAGTTGGTTTGGAGTTTCATTCGTTTGGCCTCTACTGAGCTTTATACAAACCCTTTCGTTATTTCCTTTACCTTAAAGCTCTGGTTCTCAGACTTCAGTGTGTGTCAATCACCTGGACAGCTTGTTAAAACACTTACAGTTGCCGAATCCCATCCTCATAGTTTCTGGTTCAGTAGGTCTGGTGTAAGACCTGAGTATTTGCATTTGGTGATGCTGATGCTGCTGATCCAGAGACCATAGCTTAGAGTGGGATGCTCTGAAAATACTTTAATTTGACTTTCTGCTTTTCAGAGTTATCTTATAATTGAATTATAAGAATTCATTTTTATTTCCTTTCCTCCATATTTTGAAGTAAAGTTTGTATCCATTTCACCCCATTATTATTACTAATATTTTCATCCAGTCATATCCAAGGTCTTATCTATTATTAATTCATGCATCCTCACAGTACTCCCCTGAGATAGTTAATTGGTTGTAACTGTGTTTTATGACAGACCAGGAACAGTTAACCCAAGAAGGTAAATCTAGAAAATGGATATAAAATCTGTGTTACTAGATCTTATTAATGTTTTATGTTATTTTTAAAATAGGAGATTATGGTGGGCTCCATGTTTCAAGCAGAGATTCCAGTTGGCATTTGTAGATACAAAGAAAATGAAAAAGGTGAGTTATTAGTAAATTTACTAATTTATAGCTGAATTCATGCTTTTGAATTGATGAACTGTTTTTATAATGGGATAAGAACATGACAGTTTGTTTGTTACCCCGCTGATTTATGAAGAAGACCTCTGCACCAGTATCTGTAAGAAATAGTTTTCTGTTTCTCCACTTCTATCCATAGAACTCTAGCCAAAAAAGAAAGAAAAGTGAATGCTTCTTTGGTATTAGATTATTAGATGACTTAAAACATTCCAACTTTTTATTTTTTTCGTATTTTAAGTACTCTGAAAAATATGCCCTTTTATAACCTTTATGATTTATATTTTAAAAGGTTATTTTGTTTCAGTGGAAGCTGTTGGACAGGTTTTAAAAAAAACAAGTAAACAACTAATATAAAAAGTTCATTTGCTTCTGAAACTTTTAATATTACTAAAATTGAGTATTTTGATGTTTGTGTATTTAAAATACTTTGGAAAAACAACTTGTATACTTAAATTTTACATGGTTTTTTTCATCATTTTGTCTAAAAGTGCTAAGGTAAGTCACAAATAATAAATATTTAACAAAAACAGAATACTTGAAGATTTTTTTTAAAGTGTATTTCAGATTATCTGCTTTGGGGGGGGGGGTTCCAGAAAGAGAGAGAGAGTGTGTGTGTGTGTGCGTGCGCGCGCGCCCGTTTAATGAGTTTTCATGTGCGGTGTGACATCACTCAATGCTAGAATTCTATCATCATTTCTTTATTTCAGTTTTCTTTTCCGCACTTCACCTTGCATATGCAGAGCCTTTGGGAGTTGTAGATGTCGTCTTGTTTGTCTTCTTTTTTAGCATTCCCTCCAAAAACTTAATTTATATTCTAAGTATGCACCTGCTTTCAGGGCAGAGCAGCAGATCAGAAGCAGTTAAGGGAACACCACAGGCTAGTAAATTCTAGTGACAGAAATGTTTTAACACAACAGTAATAGCTTTCAGGTTAATTTCTGCAACATACAGGAATGTTACAGGTATCAATATGGAGTGACCTTGTTGTATATTGAAATTCTGTGCACAGTGTTTGTGAATACATTGTAATTGTGTGCAAAAATGAATGATCCATTGGCTTTTGTATTTTTTTATATGTGGCAAGTTAATATTATAGCTAAAGATGGTTTTAATTATCTCTTAATATGTTTACCTTTTATTTTAACATGTTTGCATTGTCAGATATCACAGTGAATAAGTGATCACAATCTCCAATTTTGATTTACTGTTTTCCATTTTAACATTTTAGAAAGCAATTTTATGTGTGTATATATATATATTTTTTCTTTCTTTCTTTCTTTTCCAGAAAAGCTGTGGTTTATGAAGCTTTCTCACTTTGAGAAATTTAAGCGTGTTATATTGTATGAGGATCAGATGCATTTACCAGGGTTACTGCCTTAGAGGAGTCACTATGGTTCAGGCCCTTTCCTCATCTTTGTAGTTCTAGGAATTCAAACTTTGGTCATGATATCAAGAATTCGTCTCCACTTAGGTTAACCTGTGCACACAAACCAAATTCTTGTAAAACTATTAGGTAAACCACACTGTTAGAAATAAAACTGTCAAAGGGGTAGTACTGATTAGTGCCTTTTTCCCTTACAGCAAAAGTTTCGCAGGGTATTTTTCATCAGTTTGGTGATCACATTCAAAAGGGAGAGCATTTGGTTTGGGTGATTTTGATAACAGTGCCACAAAACTTAAGATATCTTGATATCTGAACTGTAAGGAATTATTCGGCAGTTGGATTAGAATTTTTCATTGCTATAAGGAAACCCTATTACTGAGTATCCTAAAGAGACATTAACTTTTTATCTTAAATGTATGTAAATGATCATTTATACTCAATGAGTATATTATAATCATTTGTTTATTCATCTTTGTATCCTTAATACCTTGGGAGATCCTTTTCACATAAGACACTTCATAAACATTTGGTAGCTGAGTTATTAGGTGGGTGCAGATAGTGTAAACAGAACGTATGTGGAGTCAGTAAACTTGAATCAGTATCTAGGCATTTGGCCATGGACGTGTTACTTAACTACTTTTTTCTCGTCTATAAAATATCAATCACCTATTATAAAGCTCATTGCGAGGATTTACATGTGATGTTTTTATGTGTAGTGCTTAGTGGCATAGTGTTTGGCACATAGAAAATGGTCAGTAAGTGGCATTAATATCCAAAAGATGATTAATCTTACCCTTATGCTTAGGTTTTATTATTCAGATTTTCAGAAAGTATCAAATTTATGCTCTTTTGCTTGCAGGTGACAAAAACTGAGTTCAGTTAGCTTTAGCAAAAAAGAATTTACCTGGTTGCTTTACTGGGAAGTTCTGGCTAGTCTGGCTTCAAATAAAACTGGATTTGGGATTTTTATGATATCAAGTGTCTCTCCTCCCCCTCTTTCCTTTATTGTCAGACAAGCTAGGATGGCTACTGGGAGCTCATGACTTATACTTTTCACTATTCTAGCCAGGAACCAGGAAAAATGAGAACTTCCCCATCCCCCTTTGCTCCAGCAAAAGTCCTAGAGAGAGCCTCTATTGACTGAGCTTACGTCTTACCCAACCAGAAGTAATTACTGTAAGCCAAGGGATGAGTGAGTACTCAGGCTTGCCCTGGCTCGTTTATCTCTTGGGGCTCCAGGGAGCAGTGTCAGCCCTGCTCAGACTGTATGAAAAGGGTTTAATTCCCCAAAAAGTGCTGGGCGTATGAAAAACATGATTTTTAAAGTTATGTGGGTGTTTTGTTTCTCCCACGTACTAAAAACTGAGTAAATGCTGCAGCTTTGTGATAATACTAAATAATTCAAATAATTGGTAAACATCTTACAATGCACAGGACCCCTTCCCCCAAACTAAGAAGTATCTGGCCAAAGGTGTCAGTAGTGCTGAGGTTGAGAATCCTTTACTAGATTAGCTGAGAATTAGATGGGCTACTTAGGAAAAAAAGTCAAGAGAAAGGAACAAGGTATTCTCAAATTTTCATGCTTGCATGACGTAAATTTTAGAGTAAGTAAATGTGGCTAGGAATTACAAAGCAGTGAATAACAAAGGACCAGGTGAATTGTTGTTTATAATGAATATTAGGTGAATTATTGATTCTTAAGTTGCTTACTGAAAAATGAACACATGTATTACCCTTAGTTAATAATAATAATACTGTTGAAACAGGCAGTTCAATTAATCTACACATAGGAAAAGCTCAGCTAGACAACTTAAAATTCATGTCATTAATCACAGTGCAACCTTTTAAGAATGTGGAAATCTCTATTATAAATCGCATTATTACACCTTGCTGATTATGTTTCAGCATTTTCATTCTCATAATATATTGATTAGGTAGAATTTTTACTTGGGCATTAAAAATGGAACGACACTTTTTTTTTTAACAGAAACTGGAGGTTTATAAATATCTTCATTTATTTATTCACGTTTATTCTTACTCACTAGGAATTTCCCAGATTGCAGAAGTTTTTGATTTTGTGGTGGTAGTTTCTCAGTTTTCTACATTTGTCATCTCCATTCCCACCCCCAACACACATATAATGAACTTTGTTAAATTATTTTGAACTCACTTTTGCTTATCTGACACACTTACTTTTATTACTTAAAATACCATAAAAAGCACTTCCCCAGTTAACAACCTGTGGTAATATACTAGGAGAGCTCTTGCCTTCTGAGACTCTTTCACTTATTTGTAATCACTTGTAAATTATATCTTTCAGTAGTATAAGGTGGATATATTTATGGTTGCTTTTTAAAAGTTCTAATATTTAGGCTTGGTAATTCATTCGAATGAAATAGTTTCAGAAGATCCTGTTACAGTTCAGTGATTGTGATCTTTCAAAATCCAGCATGTTCATGAAACTATACAATTATAATAAAGACTGTTTTTTCCTTCTGTTGCTGTCATATTTATAGAGATTATTTTTCCTCTGTATTTTCATGTGTTTTATCATAATGGTGGAGTTCTTCCTGAATTTCTGATCTCTTGGCATTTAGTCATTCTATAGATATTTAATAAATATCAACTGTGTTGCCTTTTTTATTTAGATCATAGTCAAAAGTCATATTTAGAGTACAAACTTAACTGGAAAGTAATTTGGTCTGTTTCTGGAACCAGTTAAGGCAGTGTGGTTTATTCTCTGAGAATGCTAATTGTTCTCACCTCATTGTCATTTTTAGTATATGCATTAAATGAAGTATCATATTCTCAGGGTTAGCCTATCTGGCTGCTAGTCACAATTCTAGGGACCTGGCTTCTCACTTGGCGCCATCTGGTGATGTTTGTGTACTCAGTTTAAATAAGCATATCTCTGTATCCTGTGACTTGGGACTTCCAGATTGATTCTAGAAGTATCTCTCAGGTAGTTTGTGCTTGTTTCATAGGCTCAACATGGGGTATCTAACTGGGAGAACACTGGGGACTCAGGGACCCACCATTGTCTTCTTCCTGAATCAGGGTTTCCTTGTAAGGCATTGTCCATCTCCCACTCCCACTCCAAGAATATAAGAACTCTAGTGTGCTCCCTTTGGCAAATAAAGGCTGAGCGCAGACCAGAAATCAATAGCAGTATATCCAAATTCACCTTTATCATGGGAGTTTTATTGTATTTACAGTTTGGAGTTTTACTAGGATTGTACCAACAGGTTAGAAAAGGAATAAGGTTTATTACTAAGGAAAAATTTAAAGTGTATGTGTGTAGTGGCAGGGGAGTGGGTGGGGACAAGGTAATTTATATGAAAACACTTAACATAGTACCTGGTATGTAGGAGATGTACCTTTGTTAGCTGTTAATTCCTTTTCATAACACAAGGAAGTTTGACACTCTCAGCTGTACTTTGTCTCTTAAATTCATAGTCTTTGTCCAGCTGGCTCCTTTCTGTTGGCATTTTCGTGATTATGTCTCATGCCTTTAAAAACCAACAAACAAGCAAAACCAAAAACTTTCTTCAGCTATGCTTCCTCTCTAGCTACTGTACTGCTCTATCTCCTCCCTCACCATGGAACTTTTCAGAAGAGTTTTCTACTTTATTTCTTTACCTTCCATTTCCTCTTCATTCCTCTCCAGTATGGCTTTAGCTTCCATCTCTGCATAGAAACAGTTCTTGAAACATTCCCATCTTTGTTAGTAAATCCAGTGCACCTCTTCAGTTTTCATCCTGCTTGTTTAACAGCATTTAACCAATCTATTACTCTCTGAAACATTTTCTTCCCCTTGCTGCTATGGTGCCACACTTTTGATATTTCTTCTGTCTTGTGACTGTTCCTTCTTAATTTTGTCTGTGTTTTCATCTTCCTGTTGTTTAGGATTCCACAAGGCTCTCATCTTAGTTTCTCCTCCATTCTTTCACTTATAAAATTTTGGTGAAATTGGGGCTTCAATCTTATTATAATGGAAATTTTGATGAAACCTAAATGCTTTTTTAAAAGAAGTAATGACTTGTTTTATGAAAATGATTTATGCTTATGACAATATATTTTCAAGCATCATGGAAAAGTACAGAGATGTAAGAAAAAATTGTCCCAAATCCTACCACCAAGAAATAAGCAGTGTTAACATTTGGTGAGCATTCTTTTAGACATCCCTATTCAAAAATCATAATTTATAGCTAACATTCATTGAAACTTATTTAATATGTGTCAGAATTGTTTTAAATTGCTTGAAATCCTTACAGCCATGTATAATAGGATTGTTTTCCCCATTTCACAGATGAAGCAGAAAGAAGGGAAATAACTTGCTGGGGTCATACAGGTAGTAAGTGTTGGTAGTGCTCTTCAAAACAAGAGAGCTTGGAATTTGGTAAACTCAAGCTAAGTCAGACTACATCTGAAAGGTGCCTCAAGTGGTACCTTCTGTTTAGATTGCTTAAATCACTTAAGTTATAAATATTGCCCCAGAATGAAGTCACGCAAGTAGTGGGACCACACTTTACCTCTCAGTTCTCAACAGTTTGGCTCTAAGTATGGGTTATTTGTTCAGTGATATGTTTTAACACAAACTATCTATTTTTGGCATTATTTTTAACATTATATTTTACTAATTTAGTATATGAAAATGATGATCAGCTCCTGTGGGACCCTGAGTACTTACCGGAAGACAAAGTGATTATATTTCTTAAGGATGCATCTAGAAGAACAGGTGATGAGAAAGGTGTAGAAGCAATTCCCGAAGGATCTCACATAAAAGACAATGAACAGGTACATGAATAAGAAATAACTTACAATATTCCCAAAATATATTAACCACATACGTTTATAAGTTTAAGTGCTGTCACATTTAGTGCTATTCTATCCACCAAAATTCCTTTACAGATGGTCCCTGACTTAACGAAGTTTCAGCTTAAAATTTTTTGACTCTATGATTGTATGAAAGCAGTATGCGTTCAGTAGAAAGCATACTTCGAATTCTGATCTTTGCCCAGACTAGTGTTGAATATCTCTTGTGATGCTGGGCAGTGGAAGAGAGCCACACCTCCCGGTCAGCCACGTGATCATGAGGGTAAACAACTGATACAACCATTCTGTACCCATACAACCATTCTCTTTTTCACTTTCAGTACAGTATTCAGTAAATTACATGAGATATTCAACACTTTGTTATAAAATAGGCTTTGTGTTAGATGATTTTGCCCAGCTGTAAGCTAGTGTAAGTGTGCTGAGCACATTTAAGGTAGGCTAGGCTAAGTGATGGTGTTCAGTAGGTTAGGTGTATTAAATGCATTTTCAGCTTACAGTATTTTCAACTTAGGATGTGTTTTTGGGGACCCATTGTAAGTAGAGGAAGATCTGTAATGTCATCAACAGGGAGTCTGAGGTTTATAATCAGCATAAGATATGTAGTATTGACACACTCATTGGTATGACTTCAGCTCAAATAAAAATTTTGATATTTTATTTTGCCTGTATATATATTTTTATTAGGCTTTTTGAACTTCCTTTGCATATCCCATAGAATCTGTGGATATCATCAAGTTGGGAATACCTGTCTGGGATAATGTTATTCTGTATATAATAGAACAGTGCCTACCATGAACCTAATAGCAGCCTTATATACTTTTTTGCCTTTTTCACCAGGGTTTTTCTTTTCTGATTTGTTTTAAATTGTCTTTGAATAGGAACCCCAAAAAACCAAAAAGAAGGGACCTGTGATTATTATAAAACGATTTCTTTTTATTTATAAATTCCTAGAGTACCATGGCCACCAGTAGAGTATTTGCTTGTCCATTATTTTCTACATATTCAGAGGCAGTTAATTATCAGGAATGAATTATGTTTGTTTTTCTTTAGTGTTCTTTATGTTGCATTTACTAGAATTATTTGTCCTCCAGAAAGTACGAAAACACTTGATTCTGGAAAAGCCTTTACTCTCTTAAGAAATTGTAGCCTTGAATTGTTCATAGTCCAGGTTACATACTGAAGCCTTTTATTTTTCTAGGCATTATATGAATTAGTTAAATGCAATTTTGATACAGAAGAAGCATTAAGAAGATTAAGATTTAATGTAAAAGCAGCTAGAGGTAAGCATAAATATTAATTTTTTATTTGTTTTCATGATATAGCAGAAATTTAAAATGTAAGCTTTTCAATTTACCTAGGTATATCCTAAATTTAATAATACTAATCTCTGAATTCAGTAAATATTTGCTGGAGAACAACTTGTTATAACTTGTATATAACACAAGTGTTACACAAGGCATTATGGGGAATGGGGTTAATATTGTCCCTTCCTTTATGGGAAAATAAGGCCATTTAAATAAAAATATATAATGCCTTTCAATTTTAAGACATTTTTATAAACATTTTCCTATTTGATCTTGGTAATGATCCTGTGAGCTAAATAAGGTGAAAGATGTTAGCTTCACTTTAAAACTGATGAGAACTGAGGTCTCTTAGCTGAGGCAAGCATAATTCATAAATAATGAAGCCAAAACTAAAATCCAGGTTTTTCACTTTTTTACTCCAAACTGGCTCTCACCCCACTTCACTAAGAGTACTATTTATATATCATTATGTAACAAATGAAAGATTATTCATTCAACAGAATTGGAGGGCCTACTAAACTGTGGGGACATAACTATAAACAAGGTCCCTGACGTCACGGTGCTTAGAGCCTAGGTAGGGAAGCTGAAAAATAGTTACGAGTTCTTCCAAGGAGAATTAGAGGGTGCAATCCAAACTTATTGCAGTGGGACTTAACCTAGTTGGGGGAAAGAGTGAGGCTGTCAAAGAAAGCTTCTAGAACAAAGTGATATTTTTACTGGGCTGTAAATAGCTAGGTGAAAGGGGGTTGAGGTAAGAGGCAGGAAATAACTCTAGACAAAGGGAAGAGCATGCACAAAGTCTCTAAAGTAAGAAAGAACATAACGAATTAAAGGAATTGAAAGGTAGCTGGTTTAGTTGGATCATAAAGAATAAAGGGGAAATGGCACAAGCTGAAGTTGGAGAGTCAGGGACTAAATCATCCATTATTAAATAAGGAGTTTTTGTCACTATCTTTTTCAGCCATCAATAATAGAACTCAGGAGTAAAATACTTCCCTCATTGTTACCAGAAAGTTACATTCTTATTTACAACTTTGTTATATGCAGCATTTGGGAGAATATTGTTTAACAGTTTCCCCTCCTTCCCCCGCCCCCCAATTTTGTCAGAGGAATTATCTGTTTGGACAGAGGAAGAGTGTAGAAATTTTGAACAAGGGTTGAAGGCCTATGGAAAGGACTTTCATTTGATTCAGGCTAATAAAGTAAGTGATGATATATGTTGTCTCTTTTATTAAAAGAAATTTAGTTAACCTAGATTATATTAAATCTTCTATTATGTTTTCTAATGTTAAAGGTTCAATAATGAATATTTTAATACACTGGTATTTAGAAAATTATAATAAGCATGCCTAGACTTCCTGGCATGTATTTGCCAAGTGACTGTTCTCAGTGTATGATATTGGAAGCCTTTAAGTATTAGACGTTTATAAATATGTTCATCAGCTTCTGGATGGGATGTGTGTATACACTGTAATTACTTAAAGCTATTTTCCACAAACTTGTTCCAGATTTTTTTTTAGGAGGGTCTTACTTGGAAACTTTAAAGCATTTTTACCATGACATTATTTATAATTAAAATGTTTTTTACATTTGCTTAAGTCCTAAGTGGTCTAAAATCAGACACTTAATATTTAATTTGGTTTTAATTAAGATTTTAATTTTCCAGAAGAATATCTCAATAAGTCAGCTTTATTATACATTATATAATTTTATAATTTGACAATTTAGCATAATTTATCATGCCATATGGATAATATCAATCATACAGTGTCAATGTATACCCAAAAAACCTTCATAAGTACTTGCAGATTTATTCTTAGGTTTAATTCTCTTAAACTGAAATCAGGTAAGATTTTAATAGTAACTACACAATTGCATAGAATAGAAAAATGTGTTCCTAGGGGAAATTAGGACAGGCAAAATTAAAATCTCAGAATGTAAATATAGGAAATTAAGTAATTTCTAGGTTTATAAATATCACATTTTTAGCAAATATAAATGACAAGGAGCTTGGCTTTACATGTTTCCTTAAGGATGGTGTGTAAGATATGTGATGGCTTATCTAGGATGATGCTGAAAGTATCTGGGCTTATGTGGGCTTGGTTCTGAGGCTCTAAATAGTCTGTCGTCACATTCTCATATTTTATACCTCTGGATGTGATCCGATGGTATTCACTTGATTTGTTTCAACACATATTTAACAGTATTTTATGTTCCATAAATAAAATAGTTGCTTACAAATCCTTTGAGTTCATTTTTCTCATTTTTGTTGTTCTTTAGTTTATTCTTGATTATTTTGTTGAATTTTGGTATTTGACATCAGACATAATGAGAGAAATTTTGAGTCTTAGCATTGATGTGAAAGGTGTATCCAAATCATCTTAATGTTGTATCCAACATTAAGGTGTTGTATCCAAATCATCTGATAATTTCCAGTATAGTGAATACTCTATGAAAGGAGTGCATTATGCTAATGACTGTTCCATGTAATGGCTGTGCATGTTTCTGATTTTAAAAAAACAAATTGTCTCATGGTTGAAAGGGACAACGTTTTGGGAAAGAGTTTTCTACCATTCCTGCTTGAATTCAAACACTATTGACCAAACCATGCTGGATTATCTGTGGAGGGACCCTTGGGATGATAAGCTGATGTAACTGGAAGGAGCAGTCCTTTTTTAAGGAATAAGAACTTATTAGGTGACTTAAAACTATTACCCCCAAAAAAAGTCTTAACATAATATTGAAAATTAGACCTTGATTTCTTTATAAATATTTGGGATGGTGATAGTTCAGTGTTACAGAAGTCATCCGACCTATATATACCTAGTACACTAGTTGTTCCAGTGAACAAAGGGAGGACAATAATTCTTAAGAAGGAGAAGACATTGAAGTCCAGTGAAAACATTAAGGCTTTGTTTTTATACCTGGAATTGAAGTTTGGATCTTAATCATAGGTTGTATTATGCACACTTACTTGAGGATTTTTCATAATAATGTTAACTTTGCATGCTACAAAATGTGTTTGTAATTTTTGCTTTCAGTAACGTACAGTTGACTTGACAATTGTCTACTAGAAATAAGATTCTAAAAAGGAGGCAAAAAACAGCTTGAGAAGATGACTGTGTTTTTAGTTTTTGTTTTTAAAGCCCTGATAGCTTTGTCTTAAAGCAACATGGGCCAGAGTCATAAAGTGCAGTCATAGGGGCAGAAAGGAAAATATATGTCGCATAACAAAATAAGGATGTCATAAAATTGACCTTAGGTGCAGTCAGTCCCACCGGATACCTTCTTCAGAATCAGAAATTTATGAGTTAAAGCATATTATCTTGCATCCCAAACACTCATTCAGATACCTTTTTAACTCCCAGTATTTTATATGCATCATCCCTACCAGCTCTCTAAGCAAAGTAGCAAAACAGGAAATTTTGTCAACATCAGTTGCCAATCTCATATGTTTAATATTAGTAAAGCCATTCAGTTGCCCAAATAGGTATAGCACAGTAAGCCACTGGAGTAATTTAGTAAACAAAGTATTAGCATTACTATAATAGCTTTTAACTCACTGGGGAATACTTTCAGCCTTTCTAGAAAGTAAGTAACTGAGTCTGGATCAGTGTTGGAATTAGTAAGAGAATCCTTTAAATGGGAATTTAAAGGCAGTCTCCCTAGGCGTTCTGTGAGTAAAAGTATTTGCAAATTGTTTAATAACATTATTTTAATTCAAATGCCACTTCCAGACATTTTCAATAAAGGGGTATTTATTTTATAGTAAATGAACATATGATAGTCTCTTTAAAAGCATAATGCTATTGACATATATACACTACCAAATGTGAAATAGATAGCTCGTGGGAAGCAGCTGCATACCACAGGGAGATCAGCTTGGTGCTTTGTGACCACCTAGAGGCGTGGGATAGGGAGGATGGGAGGTAGACACAAGAGGGAGGGGATATAGGGACATAAGTATACATATAGCCGATTCACTTTGTTATACAGGAGAAACTAACAGCATTGTAAAGCAACTATATTCCAATAAAGATGTTTTAAAAAAAGGTTAAAAAAAATAGCATAATGCTAAATATCTGAAGACCTGTTGCCAATGTATTTTTCTTAATGGGAGTTCAGAAAGAGTAATTTTTAACACAGCTGCTACAGTGTTGTATTTTATAAGTGGTATTATGTATTACTTAAAGACCAGCTAAATTTGTTTTCAAACTTCAGGTATTTTTCATGAGATAACTCCTTTAAGGAGGAGATACTTGTTAAAAACAAGTATTTGTTTCTTATAGGTTCGAACAAGGTCAGTTGGTGAATGTGTAGCATTCTATTATATGTGGAAAAAATCTGAACGTTACGATTTCTTTGCTCAGCAAACGCGATTTGGGAAAAAGAAATATAATCTTCATCCTGGTGTCACGTGAGTGTATTTTTTCTTTTGAGTCATATTTTTGCTAAGCTTTTCTAAATTTTTCTTGAGAAAATTGTAATTTTTAGAATTTTCTTTCTCTTAATAGGATAAAAGTTTACATTAGTTTCAATTTATCCATTTATTGACATCTTCATAGGGCATTTGGACTTTTCAGTGTCTTATAAATACATTGTAAACTACAGTTCATCTTATTTGAGACAGCAAATTTATCAAAGCGAATGTTAAGAGTGTATGTTTTCAATAGTATTCCTGAGAGGAAATGGATCAGAACAGCTGTGAAGGCATGTTTTTGTTAAATTCTATTCCATTCAGTATAAGCACATACAGTTTTGATCTAATAACACTGAGAGAGCAGTAAGAATAGGAGAGACTATCTTTTCTAAAACTTATAGGGCCATATGCCTAATAGAGGCCCTTTAAAGAGGAAGGGAAATTAATATTTTTCCTTTCCCAATCTATTTTTGATTCTGGGAACCAAAATCAGATTTGGATATAGATGATATCAAAGGGAAAAGACATAGGGCTATAATAAATCAGGTAAAATTGCATTTTCTTTTTTATTACAAAGTTTTTTATAGAGAGGTGCACATGTGCATGATGACTTCCCTTTCCCTAAATATTCTGAAACCTTTTCCTCTAACAAATAATATTTAATAAGTAATGCACCTTTAGCTAACTCCCAGTGATAGAGGGAGTATAGTTTATTATATCCTCTTTTTAAGCAAAATGCCTTATATGTCTAATCCATTCCCCATGCACCAAATTCTCTTAGCTTCATTCAGTCTAGCTGTGGAATGAAACACTGTTCCCACTCCCACTAGCAATTTGTTACTTAAGTATATAGTACATAGAGTATTGAACCCTTCATTTCACGTGAGTTGCTCTAAAATGCTGATGAATTGTGGTGGAATTGACTTTACCATATACAAATTAACTTTGCCAATACCTTGAGTACTCCCTAATGTTTATGGAATAAAAATAATGCAAAGTTGTGACTTCATTTGGTCGCCATGCACCACTAAAGTTCTTAAGCCTGGCCAAATAACTGCCTTTGGAAGATGTGCTTATATGCATATTTGCTTGTGCTTTTCAAACTTCTAGGCTGCACTGTTTCTTGGTCATGTTCATTTACAGGTGTCTCTGCTGGTCACTTCCTTGGAGGATCAAACACTCTAAAATCCAAAGCAAAATTATCTAAAAGGGAATAAATGGGTATGATTGCCCCTGGAAATCATGAGACATTGGACTCTGTGCCTCATTCCCCCTTGTTCAAATCTCATAATGAGTAGAATTTTATATATAACAGTATTCCAAATTTTATATAATTGCTTACTGTTATCAATTTATAGTTAAATTTGTATTTATTGGTAGTGTTGAGGTACAGTGATGTAGAACTAGATACAGCTATCTAGTCTTCAGAGTATATCTTAACATAGTCAGTTTTCAAGCTATTCTATAGGGAAAAGCAATAGTAACATCTTTCATTTTTTTCACCCATTTCAGAAATAATGTTCACACATGAACTACAGGCAATCTGTCGTCATCAGCAGTAAGAACATAAGAATTGCCATGCTGGGTCAGACCCATGGTTCATCCAGTTTTCTCTTTCAGAAAGCATCACCAAGGGAAGTGTTGTGGGCTGGCTTAGTTGGTCCTCTGTGATGTCAAGCTCAACAGGTTAGGTAGGGATGTGCTGCCAAACATTTTAGTTTTTCTAATAATCTCTCCGTAGCTTCTGAAAACTTTTTGAAGATACTTATATTTGTAACCTTGATTCTCCTTAAGGTTTAAGTATTCTGTAGGTGGAGTAGTCTCAGTTAAAAGTAATCCCATATCTTCTCTTTTCTCAGGCTTTAAGAGTTAACAGCATGTTCCCTGGTGTTATGGTAGGAAGTGAAGAAATGCTTTTCCCCCTAGACAAGAATACTGTGTTTTTGTAGGCTTCAGTTATATCCCCTCCCGGGTCTTCTATAAAGTTTTTTGTTTTTTGTTTTTTTAACTGAAAACTATAATTTTTTACTCCTACTCGTCCCTTTTAGCTGTGTTAAATCTCCTGTAAGAAGCCATGACCAGACTGTATATTCCAGATGGGGAGAAATTGTGGTTTTCTGTAGGCATGAAGATATTTTTCTAGTTTGCTTCCAGGACCTTGTCTTTCTATTAATAGTTGCACTTTAAGCGACCGCACAAAACATTAAGTTAATGCCTTTAGACAAAAATTGGACTGAATTTTAAAATTTTCCTCCTTAGTCAGAATCCATAGTTAAGAGCAGATTATCCTGAAAGTTATTTGCTCATTTTTCTGTTACATTGTTACCTAACATTTGTTCACCAGAATGAAGCACATTGCCACTTTTCTGCCTATAAATGGCCTTTGAAAGATCCTACTGTGGATTCTGTCTATTCACTACCTACCTGGAAGAATTGGTAGCCATATGCAAATTGAAGATTTTGCTGTAACAGCCTTGCAAATAATTTTTTTCGAAGTAAAACTTAACTCAGCATAACTCGAACTATTTGAATGCTACTCCAGCCTCCTGTACGGTCTACCTGACTCTTCCTTTCTTAAGCATTCTGGATGCCATTAACCTTTAAGAAATAATAGTAATAAGTCTTTCACAATATCATTGTTATATTCAGAAATTTAAAATAATTTTGATATCTAGTCAGTTCTAGCTTCCTTTGCGTGGCTTTTAACATCCTCCATTACCCATTCCCACTATGCCAAATTTATTTCCAACAATTCTTCCTCATGCATCATGTTTCTGTTAGCTTTAGCTTCTGAAGTCCCTTCATGCTCATTCTGTTTCTGTGTGATTTGTTACATAATTGTTCTGTAATGGTGAATGACATAAAGCCAAAGAGATCTTAAAAGACCATGAAATTTCATTCCCTCCATTTATAGATGAGGAAAATAAGGCCTAGAATGTTAAATTGATTAGTTCGTGGTCATATATGTTTCTTTGATATGTGTTAGTTTGTACTCTTAACCTGTTGGAAGCTTCTTGAGGTCAGATTCTACATCCCTATATTATAAACTACGCGTTTATAATGTATGCCCCTGTATATAAACTACAACGTGATCACGTGGTTTGAGATTAAAACTATAGTTACTAGTCTGTTCTAGACTGTTACCACAGACTTTCAGTAAAGTCCCAAGCCCTTCCATGGTTTCCTTGTCCACATTCTTACTTACCCTGCTCACAAAATTCTGAAAGATAAGATTTGCCTTACTATTTCTGTTATACTTATTCTGAGGGAATTTAAAAACAAGTAAGGTATTTTGGGTTTTACTGCACTTCTCCTCTGCACCGTGCACAACTTAGGCACTGGTGGTGCAGTGATAAAGCAGACTAAACTCCCTGCTTTCAGGGAACTCTTCCAGCACAGGTGATGGCAGACTTTCTGTAAAGAGCTAGAGAGTAAATGTTTTAGGCTTTTGCAGGCGTTAAGTTCTCTTGCAACTACTTAGCTCTGCTATTGTTGCGAAAAGCAACCATAGACACTATGTAAGTGAATGGATGTGGCTGTGTTCCAGTAAAATACTGTCCACAAAAATAGGTGGCCAGCCCACAGGCCATAGTTTGCTGACCTTTATTATAGTGACTCAATAGTACTTCATAGTTCATAAAACACTTTGCTGCACATATCTTATACAGCAGCCCTGTGTGGTACATAGGTCATGTATGGTTACCTGCATTTTATAGGTAAAGACACTAGACCTGAGAGAGAGAAGTATTTCATTCAGATCTTCTAACCTCAACCCAGTGTCACTTACCACAAATGTCTTCCCGTGCCATACAGTTAGGAATGACTTAGGGAAGGAAGTAAGCTCACCTCTAACAATATATGGGCAGATACAGCTGGCAGATAAGCCCAGGAACTTAGTGAGTTTATTATAGCTTAGCTCTAGCAGAAAGGTAATATAGAAGGTAACAGGAAGGTAATTCATTATTAGGTCCTAATTTGTCTTTCAGGTATTGCCACAGCCATCAGATAGTCTTTATGAGCTTTACAGTCCCAATCTATGTCTGTTGAGAAATTCTCTGTACTCCTTCTGAGTGACATCATCCCTGTCCCGTCATTTACAGATTTCCTGATTTTAGTTGGGCCCCTCTGATCACTTGCCTACAGTTTTTAAAGTTTTAAAACTTCCTATAGGTCTCTAAAATTTGCTAGTGTAGAGCACACACATATTTTTCCTAGAAACATGTAACGAAAAGGAGCTTTCCATTTAAATGTTCAGACACTGGTGTCATAGATGAGGCACTGGAATAAATGTAAGTGAAAATTAGGATATATTTGCTAATAAAGCCTTCTAAATTTAACCTCAGTCAATTTTAATTTTCAGCTGTTCTTAATGTAAGAAAATAATTGTCTTATTATTTTACTCAATTTTAAGGGATTACATGGATCGTCTTCTAGATGAAAGTGAAAGTGCTGCTTCTAGTCGAGCACCATCCCCTCCCCCAACTGCCTCAAACAGTAGTAACAGCCAGTCTGAGAAAGAAGATGGCACTATAAGCAATAGTAATCAAAATGGTAAGCAACCAAAGAAACACTTAGATTTCTTCATAGTGATGGGCACTTTTCTTTCAGTAGCTAGGAAAAGTCAGTTTTGGTGTCTCTTAAACTTCCAAAGCAGAACTAAAGTCATAATTGTAAATACCAGATGAAACATAGTATCAGCATACATATATACTAACACACAGAATATGTACAAGTCAGTTGGAAAGAATTCCCATTGATATCACTAAAAAGTACGTTTAATAAAGTATACTATCAACAGTGACCATTTCTTTTAAGAAATTAAGAAAATAGCATCTGTTTTCTTATCAGGTTGGAATGTCTAGATATAAGTATTCTTGTTAAGTCTTAGACCGAAACTCCAGCCATTTCACATCAGAAATACACAGATATTTATAAAATACTTTCAGAGCTTATAACACTTTATTAGGAAACTGCTTTAAGCATATAAGTGAAAAGAAGCAGATAACAAGGGCGCTTTTTAAAATATTTTCCTCCTTGATAACAATAACCTTGAAGGATGAGTAAAGATAAAGCAGGTGTTAGCCTGTGCATTAATATTGTACAGAAACATTCATTTTTATGTCCATGAAAAAGAGAAGCAAAAAGCATACTAATATGTTTGAGATACAGATAGTGTTCTTGTTTAAAATATACAGTGGACCAAGGATCACTGAGCTGATCAGTAAGACCTAGTCAGAGAATTATCTTGATTTCTACTTTAATTAAAATAGTCTTAAGTAAGACCATTGCTAAGCAGAAAGTAATAAATCCTCCAGTCCTTTTTAGGAGGAAACTGGTGAATTAGAGACAAGCTCTGCCCACCTGCATTCTGATGTAACAGCTTTAGGGGAGGGCCAGTGGAGAGCTAACCTCCCCCTGACAGAAACTAGAAGAGGAAGAATTTGAACTTTGTTCTGATCTTTGCTCTCACACTGGCATTTAATATACTGTGGTGAACATACTTTGTTCATTTAATGACCCCTCTCTATTCCCTCACTACTTCCCCTCTAAGAACAAGCCAAACAAACAAATATTAGGGCCCAGCCATTTCCTGATTCAAGAAGGTTCATTGACATGATTTCTAATGCCAATCACATCCATCCTGAAGTTGAATAAGAAGCTGAGACTGACTTTGGGACTAGGAGTGGAAACTCAGGGAGGCAGACGGTTGGTAGTACAGTCAGCCCTCTGTATCTATGGGCTCCGCATCTGCAGATTCAACCAACTGCATAGCAAAAATATTTGAAGAAAGAAAAAATTCCAGAAAATTCCAAAAAGCAAAACTTGAATTTGCTCTGTGCTGACAGCTATTTACATAGCATTTACACTATTAGGTATTATAAGTAATCTAGAGATGATTGAAAGTGCATGGGTCATACGCATTTTTCATGCTGTTTTATTTTATATAAGGGACTTGAGCATCTGTGGGTTTTGGTATCCGAGGGGGTCCTGGAACCAATCCCCTACAGATGCCAGGGACTACTGTATTTCTGTCTTTTCTTATTTGCTGATAACACCAAATAAATTGTTTCCCTTTCTTTTCCTTCTTTGTTTTTTAACCATTTGATGATAACATGCAGCTAGCCAAGGAAGAGTGTTCATAAGTTACTTATAAATTACTCAGCCCAGAAGCCATTCCCATCAGGTACATTTAAGATTAACAGGTTTTTCAAGGAAAGGAAGGAACTTTGCAACCCAACTGTCTTTTTTTTTGTAATGGGCTTTAATTCACGTCTTGAAATCTACTAGTGCTTTTTGACCTAATGAGAGTGTCACCAAGCTTCTTGTGCTTACTATGACAAAATCACTCCTCCACTGTCATATGGCACGTAATCCCATAAGCATACATGACTTGAGTGCACCTTTGAGCTGGGGAAATAGTATATTTTATTTGACCAAAATGTGTATTTGAGGCTCTCGTTCTTTATAGTGAATATTTTTCAGAAAATTAAATTAACTCCAGTGGCACATTCTATATTTTACATTAAGTATTTGCAAAATTTCTCCATTTTGCAGTCAACTCTAACATGACCTTTTGTCACTTCATTAGAGTAATTATACTCTTTTCTTTTCTCAATCTATTATAAAGGAATTTGTGTTTACCTTTAGCATTTTCAAGTGTATGCTTGGACAGTGCAAGCATTAATTTAACATTATGACAGATTATTTAAATCTGTTTAGATAAATAGAGCATATGATCTTTACCCTTAACGCATAATACCTATAGATTTACATTAAGAATGAAAACGTCATATCATCTTGCTTTTTACATATGGCAGAAAACTAAGACTTCTAAAGAAAGAATATAATTTTTTCATGGTTTTAGAAAGTTTTGGCCTTTTTGCTAAATCTGAATAATTTATGCATATCTTTGCTTTAACTCAGCTTATTTAGACTGCTGGATCCATTGCTTATTTGTTGCCACGTATAATACCAGCATGCTATTAATATATGCCAAATTCTGTTCTTAATTCTTTATATTTATTAACTTATTTAATCTTCACAGCAATCCTATAAGTTTGTTGTTATCCTCATTGTATATGTGATGAAACTGAGGTACAAGAGAGTGTAAATAACATGCCTAAGGTCACACAGCTACTAAAGTAAATAAAGCCAGAATTCAAACCATATGTATACACAGAGTTGATACCTCACTTGCTCGATAAAAAGTTATTTTACAGCTGTTTATAGCTGTGTTATAACAGTTTAAAATTTAGCTTTTTAATATTAGCAGTTTCATTCATGTTTCTTCCAACTTAGGGGTGTCATCTAACGGACCAGGTGAAACATTAAACAAAGAAGAAGTGAAAGTTGAAGGGTTACACGTTAATGGACCAACAGGTGGAAGTAAGAAACCACTTCACACAGATATGGATACTAATGGTTATGAAACAGATAACCTTACCACTGACCCCAAAATTGCCCATACGACTGCAAGAAATGAAAGTGATTTTGATGAAAAAAGTGAGAGACCTGCCAAAAGGCGAAGGGTGAACAGCAATGGAAAAGAAAGTCCGGGTTCTTCTGAATTTTTCCAAGATGCAGTCTCACATGGAAAATTTGAAGATCTTGAAAACACAGATGACTAAATTTTAGACTTATTTTACTTTCTTTGGAGTAAATTCTGGTGTGACTAAAGTTTTCAGGGTTGATGGGTTACCTTAAAAAGTTGACTTCCTTGAAGCAGTTGGTTAAAATTTGAAAACTTGAATTGTCCTAACTTTAGTAAATAAGATTTCATAATTCTGCCTTTTGCAGACTTTTTACTTTAAAATTGTGAAGGCCCTTTTAAGGATATATAACAAATAGTTTAGTAAATTTGAAAGCTATATCTGTACCTTCTCATTTGATGTATTAATCCTAAAATTTCACTACAAGATACTTTTTGCTTAGTTTGATGGCAGAGAAGAAAAAAACAAGTTCAAATTTCTGATTAACACCAATTTTTCTGAGTTTCTTGAAATGTCTTTTATGACACATTTTTCTTCTCCATACAAATTGAGTTATCATTATTAAGGAAACCCTTATGAACCCTGAAAGTTATGCTAGCATGATTTTTTTATATATAGAAGTTTAAAAATAAACCAAGTCAGGTTTGTATATGTAAAATTGTTGACATCAATGATGTCTTTCCATATTCTTATCTGGGCTTAAGAAATACATTCTGTATTTTTCCAGATTCTTTGTAGCCTTTGGAAGATTTTTACAGTACATATGTCTTGACTGAGCTGTCCTTTCTTAATACAAAAGCTTGTATAATTTTCTTAACTTGTACAGTTGGTAAACTTTTATGAGAGGAATTGATATTCTAAGTCTGTCAGCTTTCATTTTATTTTGCTAAGGTTTTTCTAATGAATTTTTAAGTGTTTGTGTAGTAACTAAATCATGTTTCTTATATCCAGGTGGTAAAAGCATTCAGAAAGGATTGTGAACATTTGTTTTTTTCAAGTTTCTACTTAAGGACAAATAGTTTGAGAACTCTGAAATTAAGCATGATACTTAGATCACATAGTTTGTTTCGCATTTGCTATAATTTTCAAAATTATTTTTGAAGCAAGACAAAAGTTTAATGTTGGCTTAAGTGCTTAAATGTATCATGCTGACCAGAATCCTGTTCAGTTATTTTTATATGCATTACAAAATTTCCCATTTTTGCATTAAATAAACAGGGGAAAAGGTCAAGTGATACTTAGATATTGGCACACACAAGGAGTTGGCAGGCAACAACATTGATTTTATGAGGAAAAAGTGATAAAGTTAGACGGTTTTAGACTTCCAGTTAACAATCCAGCTTTTCAGATTTGATAGTGTATTTCCAAAGTGAAAATAAGATATTCAGTAACCATTGCTCTGTGTGATTACAAATAGAATCATCCATTTGCATAGCCTTGCAATAGTGCCATTTTATTTTTAGTGCAAAATTCTTGTTTAAAAAAATGTAGTTTTATACAGCTGATAGACCAACCTATATCCAAACTTTTATAAAAGATTATTAACTATTCTTGTTTTATCACACAGACATACCCCAAATGCTTCTGCTGATTCATTTTCAGCCATCAAAGAGCCAATGCCTTTTTAAAATAAATCTTCTGTGGTCTTGTTTTTAATGGCTCAACTGTCTAATGCAATTGAGTAGAGGTTTGCACTGAGAAATTATGGTTTAGGCCTTATCCCCCATGAAGTATTACTATTAACCTATGTTCAGACTGCTTCCCTCCACCAATGTGAACAACTTTTTCTCCCCAAACAGTGTTAAGAGCCACTTTACAACACTTGACTTCATATGATGTAGATTCACTGTTGTTATATACATATCCAAGTAAATCAAAGTTTTGGGTGGAAGTGTTGAGAAGCGTGAACTTCTTGTTTTTATTTTACCTAGAACATTATTTATCCAGAATGGCAGCTTTAGCAGGTGGTCACTATCCATTTTCTAAATCAGATTTTATTATACGAATCCAAAGTATCCTAGCTCTTTGTCAAAGGTGGTCTATAGAAATAGTGATGATGAACTTTTTTTAAGTTGTTGCAATATTAGAGTTGCCATTTTCACCTTTTTTTTGAAAGATGCATTTTGTTTGCAGGTTTGTGAAGTTCTTGCAGACTAACATTACAGGAACATTTTAAATACTCAGGCATGTTTGCAAATACGGCACATGTTGTATACATGTTAGGAAATTCTACTTTTCTTGATCTTTTTAAAGTATGCCTAATGAAAGACATTCCACTATTATAATACATAATGCTCAGCTTTTCATAGAGAAATATTTAATTGTATTTTATGTTTATACAGGTATTTCACACAGTACTTTGTTCTTCATAATGCAGCCACTATAACTTGATAAGTCATTGCACTACTTTAAAAATTTTCAGTAATACCATGAATTTAATTTGCTTAAGATTTAGTACGTTTTATAACTCTTGAACTCTTGACAAATTTCATTGGGAAAAGAAGGCTTTGTTAATAGTTACTTAGTCTCCCTCACCCCATACCTACCCCCAGCAAAGCACTATCTATCTTCATTTGGAATGGTTTTCTGTTTTATGATGATGTGCTTTCAAAAGAGTTCAAAATTTGCAACTCAGTTCAACACAAATCTGTTGAGCTTTCAAATGTATTTGAAGTAATATTTAAATAGACATTTAAAATTATGAATTAGATGTTTAAAAATTTATGCATAGTAATTTTGCACTATTAGGAAATTCCCTTCCCCTTTTCCCTGTCTGCCATTCTGAATATGCTTATTAAAATATTTTTTTAAACATATTTGCCTACATAATGCTTTGTGAATGATTTTTATTAGACTGAGTAGGTTTTAATTATAGATTTTAAGTTTGTATGATGCACAGTTTACAGTGCAAATATATACAACTTCTGTTCCTTCTGCTCCTAGACGAAGTGCGTGAACTAGTGTTTCGGTGGCTCCTGATCCCTTTTACCTCATGGGTAAATGGGTGGATGATGTATTTTTGTCTTCCTTTTTCCTCCAGAGAGATCCTTTGGTCTGTGGACCTCTATTCACCTGTTTCTCTTCCTCTGAACTATTTAATTAAAAACATTTTGTTTCCTTCTTTTGCAGTGCAGTGTATATATCAGATTTTGCAAAAAAAACTTTTGTCACAGTATTTGATTTACTCTCAATGGAAAATTAAGAGTGGGCACTTTGAAAATTGGGGCTGATGAATTTTCATAGGCAAGATGTGTGCTGATGACCCTAGGTGGTGTGTAACCGGCTCTATATCACTACTAAATACCAAATCAGAAATAAAGGTTTTCCTAACTATAATACATATTCATGAAAAGTGCCAATGTGGAAAACCATATAAATCTCTCTCCCTAAAAATGACCTTCTGTATCACATAAGTGTACTGATTATAAACTTTTTATCATAAAATCGACTCTGCTCTTTAATAAAGTTTATCCTTCGCAGAATCTTAAGGGTCATACCCCCCCAGTTATGGACTGATTTTATGTATTTAAATACCTGCATTAATCTCTGTCTTCTAATACCAATTTTCTATAACCTTATTTCTTATTTACCCTTAGTACTGTGCTGGCATCTTTGACATCTGTAGGTGTGTGTTTGTTTTTCCTTTTCCGAACATGATTATCTTAATTTGTTTTTATACTAGCTTCTGTGACTTATTTAGGATACATAATATACAGTTGACCCTTGAACTAAACAGGTTTGAACTTAATGGGTCAATTTATATGCAGATTTCTTTCAGTAGTAAATACTACAGCACTACATGATCCATGGTTGGTTGAATCCATGGACGTGGGACACTGGATGAGAGAGGAATTGTATACGGAGGGCAGACTGTAAATTATACGCGGAGTTTCAACTGCATGGAGGGTTGGCGCCCCAGCCCCTGCGTTGTCCAAAGGTCAACTGTACTTAAAATGTCATTTTGCTTGTTGTAAGAAGTAAACTCGAATGTACTTTTAAAGTCTACTTCTTATTCTGTGAAGAACATTGAGGAATTGCCATATAAACTGGACTTGAATTCTAATTCTCCTTTGTCCAAATTGATGGTAAAGTTTTCTTTACATTTAAAGTCAGTGGTGACAAGTTTTCATCATGTTTCCATATACAGTATTCAACAGATATTTGGGCCTGTACTTATGCAAGCTACTATGCTTGGCTTATGGCTTCACAGGTGTGGCATGTCCTCTTCAAGAAGGCATTAGGTAAGTGCAACAGTAGAAGTGCATGCTGAGTACAAGGAGGGCACAAGGAGAGGAAGAGCAGGCACCATCTCAGGGAAATGAAGAATTAATGACTCCATGCCCTATAATTCTAGCTAAATAAGATTTTCCTCAAACTTAATATATTTGTTAGAAATTAAGCAACATAAAATAAATGTACGAGTCCCATAAGAAAGCATTTATTTTTACCATTTCCTGCAGGGCTGATTACAACAGCTGTGGATTATGCACGACTCACCCCTTTTGTCATTCACTGTCCAGGGAACACTACTGTAAGGTGGGGAGGCTCCTGACTTGCTAAAGAAAGAGGAGAGGTGAGGCCTAATCTAAATTTGGCCTGATTATACAATTTCACTTTTTGCTATTATCATCATTAACATGGTTGACTGAATGTAAAGCTGGTTAAATGTGTCTTTCTGCACACCAACTAGAACATGTTTGCCGAGTGAGTTCAGGTAGGTTCTAAAATAAATGGTTTTGCTCTTTCTCGCCAAAAGACAATGGACTTTGAATGAATGTGAGGAATATACACTTAAGCTTTTTTTTTTTTTTTTTTTTTTTTTTTTTTGCGGTACGCGGGCCTCTCACTGTTCTGGCCTCTCCCGCTGCGGACGCGCAGGCTCAGCGGCCATGGCTCACAGGCCCAGCTGCTCCGCAGCATGTGGGATCCTCCCAGACTGGGGCACGAACCCATGTCCCCTGCATCGGCAGGCAGATTCTCAACCACTGCGCCACCAGGGAAGCCCCCCACTTAAGCTTTTTAAGCAGAAAAAGATCTGGACCCTGAGTTAGGGTGGTTTGCTTTCAGAAGAAATGAAGCAGAGAATGGCATCAGAGCCATTTTAAATTCCTGAGCCACTTTAAATTCCTGACCAGAAAATCTGTGTTGAGGGAAAGAACTCGCCCGTAGTCTACCCTTGTCACCAGCTGTGCTTTAGCTGAGTGAACGTGAGAAACCAGCTCTGGCTAGGAGCTACTGTGGTGCCAGTCATTCTGAGTTTGAATACTCCATTAATCCACTCTGAACACATATTTGTAGATGGTGGAAATTTGGATTGCTGGTGGTTCTGAGCTTTCAAACCAGCCTGAATTCCCGGCTCCATGAACTGCTTTGCCATGTGGCTTTGTTACTGCTTTGCTGTCTGCATCTGCCTCCAGTGTTCAGCAGACAGGCAGTTGCATTTCAGAAACACTATAAACACAATTGGGCTGTGTCTACAAATCTCCTAAGTGGCTAATGCTAATACTCGGCCAAAAAGGATGAAACAGCTCATTTAGCTCTCTCATCTGCCACAATCTGTGTCATACCTTTAAGTGAAAAGAGCAGGATGGCCCCAATTTTGTTAAAGGGATATATTTCATGCATATGTATGGTTAGGAAAAACAATGAAGGCCATATGCCAAAAATGTTAGTTATTTCTAGGTGGATTTACATCGGTCTGGCTCTTACTAAAGACTTAAGTCTTCTATGTAGCACTAGTCACAGGGGCCATTTTGGCTTTGTAGGATCATCACCCCCTTGTGATCGTAAGCCTCATGAGAGGAAGGGTCATGTTTGTTTTCTGACCATACTCTCAGAAGATGGACCCACTCGATTTCCTTATCTCTGATTATACCTCCATTTCGACCAAGGGATAGTCTAAAATATGCACAGTTGACCTTTAAACAGATTTGAACTGTGTTGGGTCCTCTTATACGTGGCTATCTTTTTCCAATAAATATAGTACCTGTATTTTCATTTTACAGATCTTGAAGTGTGGGGGAAGGTTAGTGTTTGATTGGAGATCACAATATGTGGAATCAAAAGAATTAGGGTTTGAGCCCTGATTCTATCCAAACTCTCAGCTTCCTGCCCTTAGTCATTTACTAATTCCTTTGCTTTGGAGGCAGAAATAGCAGTACTTGGATTTTTGACTGCACAGGATTGGGGTAGGCACCCCTAACACTCCCACTATTCAAGGGTCAACTGTACTTTATTCAGAATCCTCCTATTCAAGCAGCCTTTTCTACACCATGCCACCTCTTTCCATCCCACTTATCCAAATTCAGCCATATTTCAAGATTTCTCCTCTTGATTTGGCCACTACTTTTGTCATACATATTGTGCTAAATAAACAGCTGAACTGCCCATCTGTAAAATAAGCATGATACCCACAGTGCCAGTATCACAGGGATTATAAAATCACACATGGGAAATTTTTTTTAATCCCCAGAAAGTACTAGATAAAGACCTAGTAGTAGTACAGGTCTATAATCCCCTACCCCAAAATCCCCATAGCCAGAATTTTTCAGATTTTAGGGAGGTAATACATCTGTTCCATAAAAGATCCATGGCAGGGTATAGAACCTATGGTAAAAACACTTATGTCCACAATAAAATGTATTCGTATTCATACAAATTTCAGGTCAAATACTGCTGCCAAATGAGTTTGCCAACAGACTCAAGAAAAAACTTGGTTTTCAGAGCAATGTGAATTTCAGAATTACAAGCTTGTAGTAGCCTTCAAATTTGGTAGCAGTCACTTGGCAGTTGATTCCAATTTCCTTTACTTTGTTATGTAACTGGCAAAGAGGAAGGTAAACAGGAAGCCAAAAGTAAAATAGCAGGGTGTGCTTTGCTAGGTACGGCAGCTACAACAGAACCCTGTACACTGGTCCTTGCGCAGAGCCAAGGAGAAGGCTGTACATGAAGCAGCAAGTGGGTGAGAGGAACCTGCCAGAGCCCAGATGTAACCCTTCTGGAACCTCCCACTCAGTCCTCTGATTTTATAGAAGGGAAAACCTAAGGCCCAAAATGGAGAAATGACTTGTCCAAAGTTCAACAGCCTTAGACTGAGCTTCTTAGACAAGATCAGATCCCTCTGTCTCTTTCTTTCACGACACTTAATAGTTATATATAAGTAGGTATTCGTGGCTAGGGCCATGAGCTCAACCTTGGCCAATCAGTCCCTATGGCCAGGGAAGTGAATACTATTAGCCATCCTTTAGCCAACTCATAAGGTGGGAGCTCCTTTTGGATTCATTTGGCTAGGAGAGTTGGGGAAGAGCCATTCCCTCAAAAGGAGTATGTGCCGATCACAGACGAAGGGTCATTAGGCAGCTAAAACAAGCCTATTGCAAATAATACATGTACCATTATTGAGTGATTGCCATTACATGCACTGGGCTAAACACTCATAAACCAATCTCACAACGATATTTCCCCCAATTTACAAATGGGGAAACTAAGCCACCTTGAGAAGTTGAAAGACTTAACCTTTCCAATCATTTGGATTTTGTTCACTTTCTATTTTTCCAAGTTGGATCTTTGCGTTCAGGGAAGATGTGTGTTCTGGGGTAAAAAGCAGATGTTGCTTGCAAACAACATTTTCTCCTAGCCTGTTTCCCGCAAGTCAGTTTTGGAAAGGAGAAAGTCCACAAATTGAAAAGATGGTCGGTAGGCTCTGGGAAAAGCTGGAATGCAAATCTCGTTGAGTAAGACATCAAAGGAATGGATACATGGGGTGTAGGACAGGCTGCACTCAAGGCACTGGAACTTCCAGGAGGAAAAAATATCACTGTGCCGAAGTCTGGAATCTGTGGTGCCACCTGCCTTCAAAGGACACCTTAGAGTTAGTCATTAAGATGAGTTCAGCAGTGACCATGAGGGGCTGAAGACAAGAATGTCCCCCTTCTATATTCTAGGCACCAGGTGACTCTCCCTTCAATCTTGTCTAACCTTAGAGAAGGACTGAGATTGAATATCCTGCCAAGTGGCAAGATGGGGACTCATGTAATTTGATTTAAAAGAATAAATTGACATTTCCTCCACACGCAAACATTACACTGTTCTGCAGCCCCAAGAACTCAGAGCAAAAGGTAGGCCTTACAGGAAGGCAAATTTATATTCTGTAAAGCAAAGAATTTCTCACAATTACCACTGTCCTACAATGGGACCTTCCTGTGCCTATTTCCTCACCTCTAAAATAAAGTTAATAATAGGACTTATATTAAACGACAGTTTAGAGGATTCGAATGTACTTATATGTAAGGTGCCAAGAAGAAATGCCTCCCTAGCATGTAGCAAATGCTCAGTAAACTTATTTTTACTGTGGGTAGCGGATGTACTCTGTTCCATGGCTACACTTCAAATTTACCTTTTTGGAAAACACTTGGAAACCTAAGATAAATACCTTAAAAATGTTCATGTTTGGTCTCCTGAAGACATCAGATTTCAGCCAAAAAAAAAAAAAAGTCACCACAGTTTTACTTATAAACAAAAATAGAACAGATTTCATCAACACCTATTAATTCTACCTCTGAAAATAACTCAAATCCTGTTTCTCTGCCATGCTTTCACAACCACATGTTAGGACCCCATCATTTCTCACCAGGACTGTGCATCCTTCTCTAGCTGATGTACTTACCTGTACAGCCCCACCCTTCTTTGACCACCACCTGACAGTAATATGCACAGCAACCTCAGTGATCTTGTTATAGTGCAAATCTGATCTATAGCAGTTCCTTGATTTAGGCACACTGGTAGCCAGTGGGCCAAACCTGGCTGGCAGATTTGTTTTAATTCAAATGCCTTTAAGCAGGTAGGTACCACAAGCCCTACCACTCACTGTCGTATGTATTGACTGCATTCTTTCAGATTCACACTTCTTTCCTGCCTGGGCCCTGTAAGATTTGAATTTGTCAGTCTACAGTATACAATCCAAATACTGCAGCTGGCATAATCTTTCTAAAATGAAGAAGAGGCTATGTTTCTGCCTTGCTGTGCTCAAAAAATGTAGCTATTAATTGGCTACTCTTTGTCTAGATGTATTCAATTCAGGAAATACTGTGTCCCTACAACGTTACCCAGCACTGTTCTACATGCCGGGGACACAAGAGCAAACAAAACAGACCAACATCTCTGCCTTCACTAAGCTTAAATTTGATGAGAGGAGACAAGTGCTGTGGAGATAAAGCATGGAAGGGGACAGGGAGTATGGTGGGGTACCATTTCAGATCAGCTGGCCAAGGAAGGCCCACAGAGATGGGGGCATGTGCTCTAAAGACATGGGGGGAGGGGTGGAATGCATTCCAGGCAGAAACAGATACAGTGGCCCTGGAATGCTGGAGGCCTGTCCCTCCAATAGCTTCTCAGTTGAATCCTAGTTGTCCCTCAAGAATTAGCTCAAATGCAGTTTCTCCCAAGAAATTTTTCCTACCATTCCCAGGTAGAATGGCATTCTTCCTCCCATAGATTCTTACATATAGCTCAGATAATTTCATGCTTCTGTCATCATGTGTAGATATTGGCCTCAAAAATATCCAGTGAAAAAAACAAGTTACCTGAAGGATAAGCAGACATGATGAGGCGCTCTGGTGAGACTCTCCTACTGCATTCTCCTAACACAGGGATGTTATCTGGAATTCTTTGGAAAAAAAGGTTTTGGAATCAAAGTCCAGACTTCAGTTTACCAGCTGAGGGACAAATCCCTCAGCCTTGTTTAAGCCACCATTTGTACAACGATATTGTCCCATGAAAACGCATGATAGAGGCCTAACTCTGTAACAGCATATAGTAGGCATAAATAAGTAAATCATAGTGCTTTTCTCCTTCTTGGAAAGCAAATTGCTTTCCATCACAGATTCCCCCAGTGGTATAGCTGTGGCCACAAGAGGGCACCATCAGCACAACTGAAAAGCATGGCTGCTTTGCCTTCTCAGGCTCAACCAGCCACCAGCTCCTGCCAGCTTTAAGTCCACTGTGTGTGAACTCTGACTGAAGAATGCCAACTGACAGGCATATGGTGGTGATGAGCTTGGTACCACCAAGTATATTACAAGCAGACGAGGAGAAACAAGAATCTAGTGCCGTGGGGAAGAGCAAAGACTGATCAGGATTGGAACGTGGATTCCACAACCACAGTGCACAGCTGTACCTCCCTCAGCTTCACCTGTAAAACAAGGTCATGCCAGGCCTCTGCTAGAGGCTGCGCGCTGGCCTCAGTGAGCTCAGCCTTGCTCGATGGATGGATGAACAGATGTGATGAGAGCTGCAGGGAAGAAGTCCTGGGGGCACGTGGTCACTGCTCACCTGCTGTGGATACACAAAGTCCCCAGCTCTGTGCTCTGCTCCTCTCGACAGTGCCTCTTCCGTGCTGCTCCCCAGTAACCGACAGCCCCGTGCGTGGAAGCCAAGCGAGATGATAAACCAGCAAGGGGCTGCGTGAAAGAGCATATATCTCACAAATTAGAAAGAAAAAAACTCTAAGATATTTAAAAGTTGATTAATGGGCTTCCCTGGTGGCGCAGTGCTTGAGAGTCCGCCTGCCGATGCAGGAGACACGGGTTCGTGCCCCGGTCCGAGAAAATCCCACATGCCACGGAGCGGCTGGGCCTGTGAGCCATGGCTGCTGGGCCTGCACGTCCGGAGCCTGTGCTCCGCAACAGGAGAGGCCACAACAGTGAGAGGCCTGCGTACCGCAAAAAAAAAAAAAAAAAAAAAAAAAAAAGTTGATTAAAACACATGCCTTAAGAACAGTCTCTTCACCAACTAGTGCCAGAAAAGTTGGATATTCACATGGAAAAAAAAAAAAAAAAAGCTGGATCCTTACCTTGAACCATACACAAAAACTAACTAAAAACAGATCCAAGACTTAAAATTATAAAACTCTTAGAAGAAAACATAGACGAAAGGCTTCATGACAATGGATTTGGCAATTATCTCTTGGATATGACACCAAAAGCATAGTCAACAAAAGTAAAAATAGACAAATTGCACTACATCAAAATTTAAAACTACATCAAAGGACACCAGTCAACAAGAATCAAAAGGCAACCTCCAGAATGGGAGAAAGTATTTGCAGATAATGTTAAAATTCAGGATATTTATGAAGAAATGCCTAAAATTCAAGAACAAAAAAATCCAATTAAAAAAAATGGACTTCAACAGACATTTCTCCAAAGAAAGTATATTAAGGGGCCAACGAATATATGAAAAAATTCTCATTAATCATTAGGAAAATACAAGTCACAAGAACATATCACCTCACACCCAGTAGGATGGCTACCATCAATAAAACAGAAAATAACAAGTGTTGAAATTGGAACCCTTGTGCACTACTGGTGGGAATGTAAAATAGCACAGCCACAATGGAAAACAGTATGGCAACTCCCCCAAAAATTAAAAATAGAATTATTATATGACCTAGCAACTCCAAAAAAGAATCAAAAGCATATTCGCACACCCATTCCTATAGATTTTGTGTCCCATCCACCTCCCCCAATTTATATGTTGAAACCCCAATCCCCAATAAGATGGTATTTGGAGATGGGGTCTTGGGGAGGTAATTAGGTCATGAAGGTGGAGACACTCAGGATTAGAGCCCTTATAAGAAAAATCAAGACAGCTTGCTTCCTCTCTGCTCTCCACCACGTGAGGATATGAGAAGATGGACATCTGCAAACCAGGAGGTGGGCTCTTACCAGATGCCAGATCTGCTGGCATTTTTATCTTGGACATCCCAGCCTCAGAACTGTGAGAAAAAAATGTTTGTTGTTTACCCAGTCTGTGGCAATTTTTAGAGCAACCCAAAGTGACAGCTTGGCTTGTTTGGCAGTATTATTCAGAATAGCCACAAGGTGGAAGAAACCAAAGTGTCCGTCAGTGGATGAACGGATAAACAAGAGCTGGTATATACATACAATGGAAAATTATTCAGCCTCAAAAAAGAAAAATTCTGACACGTGCTACAACACGGATGAACCTCAAGGACATTAAGTGAAATAAGACAATCACAAAATGACCAATACTGTATGATTTCACTCATACGAGTTATCTAGAGTAGTCCAATTCAGAGAGACAGAAAGTAGAATGGTAGCTGCCAGGGACTAGGGGCAAGGGGAGCTCCTTAATGGTTACGGATTTCAGTTTTACAAGATGAAAAAGTTCTGGAGACTGATTGCACAGCAATGTGAATATACATAATATGACTGAATTGTACACTTCAAAAGTATTAGGATAGTAAATTTTGTTATGTTTTACCATTTTTTTAATGCCTTAATATACTTCTACCTCTGTTGAGTGTGCCAGTACCAAAAAATGCTTCCTGATGAGCATGTTTGGGGTTATTTCCTAATAAAGCTACTCAGAGCCTTAAACACGATTAAGCAGATGAAATATGTTAAAAGCAGAGAGAGGTTATCAGCATTTTTTTCCTTTCAGCTTACCACAAGTACACCAAAGACAGTGGATATTTAGTCATATGTGCTATTCATGCAAAGCATTGAATGGTTATAAAGGAAAAACTGCCCCTGGGTCTTCTCAATGCTCTACTCACAATATTTCTGGTCACCAAATATGTCTTTTTCCCTACCAAGCCAGTCTGCTACACAGGTTGTGTGCACTGTAATTCAGTTCCGACACTATGTACCCAGAGTTAGCATCAGATCCTGCAGGCTAAGGGCTCAGTCTCACAAGACTGTTCCCCAACGCATTTCCAACACAAATCACAAATCCAGATTGTTACCTGTGCTTCTGAACAAACAGCTATATATCCCACCCTCTCCTCACATTGGATTAATTTGTTAGAGTGGCTCACAGAACTCAGGAAAACAGTTTACTTACTAAACTACCAGTTTATTACAAAAGGATACAAATCAGGAACAGCAGATGGAAGAGATGCAGAGGGCAAGGTACATGGAGAGGGGTGCCGAGATTCCATGCCCTCTCCAGAAGCATCATCATCTCAGCACTTATGCATGTTCGATAATCTGGAAGTTGTCCAGATCTCAAAGTTCATGGATTTTGATGTAGGCTTCATTATGTTGACATGATTGACTAAATCATTGGCCATTAGTGATTGATTTAACCTCCTGCCCCTCTCCCCTCCACTTGGAGGGGGCGGGTGTGTGGAGGTTGAAAGTTCCAATATAAATCATTCAGTTGGTTCCCCGGGCAACCAGCTCCCAGCCTTAGGGAGTTTCCAAAAGTCACCTCATTAACATAAAATCAGGTATGGTTGAAAGATGCTAACGAAAGACACCCATTTCACTGTTATGGCTCTGGAGCTATTTCAGGAACTGGAAACGATACTAAATACTGTAACAAAAGATGTTCCTATAGCTCTTAAGAAAATTACAAGGGTTTTAGGAACTGTGTGCCAGGAATAGGGACAAAGACCAAATGTATATTTCTTATTATAAATCATAATATCACAATGGCAAACAGTATTTTCTCTATTACTGGGTCTCAGTTAACTAACTTGGATGCCATCCTCTTAAATTCAGGCATACTTACAGCGCTTGACTGTCTTTGTAGGCACTTAGAAAGAAATTTTAATACATGTGTTGAAGAAAAAGTATTTATTTGACACCTTTACAAAAATATTTAGGCACATAATTTTCATATTATGTCACCTGATTTACATATCTCAATCCTCGGTACTTTTAAAAACACTAAAATGGTCATTTGGTAAATAGAATCTGTATTGAAAAAATACTGTGATAGGCCAACATTTGTAGACAAACTCAGTTGATCATCAGCATGAGAAAGAAACATTTATGAACAAAATAATATCTAAAAACATTTTTGTGAGACAAAAAATCTAACCAGTAGATTTCTTTTTAAAAAGCATTTTCAAAAAAGCAAGCTTAAAAAAAAACCCACCATAGAATACCTCCTCATACCATGATGAAGTGGCATCCTAACAGTAAGAACTAGAAGGTAGGTTTAGAAAACAGCAATGGTGCCAGAGGTTCACAAACACCAACTGACAAAAGCCTGGACACAGAGGCAGCATGAAGTTGATGCATTTAATTCGGAGAAGGGAAGAAGGAATGTCTGACCTATACAGGAGCTACCTTAAGGTGACAAACTGGGGAAGTTTTAACGGAGTCACCATTCTGAGGTGTAATTATCTTCCTCTAAGGTAGAAAATAATTTTTCTTTCTTTTTTTTTTTAAATTTACCAAAATACTAAAGTAATTTTATTTTTTTTAAACAGATGGATTCACCTGCATCACACAATATCCACAATTATATCCAGTAGGTATTTAATAAAAGACGGCCGTGAGCAGAAACCATTCTTTAACCGTGAGCAGAAACTGTTCTTTAAAACAAAGCATTCTAGAGGCAACAAAGTATAGGGTCACATTTTAAAAGAAATACACTGCCCAGCCTCTAGCATTTAAGGAGCACTAATTAAGAATCTTAATCTTTGCCTATAGTCTTACCATGAAATAATGACAATAACAACATGTGCTGAGTGCCTAATATGTAGGAGGCATTGTGCTGAGTAGTTTGCATCTGTTATCTCATTTATTCTGAGTATTTTTTCCCCCCTCAGGGAGGGAAAAATCAATTACAGCCTCGTTCATAAGGAGGACCAGTAGTACATAGCTGTAGCTCTGAGGAAGCAAGAATGCATGCACGAGAGGGAGGAGGGACCCAGGCTATTCACAGAATTCTAATGGCCTGGCACGCATCTCAGAGCTGGGGGACTAGTAGGAGTTATAACTCCTCTTAGATTAAAAAAGTGCTTCATTCAGCGCTGTGTGTGGGACACCCCTGATCAGCGGTGCTGACAACTGTGCAGGCGGCTTTTACTCATAAATCACGGACTCCTTTCATCTGCTTCTTTCTCTCAATCGGGGTCTGGCTAAAGAATTATACATTCCTTGAGAACAAGAACCCTGCCCTCTTCATCTTAGATGCCCCAGAGCTTAGCATAATGCCTGGAATAAAACAGTCAATCTTTGCTCACTGAATGACGCCATAATAATGAAAGCAAAGGCAGGCCCTCCCCAAATCCTGGGTTCCATCCCAAACCAGTCAAAAGTGAAATTCTACTATTCTTTCCACGAAGATCCTACATCAGCGTTACTGATGTGAACTTACCATGCATTCCTGATACACTAGGACTACAAACAACAAACTTGCAAACATACTTTTCTTTCTTAACCTACGTGCAAGGTGGATCCTACAAATGACTGACTCATACAGCCAACTGCCATATAAGGGTATTAAAAATCACCTGACATGTTAGCAATGTGTAGCCTGGCCAACCAGGGTTATTCAAATCAATCTGGCACTGCCTTAAAAACAGACTGGCCAAAGACAACATCACTGTCACTGACTCAAGAGGAGCCACTTCACTAATGTGTTTTCAAAATTCTCACCACAGCTCATCTGTCTCAAAGGGCAAATTTAAGCATTTAACTCTATACTGTCTCTCTTTCTTCCAAGAGGTAGTTAACAGGTCAAAGAACTTTTGCCTTATAAGATGCTGGAATACCAGGTAAATCTCTTTGTGTGTGCCATAACCAAGCCTGCACGTAATTGAAAACAAACTTCAAAAATGGTTGGCCAGTCTATTCAATCTCCAACTTCCCCAGGCTTCTTTCTCTTATCTTGAAATGTTGGTGACAGTTGAAGGGGGCATCCAGCAATCAACATGGATAGAGCAGAAGCTGTAAACTACTCTACTGCTTCTAATCATCCAGAAAGTTCAGCATAGGCCAGGAGCCCTGAGGTCATGTGCATCTAGTGAAGTTATAACTATCCATGATTTCCTCAAATAAACCTGAGGAGATGACAGATCTTCAAGGGAACCTGATCCCCAAGAAGCAGTTCAACCCCTGGTGGGGTTTTAGTCCAACACCTCTAAATGCACACAAACTATTTCTAACATCAAAGTTCCCTCCTCCATGTGGCTGATAGAAGAAGGAACAGAACTGCTAAAATTAGCTCCCATGACTTCCCACTGTCCCCAGTGGCAAAACCAGGCAGTGGCAGCAACATTCACAGCCAGAAGTGCATGTCAACCGAGGCCAGCCTGGAAGTGAGACAGAAGCTCAGGCGTGTAGACTGACCCATCATTCTCCCTGATTCGCAGAGCCTATTCCTCTCTGACTCCAAATTCAATCAACAGATTGCCTCCCTGAAAGAGCTCAAGCTAGCTTAGCTGGCAGCCCCATTTCCTCACTCCCTCAGAGGAGAAGGGAGGTTATCATGGGCAGCATGGTTCAGTGGAAAAAACAGGAATTGTGACTTACTGGCAAGTCACCTAACTTTCTCTGAGTCTTGTTTTCTTATCAATAAAGCAGGGACAATAAGGTATCTTGTACAAGATAATATCCTATTCTCCCACTTGAATTTTCTCAGCTCACATAATACTGGAAAAAAGTGAGCCTTAGGACCCCTTACCTGGAGCTTGTAACTTGGGAGTTGGCCATGAGGCTAATTCTAGGGACCCGGCACCACTGGCCAGGCTTCGATAAAGACAAAATAAGGGAAAGATATGAATGTGAAATGACCTCAATATAATACTTTTTCAAAAATAAAAAGAAATCAAAACCTTCCAGGTCCCTGTTGAGGCACCAAAATACTGTTTAGGTCAACAAAGGCCAGTAGATTGCAAACCTAATGAAATGGAAGCCAGAGTGTACACCAACACAAAAGTACCAGCCTCTTACACAACGACTGCACAGCTGGCCTGAGCAAACACTCATCTCCAAAGTCAATGGATGCCTCTAAGCCAAGTCACACTACTGTGTTTGAGTTAACACCTGACCCACCCAAAGAGGCAATTTAGGCATGCCCATCCACAGCTGCTCTCCAGGATGCAGCACTGGTCTTGAGAGAACTTACCATGCTCTTGGCATGCTCATCAAGTGACCAAGGGATGTGGAATGTAGGTGGGAGTGTCCAAAGGAAATAGGTATGCTCGTGCCATTGAAGTGGAAAGGAAGGTGATGGCTCTAACACTGACACTGCCAGAGACAGTCCAAGCCTCGACAATGTAGAAACATCTAACCAGCCTTTCGCCTCAAACCATAAACTCAAAAATATAAGACGTAGTCATAGTGATTCAAGGACGAGTAAAAAGAGTAGCAACCAAACCCAGAGGTGGGAAGCATGGGGAAACAGATGATGGTCAACTTCCCTGCATACCATTCTCACTCAGAGAAAAAAGGCTGAGTTGCATGGTTTACAATTGCAGCTTTTCACATACATGTGACATACACTGTAGCATGTGGTTTCACATCGCCATGGGGCTGGTAGACAGGTGCTTCCAACCCTACTTACAGATCTGCAGTTTCTGAGAGGTGAAAAAATTTCCATGACTTGTTCATAGTCACAACGTCTTCTAAATAAGTCGACAGAGCTAAGTTCTCTGTCTAACCCTCGGTCACTATAGCAGGAGTGAGATCAAGGCAACTACCTCCAAAACATCCCTTTACCCCCAGCACTTAGTACAATGCCTGGCACATACTACATACTCAATACATTTTAGTTGAATGAATGAATCAGAGACAGACGAATAAATGAGGAAAAGGCCTACTTCCTCCGTCCCTTCATTATCCTCATCCTACACGACAAAGAGGGAATAGGATATTTTCAAGGAAAGCACTCTGTTCATCCCATGAGTTCTTAGGGAAGCCAACGTGGAAGCCAGTACACTTCAAAGCTGCACACATTTCTTTAGCGCCAAAGATGTCATCTTTGGCAAAAGCAGTGATGATATCCTTATGAAGAAAATGCAATTGTTAAGAAAGAAAATTCAAGGAAGAGAAATTTAAGATCCTTGGCTGCATTTCCAGCAGAAGGAAGGCTAAAGTGCCTCCAGACGCGGCAACGATGTGAATGATGAGGCTCCAGGTGGAGCACTTCATATATGCAGCTCTCAGGGACACTTGGATATCAAACTATGGAATAAAATATTTTCAAAACATTGATGTTTCACTGTTGGCATAGAAGAAAAATAAATTAAAAAGCCCAGTACATTTTCCAGTCTGATATAAATTAATTCAAATGGCATATTTAAAAGAGTCAATTATAAGTTTCTCTCATAAAATTTTGAAAGGCAGCAATCAATCCTCAGATTGTACAAGTGCAAAGGAATGGTATTTTCTCCATAATCAAGACACCTCAGAATCTGTATAAGAATTGCCAGTGTTCCGAGTTGATCAGAAACTTGGGCCTATGCAGTTGATGCAATCCTCTGGTCATACTGCTCCTTTCCCCTTAATGTCCAGCTTGTTACTGGCCTCTGGCTGTTTGCTCAGCTGCTCTTCAGAGAAAGTGATGTAGGAATACACCAGGCTCCCAGCAATGCTGCAAAATAGAAAACCACCATCAGAGAAGAAGGAAGGAATGACAAATGTAAGGGAGACTGGTGTGAGCATTGGAGCTACCTTTACAAATCAACAGCACATAAAACTAAAACATACAGCACTTTCATCTACCAAACTAGAGACATTTCCCTCATCATGATATTATCCACTGCTGTTGATGCTTTGGGAAAATGAATGTTTGCACATACCTGCCAGCAGGAGTGCCAATTTTATACAGCCTTTCTGCATGACAATTTGTTGAAATAAAAACCTTAGAATTCTGCTTATCCTTTGACAGAGCAATCCATTTCACGGATGAATTGTATACATCTTCATAGACTTACTGACAAAGTATTTACCACAAAATCTATAATTGCAGAAAATTAGCTAAAGGATAAATGTCCCACAATAAGGAATCATATAAATTCATACAATAGAATACTATGCATCCATTTAAATGATATAAAATAAAAACTGGCAATGACCGTATTTTGTAATCTTACAAAATATTAAGTATTGTCCAACCCCATTTTATTTAAATGAACATGAATATGTATATTAATATGCATCATAATAGAAAACTGTCTTAAAGGAACACAACCAGAATATTAACAATGGTTACATCTGGGGGCTTCCCTGGTGGCGCAGTGGTTGAGAATCCGCCTGCCAATGCAGGGGACACAGGTTCAAGCCCTGGTCCGGGAAGATCCCACACACCACGGAGCAACTAAGCCTGTGCTCTAGAGCCCGCGAGCCACAAATACTGAGCCCAAGTGCCACAACTACTGAAGCCCGTGCACCTAGAGCCTGTGCTCCGCAACAAGAGAAGCCACCAAAATGAGAAGCCCGCGCACCGCGACGAAGAGTAGCCCATGCTCTCCGCAACTAGAGAAAGCCCGCGCACAGCCACAAAGACCCAAAGCACCCCAAAATAAGCAAATAAAATAAATTTATTTTTTAAAAATGGTTACATCTAAGGTTATAGGTGATTTCTATATGTATTTTCTGCATTTTCAAAAATAATCATTCAAGACAAAGAAATATTATTTTTAATAAGAGTAAAAAACATCCCAATAAGTAAGTAAACATGCAGACCCTGGGGGAGATTCACAGAGTTCATTTCTCTCCGACTAGAATCAAGTTCACAGTGGAGAACCTGTCATCTGAGCCCTCAGACTCTGAGCTGGTTGCTGCTACCCCTCACACTTGTCTACCACAGCTAACGGCAGGAGGGTTCATTCTTTTGCGACAGTGATTATTCTTGTCTACTCTCACCTGGACTACATAGCCTCCTGCCCCAATCACTAAACTGAAAGCAAGCTGGAGGAGCTCAAAGAGCTGACACGCTAAACTGCCCTGACCAGCTCTATCGCCAAGCCTGCCACCTGTGACTCCCTAGGGACTCCAGCTGGCAGCCTAGCCTACACTCTTTCGGATGTCTCCATCCTGGATTTGGCCCCCACTTTCTACCTGACCACCTGATTCATAAACTTGCTGCTTATTTGAAATTAGTTCTATTCTCCTCTGGACTTTGGCATCCCAGTCCCAGGAGGGTAAAAGCTGCATAGCTCCTGCAAATAAGGAAGCAAGATCAGGCATTCAGGGTACTAAATAATCAAATTGTGACCATTTATTAAAGTCTACTACGTGCCAGGCATTTTACATACACCTCCTGCCACTATAATATCCCTTCAAGGTGCTCATTTTAGGGATGAAGAAACTGAGTCCCAGAAGTCATAAGTTACCTTGCTCAGGGTCACAAAGTACCTTAATGATGGACCAGAATAAAACCCAAGTCTGTCTGATTTTCTCCACTGAATCGGCTTCCTCCCTATAGCCCCTGCTCCACTTGATAGTGCAGGTACCTGTCTTTATTTTGTTCCCATCAGCCTATGAATTTCCCAAGGCTTTACTCTTAGCTCTACAGAGTGCCTTACACAGGCCTGGCACTTTGTAGCAGCACAATTAAATAACTGCTGAATTGAATATCTGCTATGGCCCCATTCAAAGAAAGGAGCCTCATGAACCCATCCCTGGGCCAGTGTTCACAGAGCTTCATCTTTTCCTTCATCTGGTTGCTTTCTTCCATTTTCTTTTTTTTCTTCTTCTTCTTCTTTTTTCCTTTCAGCATTTGATCTGACTCTTCTGGAAACTTCTCTTATTTATCTAATGCATCAAGTAAATGATTTCCTTCGTAGCTGGGCTAGGCTAGGACCCAAGGAGACAGACAGCTTACCATAGCCTTCCCGATCAAAGCTAAAATTTCTTTGAGGTTCACATGTACATCTACATGATAGTCAATTTCTCTTTGCTTCCAACCCCACAAAAAAGTAGAAGGAATGCTCTTTCTTACTTTCATCCTATCCTCCTCTAGATCCCCTCTCCTATGACAACCTAAAACATAACAATGTTCTCTTTTATTTCTCCTGCCAAGACAATCTATTATGTTCATGTTAAGCCGATTTCACCTAAATAGAAATAATGGAGCAATATAGGATAGAAGACAACAAAGAACGCCCTGGAATTTACTCTGGACTTCCTCCTTATGGTGATCCTAGGACCCTATATCCCTAGCGTAGTTAGTGTGACAAAAAACATGGACTCTGGAGTTAGGTATTGGTTCAAATCTGAATGTAACTGCTAGCTCTGTGCCCCTGGGCACAGATTTAAATTTAACAAATTAAATTTGTTAATTTCTCTTGAGATTCTAGTTCTGTACTAAAAAGATAAGAATAATACTATCTACCTAGATTTGTTTGAAGAATAAATGAGATAACACGTATAAAGAACCAGGCCCTAATCCTGGCACACAGAGTAAGCAATCAAGAAATAGTTATTCCCTTCTCCCCACTTCCATGTAAGCTCCAATACTCACAGGCTAGAGGCGAGATGAATTGTTAACAAAAGGTAGAGTGGTATAATAAGGTATAATAAGAAGATTCCTGATGCAAGAAAAGGGCATCTTGTTACCACAGAGTTGTTTAAATAATCAGAGCAAAACCAAAACAGAAACCATTATTCTTAACTCTGGAGATTAAAGAGTACAGACTGTTCAGGTTATCACAAGTTCCAACATGAGGCAATAATAAAAGGCTTTCATCTCATCTTTATTCCTGACTTGATCATTATCAAACGTTTACATTTTCAGAAATGGCCTTTCCTGAATCACCTGAAAAGAAGTAAACATTCATCAACAAAGACACCACGTGCCAAAAAGCAGTGATGAGTTAATGCTGTGGGAAGAATATAACTTGCTTCCTAGAAACTTTGGGAATGTGGGGAAGCTGGAAGGAGGAGATGAGGAGGACTGAGAAAAGAAAGGGGAAAAACTCAATTTGGGGGGGAAAGGCCTATATCTAAATTTTTATACATCACTATCAAATGATTCTGAATCAAAATCTGCTACTTCAAAAAACTTCTCATTAATCTACTGGCTCTATAAGTATTCATATTAAAGTTGACCTCTGATACTTTGGAATTGGTATTTATATATTTGACAATCCTAAATACTGATTTTTTAAAATCTTAAGCAATTCTCCATCTGCCTAATATTCAGATCATAGTACTACCAATTATTAATTCACTGAGACCTGCTGTGGCAGACACAGCCAGGAAAGAAACAGAAGAAAGAGACAAAGCAAGAGTGTCCTGCAGACAGGGGTCTAGTTAGAATACCACAAGCCTGGCTGGCAAGTGCTGGATAGTGCCACTTCACCTGCTCTGATCCACGCCTGACCTTCCAAAGATCAGACAAGTACAACCTACCTCTCCGAGACCTACACAGCCATGGACATATTTACCAGCCTCATACGATTAGAAATCCATCCTACAAACATATACTAAAAGTGCCCTCCATGTAGCAGCTCCATGGCTGCGGACAAGAGTCTGAAGGAACAGGCTGTCTCCATCTCCCCCTGCAGCGGACCTGTCTGTTCACAGGTGTAGCCAGGTAGCTCTGCCTCTTAAATTAGACCCTGCCTTCCATATTCCATGTGTAAAATATGTCAACCAATATCAAAACCTATGAACTAAGACAGTTTGACTTTTACTGCGATTTCCTAATACACACAATTTCTGCCAAATAATTGAGGCAGGGCCTCTGAGTACATTCTTCCTACAGTGACCAGGGACACCCCATCTCCACTCCACACACAGCAGCTGCTAGGGACCCTTTTCTCATCTTTCTCACCAGGCACATAAAGCAGAGCTATGTTGCCTCTTCATCTATCTTCCAGAGCTCCTATCTGAACAAAGGGAAACAGAGAGGTGACACAGGGTTAACTAGAAAGCATTTAACTGTGGACTCTGACATTTGCAAAATTCTATAATGTGGGGCAAGTTACTCTCAGAACTCTCAGAACCTTAGCTTCCTCATCTGTAAAATGGTGATTAGAATACCACCCTTACAGGATTGATGTGAGAATTAAATTATATAATTTATTTATATAACAATGTTAAATATAATTATATGTTAAATTACATAACTACATTATAGACTTAATAGGACAACCGATCATTTTCAAAAGGTTAATCAGCATACAGTAGACATCCAATAGGGGTAAAAGTCAAAATGCTAAGGCATACCAGGGACTAATACTGGCAAAAAGCAAAAAGAAGAAAGGGGTTTTGGCAGTTGTTGCTTCTCCCCCATCTCTGTGGCTGCACACCAACTTATTCATCCAGAAAATCAAGGAGTCCTAAATATAGTAAAACCTTCCGGGTTTTGGTCATCCCAATTAGGCCTTAATTGTAATATGAGTAAGCAAGACTTGACCTAACCTCTACCATCTGTAGTGTATTAGTAACTCTCAGAGTATTTTCCTAGCTGGGTATTCATCCTTCCCATTATGAGACATTCAAGGCACTCTGCACTCAGGCACCAACCTACTTCTCTAGCACAGTCAGCCCCTGGTACCTGGGGATGTAGAACCCACAGATACAGAGGGCTGACCATGGGACTTGAGCATCTGCGGATTTTGGCATCCACGGCAGGTCCTGGAACCAACCCCCTGGAAATACTGAGGAAGGTCTGTTTCACCCTTGTGAAATACGTCTTGCTCTAGCTGTACTGGAGTTCCTACCAGCACCTCCCCAGCCTCCACCCAACATCTAGCCCCACACTTCTGCTCACGCAGTACTGCATGGCTGGAATACCCACCCTTCTCTTTCCCACCTCTCCAAATCCTACCCACTGGTCAAGTCCTGGCCTAAGTATCCTTTCCACTATGAAATCTCCCAAGCAACTCTGTGTGATTTTAGTTTCTGAGACTACCACAACCTTTATTACTGGTGCCAGTCTGGATAGATACCTTGTGACCTTTGAGTGATGACAGCTATTGAAAGCTCTTTTGAGGGAATGTGTTAAAAGGGCCTTGGCATTGCTATTATTAATGCCATATAAATGCCTAATGTTATTATAAATGCTATGTGATTCCTATATAAATGAAAGCCATTACTATTAATATAAACATTTCACACTTCTCCTCCTCCTTTGGTCTAATCTCATCACAGTAGCCAGGGTGGTCCTATTAAAACTAAATCAGATCATGTCACTCCTCTATTCAAAATCCTCCAACTCTCTTCCTATCTCTTAAAAGTTGTCCCTAATCTGCCCCCACCCCATTACCTCTACGGCCCCATCTCATTTCAGGCACTCCACTCCCACCTGCCACACTGGCCTCCTTGCTGGTTCTTGAACACACCAGGCACATTCCCACTTCAGGACCTTTCCACTTGCTCTTCCCTCAAGAAATCAGTATGGCATCTTTGATACTAATCTCCACCTCGGGGCTGAGTCCAAACTACTCAAGCATTTCCATCATTTTCTCCCCTACTTCTATTCCTTTTTCTTTTCTGCCTCTTAAAACACCTTAAAATGTGGGTAGAGGACTCCCATCAGAACTTTTAAAAAGATAATATATTTTATGTATTTCCTACACCTGGAAGAAGTTCCTTCAAATGTCATTAGTCTTCTGCAAAATAACTTTAGACCTAATGACCACATGACACAGTTTCACAGGACTTCCTCAGGGTGAATCAGAGAAGTCTAGTGGCAGAACTAGTATAGACAACTCTAGCTTAAAAACCGAGCACATGAAAACTGAGGTCATGAAAAGTGAACTATATATAAATAGCTAGCAGCAGTACCCATAACAAAACACACATTTTTTGGTTATATTCCATTTCGGTGCTCTTCTGTAAGGAATTATACTATAACCAAGGGCTAGTTAACCTCCTACATCCTATTTAAAAGTCCAAGTTATTCTAGTGAGATGCCAGTTATTTAACTCTAAAAAGCCTGGTAACTGTTACAGCAGCAGCAACCAACTGATAATACAAAACATGTCCTCTCTCTCTCCAAATGAGAGAACTACTAAGTAAAGGAAAAGCTCATGTCCTTACTTCAGGAGAAGCCTAGAACCAGAAGAGAGTCTGCTAGGATGGAATTATTCAGGAGGAGAAGTCTGGAACTAGGAAGCAGCACATCCTTTTAAGGAAACAGGCAAAGGAGTCCAAAATGAACGAATTGTAGATTCAGGCGCTGGGCAGAGATAGCTAGACCAAAGTCCTCAGAACCTAACTCTGGAGCTAGACTCTGAGCTGCACCATGGCCCACCCCAAAGACTGCATAGACTCTAGTTTGGTGTCAGAAGCTACAGTAAAATGGGTTGTGTTACACAAAAGGAGGCTGACTTAAGAGTTATATAACCAGTATGATGACATATCCTGAAGGGATATGAAAATAAATTCATTCATCTATTCACTATTTACTAGACTGCAGTTAAGAAAATGTGGAAGGCAATCAAGGATTGAATATTTACCAGCTGGGTAGTATGTGGCAAGTTTCTCAGCCCCTCTATGAAATGGAATATTCACAGCATCTGTCTCACAGGGCTGTTTTAAAGATTAAGTATGGAGTACTTAGGGCAATGCCTAAGCATAAAAAATATTGTCTGGTATTTTGTTATTATTATTACTGGTTGGATGCCTATTATGGACCAGGAACTGATAAATACTGACACAACTATAAATAAGACAAGTGATTTCTACCCTCAAATAGCTGAGAATCTAAGGTAACAATGGCTACATATGGTTTACTTAGGTTACATTACAACTAATCAGTCATTAACTGAATGATAATTCATTAGGGGGTGAGAACTTGGACTCTGGAGTCCAACCCATCTGGGTTAAAATCCTTTAATGACTTACTAGCTATGTGACGTTGGCAGAGCTATGAGTGAATGCACCATGTCTCTCTGGAGCACGATGCCTGGCACACAGAAACAGGCTCCATGCATGTCTTCAGAATGCATTCAACTCAAACTTTCTAAGCCTCAGCCCCCTCATTTATAAAACAGTGATAATAAAAGAACTTCAAAAGAGTGTTATGAAGAATTAGGCAATTCAACAAAGAAAGGACAGTATTTTCAACGAAAGGTACTGGAACAATTGGATATCTATATTAAAAAAACACATACACAGGAAAAAGAATCTTCATCCAGACCTCACACCACATACAAAAATTATTACAAAACAGGCTATATACCTAACTATAAAACCTAAAACTGTAAAACTTCTAGAAGAAAATATAAGGGAAAATCTTTGTGACCTTGGATTAGGCAAAGATTTCTTAGACACAACACTGAAAGCACAACCCATAAAAGAAAAAAAAACTGGTAAATTAAACTTCATCAAAAATTTTAAATTTTGCTCTTCAAAAGAGATTAAGAAAATGAAAAGCAAGGCAGGACTGAGAAAAACTACTTGCAAGTCACACATCTGATAAAGGACATGTATCCACAATATACTGATATAAGGAACTCTCAAAACTCATTAAGAAAACAACTCAAGTTTTTGAAATGAGCAAAATATTTGAATAGCCTTTTTACCAAAGAATACATACAGATGGCAAATAAGCACATGAAAAGATGCTCAACATCATTAGTCATTAGGGAAATTAAAACCACAATGAGACACCACTACAGATCTATTAGAATGTCTAGAATTTGAAAAACAGACAAAATGACTGATACCAAGGACCAGGATGCGGAACAATTAGAACTCTCATACATGGCTGGGGGTTATGCAAAATGGTACAGACACTTTCGAAAATAGTTTGGCAACTTCTAACAAAGTTAAATATACTTACCATACAGCCCAGAAATTCCACTCCTAAGTATTTACCCAAGTGAAATGAAAACTTATGTTCATACACAAACTTCTAAACAAATGTTTTAGCAGCTAACACAAAACACCTAAAAACTGATAACTATGCAAATAACTTCCAGTTGATGAATGGATAAACAAACTGTGATGTATCCATGATGGAATACTACTCAGCAGTAAAATGGTACAAACTACTGATACATGCACACCACAGAATCTCACATGCAACATGGAATCTCACATGCAGTATGTTAAGCGAAAGAAGTCAGACCAAGAGCTACATAACATTATGTATCATTATATGACATTCTGGACACCATATGGATAGAAAACAGATCTTTGTAAGGGGAGAGAGGTTCAATGCAAACTGACATAGGGAGATTTTGGGGGGTAATACAATTATTTTATACCTTGAATATGGTGGTTTCATAACTGTAATAGTTGGTTACATAACTGTATGCATTTGTCAAAACTTGCAGAACTGCACAGGAAAAGGAGGGCATTTTACTGTATTTAAATGTGTTAATTTTTTTTTTTTTTTTAATGGAAGGGGGAAAAGAAAGAATCACAGACAAAGATAAGCTCCGGAGAGTCTACAAATTCTAGCCCGGACAGTTATGGGGATGATGATGTCATTATCTGGAGAGGATACGTTACTCGGGCCAAAGCCACAGGCCAGAGCCCAACCTCTGATGAAAGTACAGAAGCGTGTTCTGTCACCACCCTTCACTATTCATTCCCCACTTGCTCTGTTGCTTTTTTGGGCTTGGGTGAACATGCACTAATTGGCCACTGGAAAAAGGCACTTAGGGGAGTTAGAGACAGCCAGGCTCTCCACAGAGCCCTACTGAAAAAAGAAAAAAAAAAAAAGCCTTCATAAATCATAGTATCAAATTTGAATGGAGCCTGAGAAGCTACCAATGCAAACCTCCTGCTTCCTGGAATTGAATCATATCAGAGGGGGCTATTTAAACTTTTCTTAAAACAGCAAAGAAACCAGGCAGGGTGAAGGGGAGCTAGATGCATCTGAGTTTATCAGAGAATCAGAGAATCCTTTAAGAGTACAGTTTAATTAGTGATTTCCTTCAAAGTGCAATCAGCCAAGGAGGGACTGACACCGTGTCCAATCAAAGTGAAATCTAATAAGTAGCCAATTTAAGTTTGGTTTTCACATTTAAAAAAGAAGTAATGTTCACAACCTATGAGTCTGCTTATTAACTAGTGGAAGATAAGTCAAAAAAACAATAAAACCATAATTTTCATTTTAAAGAGAAAAAGTGAAAGAAAAAAAAGGCAACATATACTTTCCTTTACAAATGCTGTAAAGCATGTTGTAATGGAAAGAGTATTTGAAACAGAAGGTCACCTGGATTTTAATCCCAACTCTGCAAATAATTTGAATGCTGACTGGTGACTAAGTATACCACTTATTGTCCTTAATCTTATAATGAAACAGAGATTAAAGCGATATGGCATGTAGGGCTTCCCTGGTGGCGCAGTGGTTGAGAGTCCGCCTGCCGATGCAGGGGACACGGGTTCGTGCCCCTGTCTGGGAGGATCCCACATGCCGCAAAGCGGCTGGGCCTGTGAGCCATGGCCGCTGAGCCTGCGCGTCCGGAGCCTGTGCTCCACAAAGGGAGAGGCCACAACAGTGAGAGGCCCGCGTACGGGGAAAAAAAAAAAAAAAAAAAGATACGGCATGTAAAATTTATTACAACAAAATGTGAAAGCAATTAGGAATTATTAAAAATACTACAGAGGGGAAGAGCACCAATGACATCATTATCAACTAACCTTGCCAGCAAAACAGTACTGTTTAACCAGAACTATAATGCACTACTTAACAGAAAAAGAAATTCCACTGGAAGAATTTTCAAGATGTTACGTATGTTAGGCTGACATACGTTGTAACATTCCAGCACACTCAGGCACTTCGAAGTTTTTTTAAGTAGCCTGAAACGTGAAAAAAAAAAAAAAAGTATTTCTTATAAGCTACTATAAGAGATTTGAACTTCAGATATCTGAAAATGAAAACAGCAGCTTTTATTTCATTTTGACTATCAAGTTCTCACTTGAAGGGGACAAAAAGAAAATCAAGGCATCTCTGAATCGGGTCTATAACATGTCATAATGATTCTTTAATCTAGATTTTTAGAAATGAAGGAAACTCAGGCCACATCCAAAGTCAAAACTGGTTCACCATGTTGATCCTTATATCCTGGTCCTTCTTCACAGCTATTAATGAAAGAAACTGATATTTACTAAGCATAGATGTGAAGCAATGAATCAGGTACTTTACATTCACTGGATTATTTCATTCCAACAACTCTAAAGAGGTAGGTATTTCTATCCCAAACACATAAGAAAACTGAAGCTCAGAAAAGATAAACTCATTCAAAATCACACAGGTAGCAAGCATCAGAACTGTGACTCTGACCAAGATCTGAGACTCAGCTACTCATCTTCCTTCTATAACATGCAATCCTCAGGTATACTTACATACCCATCCTCTCACCAACTCCTACCCCACAAATAAAAAATGATTTTCCCTCTAAAAGACAAACAACAATAGTGGCAAATAAATGTCAGGGAAGGGGAAACAATGAATTACTAACCTATTAATAATATTAGTATGGAATATTAAATTCTCATATTGATTCATAAGAAAGGTAGAATAAGTATTATCATTTGTTTACATTTGAAAGGTAGAATAGGTATCATTTGTTTACAATTACTAACCTATTAATAATATTAGTATTGAATATTAAATTCTCATATTGATTCATAAGGAAGATAGAATAGGTATTATCATTTGTTTACATCTGAAGAAATAAAAGCTCAAGAGAAGTTATATACTTTCTTGTAAATTAAAAAAAAAAGATACTACCATATTCTAGAAAAGAGCTTTATAGTTTCCAAAGTGTTTTTTTACCAATCCATACAGCAATATACAGCAATCCAATCAAGCAAATATTTATTAAGCAATGACCAGGATTCATTCTAGGAGCTTGGGAAACGTGAGTGAAGAATACAGGCAGAGATCCATACCCTCATGGAACTTACATTATAGCAGGGGAGATAGAAAATAGGTAATATATATAAATAGAAATAGAAAAGTAGAATAAGAGGGTTTGGGAGTATCAGAAGAGGAAGAGCAGGCTGCAATTTTAAATAAGGTGGTTGGGATAGACCTCCTTGAATAGGTAACATTTGAGCAAAAATTTATAGGCATAAAGGAATTAGCCATGCAAAGTATCTGGCAGTATAATGTTCCAGGTAGAGGAAATAGCCTGTCCAAGCACCTGAAGAGAGAGCATGCCCTGTATTCTAAAGGAACAGCAAAGAGGTCTGTGTAGATGAAGTGAGGTGAGGGAGAAGAGACGCATGAGTTGAACTTGGAGGACAAGAGGGGGATAGATCTTGTAGGGCCTTGTTAGGACTCAGGGACCTGGAGAGACATGGGGGAAGGGGAGTAAAAAGAAGAGTGACATGTTCTGACTTACCTTTTACAAGGAATATACTGTCAACTCTTGAGAACTGACTAGGGGTGGGATGGGGGGATGAGTTAAACCAGGGATACAAGTACAGAAGACTAGTCAGTAATCTAGGCAAAAGATGTAGCTTAGATGATGATGGAAGTTACGCAGATGGTGAAAAGTGATATTCTGAAGGCAGAACCAACAGAATTTGCTAACAAACTGGATACCGGGTATAAGATGGAAGAGTCAAGGATGACTCCAAGGCTTTTGAACTGAGAGACTAGAAGGATAGAGGCTCCTGGGATGCAGAGGCTGTGGAGGTGGAAGAGACTTTGGAGAAAATAAAGGAGTTCAGTTTTTGATATGTCAGCCAGAGATGTCAAGTGGGCTACTACATATAAAAGTCTGAGTTCAGGACAGAGGTCTTTAAAATTTGAGAATTTTAAAGCATATAAATTGTGTTTAAAAGCATGAAATTCAAAATTCTCAAACTGAAAAAGATCTTTCATGCAAGTCACCCTCATCACTGTTGAAGATAAAGTCTAAAGAAATGCAGTGATATGTCCAAGGTTAGACGCATATAAAGCAACTCTAACAGAGCTGGTATTCTTTAGCCTGGAATTTTCTTGAGAACACTGCATTGACATCTAGCACAATAAATAAAGGATTATTCTTTGAAGACTAAATAAAAGGGGTTCAACTTCCAGAAAAGACTCCCCAAAAACTGTGGATAAAATATGGAACCACTGTCTCCCCCTTTTCTTAAAAAGCATTATTGAAAGACATGAAATGTATAGTTTAAAGACAGCCTCTTCAATAAGTGGTGCTGGGAAAACTGGACAGCTACATGTAAAAGAATGAAATTAGAACACTCCCTAACACCATACACAAAAATAAACTCAAAATGGATTAAAGACCTAAATGTAAGACTAGACACCATAAAACTCTTAGAGGAAAACACAGGAAAAACACTCTTTGACATAAACCACAGCAAGACCTTTTTTGACCCACCTCCTAGAATAATGAAAATAAAAACAAAAATAAACAAATGGAACCTAATGAAACTTAAAAGCTTTTGCACAGCAAAGGAAACCATAAACAAGAGGAAAAGCCAACCCAGAATGGGAGAAAATATTTGCAAATGAAGCAACAGACAAAGGATTAATCTCCAAAATATACAAACAGCTCATGCAGCTCAATATCAAGAAAACAAACAACCCAATCAAAAAAGGGTGGAAGACTTAAACAGACATTTCACCGAAGAAGACATACAGATGGCCAAGAGGCACATGAAAAGATGTTCAACATCACTAATTATTAGAGAAATGCAAATCAAAATTACAATGGGGTATCACCTCACACCAGTCAGAATGGCCATCATCAAAAAATCTACAAACAATAAATGCTGGAGAGGGTGTGGAGAAAAGGGAACCCTCTTGCCTTGTTGGTGGGAATGTAAATTGACATAGCCACTATGGAGAACAGTATGGAGGTTCCTTAAAAAACTAAAAATAGAACTACCATGTAACCCAGCAATCCCACTACTAGGCATATACCCTGAGAAAATCATAATTCAAAAGGACACATGTACCCCAGTGTTCACTGCAGCACTATTTACAATAGCCAGTTCATGGAAACAACCTAAATGTCCAATGACAGATGAATGGATAAAGAAGATGTGGTACATATATACAATGGAATATTACTCAGCCATAAAAAAGGAACGAAACTGGGTCATTTGTAGAGATGTGGATGGTCCTAGAGTCTGTCATACAGAGTGAAGTAAGTCAGAAAGAGAAAAATATCATATATTAACACATATATGCAGAATCTAGAAAAATGGTACAGAGGTACACATGAACCTATTTTCAGGGCAGGAATAGAGATGTAGAGAAGGGACATTTTGACACAACAGGGGGAAAGGAAGGGTGGGACAAACTGGGAGATTAGGACTGACATATAAACACTACCGTGGGTAAAACAGATAGCTAGTGGGAACATGCTATAAAGCACAGGAAGCTCAGCTCGGTGCTCTGTGACGACCTAGATGGGGTGGGGTGGGAGGGAGGGGATATATGTATACATATAGCTGATTCATTTCACTGTACAGCAGAAACTAATACAACATTGTAAAGCAATTATACTCCAATAAAAAAATTTTAATAAATATATATATATAGTACATTGTAGGCACTCCATAAATGTTTGTCTAATAATAAATGAACAAATTTGCTGTGAAACAGTCTAAGCTTACTGTGACTATTTGACAATCCAAATCCACTCATCAAAGTGGTTACGTTAAATATTTTTACTTACCTGATATTTAAGCCAATGAAGTTTGTCCATGTGAAAATGTAATCTCCACCAAAGACCATTCCGATATAAGTTATTAATATATTCTAAAAAGAAAAATAGCAATATACTGTTTCATAGGTTTAACTGAACTTTTTCAATATTCATATAAACTCATCCATACAAAGACCCAAACATATATCCTTAAAATACAAAAACAAATAAACAGAAAATAACAAAAACCCAACGACCCTAAAATGAGTGTAGTATGAGCATGAACATTGACTAATTAAAAAACAATGACATCAGTCTCTTCCCAGTCTCTCCCTGGAAGCTAAATGCTTTCACCAATACTGGAGATTATCAAACTTTCCCTGCCCTGTGGCACACGCTGACATTATCAATCTAGATAGAAAAGCACTGCTGTTACTCGGGGCAGAAAACACCAAGGCACGTTTAGCAGTCTCAGAGAAGAGTGCTTTTTTCCTCCCGTAGAGGTAGCAGTTGACTTTCCGGGGGAGAGTGAAGAAGGAAAATCTGCTTACATGCAAGCATCTTTCCCTCTTTCTTGAAAAGGAAAAAAGGGATGGTGGGGAATTTACCAACTCAAAGACTGTTTCTAGAGCAATCTTCCTTGGCACCTTAAAAAACCACAGGGGAAGTCATCTCAAAGTAGCGTACCTAAAATCACCTCTCCCAACTCCCTTAAACTCCCAGGTGTAAACATCTTCTGCTTATCTCACTCCCTTTTTGGCTTGTGAGATCTTAGTTCTTAGACCAGGGATAGAACTGGGCCCAGGGCAGTGAAAGCGTCTGGCTCCCTTTTAATTATCCTCAGACCGTAAAGGTAAAATAAAGTTTTCCAGGGCTTCCCTAGTGGCGCAGTGGTTGAGAGTCTGCCTGCTGATGCAGGGGACACGGGTTCATGCCCCGGTCCGGGAAGATCCCACATGCCGCGGAGCAGCTAGGCCCGTGAGCCATGGTCGCTGAGCCTACGCGTCCGGAGCCTGTGCTCAGCAACGGGAGAGGCCACAACAGTGAGAGGCCAGCGTACCGCAAAAAAAAAAAAAAAAAAAAAAAAGTTTTCCAAAGTTTCATCTCTTATTCAGTTCTTCCCTAACCTCTCTTCTTTCACATTAAGTCACTGCCTCCCTCTGTGCTATTACAACTGCCAGAAACGGTAAATGTCACAAATATTTTTAGTACCTGGGCTCTCTCCGATTAGACCTGTGAAGCAGAAAGTATAGTGCCATAGTGTTTTTAAGAAGCCAAAAACAAACTTCAAAATTATGTTTTTAAAATATTGTCAAAATTATGTCAGCCTCTTCTAGGTCTAAGAATGGAGACAGAAAGTTACTTTAGAGCAGATTTTCTTATTATTTGAGAGGAAAAAAATAAAATTAAATACCATGTAACAGTAAACAAGGCTGGTAGGCAACTTGGGGAAAATGTGTAACAGGACCTCTTGGAATACAGAGATCCAGGAAAAAGATTAATTTGCATAAACTGCCCAAGGAACTTCAGAAAGGGAAAGGACAGAGAACGCAACCCTTGTTGCTCAAAATCAGTCAGAAGTTAGAAAAACTTTCTTTTTTAATATTTATTTATTTATTTGGCTGTGCCAGGTCTTAGTTTTGGCATGCTGGATCTTTAGTTGCGGCATATGGGATCTAGTTCCCTGACCAGGGATCGAACCCCGGCCCCCTGAATTGGGAGTGCGGAGTCTTAGCCACTGGACCATCAGGGAAGCCCCAGAAGTTAGAAAAACTTCAAGTATATATTAGGGTATCCTAACCAAGGTTTTCTATCAGAAAAGACACTCATGCTCCCAAAGGAGAACTTACCAGGAAGCACAGAAGAGTCTGCGCTGGTAGCTCAGAACTAAGACTGCAATCTCAGCCTTTAGTATACCTGAGACTCAGCTGGAAACCCTGATGATTTCCACGCCCTACTTTAGAGATTCTGATTCAATACATCTGAGGTGAGCCTAGGAATTTCCATGTTAAACTAGCTCTCCTAAGTAATTTTCCCACCACACACAGGAGAAACAAGGAATGCTGACCCAAGGGTTTATGGGGTTAGGATCCTCAAGCACAGAAGGAAGCTTGAAGCCTGCTGGGGAACATTAACTGAGCTACAAGGGTTGTAACTGGGAGGCTAATGAAAGAAGCTCCACTGTGGCCTGAGACACTCCAAACCAGCAAGGACATCAGGGTACTCCCATCTGTCTGAAGGTATAAGACGTCCTTTAATAGCAATACCACATGGCCGTGAGAAGCAACAGCAATTATAAACCACAGCTGACCCTTGAACAAAGCAGGGGTTAGGGGTGCAGTGGAAAATCTGACTGTAACTTATGGATGGCCCTCCTTACCTGTGATTCAGCATCTGTGGATTCAACAACCACAGATGGTGTAGTACTGTAATATTTACTACTGAAAAAAATCTGAGTATTAAGTGGACCAGAGCAGTTTAAACCTGCATTGTTTAAGGGTCAACTATAATCAGAAAATCCATTTTTTCCCCTCCCTCTAGAGTGTGGAAGTAAAACTGCTCCCTTTGCACTAAGTTCATACAGTTCTGTGGGGAGGAGGAAATATCAAAAGAAAAGTACTGGACTTTATGTTAGTGAGAGCATGACTGTATTTGTACCCCATGCTAATGATGATAAAGAACGGACACTAAGAAATTCTAAGCAAATAGGTTTAGTTATCTGCTAAATAACTTTCCCTCACCATCCTTCTTCTTGGTTAAAAACATGGCACCAACTGTTCTGTCTCTCATGTTCTTACTGTTTTTATTCTGAAAAGGCAAGTCATCTACTTTGCTCTTGAAGCACTCACTTTACAAAAACCGCAACAGGGCTGAGAGCTAATTTGGGAGCTGAAACTGTCTCAGCCAGGCCAGGCCTTTGAATGCCTATCTCTAGCTTTCAAAGGAAGTCACACAACTGACTTGTTATAGTTTAATTTAGAATTCTATTCACACCAAACACTCCAAATCCATGATTTGAAGATACAGACCTTCTGAAGCTTTAACCCAAATCTAGTTTCTAAAATGAGGCCAGGCAGACGCAACTCCATTGGGGTGTAAAGGGAAACATAGCAGAACAGTACAAACTTTGCCTCTGCAACCCCTTCCCTCGCTATTGACAAATGGGGCACCAGACAGTAAGTTCCAAAGGCAACTGCACTCTTTCCTCCAAATGATCCAGGACCTACCTCTATCTTGCTTTCTTTAGAAAGCAAGCCTACCTCACTATTTCTTTTGGAATTAGGGATGCTGGGGCCTCTTCGATCTTAAAGCACCAGAATCACAAAGTCAGATGAAAGAGGCCTCAGGCTTCAAGTCACTAACTGCAGCTCAATATTCAAGTCAGCTTGGCTCTCCTGGCTGAAGACAAATGAGCCTCCCTCAAATAAAATGGATCAGGAGGAAATGACATCACTGGAAATGTCAGACACGGCTTTTAAAAGTGGGCCATTTAAGGTTTGGCTCACGCTTAGGAAAACTCCCTTGATTCGCTTTTGGCAGGCATCCTTTTCCTACAGAACAGCCAGAACTCAGCGAGGTAGAGAACAATTCTCATTGGGAGTTAAAGGGACAAACCTATCAGTACCAAGCTAGTCATCTGCTCTGTGAGAAACAGGGCTGACTCTCCTTCCTCTGCTCTGAGATGACACATTCTCTTTTTCCCATACTCCTCAGACCTAAGTTGCCTGAAAGTAGAGATGATGCTTTCCCTGAGTTCTTAAGGATTGTTCTAGAAACCACCCCACAGGTCGTCAAACTACCAAGGCAACACATAAGGAAGTAAGAATGATGGGGCTTAAGGCCACAGCCAGACTTATCTTAGAGGAACACTTTTCAGATAAAGAAGGTACCCAAAAGAGAACAGTATGTTTTCAACTCACCTTAATACAGCCAACTATTGTAGTTGTAAGAGCAGAATTATACTGAGTGCAGAGTACTGTGGCATACATCAAGATAAATCTGGAAAAAAGAAGGAAAAGGTATCTTGTAAGTAAGATTCAACTGCTGTTTTTATAATAACCTCTAGCCAAGAGAAACAGTGTTGGCCATGCCAGTACATTCTACTAGTCACTGACTGACTGTGAGCGTTCCCTACTTCACTGCTGCTTTATACTGCAGCTTCACATTTTTTTTTAATTTCATTAAAGAGAAACACATGTACATTTAACGATCAGGTGCTTTTCCCAGCTACCGCACCAAAACCTTGAAACCACCATTCACAATCATGAGTACTCTTTTTTAGATCATAGTCCTAATTCACCTAACCCAGACAGAAAGCTCAGGACTCACAGACCCTGGCTCAGGTGTGCATGTCACATGAGGCCAATATGATTCCAGACCAGGGTGAAGGCAAGAGAGATTCTTAAGGATGGAAGAAGAGCAAATGAGAACTACTTTAAGAAGGGATAGCATTCACTTAACAACAAAGTGGCAGCAGTCGGCAGCCCCAGAGTTTACAGTGAGGCTTCGAAGCCTGACTCAGTACCAAGGTATCATGTCAACTTGATTTTGAAGCATCCAATCACTATGTACCTCGCCTGTGCCAGATCCGGTCACAAGTATCAAGTGAAATGACTGGTTGAGGGAAAAAAGCATTAGGGATATTTGGAGGTGAAGAGAAGAGGCAGATAACAGCACATTTGCAGATACGCTCTTGCCTTCTACAACCTGGCAGGGAGAAGTCAGCCCTAAATTCAAAGGCTGCCACTGCTACCTACTAATTCTGCAAACTTAGACAGTTTACTTGAATTCTGGGCCTGCTTTCTCATAGGTAAGGGGACAACAATATCTGTCAAATGGTCAATGTAGAAATAAAATTAAATGCATGCTGAAATATAATGGTGCTTATCACATACTAGCTTATTGGGTAAATATTAGTTTTTTTCCTTCATCCTTCTAAGCATGACTTTGAGATCAGTTTGGTAGCCCTGAGGGCACATTCCCAAGGGTGGTGAAACCACTTGAATCTGGAGGTGTATCTTAAGCTGAGACACTCAAGAGACAGAACAGGATACTAGGGAATGAGGCAAAAAGACGCTAGAACAAATCTGCCTCGGGAAAACTATTTGTCAACAAGGCAGCAAAGGCTTACCCCATCACACAAGAGAGGGTGAACTGCAGAAGAAAGAGGGTGTCGGCCCAGCCTTCAAAATCCATTGCCTGTAATACACAAGAAAGCCCCAGACTTTAGAGCAGGCTCTCAACATCAGCCATTCCACTCATTAACCCAACTCCTGTGCACTTGCTCCCGCCACACTCTGCCACATACATACATTTCCCTGCATCGCTCCAAGCATAGAGAGTGACGTTCAAGAATGTCATATACATGGAGCTGAATCAACAAGCAGTTTTGTAAGGTTTTCTCCTTTCCAAAATATGTAAGGTGAGGGAGATTTTGTACTTCTCCCTGTCGGTACAAGGAAACTGATATTTGCTTGAAGGCACAAGCCATGTCCTACTAATCTCAGCAGTTCTCCCAGATGGCTGGTATTAAATACAGGCTTTCTCAAACCTTGAAACATTTCTTCCCTGTAACGTGCGAAAGCTCAAGTACAGCCTTAGTTACACAAATTCAGCGGAGGTCTGTCCAGAAAGAATTATTTTAAAACAGTTGATTTTGTAAAAGCAAGATTTCTGTTGTTCTGTTTGTTTTGAAGCCAAAAGCAAAGGAATGAATAGAAATGACAGGTGCATTGATCATCTCATTTCTCATCCAATAGGGAGGGTTTGTCTCTCAAGTACAAAATTTCTCTTGCAATATGAGTTTGTCAGGCAAATATGAGAAACACTCCACTTTTTCTCTCTCTGCCAACCTGTACAGCTTCAACTCTTACCACTTCAACATAAATCTCACAGCTCCAGGGCTCCAGCAATACCGGGCTCCTTGTGGTTTATAAAACATAACCTGCAGTTTCAAACTCACATGGCTTCGCCTGGAATACCCTTCCCCTCTACATTCAGCTGACTCCTGCTCACCCATCAAACTAGAAGCCAAGCAGCTCCTTCATGGGGCTTTCCCGGATCAAGAACTCCTTCCTTTGTGCCTCAGCAGTACTTCTCTTTAGTGCTCTTATCTCGCTGAACTGCAAATCTTTCTACACCACGTCTACAAACTGTGAGCTCCCTGGTGGGAGGAACCACATCAAATTAACTGAATCACATTCCAAACACAGCATTTGACAGACAGTAGACATTCAATTCGTTTATGGTTCTTTGTTGAGGCATAACATATAAAAAATAAAATTCACCAATTTTAAGTGTGTAATTCAATGAGTCTTGAAAAATATATAGTCATGAAACCACCATTACAGTCATGATAAAGAAATTTCGGCCTAAAACCATGAAACCTAGAAGAGAACCCAGGAAAAAGCTCTTTACCACCGGTCTTGACAATAATTTTTTGGCTATGACACTAAAAGCACAAAAAACAAAAGCAAAGATAAGAGGGACTACATCAAACTAAAAGGTTTCTGCACAGCACAGCAAAAGAAACCATCAACAAAATGAGAAGGCAACCTACGGAATGGGAAAAAAATATTTGTAAACCAGGTATCTGATAATAGGTGAATAGCCAAAGTATATAAGGAACTCATATAACAGCAAAAAACAAAACAAAAAAATAAACCAAGCAACCCAATTAAAAAATGGGCAAAGGAAGTGAGTAGACATTTCCCCCAAAAGGAGGCACAAATGGACAACAGGTACATGAAAAGGTGCTCAACATCACTAATCAAAGTGATTTGATCACTTTGCATCTAAGATGCAAATCAAAACCACAGTAAGCACCCCACACCTGTTAGAATAGCTGTCATCAAAAAGACAAGAGATAACAAGTGCTGGAGAGGGTGTGGAGGAAAGGGAACACTTGTGCACTGCGGGTGGAAATGTAAATTTGTACAGCCAAGATGGAAAACACACACACAAAGACACACACACAATGAGCATTATTTAGCCATGAGAAAGGAAATCCTGCTTTTTGCAACAACGTAAATGGACCTTGAGGGCATTATGCAAAGTGAGATAAATCAGACAGAGAAAGACAGACACGGTCTGATCTCACTTACACGTAAAATCTAAAAAAGCCGAATTCACAGAAACAGAGGGTGAATGGTGGTTGCCAGAGGTTGGGGCGTGGGGGAAATGGTGAGAGGTTGGTTTTACAACTTATAAGATGCATAAATTCTAGGGATCTAACGTATAAGCATGGTATTATAGTTAACAACACTATATTATATACTTGAAAATTACTAAGAGAGTAAATCTTAAGTGTTCTCACCACAAAAAAAAAAAAAAAGGCAGTTATGTGAGGTGATGGCAGGGTTAACTAATGCTACTGTGGTAATCATTTCCTAATACATAACTATAACAAATCAACCATTGTACAACTTAAACTTACACAATATTAAATGTCCATTGTATCTCAGTAAAGCTGGAAAGAAAGAAATATTTACCACCCTAGAAAGTTCCCTCCTGCCCCTTTGCAATCAATCCTCTCTCCCATTTACAGCCCCTGGGAACCTCTGATCTACTTTCTTACTAGAGTTTTACCATTCAGTAATTTCATATAAATGAGAGATTGTACAGTATGTACTCTTTTGTATCTGGCTTCTTTCACTTGACATAATGCGGATGGCTTGGTTCTTTCAGTAAATGCATCTTTAATTTTATAATGAACTGTCCAACTGTTTTCCAAAGTAGCTATAACATTTTGTATTCCCACCGGCACTGCTATGAGAGTTCCCGCTGCTCTACATTCATACATACATTTGGAATTGTTTCAGACCATCCAAGTGATTAAATAAATGGTAGCTCATTATAATTTTAATTTTTTTTAGGTCATGAATCAATTTATTGATCACAAATAGCATTCAAAAATAAAATAGAACAAAATAGAAAACAGGGTGAATTCCGTGTAACAAGAAATATTTTTTCATGAAATTTTGCCTCATTTATGTGTGCATGGGAGTGTGTACTGAATCACAATATAATTATTATTTCTAACTGTATGTAGAAGTCAAACATTTTGAGAAATATTGGTCTAGGGGATCAAATGTTATTTTTAGGGTTAAATGTTTAAAATATTTATACACTGACATGAAAATTGTAGTTTATACCTGGTTGAAGCATGGCAAGACTCACACAGATAAACCAGAGTAAAAAATATTACAGACCTAATACTTTTTTTTTTTTTTTTTTTTTTGGCTGCGTCGGGTCTTAGTTGCAGCACATGGGATCTTCGTTGAGGCATGCGGGCTTCTCTCTATTTGCGGCGTGCAGGTTTTTCTCTCTCTAGTTGTGGTGCGCGGACTCCAGGGCAAGTGGGCTCTGAAGTTGTGGCACTCGGGCTCCAGAGCGCATGGGCTCTGTAGTTTGCGGCACGCAGGCTTAGTTGCCCTGCGGCATGTGGGATCTTAGTTCCCCAACGAACGATGGAACCCAAGTCCCCTGCGTTGGAAGGCAGATTCTTTACCACGGGACCACCAGGGAAGTCCCCAGACCTAATACTCTTGAAGAAATAGAATACATTCTATTTCACACACAGACACCAACATCTTTTGTCTTGAAACTTGTAGCACTTTCCTCTCTTATAAGTTCCATTTCTTCTTCTTTTTTAAAACCTTCATAAACTGATTACTGGCTTTGAAGTCAGACCTGCATCCAGATCCCAAATCCACCATTCCCTATGTGTATTATTGTAATTTTAATTTGCATTTCCCTAATCACTAATGAGGTTAAGCATCTTTTAATGTGCTTTTTGCCATCAGTACTTTTTTTTTTTTTTTTTTTTTTTTGCAGTACACGGGCCTCTCACTGTTGTGGCCTCTCCCGTTGAGGAGCACAGGCTCCAGACGCACAGGCTCAGCGGCCATGGCTCACGGGCCCAGCCACCCCGCGGCATGTGGGATCTTCCCGGACCGGGGTACGAACCCATGTCCCCTGCATCGGCAGGCGGACTCTCAACCACTGTGCCACCAGGGAAGCCCAGTACTGTTTCTTTAGTGAAGTGTCTGTGCAAATCTTTTCCAAATTTTATTCAAGTTGTCTTCTTACTACTGAGTTTTAAATTAACAGTTTTAAAAAATATATTCTAGATACAAGTCCTTAATCATATATATTGGGTTGGCCAAAAAGTTCCTTCGGTTTTTAAGTAAAAATAAAAGACACATTTTTCATTTTCACCAAGAACTTTACTGAACAACATATTCACCCTTTTGTTCCACTACCTTCTGCCATTTTTCAGGCAACTTCATAATTTCATCTTCCCAAACATTTCATCTTTTTGAGCAAAGAACTGTTCCAGGTGCCTTTTACAGTTTTCCAGGGAATTGAAATTTTTTCCATTGAGAGAATTTTCTAAAGACTGAAATAAATGGAAATCTGAAGGTGCAATGTCTGGTGAATACGGCGGATGAACCAGAACTTCCCAGCCAAGCCTTAACAGTTTTTGCCTGGTCATCAAAGAAACATGCGGCCTTGCGTGATCCTGATGGAAGATTATGCATTTTCTGTTGACTAATTCCAGACGCTTTTGTCAAGTGCTGCTTTCAGTTGGTCTGAGAGCAGTACTTGTTGGAATTAACTGACTAGTTTTCTGGAAGGAGTTCATAATAGAGGACTCCCTTCCAATCCCACCATATACACATCACCACCTTCTTTGGATGAAGACTGGCCTTTGGTATGGTTGGTGGTGATTCACTTCACTTGCCCCATGATCCCTTCCATTCCACATGATTGAACAGTATCCAATTTGCATCGCCCGTCACAATTTGTTTTAAAAACGGAACTTTTTTTACATTTAAGTAGAGAATTGCATGTGGAAATACGGTCCAGAAGGTTTTTTTCCACTTTAACTTATGTGGAACCCAAACATTGAAGTGATTAACATAACCACGCTGATGCAAATGATTTTCAACACTTGATTTGGATATTTTGAGTATGTTGGCTATCTCCCACGTGGTATAACGTTGACTGTTCTCAATTAATGCCTCGATTGATCACTATCAACTTCAACTGGTCAACCTGATCATGGAGCATCTTCCAGTAAGAAATCTCCAGTACGAAACTTCGCAAACCACATTTGACACGTTCGATCAGTCACAGCACCTTCTCCAAACACTGTACAAATCTTTTCGTGCGCTGCAGTCGCGTTTTTACCATTCTTGAAATAATAAAGCATAATGTGCCAAAAATGTTGCTTTCTTCCCATCTTCAATATTAAAATGACTAGACAAAAATTCACCAATTTTGATGTTTTTTTTTTTTAACGCACGCTGATATGACAGCTGTCATACAATCTAACAAAACAATCTAACAAAATTGTTTTGAATGAAGTTGAAGACAACTAAGCACTACTAGAGCCGTCTTACGGAAAAAACCTTTGTGAACTTTTTGGCCAACCCAATATATATGAATGCAATATATGCAATACATGATTATACAAGTATTTTCAGTCTGTGGCTTGCATTTTCTTAATAGTGTCTTTTGAAAAACAATTTTAATTTTGATGGAGTCTAAGATCAATTTTGTGTTTTACAATTCTTGCTTTTTATGACTTTTCTATGAAACCCAGTCTAAGCCCAAATCACGAAGATATTTTTCTGTGTTTTCTTCTAGTTTTATAGTTTTAGCTCTACTTTTAGGTCTATGATACTTTTTGTATTAGTTTGCTAGGGCTGCTGTAACAAAGTACCACAAACTGAATGACTTAAAAAACAGAAATGCATCGTCTTACAGTTCTAAATGCTAGAAGTCCAAGATCAGGGTGTCAGCAGTGTTGGTTCCTTCTGAGGGCTGTGAGAGAGAATCTGTTCCACGTCTCTCCCCTAGCTTCTGGTGATTTTCTGGCAATCTTTGGTGTTCCTTAGCTTGCTGAGGCATCATTCTGGTGTCTGCCTTCATGTTCTCATGGCATTCTCTCTATGTTACTGTCTGTATCCAAATTTACCCTTTTTATAACTGCACCATTGATATTGGATTTAGGGTCCATTCTACTCCATTATGATTTCATCTTAACGAATTACATCTGCAATGATCCTGTTTCAAAACAAGGTCACATTCTGATACTGGGGGTAGGACTTCAACATGACTTTGAGGGGAGGAACAACACAATGCAACTCAAAATACTTTTCAAATTAATTTTTGTGTATTTGCTGAGGTAAGGGTCAAGGTTCATTTTTCTGCAAATAGATGTCAAACTGTTCCAGCACCATTTGTTGAAGAGATTATCCTTTCCTCATTGATTTATTTAGTTACCTTCAATAAAAACAACTGACCAAATGGTCTATCTGTACCTCTTGATTCTCTGCTCTGTTCCATTGGTCTATGTCTACTCTTAATCCAATACCACACCGTCTTGATTACAGTAGTTTTATAAAAGTCTTGAAATCAAGTAGATAAATCCTCCAACATTTTTCTTTTCTTTTTTAAAAGTTTTTGTTTTTTTTTAATTGAAGTATAGTTACTTACAATATTGTGTTAATTTCAGGTTACAGCAAAGTGATTCAGTTATATATATGTCTTTTTTCAGATTATTTTCCATTATAGGCTATTACAAGATACTGCATAGAGTTCTCTATACTATACAGTAAATCCCTGTTGCTTCTCTATTTTATGTAATAGTAATTTGTATCTGTTAATCCCATACCCCTAATTTATCTCTCCCCCCGACTCCCTTTCCCCTTTGGTAACCATACGTTTGTTTTCTGTACCTGTTGAGTCTGTTTTGTATATAGATTCATTTGCATTATTTTTTAGATTCCACATATAAGTGATATCATATAATATGTCTTTCTCTGTCTGACTTACTTCAGTTAGTATGATATTCGCTAGGTCCTCCAACATTGTTCTTTTTCAAATCTGACTATGATAAGTCCTTTGCAATTCTATGAAAATTTCAAAATCAGCTTAGCAATTCTACAAAAAATCCTGCTATGGGATTGGAATGGTGTTGAATCTACAGATCAATTAGAAGAGAATTGACAGATTAATAACATCAAGTTTTCCAATTCATAAACATTCATAAATATAAAAATAATTTATTTCGGTCTTTTAAAATTTCTCTCAGTACTGTTTTATAAAGTTTTCAGTGTACAGACATTGACATATTTTGTTAAATTTTTCCCTGAGTATTTCATACTTTTGAAGCTTTTATAAATGGTATTATTTACTTAGTTGCCAAGTGTTCATTGCTGGTATATGGCAGTACAGTCCATTTTTATATGCTGACCTTATATCTTACAACTTTGCTAAACTAATTAGTTCTAATCACTCTTTTCTAGATTCTTTAGGATTTTCTGCATATATGATCATGGTTTTTATAGAGATATTGTTAATTCTTCCTTTATAATCTCTTATTCTTACCTTCCTGCACTGATGGGGTCCTCGAGTATAATGTTGAATAGAACATTATATCAGAGCAGACATCCCTGCCTTGTTCTCAATCCTAGTGAAAAGGTATTCAGTTGTTCACCATTCAGTAAAATAGCAATACATTATTTTGGTAGATGTCCTTTATTAGGATGAGAAAGTTCCCTTCTATTCCTACTTTGCTGAGAATTCTAAACTCATAAATGGGTGTCAACTTTTGTCAAATACATTTTCTCAAACTATCGACATGTTCTTCTACTTTACTCTTGCCAATATGATGAATTGCACTGATTAACTGATTTTCCAATTTTAAACTAACCTTAATTCCTAAGATAAACAGAACTTGGTCATGATTTAGTGTCCTTTTTATGTACTGCTGTATTTTTTTGGACTATAGTTTTCTTCTTTCCTTGTAATTTTTTGTCAGCTAGTGGTAGAGGGTATGCTGGCCTCATAAATCAATTGGGAAGTGTCCTTTTCTATACTCTGGAAATTTTTATGTAGAATTAGCATTGTTTCTTCCTTAAACATCTTGTAAAATTCTCCAGTGAAGTGATCAGGGCCTGGAGTTTCCTTTCTCGGAAGGTTTTAAACTAAAAATTCAATTTCTTTAATAAAGATAGGGCTAAAAACTAGGGCTTTTACTTATTTTAATTAAATAGAGCAATTTATTTAATTGAATAAGGCTATTCATGTTATCTATTTCTTCCTGAGTGAGCTTTGGCAGTTTTGTCTCTTTCATGAATTTGTCCATTTCATCTCAGTTTTTGAGTTTATGGTATATTGTTCATAAAATTCCCTTATTATCCTTTTAATATATGCAGGCTAGGTAATGATGCCCCTTTCTCATTCCTGATGTCGGTAATTTGTGTATTCTGACTTTCTGTCCTGATCAATTGGCCATGGTTTAGCAATTGTACTGATCTTTTCAAAGAACCAGCTTTTAGTTTCATTGATTTCTCTACTGCTTTTCTGTTTTCTATTTCATTGATTTCTGCTTCCTTCTATTTACTTTGGGTTTAATTTGCTCTTATTTTTTCTAGTTTCTTAAGGGAGAGGCTTAGATCACTGAATTTAAATCTTTCTTCTTTTACAATACATATTAATTTCTAGTTTAATTCTGTGCTGATCAGCGAACATACTCTGGGTTTGATTCTTTTAAACTATTACCACTTGTTTTATGCCCCAGAATATAATTTATCTTGGTGAATTGTTCCATGTGCACTTGAAGCAAATGTGTATCCTCTTGCTATTGAGCGGAGCGCTCTACAAACGTCAGTTAGGTCGGCTTGGTTGACGGTGCTGTTCAAGTCTTCTCTATCCTTAATGACTCTGAGTTTGTTTTATCAGTTACTGAAAGGAGAATGTTAAATCTCCACTATAGGGCTTCCCTGGTGGCGCAGTGGTTGAGAGTCTGCCTGCTAATGCAGGGGACACGGGTTCGAGCCCTGGTCTGGGAGGATCCCACATGCCGCGGAGCAACTGGGCCCGAGAGCCACAACTACTGAGCCTGTGCATCTGGAGCCTGTGCTCCGCAAAGAGAGAGGCCGCGATAGTGAGAGGCCCGCGCACCGCGATGAAGAGTGGCCCCCACTTGCCACAACTAGAGAAAGCCCTCGCACAGAAATGAAGACCCAACACAGCAAAAATAAATAAATTAATAAACTCCTACCCCCAACATCTTCTAAAAAAAAAAAAATCTCCACTATAATTGTAGGTTGGTCTATTTATCCTTTGTGTTCTATCAGTTTTTGCTTCATATATTTTGAAGCTCTCTCATCAAGTACATACACACTCAGTATTGTTATGCCCACTAATATTAACCCTTTTAGCATTATGGAATGTCCCTCTTCATGGTATAGTTTCCTTTATGCTTATTCTATTTAAGGTTTATTGAGTTCCTTGTGGGTACAGATTTAGAGTTTTCATCAAATTTGGAAAAAATTCAGCCATTATTTCTTCAAATATTTTTTTTCTCCCCCACCCCACCCCTTTTTCAGGATGATACTTACACAAATGTTAGACCCTTAATATTATCCTACATGTCACTAATAATCTGTTTGTTTTCTAGTCATTTTTTCTGAACTTCATCTTGAATAGTTTCTATTACTATTTGTTTAATTCACTGAACTTTTCTTGTATAGTACCTAATCTGTTTGATACCTTCTGCTTTATTTTTCAATTCTGATTACATTTTTCATCCCTAAAACTTTCACTTGGGTCTTTTTTTATATCTTTCTTTTCTCTTCTCATCCTTTCTCAACAGTCCTTCACTGCTTTCAATGTACAATTCAACATCTACTAAGTTCCGATCATGTGCCAGGCCCCATGGTAGGCCTCAGAGCACTAAGCTGAAGATGGTTTAGTCAGGTTTGCTGATAGTGAAGGGACAAATGGCAGCAATAAAAACGTACCACCTTATATTTATGGAGCACATTATAGTTTACAAAGTGCTTCCGTACATGGCCTGTCATTTGATTCCTACAATAGAAAGGCCAAGCCTTATTATCCCCAGAAGACAATGAGTAACTTACTTCAGGTAACACAGCTAATCCATGGTAGACTTAACATATTTCAAAGCCCAATGTTCTCTACACAGAGCATTAAATTTTATTCAGAAAAATGCCCCAAATATTTAGTGCACAGTCCCCTTTGGGAACATAATAACTATATAGAATATTAAAATAAATCTCAAGGACATAATTCTATTTATATATAATTCAAAAATAGAAAACTAATTCTCACGGGATTTTTTTCTTTCCCTAAATACTCAGCCTGTCTCTGGAGAAAGCCAGTCTACGGGACAGGCAGCCTGTTGCATTCCCCTGCTTTGCCATAGGAATGGATCTTTGGCAAGCAGCAGACATTTGAATGTATAGCTGCAGGATAAATATGACCCAATATGACTCCTTTGTACTCCTAGAGTACAAAGGAGTCCACTCTCCTTTTATTATGCCATAAAGATGGCATAATAAAAACAATAAAAGCTACTGCTTATTAAGCTATTATGCTCTAGGCTCAGAAATATTAAGTAACTTTACCAAAATTATTCAGCTAGTAAATACCTGTTCATCTCCATAACCTTCATCCTGCTATCTGGACTACTGGGGAAAACCAAAGACAAGGCAATATATTCTGAATTTTCTCCTAGATGGTTCCACATGGTTACTGAGTCAAAAAGCGAAAGTTCTAACTCTCTCTCTGACATTAATTTTCTGTGAGGCCATCATAAAGTCACTTAACCTTTCTAAACCTCTACCTATATTACAAATATAGAAAACTACTCCATCTGTCTCTTGTGAGAATCAATCGAGAGAATAAAATACAGACTCTTTAAATGTATACATAATTTATATTCAGAGAGATTATTTACTTAAACTTCTATCACTGTTATCTCTCAGTGATAGATTTACAAGAGAATTTTTCTTCTCCTCAAGATAGGAAATAAAGAAGGCACGGTGAGAATGTACTTTGTTATTCAATTTTTAAACAAAACAAAACTTCTGCCTCTAGAGAAAACTGATAAAGAGCCATTGTGAAGAAAATGAACTGCTTGGTCATTCTGTGTGGCACAGAACTAGATAGGCTCTCTGACACAAGGCCGGCAATTTTCAGTGCTGGCTGAGTGCGGGCTGTGATTACAGACTGAACATATAAACATGCTTTCTAAGGCTTTCCTTCTGTTTTGAATGAAGTCTCTGGTTCTACAGGTGCTGATAATGTAACGTAATACACACCACAGGCATGAAAAGAATGTGGCATAAGTAATGGGCAAACAGGTCATATGGACCTACCACTTCCTAAAACTAGGCATTTGGTTTAAATAAGACTTTCAGTTAAATAAAAGTATTTAGAAAAAAACTTTAATAAAAAAAAATTGTTCTTTAGTTGCTTAGGTTAAGGAAATTAAGAAAGAGAGGGAAACTGAGTAAGATTAGGCAGTAATCAATAACAATGAATAAAATCTAGTGAAGGTACACCTGAAACTAATGTAATATTGTAAGTCAATTACACTTCAGTTTAAAAAGAAGAAAAGAAAAAAAAAAGAAAATCTAGTGTAGGGATACAATCAGATTTTGTCTAATCAACTAGCTCCAATCGATGGATCTGCCTATCTGGACCAGTATCTTGGTGAAAAGTCTGAGGCTATGTGCAGGCTTAGCAAGAAAGTGCTGGGACAACTTGGCAATGTCTACAATGTCACATTAGCACCAAATCACCATCCTAATCTAGTAAAAAGCAGGGAATAATTTCAACATGTACCTGAGTCTTAGATGCAACCGTTCTCACTCCCAGGAAAATCTGTTAAGCAAAGAGTTGCCAATTTACTTGAGATTTGAAATAAAATCCAAAGCATCATTGAGACATTTTCTTATGTTTGGATACCTCCCTGTTTACTATAAAGACTAAAAATAAACAAACCACTTAGTCTCTGGACTTCATGGTTAAAAGAAAAAAAAAAAGGTTAATGAATTCTATCTTGAAAATTCATTCCCCAAAAAACTCTTGAGAAAGAAATTGAATCCTTAGCCTAGAAAGTAAACTGACAGGAAACCTGCTAAGGCAGAAGATAATATCAGTGGTGTAAATTATCTGCATGGTTCCCCCCACCCTGGAAAAGTTAGACAAGTTCATGCAACCAGTGGTCCTAGTTAGCAACCCATCTTCTGCACTACTGTAACCATCTGCCTGCCTCCTGCTCCTAGTTCAGACTAGGAACCCACAGATCTTCAACACCCCTTCTTGCTAGGTTCTGCTGCCTATGTTAACACCTACATACCATGTCAAAACCACACACTCCAGTACTAGTGTCAATGGGGTCACTTACACTTACTTTGAAAAAAGCATATCCTCAAAGGTAAGAATGGCTAAAAACATTACTTTGTCAGTCAAACAATATAAAGGCAAAGAGAAAGATCTAGTCATTCATAAATAAAAAATAACTGATCCAACACACCTGTATTACATTTGAGAATACCAAGGCCCAGAAAGCCGGAAGGTTCTGTCTCTATGTGGAAAGAACACTTCAGGGTTTGAGAATCAGTCTGTAATGATCCACAAAGGGACCCAGAAAAGATTAATAACTCTAGACAGGCTAAAGCAACAGCCTAAAAATTCTTCATTATTTAGTAGTAATGCTTAGTAAGACACCTCCGGGTAGATGATCTGTGCAGGAACTTTTCCTGTAAAACTCATCTGAGCCATGTAATTTAACCAGTGATATAATGAAGACATTATACAGTGTACCAGTGCCTACAGTGCTGGCCTTGTGAGAGCTACAGCAAGGGGTCTGTTCTCCCATCCCTACGTGAGAACACCTAGCAGGGTGTGCTGTCAGAAAGTCAGACTCCAATTCCTGAGACTCTGAATCACTGGCTTTGTGCTACAGACATTCCCTTTGGGAGGCAGCGACTAACAAGTTTAAACACAGTCTGTCCTTTGGAAAGTCATTAGTCAGTTGATGCTTGTTCTGCCTTTATCTATGTTAAATAGATATCTTTGGTTAATAGTAAGCTGGCTTTTGCGTGACACATAGTTTGTTTTTTGTTTTGTTTTTTTTTGGCTGTGTTGGGCCTTCGTTGCTGCGCACGGGCTTTCTCTAGTTGTGGCTACTCTTCGTTGAGGTGCGCAGGCTTCTCATTGCGGTGGCTTCTCTTGATGCAGAGCACGGGCTCTAGGCACGTGGGCTTCAGTAGTTGCAGCATGCAGGCTCAGTAGTTGTGGCACAGGGACCCTAGAGTGCGTGGGCTCAGTAGTTGCAGCTTTTGGGCTCTAGGGCATGCAGGCTTCAGTAGTTGTGGCTTGTGGGCTCAGTAGTTGTGGCACACGGGTTTAATTGCTCCACAGCATGTGGGATCTTCCTGGACCAGGGATCAAACCTGTGTCCCCTGCATTAGCAGGCAGATTCTTAACCACTGCACCACCAGGGAAGTCCCATAGTTTTTTTTAAAAGGAGAATGTTTTAAAGTTAGAAGACATGTGTCTAAAAAAACTAAATGCCGGATATACTGGTTCCTTTGTTTCTGGTAAACCTAGGACGTTGAGAACTTAAACTTTTTGAAAAATTACACGCACGTATTTGGTTTCTCAGAATGCTTTGCCAAGGACCTTATTAGTGCTCATTGGGATGAGTTGTTCAATTGCATCTTGCCTTTCAATTTTTATGGTAATTTAGTTTTTTCTTCCTTGGCCTTCAATTCTTGCTTAAAGGCTGTGCCAGCTCATCAACTGTTTTATGTAACTCCTGCTTCCCTGGGGAGCTGACCTTTCAGAGCCCTCTTACTGGATTCCTGCCCTAACAGAGGGAAGCTTTCCCTCCTCTCCCTACTAAGGTTAACAGTGGGATTTTGAGGAAAATAATTTGGATCTGATTTTGCTTCAGTTTGAATCCTGGGTCAAGAGTCTGTAACTCTGAACAATGAGAACAAATTAATTTGTCCCACCTCCCCCAGTTATTTTAAAATTTATAATTCATCACAGGATAGTCATTATTTATAGAAAAAAAACTTTATCTTATTTTCCTTTTATAAAATGTAATTTAAAATACATTCATATGTTTCTACAATCAAAAAAATATAAGAAGACAAATAATGAAAAGTCTCCCTCCCACTTCTATTCTACACTTACCCTGTTCTCTCTCTCACACACACACACACACAAATTGGTGGTTACTTTATTAGTTTCATGCATATTCTTCCACAGTTTCTTTACTTAAATAGTAAGTAAATGAATGTGTATATATATTCTTATTTTTCCCTTTTTATTTTACTCAAAAGTTAGTAAACCATATGCACTGTTTTACACTGTGCTTCTTCATTCAACAATTTATCTTGGAGATCTTTTCATTCAATACACAGAGAGCTTACAATCAAAAAAGCTCTGGGTCAGGAAAGCCAAGAGCGCAACAGATGAGAGCAGTTTATCAGCACAGGTTATCAGGAGGCAGGCGGCAGCTGGCCTCGTGCCAGCTGTCAGAGCAGCAGCCCCGTCTCCACACTGGCGTGCCTCCTACTCCTCAGAAACACTGTCTCAGCCCCGAAACATGCCCTACCTAGAGAACCAACCGACTCAGTGGACCCAGCCTACTCGGTTACCACATGACAAAGTGGGCCTGGAGAGCAGAAGGGACTCATCCAAAGTCAGACAGTGGTCACAAAGAGAACTGGAGTTTGCTGGTCTTTTGCATTCTGGCCCCAAGTCCTCTCCACTGTACCACTTATGTCACAAACTTTTAGGGACGTGTCACTGTCTGCAGAGTAACTTGCAAATTCCTGTGTCTGGCACTAGTCCCAACTTGGAAGGAAGCGGGGTGTGGGATGGCGGGAAGAAGGAGACACTAGTCGTAGAGTCAGAAAATCTGGGCTCTAGCCCTGAGCCCTCTTTGGGCCCAGTTCCCTCATCTGTGAAATAAGGGTCTGGAACCACATGCTCTCCAAGGACTCCTCTAAGGGCTCCGAAGTCGTTGACTTCTACCTTCTAACCACGTGGAAGAGTCTGGTCCTTGCGGCTGGGCCTGTGCCCACGCTATTAATTCCACCTGGAACGTACCTTTTGTTTTTCTGCCTCCGCATCTTCCAAGGCCCACTCTGACGTCTCCTGATATTTGCCACTCCAGGAAATGCTCCTTGTGAACAAGCTCCCACCTCAGTCCTTAGAACCTGCTCTCCCCTCGGCCTAGACTACTCCTTCTAAAGAGCCACACAAACTGGTCTCTCAGTCCGGACATTCAGTTCAGTGTCTGCTCAAACGAAGCTTATAAAGATGCTTTCCCTAATCATCTTATCCAAAATAGCACTTCCCCAATCACTCTTCTCCTCGTTTTATCTCTCTTCATAGCTCTTATTACACAATTTATGCTTAGTCTATCTTACCCCATTGGAATGCAAGCTCCTTTGAAGCAAAGACATGTCTTTGTTTTTTAACTTAGAACAGCACCTGACACGTAATAAGCACTCAATAAATATTCGCTGAATGAAATAAATAATTATTTGTAAACAATTAAGTAACAACAAAGCCAAGCTTCAGGGACTCCACTTCTAATACTAATCTGAGATATTTCTCTCATTCAGTAGCTTGCTCTGTATGCATGCAAGTCCTGAACGGGGGCAAAAACAAGTCAGGGACGCAGCAAGTGGCTTTGAGAGATAGATGTGGTCAGGCAAACAGCAAGAGATCTCTCTGGAGTCAGAGAGACTGGTTTTAGGGAATTCCCTGGCAGTCCAGTGGTTAGGACTCTGTGCTTTCACTGTCGAGGGCACGGGTTCGATCCCTGGTCAGGGAAGTAAGATCCCACAAGCCACAGGATGCGGCCACAAAAAAAGAAAGACTGGTTCTAGTGCTGAACTCAGCCACCGTATAACCTCAAGCATGTCCTTAACCTCTATATACCAGATAACAACCTACCACACAGGTACACAATGAGGATTAGGGAAAATGATTAATGTGGAAGCATCTTATCAGGCATTGTACAAGGCACCATACCCTATAGGTGAAGTATTACTTGAAGGTCAGAAGTAGACTGAAAATTGTTAACATGGGAACAGCTTTAAATATAAACTGTTGGGACTTCCCTGGTGGCGCACAGCGGTTAAGACTCTGCGCTACCGACGCAGGGGACCCGGGTTCAATCCCTGGTCTGGGAACTAGATCTCACATGCATACTGCAACTAAGAGTTTGCATGTCACAAGTAAGGAGCCCGCCTGCTGCAACTAAGACCCAACACAACCAAATAAATAAATTAATTAAAATTAAAAAACAAAGATAAACTGCCACACCAAAAAAGTGTCCATTCTTTACAAAAATACATGCACATACACGAATGTTTGTCCACTTATATGTACACATATTCTGAAGGGAAAACCCAAGCCTAAAAGACACACTGAATATGAACCTGACTTACTAGAAAACACTTACCTGAAATCCTGCCACATATTCCACTCTGTAATGTGAACCCTTTTTGCCAGAACTTCAGACAAACAACCCACTGACTACTATGAAACTGAACCTTCCAGTGGAAGAAATCAACTGCAACCTCTCGTAGGATACTATGAGCCTCTAGGATGCGTTAGGGCATCTATGGCTTCCACCCACTGCTTCTATGCTGATTAATAAAAGCAAACCATTCAACCACTTCTGTAAGTTATATCTCTAACAACAACCCCCAGAACAGGTTAGCATTACTTGTTGCAGTTGGTGGGTAAGAAAACCAAGCCCTACCCCCCTCTAAAAATCCAAGCTTGATATTTAACCCACACCAGTTTCTTCCTAACCTGAATACTTATAGTACTGACTGACTGACGGGCATGCACTTTGGTGCTGGATCTTACACCATCTCTGTAGCATGTCAAATGTCTTTCTTGTGTGGCAAGGACTATGCTGTATTTATCATATATTCCCAAAGAACTTAGCACAGGGCTTTCTTACCACAAGGAAGATACTCAGTAATACTGAATTGACTGAATCTGAAATGAACTTAAAATGAAATTGTAGTAAGCACACAAGGAATTTAGGAAGAAAGGAATTTAGGAACAGAATCAAACTCAGAATTCTTGGAGTTCCTAAGTTCCAAATTTAATTCATAACCTACCAAACAATACTGATTATTCATATCATTTGTATTTTCATTCTGTAGGCAAAGCTCCATGAGATAGGCATTCCCTCTCCAACAAGGAGATGGAATTGGCCCACTTCCATTTTCCAACCCACAATGACCCCAACACCTCTCCCACAGAGCCGGTAACAATTACGACTCTGATGTTGACAGGTCTGCTCCCCAAGACAACTAAATGGTCCTCAAAGGCAAGAATACCACCTAATTCATCCTTCTTTCTTATCACCTGAGCTTAGCACTGTGAGGCCCACAACAGCACTTAATAACTATTCGAGAATGTTAGAGGGAGAGTATGTCAAGGAGAGAATGTTAAGAAAAAGAGCATGAGATTGTAAGCCTGCCAGCCAGTAGGCCCATCTGTACCCCAATAAATATTTTATAAGAATCATATTAATTAATAATAAGGATGAACAAACATTTATGTAAAACCCAAAACACTGAAGGGGTTGATCACAAAGCAATGGGTTTAGCCTCCATAATTAGTTTATCATCCCAACTTGAAAGCATTTAGATAAATTCAGTCATTCTTAAAAAACATTGTTCTTTCAAAATAAACCTTTCTTGACCTTTGCTTGGCATTTTCATTGGAAAAAACAAAAAGATTACTCAAATTCCACTCCTCTGCTTAAAAAAAGAAGAAAAGAAGAATAAAAGAGTAAAATCTAAATCTCATCCCAATATAGGTGGCAAAGTCATTTTTTCCACTATGGGTAAACACCTGTAATTATATCGAAGCATTTAAAATTGAAAGTGTGTTAGTGAACTTCAAAATACGCATGAATTTTCCTACAACCTGGCAGATAACTTCTAGTTAAATGATCATCACTCTGGAATGAAGAAATATCTCCTTCAGTCAATGTTTTCAAGTAGCTACAAGCTACTAGTCAAAGTTTTAAATTAATGAAAATTCCATTTTTGCCGAGTCTGTAGAATACCTAATCACATTAATTCTTCGAACTTTCTCATGTACAGATTGGCCTCAAGATTTGGAATCATCTGTGCTGCCATGGGGTACCTGGTTATTTTACATTACATTCTTACCCCAAAACTAAAGAGTGAAGGGTACTTCTGCCAGAGTCAGCTAGAGGAGGCAGAACACTGAAAAGACCATGGCCTCTGCAGTCAGGCTTGGGTTTACATCCTGACTCTACTACCTGCTGACAGTCTGATGTTGGGCAAGTTATTCAGTCTCTCTGAACCTCAATTTCCACCTTGGTAAAATAGGGTTAATTCAAACTTCTTATAGCTGTTATGGGGACTATATTACATTGTATATATAAAGTGACTAGCACGTAATAGGGACTCTTCCCTATTAGTTTCTCTTCCCACTTTTTTCACAGCCACAAAAAACTCATTCAACATCTTTATTTTGAGAGCAACACCTCTACAGTAGTTTCCTGCTTTGGAGTCATTTCTAGGCCTGCTGATAGCCAGGTCACAGTTCATTAAAACATTTACATATGTTCTTTGCCAGTTTTAAAAGAAAAGAGTTCTTGATGAAAAAAACAAAACAGCTTTATAAGCAGTCAGTCTTCTCCTACCTCTGATTCAAGAACAATTTTTAACAGTCTAACTACTTCTAAAAACCTCTTCTTTATTTTGGTCCCCACTGATTTGGGGAAGTTGTCGCTGTCATTATAATAAATAATCAATACATTTATTCTGAAGAAACTACTAGCCAGGGGAATCATTAGGAGGAATCTTGGTACCGAAATCCTTGGCAGAATTCTAGATTTCCATTAAGTTTGCAAAATTCTGTGAATTCTTACAAAATGTTACTAATTTTTATCCTATGAATATGTGTTTCAGAGAAAAATTCTTGTCTGTATTTAGTTTGCTACTTTATTCTGGATTTATTTAGCTAAACATTTGAAGAAAATGAGTAAACTATTATATTCATTGCTATTTATATGGTTAAGTCACCACACAGCTAAATATCTCCTGAGGGGAAAAAACAGCTTGGGATTTAAGCCAGGATGACAATTGTACACCAAAACTGAGAGCTTCTAGAAATAACAAGCGTTTTGTTAGGTTTGAAGAATTCTACTACTTCTGGATTTTTTGTTTCTCAAGGATAGTTTGCTACTATTCCTATTTTGTAGTTTAGTAGAAATGTAAAAATCCCCTTCCTCTATCCTTCTGGCACGTAAGAGAAGGGCACTAGTTGGCATGCACTATTTTTATGTCGACAGCCAGAGCTATTTTAAGCTATTTTAGTACTCTCCATGTTAGCATGACATTAGCAAGCTACAAGGTAAATTCTCAGTCTTTGGTCACTTACTAAGAACATTACTTTTTAACAACCCAACTGTCTATCTCTTGGTCATACAAATAAAAATAAAATTCAAAAACATAAGCCGTGAAGCCATAATTAGAAAGTCCTACCTTTTGCGCATCTCCCGTAAAATATGCAATGGCTAGGGTGGGCAGAATCATGAACAGTGCATTGTAATAGAGCAGACCATATTTTCCCAGCTCCTAGGAGAGTAAAAAATTAGGTGTTTCATTTGGTTCCGGTAGACAGAGAGAGACAACCCTGTACAGAGTGCCACCCCCCATTACAAACACGCATCCCTCCCCCACAACATACATAGCAAATTAGTCAAGTCAGAAGTCTTGCAAACATTATGAAATAACCTAAGCTTTTAAAAAAAAATGCAAACTTACAAGATTTCAAGTTTATTTGAAATAAATTCCTTGAGTGCTTAAGATCAGAGAAATAAAAATGACATCAACTCACTGCCTCAAAACAGCAAGGAGAAAAGAGGTTATTTTGAACACAAACATACATCTCTATAGAAACACATCCTTGGAGCCCTTCCCTTTCCAGAACAGAATAAAAGTCACCAAGTTAGTCTTGGGCTTTTCAGAACTGTAACAGAGTGCAATTTAACAGACACAAAGACTCACACCTAGATCAACACAGACAGACATAACTTCCCAGTGAAGTATTTCAGGAAAGGTATACGGGAAGTACAATGAAGATTAAGAAGAAAGAAAAGAAAAAGAAAAAGGAAAAAAAAGAAAAGAAAAGAAAAAAGAAAGAAAGAACATTAAGATTACCCTACAGGGACTTCCCTGGTGGTCCAGTGGTTAAGAATCCACCTTCCAATGCAGGGGGACGTGGGTTCGATCCCCGGTTGGGGAACTGGGATCCCACATGCCGTGGGGCAGCTAAGCCCTCACACCACAACTACTGAGCCTGTGTGCCACAACTAGAGAGCTCACGTACTGCAACTACAGAGCCCACATGCTCTGGAGCCTGTGGACCACAACTAGAGAGCCCATGCGTCGCGACTACTGAGACTTGCGCTCTGGAGACCACACGCCACAACTAGAGAGAAGCCCGGGCACCGCAACAAAGAGCCCGAGTGCCACAACAAAAGATCCCGCATGCCACAACTAAGACCTGACACAGCCAAAAATAAATAAATAAAATAAACATTAAAAAAAGAAAGATTACCCTACAATTCCCAAAATATGGTATGACTAGTTGTGCCCTCAGCTACTGGGGAGCTACAAAAGACCACACACATCTTCAAACACAGGGAGTCTATGAGAATTGTGGGTCCACCTTTGATTCACAGAATTCTGGGACATTCAGCAGGAAGCAGTCACCTAAAAAAGTAGGCCTGAGTTTGGAGGGTAGAGGGGGGGTAAAGGAATAGTGAGGATAGGGGCATAATATCTGCCTAACTTCTGTGACTGAAAGATCACCAAGTGATATGAAAAGTCAAACTACCTTCTCAAAAGCAGGGGTTTTTCTCAGTGATAATTTTTTTTAATTTTTATTTTATATTGGAGTAGAGTTGATTTACAATGCTGTGTTAGTTTCAGGTGTACAGCAAAGTGATTCAGTTATACATATACATGTATCTATTCTTTTTTATGTATCTATTTAGGTTATTACACAATACTGAGCAGAGTTCCCTGTGCTATATCAAAAGCAGCTTTGAAAAACTGGAAACAAATACCCAACAATAGAAAACTAGTTGATTAGACTATGATACAACATACAATGAACTATTATGCAGCCACTAAAAATGTTTAATACTGATTGATGAGGAAAGTGTTCATGAAACGGTACTAAATGAAAAATACAGGTTAGAAAACATTATATATCATCACTCTTTTAAGTTTTTCTCATAGTTAAGTGTGTACATGCACACATACACACAAACACACATTCTTACAAAAGGGTATCTACCAAAACAGTGCTTCTCACTCAATGGTGGAATTAAGAAAGATTTATATTTTCTTCCTCTTGCTTATCTACGTTTTCTACTAATTCTATTATAAATACATGTTATTTGTGTGATTTCTTTTGAGTTAAAAATGTTTTAAATTCAGTAGCTGCGTTCAGGTCTGAAATGCAGCACTAAGTCTTTATGTCATGTGATTCATGCTCAAAGGACCATGATTATAAGCAGTTCTGAAATGATAGGTAGTAAAACTCCTGATTAAAAGCATCTCATTGTGGCCCTACTGCCTGCTGGATAAACCAAATAACTGATTGCTTATGGCCACCACAGCATCAATGAAAAGGTGTGCCTGATTTCTAAGGCAGCAAGAAAAAATCCACAGTAGGACAAAACAACCTTTAACATCAGGTGCCCCAACAGCAAGAGACATTAGTGTTATCCAGGAAGTAGAAGATGCCTACACACACACACACCATCCAGACAGCTGACAAATGCCAAACTGTTGTTTTTCTTTTCACTTGTTAACCGTTTTAAATATCCTTTCCCCTGTTTTCTTAAACAGAGTACATTGACTACAATGTAATTTAGGGCATCATCATTAACATGCATTATTGTATTGTGTTTTTATATGGTGTTGTCCATCTTTGAGTAGTTCCATCTGACTTTCATAGTTTTCCTGTTTCTCTTGTTATTATCTGAGCTTTTATATTGCTGATAAGCCTCTGCCTCCAGATAGGATTGTTGCTCCTAATCCATGAACTGTAAAAAGCAGATCAATATGCTTAAAAGTTCTAATACAAGTAAGCCATAAGTCACTTCTGAGTGAGGAACTAAAAGGCTCCCCTGGGAATAAAATACTCAGAAACCCTCTTTGCTTTTTTTCTTAGGTTCTAGGATGTACTCTAGATTGTGCTATCCAATATAGTAACCACTGGCCAAACGCAGCTATTTCAATTTAATTATAATTACATTAAACTACCAGTTCAGTTCCTCAGTTGTGCCGTCACTTATCAAGTGTTCAACAGCTACGTGTGCCTAGTGGCTACCATTAATGGTCCACAGAGATAACAGATTTCCATCATCATAGAACTGTACTCGACAGTACTGTTTTAGACAGCTGAGGCTACTGGAGAAATGAAATGTTATTATTACTACATATATCCAAAGCAGCAAAAAACCAGAGTAAAACTAAATCTCTAACTGTTCCCTTTTCTCTAGCTATTGCACAAAGATTAAATTTTTTAATAGTAGCTTCCATTAAAATGCAATCATCATACAGAGTCATCAAGGCAAATAAACGGAGAACAAGACATAAAGGGTATATTCAAAGAAAGTTTGCTGGAACTAGATCTATACTGCCCCTAGTTCTTCCAGGTTATTCAAAATAAACATTCTAGATTATTCAAAATAATGAAAACTACTGGGATGGCCATATATTCTACAGTTCTTTCTGAAGAAGGCAAAACCACCAGCCAAGATGACACAAACTCTATACTAATACTACTACCAAGCAGGTAGGGCATTTGTATTTATGATCTGAGCCCCAAAAAAGGACCTGAAGTAGTTTCAGAAATACTGTACATATAATAGAGCCAACTAAAAACTAAGCAGATATGGTCATCTGACTGATGAGAACACAGGGGTAGGAAAACAAGATAAAGCTATGGTCAAGTTATAAGACTTAAATACGAGATAAAAATACACCAGCTGCTTAGGAAACACTATGATGGTATCTATGATAATGATCTCATGTGGGTCTTCATATAGGATCCATTATGATAGAAAGGACAACTCCTTCAATAACAACCCTATGATATATAAAGCTGAGTTCCATGTAGCTTCTCCTTACAATAATGCAATCTTATACCATAATGTAGTAAAATATGGCTTGAGTGCTCAGCTTTCTGATGGTCTGGCTTGATCTCAAAATAAAATTTGGTGTGTTTATATTCAACGTATATATTAGACAAATAAAAATATCTTTAAAGCCTTCACGTGCATGCTGCAGTTGAAGGCAAAGAGGTATATGAAGTTCATGTGTATGAGATCTAGGCCAGGAAACTTGGTGTTGCCCCTGAAAGAGAGAGATTCTAATACTGCCTAAGTTTCCCATTACCGTTGGCCCTCCATATCCATGGGTTCTGCATCTGAGGATTCAACCAACAATGGATGGAAAATATTCCGAAGAAAAATAAAAATTCCAGAAAGTTCCAAAAAGCAAATCTTGAATTTGCCACGCAGGCAACTGTTTACACAGCATTTACATTGTATTTACAACTATTTACATAGCACTTATATTGTATTAGGTATTATAAGTAATCTAGAAATGACTTAAAGTATATGGGAGGATATGCATAGGTTACATGTAAATACTGCTCCATTTATATAAGGGACTTGAGCATCCGAGGATTTTGTTAATCTCAGGGGTTCCTAGAACCAATCCCCCACGGATATTGAGGGACTACTATATTTGTAGGACAAATATGCAAAGTCCATTCTTGTTCTGCAGCCACTTCCAACTCACTTCTGAAAACTGCTCAAGAGCTTCCAGATACTTCTTTCTTGTCCAGGTCCCTCACCAAGTCCTCTAGAACACAGCCATGAACGTTTATGACACTTTTCTCTAATGAACACCCCTTACTTACATCACTATCCCTCTCAAAGTCAATATTCACCCAGTCCCTTCCAGAAAAGCCAACAGTAAAATCTAGTTGCTAATTAGAAAATAAAGTTTCTCACGTGAGCACCAAGGTACAGGCATTTCCCATCTTTCATAACTATTTTTCCTTATTCCCCACTTTATCCCCTGATGAATTGACCATTCCCAACAACAGTAAGCATCTCTTAAAGAAGCGTGAGACTGCTACCTACTTTTGAATCTAATTTTTGTTTTACGTAGGCACCATTTGCTGCTGTCAGGACATCATTTACCAGAATAAAAACATATCCTTCCAGATCGAATGCCAAGTCAGAGCTGCAAAACATAAGTAACACTTTAATAACAACTAACATTTAAAGAACATGCATTAAGTTTTAAATAGGTCTGAACTACAATATTTCTAAGAACATATGCTTATCTAGGGAAGTGAATATTAGGCATTTTATCAGCTACTAGTATTTCTTGGTTCCTGGTTAGAGTTTGCAATTTCATAATCAGTATGCGGGTCTTCAGAAATGAGAAGCACTAACACTTAAACACAAAATCATTAGCAATAATCAACCACGTCAGTTAATAGTACACTGCTCTGAATTCAAAGTCAGACAACAAGAAAGAACCAACCAAATTCACCATTACAATATATCTGAAGCAAGCAGAAGGCATCAGAGCTCAAGTTCACAGATAAGGAAAACAAAAGGAGAATGAAGTTGTTAACATGTCATTTTTCAAAGGTTCACACAAAAGGTAGGGCTGTCTTGCACAGGTGGTTGGGCCACTGGGTGGAATTTCTGAAGTGTGGATGGTGGTTAGTTCTGAGCTCAGGCTACATCAGTGTCTAAGCACACAGTGGGAACTCAAATACTTAAAATAATTGCCTAATGAGCCTACTAGGTGTAACTAGTGGGATTAGGGAAACTGAAGTTTCCTGGTATTTAGCAGAGCACCAGGCACAAGACCTTAGTAAACTGAACAGAATAAATGAAAATCTAAGTACGCCTTCAGCATACTTTAGCACCCTAGCTAAAACAGGGGCCCCGCATTCTGTGATTCTGCAAAGGTGCTATCTATTTGTAGATGGGACAGACTTCTGAGGAACTCTATGCCACTGCAATTTTGGGCAGAACTACCTAATGACCCACCCCTCTTCCAAGCAGCCTGACAACCCTCTAACTCCAGACTCTCTTCCTCCAAATTTTTTTCCTAGTAAAAGGTTCTACCAGATAGCAATCTGCCTCAGAAACTTTTTGCAGGCCAGAGTTAGCCCTGAGAAACTCCTGTTGTTTTGCTCTACTTTTAGATAGCACCAGCTTCAATGAAATGCTTCAAAGATTAGTAGGGCATCTTTAAAAAGAAAGGTAGGAGGCTCGTATAGAATTTTTCTCCAAGGAGGAAGGTTACCTAGAGGGAAAAGCAGTCAGCTATATAATGAAATTCTAGTAACTAACTACTCTATTTTTTTTTTTAATGAAATTTCACTTCGAGAGTTAGGGTGAAGTAGAACTGACTTATAGTACTTTCCCCCCACCTATACTACAGGGATATGATGAAGGTAAATGAGCCAATTCAAGAAGCACACTGGAACTCCCAGATGGAAAATACAATGTCAGGCAGAATTTGCAGCATTAGCAAACCCACACATGCATGGTCTGGGCTGAGTAAAATGTTGTAGAAGGCTTCCATTCATCATTTCAATTTTCTGAGTCTTTGGGTATACATTTTCCCCATTCACTTTAAAATTAAAACTTAAGAACAATGGAAAAAAGCTTTAATAGAATATCTAAGTTACAGCATTTGTGATACCTTAGGTGAAACCAAATAAAGCAATTCTATTATTTATTTCCCATAAGGCAAATAATTTATTATCATTTGCCTTCTCTGAAACACTATTTTCTTTAGCAGCATGCAAAGGAAAAGAACGTCACATGGTTTATAAAAGCACACAGGCTCTGGAGTCAGGCACATATTCAAATTCCAGCTCTACCATTTACTAGCTGTGTGACCTTGAGCAAGCTACTGAACTTAGATTTTAGTTTTCTCAACATAAATAGGAAAATTATACCCATACCTTTCAGAGTGGTTGTGAAAAATACATAAATAATATGTGTAAAAATACCAAACATATTGTATGGCACATGGTATATGCTCAATAAATAGAAGATAGCATAATAAACTCTAATTTAACCTTTGGAATGAATGAATGAACTTTTAGAATGAATTTAACTTTTAAGAATCCCAAGAATCTGATTTTGCTAGCCTTAATCTTCATACAGCCAAGAAGATTTAACTTTTAAAACTCTTTTACTTTTCAAAAACAAGATTCTTATTTAGGCTATAAAAAAATTCTCTTTATTGGTAATTGATCATTTATTATCAATAATTATTGATAAATTCTAATGTACTCTCATAGGTTTTATATAGGCCCACATCTTACCTGGCAGCTACAAAGGCTCCAATAATCATTGCAAATACAGTCATCTTAATACCCCAAGAAAAAGTCTTCCTACAAAATAAAATAATTAAAAAATACATACATGTGGCTTTAGTTATTTACAAAGTCTCGTTTTACAACATAGGCAAAAAAAATGTGTGTTTTCTTTAAAAACGTTGTAAACAAATGATTCCAAGGAACTGGATATTTAAAAGAACCCCTCTGATGAAGCAAAAACTTACTTTCTTATATAAGTAAGTATACTTATTTTTACCATTTGTTATTATTATTATTGAGCTTGAATTTTTGCTAATCAGATTTCTTTAAGTTGAAAATGGTCACACACATTTGTAATAAAAGTAGCCAAGACATGAACACTATTTAAAGCCTATACCGATCTTCTGACCCAGCTTCACCCAGTGGCATCAGTAGGTATAGGAATTCTTGAAAGTACATCTCATGTTCAGACAGGCTTCCATAAGGAAGCCATAAACTATCAACTCCTACAGCAAAGGGAGAAAGTTGCTTAAACTTCTCAAAAGATAAAGTAGAAACAACACAAATAATTTTAATATCTTACATATGCTGGGCACCTTTTCAGGGTGATTAAAGTTGGTTAAAGACTAGATATATTAGAAATTTAACTCACTTGAGTAAAACTCCTTCAGCAAACATTGTAAACAGGATGGAGAACCTTCTCAGAACTGTAAACATTGGCAAGCTGCAGGAAAAATACAAAGATATTTAGGTAAAATAAAATTTGATTCTCCAAAATTAGTATTTTAAAATAATGCTAATCTCTTCCTTCCATTATGGAAATCCCATGCTGATTAATCTGTGACTAAATTAAATCCTTATTTTTCTCTAGAAAGTATCTGAAAGCCTGAAAGGGTTGCTTTTATAAAACTACCAGAAGTGAAAAACACCAAACTAATTATAAAATGGTAGAAAACATACATCTATTAACAAAGACTGATAACAGACACTTTTAATTTTACCCTGCTTATTATGTTAAACACCCTGAACAGTAATCATGTTAGTCTTTAAGAGAAAAGACTTCGTCTTTCTTTTCTAGACTGACCTCCCTTCCTACCCCTAACCTTCAAATAATATCGGTGATAATCCTACCCCATAAAACATTCCTTTATTGTCCTTTTGTGGAAGTAATCCTGTCTTCCTCTAAATTCCTAGAGCATTCTGCTTGCACTAATCAAACATACAGCCTCTTGCAACACAATTATTTCTGAATCTATCTCATCTCACCCCAAAGTGCCTTATACTTAACTGGCAATCAAAGATAGGGTGTGAAAAGATGGATGGATGGATAGATGACAAAGGATGAAAAAGAGCAAACGCTAAATACAAGCAGCACTTTGCAGCAGGTCTGCATTTCTTTCCAAGTGGGTAATGAGATGTAAAAGGATGCCCCACCCATGATAAATCTGACTTCCATGGAACCTTCCCCAGAAATACCATCATGGTTATTCTGTCAAGTTTCTTGGGTCTGAGGAAATGAAAAAAGCTTGGTATCTACCCTCAGAGATCTCTCCATTCTGTTTTACAATCACCCATTAAGCCAGAGGTTTAGCTCACGTGACAGTGGTGAAGCCATGGGTTTCTGTTAAATGGTTTCCCTATGTGTATACTTTTAACATCACATATACCTGATGCATACACTCTTTAAGTGGAAAAGCCAAGAATTGGGAAGTTAGAGGATAGTAAGTGTTGTCATGGAATAGAGAGCTACTGCTTCTTTCTAAAAGTGAAAACGCTGCCTCTACAATCATATGGCCGTGTGTAAAATGTTAATCATATTTGTATCAGGGTTCCATCTGATGCTATTTTAACTACCTCATATTAAAAGAAAAACTACAAAAGTTCTCATATCTACCATCTAATTTTACTTGTGGAATTTGCCTAAAATATACTATTTATGAATTGTACTAATGAATTGAAATCTCAGAAGCCTAACATATATCCTTCACTATTATAGGTCTGGAAAAATAATGAAAACCTCCCATCACAGTATTTTATAACATTTTAAGACTTCTATCATCAAAGTGAAGGGGAAAAAAAACCCAAACAAACAAAAAACTCCTTTCTCTTCAAACTTAAGAGATTAAGTTTCTGGTCCTTTCATTGTTCCAGAATCAGTAACAATGTGTTAAACATTTGACATTTTCAAGTACAATTTTAAGAACACATTATATTAACCTCACTAGTAAAATAAAGTTATCCATACTTCAGTTTCTTTGTGCTGAACAGTCCCGTGATTTGGTTCCCAAAATATAGTAGAGGTAGTGGAAACGTCTAGAAAATTTAAAAAGGGATAACAAAACTCAATAATAAAGACAGCTAAAACAAGGTCCTTTTCAAACAGAAACAGTTTTGTTTATATGATCAAATTCTTTCTACTTAAAACACAAGATTAGTTCTCACACACAATTTTGGCCCCCATGAAGCACCCAAACAACATTACTCCTTGATAAATAGCTCTCTGCAGAAAGAATGGAGGGGAAAAAAGAAACACAAATATGAATATGATCAAACCATATGGGACAACATCATCTTTCTTTACAATATGACAACGTAGAGCCCATTGTTCTGATGTCAGCAGAAAAAGGAAAGGTATTTCATCCTCAGGTGGAGTCAAGCAGTGGCAGATCGAAGAATAAGAAAATAAACCCAAAGAATAATGAATGCAGGATACACTGGCTAGATTAGATGGACGTAGGAAATGCAAAATGACTGTAATCCCAGCAAGTGTTCAATAATTAAAACAGAACACAAGATCTAGGGGCATTTTTTCTTAACTTTAAAGAGACTGTGGGACTTTTTAAAAACACATATTAATACATTTATTCTTTGCCTGCATTATACCTACTCTGGATTGGGCGATTTCAAAGCTGCCATTTTTAAATATGTAAGGCACTGATGAAAAATATATACAGTGACTTCTTTTCAGAACATAAAGTATTACTTTTTTTTTTCTTTTTTACCTTTCGAGGTACATTTCTGTCAAAGTCAGGAAACTTGACTACTCTGAGTGCCTTTCCAACCCAGAGTACTGCCACTGTGGCCACCATCTGTAAACAAAGAACACAGATTCACTGTTCTACATATAAAGACACATTCAGAAGTTCTAACGACACAAACCACGTAATGCTGAAGATTCCAACTAACCTGGCCAAGTCCAACACATAGTGAGGAGGGAAATCTACAAAAATGGTAGAGAAAACAAAAAAAAACACAGGGTCAGAAAAACCCGAGCTCGGTGAATTCAATTTGCACATCGGCAACCTTACAATGCATTTTGATACAAAATACACCAACGTCTACCCCTCATGCAAATGACAACCTGAGAAAAATCCCTGCCAGTTGTCAGGCAACACTGCTGATTTTGTAGCCTCGGGCTGCCACTTGTCTCATCTTGTCCGATTCTACAATTTCAGTTGGCTGCCTGTAGTGGATTTGTCTTGGAAGTGAAGACATACATCTCTTGAACGGTTTCACACATTAAAAAAAAAAAAAATGCTTCTGCTTCGGGGTCCCAGTGGCAGCATCACAATCATCTTAAATTGGCTTGAGGATGCGTAGGTCCCCAGAGGCTGTCTGTCAGCGAAGTCGGAGAACCCTGAAGCCCCGGAACCTAGCCCAGGCTGCGGGAAAGGCCGGGCATCCCTCTCCCGGCTCCCAGCCTGGCATGCACAGGAGTCAAAAAAGTCACGAAGCAACTCCGCTCCGTGTCTCCGAAGGGCAAGGTTTCCAGGGCGCTGCACGGCGGGCAGGGCAGGCGCTTTCCGAACGCGGCCCCGAACGCTCGCCCGGCAGTCCCAAGCTCGGCGCCGGGAGCGGGACCCCCACTCCGGGCCGGCGCGCAAGCCGGCTCCGCCGCCCCGGCCGCGTATCAGCCGCCCGCGCGCCCTCCCTCCCCGGCTCCCGCCCAACTTTGTTCAGCTCCAACTTTGCAGGCAAAGTCCAGGGAGCCGGCGCCCAGCCGGCGCCGCCGCCGCCGCCCGCTCCTCTCCGCGGCCTGGGTCGCCGCCGCCTCGGCCCTACCTGTAGTTGGTGAGCACGCTCTTGTTGACCACCACGATGAGGAAGGAGCTCACGCCGTAAAAGCCAGCGGCCAGCAGTTTCAGGAACACGGTCAGCGTTTCGGCCGACGCCATCCCCAGCTCCTCCTCATGTCTGTGTGTGGAGGATTTCGCGGGGGCTTCTCCTTTAACCCGGGCCTGCTGACGTCTATGAACTTCCGCCATGGCTGCGGCGGCGGCGGCGGCGGCGGCGGCCTGCGAGGGGAGCGGCGGGCGGCAGGGCCGAGCAGCGCGGGGCTCTGAGGCGGCAGCTCGCGGGGACTCGCGGGACCGGGGCCGGTGTACTGAGCCGGCTGCCGCCGCCGCCGCCTCGGCTCCCCGCACGGCCGCCGCCCACCCCCGCCCAGGGGCAGGGACGCTGTGGTTCACACGCCCCGGGACTTTGATCGGGCATTGTGCAACGCGGGGTCAGAGGGTAGGGGCCGCGCCTGGCTCGGCCTGGGCAGGGCTTGGAGAGGGCCCGGAGAAGGGGCAGTGGCGACCCTGAGTCCCGGACAGAGAGGGAGAAGAAGCTTAGGGGGAACCACTCGGGGACACCAGGACACCTAGCAGCACAGCACAGTCGCGGAAGGAAGCGACCGGATAGCGCCTGCGCGCAAGCCCGCGCCGGGTGTCTCGGGGGCCGCGTACCTGGGATGCGGAGGCTGGCGGCTGCGGGGCTGAGAGCCGTATTTTCCAGATAACTGCCGCAATCAAAATACAGACCCGCCTCCAATCGGTAACAGGTGGCTGGCTGAGTAGTTAACAATGTGCGTGCGTCTAGCCTCACTTGAACGCTATTTTGGTCTCTCTTGCAGAGGGCCTAAGCCCTTAAAAAGTATCAGATGTGGATCAAGAGTAAACATTCAACTGTTCAATATTTCAGTCTGCGTTGCCTCAGATTTCTTACGGTTTCTGAACCCAGAAAACACCATACAATACTGTCTTTGAGATTGTACTGCCATATCCAAAAAGTAGCAAGATAATAAAGTGGCTTCGGGGTTGGTGAAAGAGTAAGGTGTTAGGAGCTGAGTTCCAATTCTGGGTTTCCTAGAAATGCCCCCCCACTAGCTGTATGCCCTTGGGTCAGTTAGTTGAACTCTCTGAGCCTACATCTCCTCATCTCTGGGTATAAAGCTGGTTTTCAGTAAACAGTAGACATTGTTATATAAGAGAAACAAATCATTATTACCAGCTTAAACAAAAAAATGACATATCTAATTTTAATGTCAAGACAGAAAAATAACTGAATTATTTATCTAAATATTTTGTCTATATCTTTAAAATATTTTTCCATATTTTAAAATTATGGTAAAATATACATAACATGGGCTTCCCTGGTGGGGCAGTGGTTGAGAGTCCGCCTGCCAATGCAGGGGACACGGGTTCGTGCCCTGGTCCGGGAAGATCCCACATGCTGCGGAGCAGCTGGGCCTGTGAGCCATGGCCACTGAGCCTGCGCATCCGGAGCCTGTGCTCCGCAACGGGAGAGGCCACAACAGTGAGAGGCCCGCGTACCGCAAAAAAAAAAAAAAAAAAAAAAAAAAATATATATATATATATATATATATATATATATACACACATAACACAAAATTTACCATCTTTACCTGGTTTTTATTATGGTGAAATATGCATAATATAAAATTTATTATTTCAACACTTTTTAAGTGTACAATTCAGTGGTGTTAAGTACATTCATATTGTTGTGCAACTCTTAACCACTACCCTTCTCTAGAGCTTTCATGTCATCTCAAACTGAGATTCTGAAACCACTAAACAATAACTCCCCATTCCTCCTTCCCTCCATCCTGTAGTAACCGCTATTCTACTTTCTGTCTCTATAAATTTGACTATTCTAGGTATCTCAGATAAGTAGAGTCATACAGTATTTGTCCTTTTGTGTCTGACTTATTTAATTTAGCATAATATTTTCAAGGTTCATCCACATGTAGCATGTGTCAGAATTTCCTTCCTTTTCAAGGCTAGATAATATTCCATTGTATGTATATCTTTTGATTTATATATTTTATGTTATCCTGGGGACACTTGTGTTCTTTGACTGCTCCTTAGGAAAAACTGGCACACAGGATGAAATTCTTAATACAGTCCACAAGGCCATAGGTGACATGGCTCCTGCTGTCCTTACATTTTCCTCCCTAGGCTTCAGCTAAATCAAACTACACCCAGTTCCCTGAAGAATAATGTGGGTTCCTGTGTCCTTACTTCTGTGTCTTTACTCCCATATTCCCTACATCTGGGGTGCTTTTTCTCTCCCTCCCCTCCACTGTCTCCTGAAGAACTGTTACTTTTCTTTCAGTATTTAGGCAAAATATTATCTCTTCTCTGGGCACCTTCCTTCACACCGCCTCTCCTTACCCTCCACAGAAATGACATCTCTCCTTTGTGCTTCTCCTACTGCATCTTTGTGCATCCCCTTTATAGATGCTCTGGAATTATATGTTTACATGTCAGTCTGTTCCACTTGACAGTGAGCTCCTTGAGGGCTGGGTGAAGCAGGGACACCTAGCACACTTTAGATGTTTTTGCTAAATGAATCAGCAAATGGTATAACTTTTCAACAATGAAAGAAGTGGCCAAATTTCTTCCTTAACTGCTGGCAGCAGAAGAAAAGTAACTAGAAAGTTATATTTTGAGAAACATCCCTTGTGAAAAAAATTATTATTAAAATAATAATGTCCCTCATTACAAAAGCAAACAAGCAAAAGAGACTTGTATTGCATAACTATCTTGTTCTCTTCCTCTCTCACCCCAATCCATTTTTCAGAGAAAGCAACTGCTAACCATCTCAAGGCTCTGCTTAGAGCCACTTTCTGTGCCTATACAAATACATATACACACACATATGCATATACATACATACACATATATTTACAGACATGTATTGTTATACATTTTTTAACACAAATGAAGAGAACCAGGTAAAAACACTGATGCTCAAACAAGATACTGCCTCTGACACTAGTTTTGTGATCTCCGGCAAGTCGCTTGATGTTACAGTGGTTCAGTTCCCTCATCTGTAAAATGGGGATAATGATAGCACCCACCTCATAGTGTGGTGATGAGAATTAAGTAAGTTAATAAAGTTAAATGCTTAGAATATAGTACACACTTTACAAGTGTTCCTAATAATAATAATTACTATTATTATGATTATGCAACCTTTCTCTTTTCATTTTTTATTCCTTGAAGGCCTTTCTGTGGCAGTAAAGAAACTCTACCTCATTCTTTTTAATGGCTGCAGAGAATTCTGTCAGCTAGATGCATCATGATTGATGTGGTCCATCCTACAGACATTTTTAAGTTGTTGCCATTTTTTCAGTTTATAAACAATGCAGCTTTAATTATCCTTGTCCATTCAACTTTCTACAGGTATCAGTTTCTAGAAGTGGAATTGCTTAATTAAAGACTACTTTTAAAAAAAATTAATAGAATGAAAAAATTGATCTCCAAAGAGGTTGTACCAATTTTATATTACCACTAACACTGTATGAAAAGGAAATTTCCTTTTATAAAGTCAGATGGTGATAATGGAAACCAGTGAAAGAGGCCAGATAATAGTTCAAGTGCTACTCTATGGAGTACAAAATGCCAGGTACAAATTTCTGCAACAAATCAATTGCAATTACACAAAATGAAATGAAAATAAATCTCCTAAAAAGTACTGATCCAAGCAATTACTGTTGTTTTTCTCAGCATGATTATGTAATTTATTAGCAAGTATACACTAAGACCTACCATAGACAGGCCAAGAACTGTGTTGGGTTTTCTCAACTCCAGTAATGATTTGTGGAGCCTCAGTAGAATGCTGTGAAGTGTAGTGGAGTGACGCATTCTCCTTAGATAATGAGAGACAAGATAGGTACTAAGGGGCTTCCCTGTGGCACAATGGTTAAGAATCCGCCTGCCAGTGCAGGGGACACAGGTTTGAGCCCTGGTCCGGGAAGATCCCACGTGCCGTGGAGCAACTAAGCCTGTGCGCCACAACTACTGAGCCTGCGCTCTAGAGCCTGCGAGCCACAACTGTTGAGCCCACGTGCCACAACTACTCAAGCCCGCATGCCTAGAGCCTGTGCTCCACAACAAGAGAAGCCACCACAATGAGAAGCCCGTGCACTACAATGAAGAGCAGCCCCCTCTCGCTGCAACTAAAGAAAGCCTGCGCCCAGCAACGAAAACCCAACACAGCCAAAAATAAATAAAATTAAATCTTTTTAAAAAAGAAAAAGAAAAAATAAAGCAACTATACCCCAATTTAAAAAAAAGATATGTACCAATACTGTAGTAGGGTATTATTATAGGGAATTAGACTTTTAGGTATTTTAGGTACTCAAACCTCTTTCCTAACCTTAGTAATATTAATCACAGAATTATATATGGGAAATTTATACATTATCTGATAAAATTTAATAAAGTTTAAAAAATATCTTAAAAAGCTGTACAAGATTGGAAAGACTTGATTTAAATGTTCTCATTGATATACAAGCCTACTCTAGTTGGAAATGTCAACATTGTAGGTTGATATATTTTATATCTTGCTAGGTGTAATTACTAGCAGAAAAATCTTCTTTGTATTTAAATAATGTCTTTTGCTTTAGCTATCATGTTTCTCCATGAAGGAAATTGATCAGTACTTTTCCCTACACTTCTCAAATGCCCTGGCTCACTTGCTCTTCTTATACTGGAATTTATTTGGCCTTTTTGGTGTTCACCAATTTCTTGTTTCACTAGATCAGCCAGCCTAGATCATACCCAATAACCTACTGTGTTGTACCACTGATTATGCTATAGCCAAGGAGCAAAGGTCATAGGTGTTTCCTATTTGAACAATGCTTTTAAAATTCTGAGAACTGAAGTGCAAAGAAGTAGCATGCAGCTTCTCTGCAGTGCCTTATACTTCTCTGTGTTGGGCTGGAAGGAATGATCTCAATGACCACTGATGTGTGGCCTGGCAATGTGCTGCGATTGAAATTCATTATCTTATTGCATCCTTACCACTCTAGGAAGTAAGTATGGTGAAACAACTTATAAACAGGAAAACAAAGGCCTAGTGGAAGTATTAGGCATGCCCTGAGTCTCACAGCTCTAAGTAACTGTACAGATTTGGCCCTAGTCTGTTCAACATTTAGTTTGTGCTCCTCCACTGGACACCCCTGCCTTATTTGGGGTAGGTGGACATACTTGCTTCTAAAGTTCTCACAATGTCATTACCTCCTTCAGTTGCCAAGTTTAGTGTTTAGCAATGCTATGAAGAAGAATAATCGGGATATAGGAACACCAGTCTATTAAAATCATTGTCACTCATGACCCATTCACAACAGTACCATACCAGACATCAATTTAGGCATTGAAAATACAGAGACATTTCAAACTCAATTTATTTACAACTGAACCTCATATAAATCTATCCAAAGTCAGCTGCTTTGAATCTTCTGTCTCTGTGAACTGACTGGCCTCACTATCCGCCTATTCACATGGCTCTGCCCAATCTACAGCCACCTCCAATCACTCTTCAACTCAGACCAAACTAGTTTTGTCCCCTCCACTACACTGAAGCTGGTCACCCCTAAGTCACCAATGACCTCCGTGAAAGTAAACCCAGCTGACTCTCAGTCCTTCTCTTGCTTGACCACTTCACAGCATTTGCACTGCTGACCCTCTCCCTTCCCTTAGCTACACTCACTTCTTTGATTCCTGGGACACCACACTCTCTGCAACTCCTGGTTCTCTGGATGCCCCTTCTTGTTCGTCTTTGCTGGTTCCTCCTCTTCTACCATATCTTTAAAATAAAAGTTTCATATGCCTCAAGGCTCAGTCGTGGGTCTTCTCATTTGATTCTACATATTCTCACTAAATAATCTCATCCAATTCCGTGGCTTCAGTTATGATTTAACATTCCATCAACACTTCCTAAATCTACTCATGTATGTTCTCTTGAACTCCAGGTTTGTATATCCAACTGTGTCTTGAACACCTTCACTTGGATGACTCTCTCTGAGGCTCTTCAACATGTCTAAAACTAAATTCATCCTTATCCCCTGAACACCAGCAAACTGCTTCTCCTCCACTGTTCCCTGTTGTATCAAGTAATGAATTCTGACCAGCTGAGATCCTGGCTGTCTTACTTAACTATCCAAAATACTTACTACTTCCTTGGGACTTCCCTGGCGGTCCAGTGGTTAAGACTCTGAGCCTCCAGTACAGGGGGCATGGGTTTGATCCCTGGCCATGGAACTACTATCCCACATGCTGCACAGATTGGCCAAAAAAAAAAAAGTAAAAAATTTACTACTTCCTGTTTATCAGATCCAATTAGCATATTTCAATCCCTATATTGAACCAGTTGCTTTTGTATGAGAATGTTCAGAAGATCAAGATTTCTGTGGACTGTATTATGGCAGAGAGTAGGAGATTTGATGTAACCCTGAGGCAAGACTGTGATGATGTACTCCTGACCCTGCCATTTAAGAAGTAAACTGCTTCTAGTCACTCCTAATAAACTGATGAAGAGAAAAAAGTGTTTGCCATATCAATACAGCATACTAGGTGTCAGGAGCTGTAGTGTTGATCTGCCTCAGCAAAAATGCTACATGTGAAACATTATCTAAAATTGGGGTCACCTCCTGATTAAGTTTATAATCATTCTCAGATATTTGTCAAGATCTGCCTTCTGTATTGGACAAACAGGTGAGTTAAATGGAAATGTGATAGGTATCACCACTCATGCAACTTTCCAAGTCTTTGATGATGGCAATAATCTCTGCAATTTCCCTAACGATATGCTATTCTCTTTTGTTACTGTTCTGGCAGGATGGGAAAGTTCCAGAGGCTTTCGCTTTCTACAATTATGGTCTTTATTCCATTGGTCAAAGAGCCATTGTGAGGATTTTGCTAGTTGCCAAGTGTATCTGTTATGCCTAAACATGTATCTCTTCTAATTATACATTCAAGAATTGGATAAATAACCACACAGTGGCTCTACAGACCCACTGGGCCCACTGTGTTTCAGATTTAGGCTAAGACTCTAGTTGTCACCTGACTCAGACCCCAGTTTCACTGGTAGTTTACAGTGATATGGGTGCCCAGGAATTAGTATCAAGTAGCCAGTGTTCCATAATCCCCAAAAGGTCTGCTTATGTCCTTTCCCCCAGTACAAAGTCACTCTAGTAAATCACTGCAGGTCCCTTTGAGGAAGACTCGGAGGAAGATATGGTGTATACTTGTACCATGATACAGGAGCCTTCCTCAAAGACACTTGACACCCCCTTCAGTGCAAAGGGTTTTGGTTCTATAAACTGGCTTATGTCTGGAAACTGAGTGAGAGACTGTGAGTCTCCATTTTAGAAACTCAAGTTAGATTTTTTTGCTGTCAGTCTGGCTTTTCCTGTTATATAGATTAAGCACTATTTTAGTAGGTTGCCTTGCTATTACATTCTTAGGGATGTTGTAATCAATTAGCCACTGCCAAAGATTCCTGGGGATTAAAACATTCTGGTTACCACTATGTTACTGCTTTCCTTTTATGGTAAATATGCCCATCTCGCCTTTGGTGGTTAAGAACTGCTACTTGCCTCTGATACTCCAGGACTTCTATCATCTCTATTATAAATAGTGAGCCCACCTCAATAGTGAAATTTCCCACCTTTATGCTTGGCTTATGGAGAACAACCATGACAGAACTTCTCAAGGATGTACATGCTCTACACAAAAAGATGTTTCTCAATGTGTTGATGATGGGTGTGTCCTCTCAGGATGTAGTTGAGAGATGGGTATGTAGATTATTCATGATAAAAGCCCTCCAATATTCCTATCTCCCTAAACCTTGGAATTCCTTCATCTACATTATAATGGAGGAAGTTTTGGTCTCTGGATCTCATTAAACAGAGGCCACTTTTAAGCCCAGGTCTTAGTTAACTAACTATAAATTGTCAGAATATTTCCACCTACATGAGCTAAAACATTAAATCCAGAACCTCTGGTAAGAGCACTCATGTCAATACATATGGCCCAATCCAGTGTTATGGCCTATCTTCCTTAAAACTCATCCCTATACATATTCTCCAGGTTTATATTGATATAAATTAGGAAAATCTTGCAGTTTTTTTGGTATATAAACTGCTTCCTCCTGGGTCAGACTTTGTACTTGTTTCCCTGGAGCATACTGATATCTGACCCTACAAATGGGGATAGTAGATAGTTTTTAAGCAAGGAAAGGCTAATATCAGACACAGGAGGACAAGCTTCTTCTACTGTTAGAAGAGGTTCAGAGTGACCTGAGAATTCAAAATTCTCAACTTGATCTAAATCCAGCCGGATGTATCCCCACTTCAAGATTTAGGGTCCTTCTGCTTCCCTATCATTTTCCTAACTTCTTCATGAGAGACATTGCAAAGCTGTAAATTCAACTGATGTAAATTCTGTAAACTGGACAAGTATATATTTATTCACTTTTAGGAATACCTGTCATGTAGCTACAAGAAATGAGAGATTCGTTTAGAGCTGCCATAGAATTTCTCTAGCTCTCTGATGAAACTGAAGCAGAGAGTATAAGGACCTGAGTTTGATACTTTCTTTCTGTAAGTGCTTTAGTCCACTCAGAAGAATCTATCCCACACCACAGTCTTCATGGTCATAATTACTGCTGTGACGGTCAAGGGCAGCAGGCACAGGCTCCAGGGCACTTGGGTCAGCAGACACTTCCTCACAATCAACTACAGGTGATTATTTAATCAATCATGCTACTTCTGCATGACATCGGTAACCAGCATTCATTTCCCATTAGCAAGGAGCTCAGCACTACATTCAAACCCAAGGACAAAACCAAACCAATCCCCAAATCCCATCTTTTAGGGTCTGTTGCCTGGAACCACTCCTAGTAACAATTTTTGTATCAATCAGAGTCCCGTTAGGAGACAGAAATAACACTAGTTATTTGATTAGAGAGAATCTAATATAAAGAAATATTAACTAGGGACTTCCCTGATGGCGCAGTGGTTAAGAATCCTCCTGCCAATGCACGGGACACGGGTTCGAGCCCTGGTCCGGGAAGATCCCACATGCTACGGAGCAACTAAGCCCACTACTGAGCCTGCGCTCTAGAGCCCATGCTCTGCAACAAGAGAAGCCACTGCACTGAGAAGCCCTCGCACCGCAATGAAAAGTAGCCCCCTGCTCGCTGCAACTAGAGAAAGCCCGTGCGCGGCAACGAAGACCCAATGAGGCCAAAAATAAAAAATATAAATAAAAATAAATTTATCAAATTCAAGGTTTAAAAAAAAAACCCTCCAAGGTATCATGGAGGTAGCAACTGCAGGAAGGGAAGGGGGAATAACGGGAGGAGACTGGAATTATTAAAACCTATAGAAGGAACCCTAGTAGCTAAAACACAGACCTCTGAGGAAGAGATGCTGCTCAGCTGATACCGGAATCTTTAGTTTAGAAAAGCCTCCCCGTAAGCCTGGGATCCAGACCTTTGAAGAGGAAGCACCAACTGGCTGATGCTGTGGGCTCTGGGAGGCACTAATAGATTGGCTCTGCAAATTCAGGGAAAACCGCAAATGGCTTTCACCTGCTGCTATGCGAAGGCCCTGCTGTTTCTGAGCTGAAGACTTGTTGCTGGAGCATTGCTAACAGAAGGCAGACTGGAAAGGACATTTTTTTCTTCCTCCTCCAGCTTTGTTATCTCCCTCTAGCACCACCTATGGCGGGGCCTAACACAGAGCCAGCTGGCAAAGCAGATGCGTGGTTTGCAAAATACAAGCACCAGCTTCACAAAGCAGAATAGAGAAGGGTGGTCCAAACCTAGTGCAAGGTTTGGAGCTGAGAGACAATTAATAACTGGTGCCCCCATTTTAGTAAAAGGAACCACCATTCACCAAGTTGCTCACCTTAGAAGCCTAGTAGTTACTCTCAGGGCCTCTCTCTTCTCATCTGCCATATATAGTCCCCTAAATATCTCCCAAGTCTAAACCCACTGCCATCAACTTCATCCCTCACCAAGACTACTGCAACGACATCGTAACTAGTCTTCAGCCAGATGACTGTGGGTCTACAATTCATTTTCTACATAGCAGCTACACAGCAGCCACAGCGATTTTGTAAAATGCAGATCTAATTAACAGGATAAAATCTATCTCCTGCCTTACTTCACAGCTTTCTCCTTTTGGCTCTCCCTGCTCTAAATTCATGGTTGACTTTCTATAGTTCCTCAAATACACCCTCTCATTTCTGGATCTTTGCACCTGCTCATCACTTGACTTATAGATTAAACCCCCATTCCCACAAACCCCACCTCCCTCCTCTGGCTAACTTCTTCAGGTCTCAAATAAAAGAGAGACTCTTCAGTGAGGTCTTTCCTACCCACAGACTCAGGTAACACCCATTCCTACATGCTCTTTAAGAGACATGATAAACTGAGTTACTCATTGAAATAGTCTTTTCCTAATCTCTGCCTATTGCCTTCCCCTTACCATTCATGTTCAGACCACAATGTACAGGCTGCTGGTTACTACAGATGGTTGCCATTGCAAAGTACGCAGATCATAGGCTGCAAATCCTTAGATTCTGTGCTTAAAATTCAAAGGTGAAAAAGATTTTAGAAAGAATCTTTTTTCCCCTGCTCATGCCTTCTAAACCAGATAAACACCTTCCAAAACTTCGCTCACAGTCTTCCCCAACTGAGTTGCTGGAAACTATTCTTCCAGTTGCTTAAGTCCAAAACTTTGGAGTCATCTTTGACTTCTCTTTTTCTCTCACAGCCCATATCTAACTTTCAGCCAATCCCATCAACTACATCTTTAAAGTGCAGTCTTCCCCTGGTACTCGAGAGGGATTGGTTCTAGGACCCCCATGGAAACCAAAATCCGAAGATGCGCAAATGCCTTATGTAAAATGGCACAGTATTTACTTGTAAGCTATTAATCCTCCCACATACTTCAAATTGTCCTAGGTTACTTATAATACCGAATACAAGGTAAATGCTATGTAAATAGTTGCCAGTGTGGGCAAATTCAGGTTTTGCTTTTTGGAACTTTCTGGAATTTTTTTTTTTTTTGGAATATTTTCTATCCACAGTTGGTTGAATCCACAGATGTGGAGCCCACAGGTATGGAGGGCCGACTGTCCATCCGTATTCCAACATTTATTACTTCTTCTACTGGCCCCCTAGTCCAAGTCACCATCTGCTCTTGCTAAAATATTGTAATTTTCTCTTCAATGGTTTCCCTGCTTTTATCTTGTACTCACCATTCCTTATTAATCCTTTCTCCCCAAAGCACCCAAAGTAACCTAAAATATTAGTCAAATATCACACCACTGCTCAAAACTGTTCAATCACTTCCCATCTTATTCTGAATAAAATTCAAAACATTATAATGGTTTATAAGGCCCTACGTGGTCTGGCCTTTTGTTACCTTTGTGATTTCACCCTCTACCCCTTCCACTCCACCTCCCTCAACTCAGCCACAATGGCCTCCTTGCTGTTCCTAGAACCCTTGAAGTCCACTCTGCCTCAGGACCTTTGAATTTATTGTACTTTGCCTAGAATACAGTTCCTCCAGATATCTCCGTGGTTCATTCTGTCGCTTAATTCAGGTCTTAACTCAAATTTCATCTTATCAAAGTGGTCTCTCTCAACCGTGAAGAAATAAATGAAAGAAGAACTAAAGAAACGAAGAGCTATACTGTGTTCATAGGTTGGAAAATACAATATCGTTAAGGTGTTAATTCTCTCAAAACTTATTTATAGATTTAATGCAATTCCTGTCAAAATTCCAGCAAGCTTTTTTATTGATGTTGACAAGATGATTCTAAAATGTAAATGTAAAGGCGAATGAATGAGAATGGCCAAAACAATTAGGAAAGGTGGAAGACCCACACTACCCACTTTTTTTTTTTTTTTTTTTTTGCAGTACGCAGGCCTCTCACTGCTGTGGCCTCTTCCGTTGCGGATCACAGGCTCCGGACGCGCAGGCTCAGTGGTCATGGCTCACGGGCCCAGCTGCTCTGCGGCATGTAGGATCTTCGTGGACCGGGGCATGAACCCGTGTCCCCTCCATCGGCAGGCGGACTCTCAACCACTGCGCCACCAGGGAAGCCCCACACTACCCATTTTTAAGCCTTGCTATAAAACCACGGTAATCAAGACAGTGTGATACTAACATAAGGATATTCATATAGATCAATGGAGTAGAATAGAGAGCCCAAAAATAGACACACAAATACAGTCAATTGATTTTTGCCTAAGATACACAATTTCAATAGAGAAAGAATAGTTTGTTTTTTTTTTTTTTTTTTTTTTTTTTTGCGGTACGCGGGCCTCTCACTGTTGTGGTCTCTCCCGTTGTGGAGCACAGGCTCCAGACGCACAGGCTCAGCGGCCATGGCTCACGGGCCCAGCCGCTCCGCGGCATGTGGGATCCTCCCGGACCGGGTCACGAACCCATGTCCCCTGCATCGGCAGGCGGACTGTCAACCACTGCGTCACCAGGGAAGCCCAAGAATAGTCTTTTTGATAGTGCTGGAACAATTGGATGTCCATAAACAAAAACAAACAAACAAAAATGAACTTCAACACATACCATATACCTTATATAAAAATTAACTCAAAATAGATCATAGATCTAAATATAAAACCTAAAAGTATAAAACTTCTAGAAGAAAACATTGGAGAAAATCTGTAATCATGGATTTGGCAGCAAGTTTTTTTTTTTTAATTGTAGGAAAAAACACATAATATGAAATCTACTCTCTTAGCAAGTTTTTAAGTATGCGGTATCGTATAGTTAACTGTATCTATGCACATTGTTGTGCAACAGGTCTCTAGAACTTTTTCATCTTGCATGACTGAAACTCTGTATCTATTGAAGAGCAACTCCTCATTGTCCCTTCTCCCCAGGCCCCAGAAATCACTATTCTAATTTCTGCTTCTGAGTTTGTCTACTTTAGATATCTTATGTAAGTGGAATCATGCAGTTTAATTGTCCTTCTGTGACTGGCTTATCTCACTTGGTTTAATGTCCAAGTTTCATCTATGTTATTACATATTACAGGATTTCCTTCTTTTAAAAGGCTGAATGATACTTCATTATATTGATATACCATTTTCTTTATCCATTCATCCATTGAAGGACATTTAGGATGTTTACATGTCTTGGCTATTGTGAATAATGGTGCAATGAACATGGTAGTGCAAATATTTCTTCGGAATCCTGTTTCCAAGTCTTTGGGGTAAATATTTTTAATTTTTTTGAGGAATCTCCATGCTGTTTTCCATAGTGACTGCACCATTTTACATTTCCACCAACAGTGTACAAGGTTTCCAATTTCTCCATAGCCTCACTGATACTTATTTTCTGTTTTTGTTTTGTTTTTTATAATCACCATCCTAACATGTATGAGGCAATATCTTATTGTGGTTTGATTTGCCCTTCCCTGATGTTGAGCATCTTTTCATATACCTGTTGGCCATTTGAATGTCTTCTTTGGAGAAATGTCTATTCAAGTCCTTTGCCCATTTTAAAATCAGGTTAGAGGACCCTGGGAAGATGGCGGAAGAGTAAGACGCGGAGATCACCTTCCTCCCCACAGATATATCAGAAATTCATCTACACGTGGAACAACTCCTACAGAACACCTACTGAACGCTGACAGAAGACCTCAGACCCCCCCAAAAGGCAAGAAACTCCCCACATACCTGGATAGGGCAAAAGAAAAAAGAATAAACAGAGACAAAAGGATACGGACGGGACCTGCACCAGTGGGAGGGAGCCGTGAAGGAGGAAAGGTTTCCACACACTAGAAGCCCCTTCGCGGGCGGAGACTGCAGGTGGCGGAGGGGGAAAGCTTCGGAGTAGCGGAGGAGAGCACAGCAACGGGTGTGGAGGGCAAAGCGGAGAGATTCCAGCACAGAGGATCGGTGCCCTCAGGCACACACCAGCCCGAGAGGCTTGTCTGCTCGGTCGCCGGGGCGGGCGGGGCTGGGAGCTGAGGCTCGGGTATCGGCTTTCAGTCGGAGCGCAGGGAGAGGACTGGGGCTGGCGGCAGGAAGAGAGCCTGAGGGGGTTAGTGCACCACGGCTAGCCCGGAGGGAGTCCTGGGAAAGGGTCTGGAGCTGCCGAAGAGGCAAGAGGCTTTTTCTTCCCTTTTGCTTCCTGGTGCGCGAGGAGAGGGCATTAAGAGGGCTGCTTGGGGAAGCGCCGGAGACGGGCGCGAGCCGCGGCTAAAGGCGCGGACCCCGGAGACGGGCGTGGGAGGCTGGGGCTGCTGCTGCTGCCGCCGCCGCGGGGCCTGTGTGCGAGCGCGGGTCACTGTCCGCCCCGCCTTCCGGGGGGCCTGTGCACCCCGCCACTGCCGGGGTCCTGGAACCCGGGGACGGCTTTCCCGGGAAAGCGCACGGAGTGCCTCGGTCTGGTGCAACGTCACGCTGGCCTCTGCCGCCGCAGGCCCGCCCCACTCTGCGCGCCCCTCCCTCCCCTCTGCCTGAGTGAGCCAGAGCCCCCGAATCAGCGGCTCCTTTAAACCCGTCCTGTCTGAGCGAAGAACGGACGCCCTCCGGCGACCTACGCGCAGAGGCGGGGCCGGTCCAAGGCTGAGACCCGGGAGCTGTGAGAGCAGAGAAGAGACAGGGAAATCTCTCTGTGCAGCCTCGGAGGCAGCGGATTAAAGCTCCACGGTCCACTTGATGTGCCCTGTGTCTGTGGAGTGCATGAATAGACAGCGAATCATCCCAAATTGAGGAAGTGGATTTTGAGGACAAGATTTAAGACTTTCCCCCCTTTTCCTCTTTTTACAACGAATTATCCCAAATTAAGGAGGTGGACTTAGCAAGATTTCAGACTTCTCGCCCTTTTCCTCTTTTTACAACGAAGTAACCCAAATTGAGGAGGTGGACTTGGAGAGCAAGATTTTTGATTTTTCCCACTGCTCTCTTTTTGTGAATGTGTATGTGTATTCTTCTGTGTAAGATTCTCTCTGTATAGCTTTGCTTCCTACATATGTCCCAGGGTACTATCAGTCCGTTTTTTTTTCCAATAATTACATTTAAATTTTAATAACGCTACTATATTTCATACTTTATTCTATTTTACTTTACCTGCTCTTTCTTTTTTTCCTACCTTCCCTTCCTCCCTCCCTCCCTCCGCCCCTCCTTTCCTTCTTTCTCTCTTTCTTTCCTTCCTCCCTCCCTCCCTTCTTCCTTTCACTCTTTCTTTTTCTTTCCTTCCTCCCTCCCACCTTCCCTCCTGTCTTTCTTTCCTTCCTCCCTCCCTCCCACCCCTTTTCCTTTAACTTTCTTATTCTTTACTTCCTCCCTTCCTCCCTCCTGTCTTTCTTTCTTTCTTTCCTTCCTCCCTCCCTCCCTCCCTTCTTCCATTCACTCTTCCTTTTTCTTTCATTCCTCCCTCTCTCCCTCCTTTCTTTCTTTCTCTCTTTCCATCCTCCCTCCCTCCCTCCTTTCTTGCTTTCTTCCTTCCTTCCTTCCTTTCTTTCCTTCTTCCTTTCTTTCTCTCTCTCTTTCTTTCTTCTACTAATTCTTTCTTTCTACTTTTTCTCCCTTTTATTCTGAGCCGAGTAGATGAAAGGCTCTTGGTGCTGCAGCCAGGAGTCAGTGGTGTGCCTCTGAAGTGGGAGAGCCAACTTCAGGACACGGGTCCACAAGAGACCTCCCAGCTCCACATACTATCAAGCAGCAAAAATCTCCCAGAGATCTCCATCTCAACACCAGCAGCCGGCTTCACTCAACGACCAGCAAACTACAGTGCTGGTCACCCTATGCCAAGCAACTAGCAAGGCAGGAACACAACCCCACCCATTAGCAGAGAGGCTGCCTAAAAACATAATAAGGCCCCAAAACACAAGACCAGACGTGGACCTGTCCACCAGAAAGACAAGATCCAGCCTCAACCACCAGAACACAGGCTCTAGTCCCCCCCACCAGGAAGCCTACACAACCTACTGAAACAACCTTGGCCACTGGGGACAGACACCAAAAACAACGGGAACTACGAATCTGCAGCCTGCAAAAAGGAGACCCCAAACACAGTAACATAAGCAAAATGAGAAGACAGAAAAACACACAGCAGGTGAAGGAGCAAGATAAAAACCTACCAGACCTAACAAATGAAGAGGTAATAGGCAGTCTACCTGAAAAAGAATTCAGAATAATGATAGTAAAGATGATCCAAGATTCTATTTCCAAGATCCAAAATCTTGGAAATAGAATAGACAAAATGCAAGAAACAGTTAACAAGGACCTAGAAGAACTAAAGATGAATCAAGCATCGATTAAAAATACAATAAATGAAATGAAAAATACTCTAGATGGGATCAATAGCAGAATAACTGAGGCAGAAGAACGGATAAGTGAGGTGGAAGATAAAATAGTGGAAATAACTGCTGCAGAGCAAAATAAAGAAAAAAGAATGAAAAGAACAGAGGACAGTCTCAGAGACCTCTGGGACAACATTAAACGCACCAACATTCGAATTATAGGGGTTCCAGAAGAAGAAGAGAAAAAGAAAGGGACTGAGAAAATGTTTGAAGAGATTATAGTTGAAAACTTCCCTAATATGGAAAAGGAAATAGTTAATCAAGTCCAGGAGGCACAGAGAGTCCCATACAGAATAAATCCAAGGAGAAATACACCAAGACACATATCAATCAAACTGTCAAAAATTAAACACAAAGAAATCATATTAAAAGCAGCAAGGGAAAAACAACAAATAACACACAAGGGAATCCCCATCAGGTTAACAGCTGATCTCTCAGCAGAAACTCTACAAGCCAGAAGGGAGTGGCAGGACATAATTAAAGTGATGAAGGAGAGAAACCTGCAACCAAGATTACTCTACCCAGCAAGGATCTCATTCAGATTTGATGGAGAAATTAAAACCTTTACAGACAAGCAAAAGCTGAGAGAGTTCAGCACCACCAAACCAGCTTTACAACAAATGCTAAAGGAACTTCTCTAGGCAAGAAACACAACAGAAGGAATAGACCTACAATAACGACCCCAAAGCAATTAAGGAAATGGGAATAGGAACATACATATCAATAATTACCTTAAATGTAAATGGACTAAATGCTCCCACCAAAAGACAGAGAGTGGCTGAATGGATACAAAAACAAGACCCATATATATGCTGTCTACAAGAGACCCACTTCAGACCTAGAGACACATACAGACTGAAAGTAAGGGGATGGAAAACGATATTCCATGCAAATGGAAATCAAAAGAAAGCTGGAGTAGCAATTCTTATATCAGACAAAATAGACTTTAAAATAAAGACTATTAGAAGAGACAAAGAAGGACACTACATAATGATCAAGGGATCGATCCAAGAAGAAGATATAACAATTGTAAATATTTATGCACCCAACATAGGAGCACCTCAATACATAAGGCAAATACTAACAGCCATAAAAGGGGAAATCGACAGTAACACAATCATAGTAGGGGACTTTAACACCCCACTTTCACCAATGGACAGATCATCCAAAATGAAAATAAATAAGGAAACACAAGCTTTAAATGATACATTAAACAAGATGGACTTAGTTGATATTTATAGGACATTCCATCCAAAAACAACAGAATACACATTTTTCTCAAGTGCTCATGGAACATTCTCCAGGATAGATCATATCTTGGGTCACAAATCAAGCCTTGGTAAATTTAAGAAAATTGAAATTGTATCAAGTATCTTTTCCGACCACAATGCTATGAGACTAGACATCAATTACAGGAAAAGATCTGTAAAAAATACAAAAACATGGAGGCTAAACAATACACTACTCAATAACAAAGTGATCACTGAAGAAATCAAAGAGGAAATTAAAAAATACCTAGAAACAAATGACAATGGAGACACGACGACCCAAAACCTATGGGACGCAGCAAAAGCAGTTCTAAGGGGGAAGTTTATAGCAATACAATCCCACCTTAAGAAACAGGAAACATTTAGAGTAAACAACCTGACCCTGCACCTAAAGCAATTAGAGAAAGAAGAACAAAAAACCCCCAAAGCTAGCAGAAGGAAAGAAAGCATAAAGATCAGATCAGAAATAAATGAAAAAGAAATGAAGGAAACAATAGCAAAGATCAATAAATCTAAAAGCTGGTTCTTTGAGAAGATAAACAAAATAGACAAACCATTAGCCAGACTCATCAAGAAAAAAAGGGAGAAGACTCAAATCAATAGAATTAGAAATGAAAAAGGAGAAGTAACAACTGACACTGCAGAAATACAAAAGATCATGAGAGATTACTACAAGCAACTCTATGCCAATAAAATGGACAACCTGGAAGAAATGGACAAATTCTTAGAAATGCACAACCTGCCAAGACTGAATCAGGAAGAAATAGAAAATATGAATAGACCAATCACAAGCACTGAAATTGAAACTGTGATTAAAAATCTTCCAACAAACAAAAGCCCAGGACCAGATGGCTTCACAGGCGAATTCTATCAAACATTTAGAGAAGAGCTAACACCCATCCTTCTCAAACTCTTCCAAACAATTTCAGAGGAAGGAACACTCCCAAACTCATTCTATGAGGCCACCATCACCTTGATACCAAAACCAGGCAAGGATGTCACAAAGAAAGAAAACTGCAGGCCAATATCACTGATGAACATAGATGCAAAAATCCTCAACAAAATACTAGCAAACAGAATCCAACAGCACATCAAAAGGATCATACACCATGATCAAGTGGGGTTTATTCCAGGAATGCAAGGATTCTTCAATATACGCAAATCAATCAATGTGATACACCATATTAACAAGTTGAAGGAGAAAAACCATGTGATCATCTCAATAGATGCAGAGAAAGCTTTCGACAAAATTCAACACCCATTTATGATAAAAACCCTGCAGAAAGTAGGCATAGAGGGAACTTTCCTCAACATAATAAAGGCCATATATGACAAACCCACAGCCAACATTGTCCTCAATGGTGAAAAACTGAAACCATTTCCACTAAGATCAGGAACAAGACAAGGCTGCCCACTCTCACCACTCTTATTCAACCTAGTTTTGGAAGTTTTAGCCACAGCAATCAGAGAAGAAAAGGAAATAAAAGGAATCCAAATTGGAAAAGAAGAAGTAAAGCTGTCACTGTTTGCAGATGGCATGATACTATACATAGAGAATCCTAAAGATGCTACCGAAAAACTACTAGAGCTAATCAATGAATTTGGTAAAGTTGCAGGATACAAAATTAATGCACAGAAGTCTCTGGCATTCCTATATACTAATGATGAAAAATCTGAAAGTGAAATCAAGAAAACACTCCCATTTACCATTGCAACAAAAAGAATAAAATATCTAGGAATAAACCTACCTAAGGAGACAAAAGACCTGTATGCAGAAAATTATAAGACACTGATGAAAGAAATTAAAGATGATACAAATAGATGGAGAGATATACCATGCTCCTGGATTGGAAGAATCAATATTGTGAAAATGACTGTACTACCCAAAGCAATCTACAGATTCAATGCAATCCCTATCAAACTACCACTGGCATTTTTCACAGAACTAGAACAAAAAATTTCAAAATTTGTTTGGAGAAACAAAAGACCCCGAATAGCCAAAGCAATCTTGAGAATGAAAAACGGAGCTGGAGGAATCAGGCTCCCTGACTTCAGACTATACTACAAAGCTACAGTAATTAAGACAGTGTGGTACTGGCACAAAAACCGAAAGATAGATCAATGGAACAGGATAGAAAGCCCAGAGATAAACCCACACACATATGGTCACCTTATCTTTGATAAAGGAGGCAGGAATGTACAGTGGAGAAAGGACAGCCTCTTCAATAAGTGGTGTTGGGAAAACTGGACAGGGACATGTAAAAGTATGAGATTAGATCATTCCCTAACACCATACACAAAAATAAGCTCAAAATGTATTAAAGACCTAAATGTAAGGCCAGAAACTATCAAACTCTTAGAGGAAAACATAGGCAGAACACTCTATGACATAAATCACAGCAAGATCCTTTTGGACCCACCTCCTAGAGAAATGGAAATAAAAACAAAGATAAACAAATGGGACCTAATGAAACTTCAAAGCTTTTGCACAGCAAAGGAAACCATAAAGAAGACCAAAAGACAACCCTCAGAATGGGAGAAAATATTTGCAAATGAAGCAACTGACAAAGGATTAATCTCCAAAATTTATAAACAGCTCATGCAGCTCAGTAGCAAGAAAACAAACAACCCAATCCAAAAATGGGCAGAAGACTTAAATAGGCATTTCTCCAAAGAAGATATACAGACTGCCAACAAACACATGAAAGAATGCTCAACATCATTAATCATTAGAGAAATGCAAATCAAAACTACAATGAGATATCATCTCACACCAGTCAGAATGGCCATCATCAAGAAATCTAGAAACAATAAATGCTGGAGAGGGTGTGGAGAAAAGGGAACACTCTTGCACTGCTGGTGGGAATGTGAATTGGTACAGCCACTATGGAGAACAGTATGGAGGTTCCTTAAAAAACTAAAAATAGAACTACCATATGACCCTGCAATCCCACTACTAGGCATATACCCTGAGAAAACCATAATTCAAAAAGAGACATGTACCAAAATGTTCATTGCAGCTCTATTCACAATAGCCCGGAGCTGGAAACAACCTAAGTGTCCATCATTGGATGAATGGATAAAGAAGATGTGGCACATATATACAATGGAATATTACTCAGCCATAAAAAGAAACGAAACTGAGCTATTTGTAATGAGGTGGATAGACCTAGAGTCTGTCATACATAGTGAAGTAAGTCAGAAGGAGAAAGACAAATACCGTATGCTAACACATATATATGGAATTAAAAAAAATGTCATGAAGAACCTAGGGGTAAAACGAGAATAAAGACACAGACCTACTTGAGAATGGACTTGAGGATATGGGGAGGGGGAAGGGTAAGCTGTGACAAAGCGAAAGAGAGGCATGGACATATATACACTACCAAACGTAAGGTAGATAGATAGTGGGAAGCAGCCGCATAGCACAGGGAGATCAGCTCGGTGCTTTGTGACCGCCTGGAGGGGTGGGATGGGGAGGATGGGAGGGAGGGAGATGCATGAGGGAAGGGATATGGGAACAGATGTATATGTATGACTGATTCACTTTGTTATAAAGCAGAAACTAATAAAAAAATAAAATAATTTAAAAAAATTCAAAAAAAAATAAAATCAGGTTATTTGTTTTTTTGCTAGTGATTAGTGGGAGTTCATCATATATACTGGATAGTAATCTCTTACCACATAATGTGCTTTGCAAGTATTTTCTCCCATTCCATAGGATGACTTTTCACTCTGCTGATCATTTCCTTTGTGGTGAAGAGGTTTTTAGTTTGATGTAGTCCCACTTGTCTATTTTTGCTTTTGTTGCCTGTTCTTTTGGTGTCATAACTAAGAAATCATTGCTAAGACAAATGTTATGAAGTTTTTCTTCTATATTTTCTTCTAAGAATCACATCATTTCTGGACTTATATTTAAGTCTTTAATCTATTTTGAATTGATTTTTTTCTATATGGTGTAATATAAGACTCTAATTTTGCTCTTTCACATATGAATATCCAGTTTTCCCAGCACCATCTGTTGAAGAGTCTATCCTTTCCCCATTGTATAGTCTTGGCACCATTGTTGAAGATCATTTGATCTTACACACATGGATTTATTTAGGGGCTCTCTATTCTGTTCCACTGGTCTGTATGTCTGTCTTTATGCTAGTATCATACTGTTTTGATTGCTGTAGTTTTGTAATATGTTTTGAAGTCAGGAAGTGTGAGGCCTCCAGCTTTGTTCTTCTTTTTCAAGAGTTCTTTCGTAACTTGGAGGCTTTTGTGGTTCCATATGAATTTTAGAATTTTTTTTCTCTTTCTGAAAAAAACTCCATAGGATTTTGATAGGGATTGCATTGAACTGCAGATTTCTTTGGGTAGTATGTTCATTTTAACAATATTAAGTCTTCCAATTCATGAATGTGGATATCTTTCCATTAATTTGTGTCTTCTTTAATTTCTTTCAGCAATGTTTTGTAGTTTTTAGTGTACATGTCTTTCACCTCCTTGGTTAAGTTTATTGCTAAATATTTTATTCCTCTTGATGCTATTGCCATGTAGTTAACATGTACTCCCTGATATGATGTGATTAGCAAGACACTGCACTTCTGTGGTATCCTTCCCTGAAACTCACAGCCCTAGTTTAATCATAAGAAAACATCAGACGAACCTAAGTTGAGGGCCTCTACAAAATACTTGACCAGTGTTCTTTAAAACTCTCAAGATCATAAAAAACAAGGAAAGACTGAAAACTGTCACAGATTAGAGGATACTTAAAAGACAAGATGAAGAAATGCAATGTGGTATCCTGAATTGGATCCTGAAACAGAAAAATAACATTGTGTAAAGACTGGTGAAATTCAAATAAAGTCTTAGTTTAGTAGTTTTTTTGTTTTTAAGAATCTTCTTTGACCAACCTACTTAAAATGTCATACTTCTTATGGCTTACTGTTCTCTAACTTTACCTTATCTTTTCTTTTAGCTTTGCCACTTATTGATTATGTTATATTAGCTTATTGTCTGTCTCCTCCCAATAAAATATTAGCTCCATGAGCAGGGGTGGATGCAAGTTTTATGAAAACTGAAGCTTTGTGCATCCTTCCTAAGAAAAAAATTGCAAAGTTAAAAATGTAAAATAAGGTACCAAAATGGATATCTACTTAATATAAGAAACCAGAACTAACAACTTTTTAAAATCTGACAATTCACAGAAACTATATCTTTATTAATTGCTTGTCACATTTCTCTAATTTTTCTATATTTTTGCTGCATTTTTATTTGACTGCTTCTGTATGAAATAAAATGTTATAATTTTTTTAACACCTTTATTGGAGTATAATTGCTTTACAATGGTGTGTTAGTTTCTGCTTTATAACAAAGTGAATCAGCTATACATATACATATATCTCCATATCTCTTCCCTCTTGCGTCTCCCTCCCTCTCACCCTCCCTATCCCACCCCTCTAGGTGGTCACAAAGCACCGAGTTGATCTCCCTGTGCTGTTTTTAATAGAGATAACACAAAAATAATTCAGTCTTTCTTTTGGCATGGTTTGACCAGTTTGTTATCATTATTGGTAGATGAGATTTATAAATATGCATCTTGACACCCAAACTCACTATAGTACTATTGCAAATACACACCCTACAAACACAGAAATTCTAATAAGTTCTATTTTGCACGATACCCATCAAACCAGAAAAAAATGTATTTATAACAGTGTATACTACATCACCGAGTATTTGCAAACAAGAGAGGATTTCTGTTTTGGCTAAGTATTGATAAAACTCAAATCCTCTGCTAATAATTGTGTTTGATGACTGGAAGAAGGTTTCAGAGATAGCTTCAGACTCTATATGTTACAGATCTTGTTTCTTCATATAGCCACAAAGTTTTGAAATTGGCCACTATTGGACACATTTTATTTCATGATATGTCCTCTGGACCTGTAAATTTGTGTCACATGGTATGTAAGTAGTGCAGTAGATGGTGGGAATATTCTTGGAAGCCATTCCTACATTAAAACAACTTAACTTCATACAGAAGTGGCTGCATACCATCTATATACAACCTACTAAACCCAGACCAGATATATTCCTAATTCAGTTTCTCCTTAGAAGGATTCCCAAAATAACTTCTGCCACTCAGTGTCATCTGCTATAAGGGGAAATTTGACGGTAAAAAAAAAAAAAATAGAGTGGAAAGAGACAGCATTCTTAACCAATTTCAGCTCAAACATCTGCAAATTTTATAAAATGTATAAAATATATAATAGAAGCCTTAGAAAAAGGGGCTTGAAGCTTGTTTCATCAACTTCAAGGTCCATGTCCATAAGAGTGGAGACTTTTTTTGTTCACAGCTGTATTCTTGATACCTAGAAGAGTGTCTTACATAAAGTAGGCATATGATACATATATGGTAAAAGAGAGAAAGGAAGGAAGAGAGACAGAGGAGAAGTGGAGTAGCTCTTTGCATAATTTGGATTACAGAAGCATAATATGGCTTCTCCACATTCAGCAAAAAATAACTATCCTTAGAGTTATTTCCAAGAAAGGACAATGCGTTGGGCCAAATGAGGTAGTCTAGGATACTAAACCACTCCACATATTAAAATAATATGTCAATACAAGGAGGTGATGGGCCTGTTTGGACTCAGAAGTAGGCAGAACTATGAGATGGCCCAGGAGAAGGAGGTCCTGGATGATAACTTGAGTAGAGTCAAGAGAAGAAACTAAAGTTAAGATGGAGGGTTTACATACATATAAAGACCTAAGAAGGCATCTCTAAGAAATGTTGGGGGGCTTCCCTGGTGGCACCGTGGTTGAGAGTCCGCCTGCCGATGCAGGGGACATAGGTTCATGCCCCAGTCCGGGAAGATCCCACATGCCGCGGAGCGGCTGGGCCCATGAGCCATGGCCGCTGAGCCTGCGCGTCCGGAGCCTGTGCTCCGCAACGGGAGAGGCCACAACAGTGAGAGGCCCGCGTACCACACACACACAAAAAAACACTAAACTTTTCTTTTAAACAGCTTTTGCCGTTGTGCCATAAGCTTTGAAATGAAGTGGCTTCCTTTTCATTATTTTTCACTTTATAGTTTGAGTTTTGATTTCTTCTTTATCCTTTCTTTATTTTTAAATAGTTAATATATTTGGATTTTGTTTAATTTTGATTTCTTTTTATTGGGTTATTTTTTTAAAAGGTCTCTACATTCATTTAAAAAAAAAGTTAAGTGTTTTTGTGTAGCCTCGCACATAATCCATTTTCTATGGACAAAGTCAAAAATTTATTTTCTCTGTTTTAAAGAAAAAACGAAACAGGGGTTTATATCCATCACGTCAATTTTATTAATTGCATTATATAATTACTCCATATCCATACTTTTTTTTAACCTGTTTAATTCTAAAAGAGGTGAATTGAGGTTTTCCACAATAATTTTATTTTTTTTAAGTTCTCCTGAGATTTCCAATAGCCTTTGCTTTATATAACTAACTGTTCTGTTGTTTGGTACATATATAGTGCACCAAAGATGCTGTTATATCTTTTTCAGATATTGTGTTTTTATTATCACATAAGGCATAAGGTCCTTCTTTGTCTTATTTATTGTTTCTAATCCTAAATTTTAACATCTGATATTAATAATGCCACTCCAATCTCTTTTTGTTTCATTAGTCTGGTATCTCCATCTTCATTCCTTTATTTTCAAGATTTCTTTATTGCTTTAACTATATTTCTTATAAACAGTATACAGTCATCCATTTGTATCCACAGGGGATTGGTTCCAAGGCCCCCAACAGATACCAAAATCCATGATGCTCAAGTTCCTTATATAAAATGGAGTAGTATTTGTATAAAACCTATACACATCCTCCCATATACTTTTTTTTTTTTTTTTTGCAGTACATGGGCCTTTCACTGTTGTGGCCTCTCCCTTTGCGGAGCACAGGCTCCGGACGCACAGGCTCAGCAGCCATGGCTCACGGGTGCAGCCGCTCCACGGCATGTGGGATCCTCCCAGACTGGGGCACGAACCCGTGTCCCCTGCATCAGCAGGTGGACTCTCAACCACTGCGCCACCAGGGAAGCCCCTCTCCCATATATTTTAAATCATCTCTAGATCACTTATAATACCTAATACAATGTAAATGCTATGTAAATATTTATAAATACAGTGTAAGTGTAACTAGTTGCTGGTGCTAGGCAAATTCAAGTTTTGGTTTTTGGTATTTTCCAGAATTTTTTTTTTTTGGACTATTTTCTATCTGTGGTTGGTTGAATCCACAGATGTAGAACTAATGGATACAGAGAGCTGATTGTATAGTTAAGTGTTATTTTTAACTCAGTCTGAGAGTCTCTGTTTCTTAAAGAGAAAATTCAACCAGTTCAAATGTAGTATGACAGATACTTGATATCAATATTTTTATGATATTATGTTTGTTCTTTCTCATTTCCATACATTTTTAAATTAATTCCATTTCTCCTTATTTTGGAAGTCTTCTTATATTTTCTATTCAGGTAACAGTTAACTCTTCTATAAATTCAGATTACAATTGAGAGTAATACGTACAACCAGTGTTTTATAAAAAATAGTGTAATGAGTGTGTGGGGGGGGTGTCTGTGCTGCACTTGAATCAACTTAAGTGTTTTTATTATTTTTCTTGTCAAATTATCCCTGGCTCCTCTAGCATTTTTATCTGTTCTATTTATTTAATAGCTGATTGCTGAATGAGCTGGACTTCGCAGGATGAGCAAACAGGAAAAAACTTTATTTTTTCAGATTTTTTTCTGACTGTTAATCCTACAAAATTACTGTTTGCTTATTCCTCCTCATCCCTAGGTGAAACCTCTGGCAATTCTCATAATTTTGCCCTTTTCTCCATTACATCCTGCCTGGCTGGCCACCATCTACTTGCTGTGCCCCTTTAGATGGCTTGCTGTTTTTCTTAGTTGGCTCAGGGAAGCTCAGGTCTGTTTTTTGCAATATCTAGTGACCACAGTTGTGTAAATGGTAGAAGGTAAAGTCCTGCCCATTATGGACTGGTGATATAAAAACAAGCAGAACGTGACCCCTGTTGAGGCATCTGAAGGAAAATTCATGGACCTCTGACTTCCCAGTTTTTTCATAGGTTTACAGTTTCCTTGTTGGTCTCCTGGGGACCAATGAGACCAGGAACACTTACTTACACAGGACCAAAGACAACCTTTCCCTGGGGTAATCCACAGATCCCAACTGCTAGCTAGTCCCTGGATACAGCACAACTTCCATTATTACCTTCTAACTCAGAGACTGGTTTCCAGCGCCATATTCAGATCTCAGCATCAGAATAGAAACCATGTCTAACCTTGCACCCTACATCTTGCAGATGCCAGCATCTATTTGGCTGAGGAGATAATAGATTAAATCTGAGAGTGGAAGAGAAAGGTGCTGAGCTTATGTCACCATCTTCCCAGAATCCACTGCTCCCTGCTGTCCAGCTATGTCAATGGCCAATCCTCAGCCAAATGGAATTTTTAAGTTGATTTAGTGCCTTTCTAAAGGATAAAACACACAAGCTCCAGCAGAAACTTCCAAAAATAACATACAAAATCCTCAGTTCTAATTTGAGTCTACTTTGGGCTGAAGTCTGGACACTGATTGTAGATAGGTTTAGCATTTAATTTAGAAAAGATGGTAGTAAGACACTTTGGGGAACATCTTTTAAGATGTTATGCTTACACTAAGAGCAGGAGGAAGGATGGGAATAAAAAGGGAATTTTAAATGAATGCTTACCATACTCAAGATACTCCACACTGTTGCTTTAATCTTAAAAATGATAATACAGTAAAATAAGGTATCGTTGTCCTCATCTTAAGGCAGGGATACAGAAAAGTGAGACTCAGATAGTTTACATTACTTGCTCAAGTTTACTCATAACTGCCCAAACCCAGGGCCTACACCTGTTTCTCTTGTACTGAATATCAGGGAACCCTACCATCATTACTTGGGCTATTATTAGGTATATTTTCTATTTCCTGTCATTTTTATTGTTAGTGGTTAAGAAGAGTCTGCGTTTTCTCTTCTGAGCCAGCAGGGTAGTTAGGGAAACTATTTTGCTTTGCAGTGAGCAAGGGAGGAGTGAATATGGGGGTGGGGTAGAGGTAGGGGGAGAATGGATAAGAGCAAGCAAAGAGAGCAAGAGGATCAATCCCTGTTTTCTGGAAAGAAAGAAAGAGGACTTCATGACTTTGAGTTGCTGCTGCTGCTGCTTCTCCTCCCCAGCCAGTAACAAAAAGAAAGGTAAAGAGCCAGGAAAGCTTGTGTGTTCCCACCCTACTACTTCCTACATACCTGAACCCACCACCTTATCTTGAACCCCTTTTCTCTTGCTCTTCCCTCATTTACAAAGTCTCCAGTTACACTATCTTTCCTTCATCTCCATTTTCTCTCCTTGTTATCCTATTTGAGAGCCAAAATCTGCCTCTACTGTGAAAAGATGCCCAAGAGTAACACTGATGACACACAATAAAGAAAACCTCCAGTCAGTGGAAACAGAGAAGCCTGAACAAGTTTACCTCCTTACCCTGGAAAGTTTCCAAAAGACCTTCAAAACCTTCCTTTAACTGAAATACTTCTAATTAACCTACTTCTCCTCAAGTACTAACAGTTAAGATTTTTTTTTCAAAGTCCTTAAACTAGCAGATTACCAACGAACTCTTCAAATGCAACTTGTTTCTAAGGTGAATTCCGTCTTTATAGTGTTTGGGTTCATGAGAAGTTAATGAGTAGATAAAATAGCAATATAATAATATATTTAGAAATTTTAATCCTTTAAGGATTTGCTGCCAAAATTATTTAGCTTATTAAAGATAAATTATTCTTTTAAATTATTTAACAATTCAGAAAAAAGTCAAAGTTATACTTGGTAAAGGCATTATATAGTAAAGAAGTTCCAACGTTTACTAACAAAAAGGTATTTGAAATTTTACAAAGTCTTTTAATTGCATAAATTGCTAATGTAATACTAGTTTCCAATTATTATCCAAAATGCTGCTACGACGATTAATTCCACATGCATCAAGTTAATGGTATATTTGTCTTGTTTGATATCCAATTATGGAGCAAGGTTATTGACGTTATTTGGCTTCCGATAGCAAATTTCCAGAGTCAGTCTATGCCATTCTTGGTCCTGAATCTATTTTACTGTAGGAATGCTGATGATTGAGGGATCTAATTGAGATAAGAGAAATTCCTGAACTAGTTCCTCTTGTTGATCATTATTTCCTAATTTTGTCCTCTTATTTACTAAAAATAGTATACCACTGTTTGTTTGTAATTCCAATTTCTATGCTTTGTTTCCTTCTACCATCCACTAGAACATTACCATTTAGACAAGAATTTCTTCTGTGATCTAGGAACTTTATTTGCTTCTTGTTATCCAAATTTTCTGTATAAACAATATTTTATGAGGTGCTTAATTTTTACTTGACAAGTTTAACAAATCATCCAAATGGTGTTACAGTATTTATTTTATGGACTTTGAGTATATTTTTTGAAGGCTTTGAGCAATATTTGAGAGGTGAGGCACTCAATTTGTTTATTGGTTTTACTGTAGAAAACATTTTTTCAAATTTGCCAGTTTTAGCACTCATTTCTTGAATAACAGTTTTATCAAGGAAACCCACAGATCTTCTTGTTAGGCTGGAAAAAGTCTGTGAAAAGTTATAGAGTTTATTCCAAGATATGTTTTCAAATGTGTGCTCGCTAGTTTTCTTCCTTAGTTTATCATCTACAACTCTACGGCTTACTTCAAAAGATACTGCTTGTATAGCTTTCTTCTGTGTTGTAGGCAGAGTTCTTTTGGGTTTGGAAAGAGTAATAGATTGACCTCTAGCTACAGATTTGAGCATTTCACAATTTCTTTCTAAAACAATATTTGATCTTTTATATGGGTAACCATTTCCATTTTTCATAGAATGGGGAGGAAGCCTGTTTTTTGTCAAAAGTAACATTTGTACATATCCAGTCTCATGGAAAATTATGGGATTTGTATCATTTTGTTCCTGTGGATTAAAGAAGAGAGTATTCATCATTAGTCTATTGAGGCAAGAAGGCTATAATTTTTAAAACATGAAAATAAAATCGTGAAGTATTCTAGAAATGACTACATAGAAGTTTTTAATATAAACAATAATGGTATTTAAACATATAAAAAAGATGTCCTTGTATGTGACACACTTCTTTCTCTTGACACTCTGTTGAGATGTTAGAAGTAAAATCTGAACTTTTGGCCTCCTAAAACCCTTTTTGAAATAGAGTGAGATATAAAGAAATGTTTGGTGTTGTCACTGGGAAATATGAAAGTTGGTGGGATGGAACATTGTTCTGTCATTTCTTAGGTTTCCATGTCCAGAAATAAGCAGCATACCAAAAAATGGATTGAGTCAAAAATCAAAAGAAATATAACTGATTATAAGCCAAAATTACAGTCTGAGTATCCTAATAAGTTCAGAAAATGTAAATTTTTCTTTAAAATAATTATATTCATTACTATACCCCAACATTTAGCACAATACTTAGCCCAATAAAAAGTGCTCAATATATATCTGTGGAATAAAATAGCCAAAGTAATAGACTGACTTAAAAATAGATTACTTTTATCACAGTAGTAGCAAAATCTGTATGTATGAGCTACTCACTGAACTCTTTTTCACATTTCCATTGTAAGAAAAAAAGATTAACTCCACAGAAACTCATCAAATATGAGTATTACTAGTATTTAGTTTGTAAACTTTAAGTCAATGATTTCTACTTAGATCTCTACTTTCTTTTAGAAATATAATTAATGAAGTAAGAAATTAGGATCATCTAATTGTATATTAGTGTCCTTAGTGTGAAAGGCATATTAATGCATATGATTACTGAAAAAATGACAAAAGATCTAGTTTTGCAATCCACTGGTGATGCCCATGTTACCTATTTAGTGATAGTAGTAGAGGTTTGTCAAATTTTTGGTCTGTCTAATCAATACCTTAGGGAATTTTCCACCTTCCGAGTCAATGTACACTTAGGTAGAGGCAAAAACTCGCTTTATCAGCCTCCCTTGAGGTTAGGGCATAGGTGTGTGACCTAGGCTCTGCCACTCAGACACACCTAAGACAGTCTTCAGTTCAGAAAAAGCAAGCATTTTGAAAAGTAGGCATTGTGAAAACTATTCTAGCGAGGATGGTGGGAGATATATCTAGCTGAAGGGCAGCACTGGCAAAGATCTTAGACACAGTGTCCCCTGCCCAGAGTCAGAGCTGTAAACTTTTATCTGTGACAACAGCATGGGCCCCAGTAGAGCAACCTGGGGCTGTAACAGGGTTAGTCCTGATTGGAGAGCTTTCAAGCCAGATTGTCTCTCCAGCATCCTAGAGACTCTGAGCTACCAGATGGCCTTTAATAAATGTATTTTCTGGTTGAAATAGTTAAAATAGATTGATAGAAAAGTGAAACATAATCCAGTCATTTAAAAAAATACCATCTTTATATTTCTTTTAGAATCAAGAAAATTTGATAAATCGTTCTTTATAAAGAAAAACACAAAATTTTCAGCTGGTGCAGAAGAATCCCCAGATTTGGGGTGGAGGTTCTAAAAAGAACACTAAGAATTTGTGTTGTTGTCACTTCAGAATATGAAGCCAAGAGGTAAAGAGAATTTATCAAAGATTCTGGGCACTGGAATATGACATTCCCACAAGTAGTAATAATACACATTTTTACTGAACAGTAGTAGATGTTTTTATTACCGTGTAAGAAGTTGCTGTCTTTGCTGGACTAATGTCGATTATCTTGGCATTTGGCTTTTTCAGTTCATCCTCAAAGCACAAGGGGAGCAAGCTTTTCTTTCTTACTGAATACTCATTTAATTGATCATTTCTGATGGATTTATTTTCTTTTGTACTAAAATCATTCATCTCTGGAGGAGATTTTATTCTGAAAATGAACACAAGTTCAGCATAAACGTTTATAGGGCTGATTTCAGCTTGTCTGTTCTTGTCTGCCTTTCCCATTCCTCAACATCATTACTGTTAGAGAACAAACGTATGGACACCAAGGGGGGAAAGCGGGGGCATGGGGGGGTGGGATGAATTGGGATTGACATATATGCACTAATATGTATAAAATAGATAACTAATAAGAACCTGCTGTATAGCACAGGAAACTCCACTTCACTGTACAGTAGAAACTAACACAACATTGTAAAACAGCTATACCCCAAATTTTTAAAAAATCACTACTGCTAACATCTCCCTCAAACCCTCTGCTATACTTTCAACCTGACAAGACCATCCTTTCCTGCTTGGTTTGTGGGGGAAAATAGCAAAAGCAGGGGTGGAAGCAAGACTGTAGTATGTGTGCCTCTTTGGTTTTTGAGTGGAGAGGAAGTATATTATGTAGGTTGAGGAGAACAACAGAGGAAGAGAGATACATTTGCCACATCCTTTGTTGAGATTCTGGGATGAAAGTGCTTTTCAGGGCAGCTTCCTGCCAACACAGGGTGACCCTAGCTTTGTTATCAGGATGAAATGGTGTGGTTAGGCAGAGAGAGGATATAGTTTTCATTCCAGATCTCCCTTGGTCCACATGTGACATGGACACTGAGATTAGGCTTGCAACAAGCTTGTCATTGCAGGGGTGCAGTGACCCATAGCAAAGGCTTGACTTGGGTGAGGTATAAATAGACAGTCTAAGAAGACATGAAGAGAGCTAAATGAGTTCTACCTTACTAGTGATAGTTGAGAGTGGACCCTATCCAGGTTCAGAGAGAATAGACTATGCGTTCATGAAGCACAAATGTCAGTAGCCACAGAACATCTAGGAATGAGATCAGCAGTACAAGGGCACTGACCAAGATCCCTGGCCAAGTACCTTTTCCTCAATGTCACAAAGTCCAGTGAGCCCCTCACTCATATACTAAGATACCATGGTAGAAAGAAACAGAAGGACTGTGTTAAACCTAAAGAGGCTGTGCATTTTTACTCCAAACAAAGTTTAAAACACAATGGATTAATATGAATTTTTTTCATTACACAGGGTTTGAGGATCTCATGAGAAGTATCAGAACTATATAAAAATAAAAAGCTACTTTTTTTTCACATCCATGTTGTAGTGTAATTAAATTTGTATCTACTATAAAAATGCAATTGCATTCTCTCCATTCATTTTTCATTGTCTTCCTCTCCATTTGACTGTGAACTTGCAGCAGATAGAGCATGTGCTCAAGGTCTGAATGTGACCTTGTGTCACATGTGTATGACCTTGTCTGAATGTGAATGTGACTAGCTGAGCAGTCTTAGAACAGTCATTGGATTGTAGTATGGGCCTAGATGGCCATAATAAGCCAGAATAAGTTCATTCTGGTCTACAAGAAAATAAAAGGCAGAATTCTTCTTCTTAGAAACATCTTTGAACAAAATAAAATTAAAAATTTTAAATAAATTACTTTTATTAACTTAATCTTCTAAGTGACCAACAAAATCAAATGATCCCCTAGGGTTTTTTTTTTTTTTCAGTTTGAGATGAAATTATAAAAGATTTTCATAAAAGACACATACATATTATGGTATTTAGAAAATACTTTATATAAAATATTTTTCAATGTAAAATAACATGGAAAGTACTTGGTATTCTGCTTGATCTGTAGTAGCTATTCAGTAAAAACTTCTTAAGTGAACAAGATAGAACTGGAAAAGACTGATATCAAGGATCTAATGTTTGGCTAACATAAAACTGGTCTTGTTGAAGAGAGGCATTCCCAAATTTGCAAATCTCTCTAAAATGTAAAGTCATTATTAGCCAGTAGGAAGCCTCAGATGGTTAAACACTTGGTATGGAGAGAGGTCAGTTAGCACATGCCAGACAGACTTTGCCACCTGGCATGAATAAAGTGTCCAAGGCAGAACTCTTCCAAATATGCCTGCTGGCCACTCCAGCATTACTCTACTTTCTTAAACATGTTCCCAGACACACATGCTGTTGGCAATAAATTCAGTTTTTTTCTTGTCCTCAAGTAGTTTGTATCCTAGTGCAATGTTTCCCAACCTTTTCCACATAATGACAGACATATTAGTTAATAGTCTTTGTTCAGTACACTGAGATAAACACTTGAGAACACTTGTAGCCTGGGTACCATGGGGCCAACTCCGCAGTTTTGAAGGCCGAAGGATCAACATTTCAGCACACCTATAACCCTCTCTGAGCACAAAATTACCACAGTTTATTGGTTAGGAAGCTCTGTTCTAGAGAGAGGAAATAGTCAAAAACCAAACAAACCAACCAACAAAACATATATATATAATAATTTCAACTACTTGTAAGTATTACAGAAAAATATAAATATGATACTTCATCTAGGGTGGCTATGGGAGACCTCTCTCAGGAGGGGATATTTGAGCTGAAATCTGAGAAAGGGAAGTAGGCATCCAGGTGATAGAACTGGGGGAATAGCAAGTGTAAAGGTCTGAGTATGAAACCAGCTTGGAATGCTCACTGGAAGGCCAGTGTTGCTGTAGTGTAGGGATTAGGAGAGTGGAGTAAGATGAGATGAGACAAGTGTCAGGGGCCAAAACATATAAGGGCACATGTAGAACAGCCCACAACTGCTATCAAGGAACATTTCAGAGAAAATGTGACATCTGAGTAGAACTTAAAGGATAATGCGGTAAACAGAGGGTTGCCTACTTAAGAGTCTTTCCCCCCCCTTTTTTGTTAACAGAACTCTCATCCTATTCATTTTTCTCCAAGCAACCCTGTCCTCCAAGGGAGGCTGAGCGCCTTCCTAAATCAAGAGAATGAATCTGGAATAATCTAAGCCTGTGCTTTTCAAAATGTGATCTACAACCCATCAATTTAGACAATAAATCAATTTAGCATCTCCTGACCAACATTTAAAAAAGTAGAATAGAATACAGTGTGTCAAATAGATCCTTAGTAACAATTGTTCAAAATACTGCAATCAATTTCAACTAACAGAAAGACAAATAATTAGGGGTCTATGAATCTGAATCTTCTGCTCCACAGGTAGATAGATTGATAGATAGATATATATAGATATCAATCATTGTGATATAAAAAGTATTTCATACTGTGGGTTGTGTTAAAAGCTGTTAATGATTTACTGGGTTTTAGATATGAGTGTATGAAGCTATTCTAGCCAAGAAGACACCAGGGGAGGCCTGCTGGATGGCTTTGGGGGGCATTTCCCTCATTCTAACAAAAAGGGTCAAAGAGGGACTTCCCTGGTCGTCCAGTGATAAAGAATCTGCCGCACAATGTAGGGGACGCAGGTTCCACCCCTGGTCAGGGAACTAAGATTCCACATGCCACGGTGCAACTAAGCCCATGCACCACAGCTACTGAGCTTGCACACTTCGACTAGAGCCCATGTGCTGCAAACTACACAGCCCTTGTTCCCTAGAACCTGTGCACCACAACTAGAGAGAGAAAACCTGCACGTCACAACTAGAGAGAAGTCCACGCACCACAAGGAAGAGCCTGCACGCCGCAACAAAAGATCTTACATGCCTCAATGAAGATCCCACATTCCAACTAAGACACCACACAGCCAAAAATAATAAATAAAATAAATCCTTAAAAGAAAAAAAGGGTCAAAGAGCTTTTCTCCTTTTCAGTGGGTGCTGTTACCAGTTATCTTGAATAGTGGTCACCATCTTGTACAGCAAGGCTAGGAGGACAAGCTAGTTGCTGAGACAGTAGAGGCAAGTTGAGGAAAAATGGAGAAGCTGGATATTTGATGGCATCATTAAACCCCTGAATTAACCTGGAGTTGCCTTACTGATGGACTTCTTGTTATTTGAGATTATAAATATCTTTTTTGTCTAAATCATATGTAGTTAGTTTTCTTTTAATTGCAGCTAAAAGTGTCCCAACTATTTAAGATGAATAGGAATCTATCAGGAGAAGTATGTTCTGAGCATAAAGAACAGAGTGGGTCAATCAGACAGTAGTTGGAACAGACTGTTTGTTGTGATTAGACTCAGTATAAGCAAAGGACAGAAGAGATGACTGGAAAGATATTATATGCCATACTAAGGAATTTAAGCTTTACCATTTTTGTTATAGAGTCTTCAGATGTTATTAAGTAGTGAAATAATGTGGTAATATGATTAGATACTAATATTCCTTGGCTAAAGATTTTCTTAATGCCTATATCTTAAAGTTAGATGCAGTTAATTTTCAGTTATTTCAATATAAACACACAATGTGTATACCTGTAAATAGAGTCTTTTTCATTCTTATAAGCATTAGACTGAATGCTGGGTACAGGAGAAAAGATTGTAGAACCCAATGTTCTTCTACATTGTTGTTGTCTATGCTGTGAATACAGTTCATGGAAGGGCTTAGCATGTTCCGCCTAAACATAAAGAAAAGAGCAAACTATCTTAGAAATTATTTTTTCCATGTCTATATTGATAAATAATTTGTACTTGATTATTCATATTTGGAATAGCTAATCATGATAACTAACAGCTGACTAGATCTTTAAATAATTTCAAATATAATGCTTATTTAATCCTCAAAAAAAAAAAGCCCTATGAAATAGATGTTATTACCACTTCATAGATGAGGGAACAAATCTACAGAAATTTTAAAATTTGCCTATGCTCACACATTTTACTAACTTTTATTTTCTTTGTCTCTAAAACTTAGCCATTATTTTCATATAAAATGTATTTCTCCAAATGCAGAGAAAGTCTAAAGTTTAAATACTAAGGAAAAAAAGCCCTCTTGGTTTAAACAGAAATTTTACTGTCTCATACACAGAGCAGGTACAGCAGAATAGTTCTGAGTAAAGGGGGAGAAACTGGAAAAAAGTGATCCAGCTTTACTTAGTGTCTCAGATTGTCTCTGTATATTTCTACTTAAATATAATTATTTAGATACCCAAAATAAACATGCATATGTAAGTATAAACTGCGTAACTTGTGACTGTCCATTAACCAAACAAAAAAATATTTGTTTAGTACCTACAATATTTTTTCACACTAGGCACAGAATATATTTCATTCTGGATAATATAAGATAAAAAATTTAAATATGACAAAAATCCAGGCCATAAAGAATTCACATTCTAAATATATATGATTAGCATGCATGAATCATTGGCAAATAATATAAGATAATATCACTAAGAACCAAACCAATCAATACAATCTTTAAATGAGGAGGAGTTTAGAAGAGAGGGCTGGAATAGACAGGAAACATTTCATCAGTGAGGAAGAACTTAATGCTGGGATTTGGAGATAAGGAAATATCAGGAGAGGCCAACAACATACGTCCAGGGTATTCATAAGACAGTCAACAGCATATTCAAAGCCAGGTGAGGCAGGGGAGCATTTATCATTTGTAGTGTATAAAGGTTAAGTTTCAATAGTCAAGAAGGATGGTTGTGAGAGGGATAGACTATCGATGTCTTCAGAGTCAAACAGATAAACTTTAACGTAAAGAAAAATGGCCAAAATTGACTTGAGGAGAAGTAGAAAATTTGAGCATACCAGTAATTCTTAAAAGAAATGTAAAGAAGTTTCAAATAACTACCTTTAAACAAGTAACCCAGCCCAAATAGATTTATACATAGGTTCTTTCAAATTTTTATGCAACAAACAATTCTTATGCAATATAATGTCAGTTAAATTAAAAAATAAATAACAACAAAGACTTTTCAGTTCTTTTTATAGTTGACATAGTCTTGACACCAAAGTCTGAAAAGATAATGCACCAGCAGAAGCCTACAAGCTAATTTCACATATGACTTCAGGTGATTTCACAAATTCAAAATAAAATACTACTCGAGGGCTTCCCTGGTGGCGCAGTAGTTGAGAGTCCGCCTGCCGATGCAGGGGACACGGGTTCGTGCCCCGGTCCGGGAAGATTCCACATGCTGCGGAGCGGCTAGGCCCGTGAGCCATGGCCGCTGAGCCTGCGTGCGTGTCCGGAGCCTGTGCTCCGCAACAGGAGAGGCCACAACAGTGAGAGGCCCACGTACCGCAAAAAAAAAAAAAAAAAAAAAAAATACTACTTAACGTTATACTAATGGAACAATTTGTAATGGCCAAACAAAATTATCAAGAAATTAAAAGCTCCTAATAGTTCTAAGTTATTATAATTTATCTCCCAATAGATCAAAGGAGAAAAATAATGTAATTATTTTAATAGCTGTAATATTTAAAATACATTTGATAAATTCAGTAAACATCATTGATAAAAACTGTAATAAAACTAGAGAGAATACTTTCTTAATATGATAAAGAATATCTTAGCAAAATTAAAAAAATTATACCCATATAAAACCAATAACTAATATTATGGTTAATGACAATACACTAGTGTGTGGCATGACAATAGTGACACCTATCAACACTGTTATTTATAGATGTTTAGGAAATATTGAACAATGCAGTAGGAAAAAATAAAAGAAGTAGTAAAAACTCTGGAAAATTCTTATTCAGTATGGCTGAGTAAGCCTCTATCAGAGCCACTCTCAGATAAAAACTATAAACTCTAGACAAAATACTCTAGAAAACACACACACATACACACACATAAGTTGCCTGAAGGTCTTGGAGAATTAACAAAAGCAGGTGACAAAGAAAAACATTGAAACTTGGAATTACTGACTTGCGTAGAGTGAAGTTTCTATTTTTATGGCTTTTAGTTTGAAGGCAGGCCAAAGTATAGGACATCTAAAACTCTGATAGAAAACTTAAGTTCTTTCTGGCCAGAAGAACCAGAGGAAAAACTTCAGGATGACCAGAACTTCTGGGAAATGAGAAGGGAATGATAGAAAGAAGAGTGCCAAAGATGATAGCCCCATCTTTTATGTATAAACCCTGTCTAAGTCTCTTGCTGACCCATGAATGATGCACGTTTAGGGAAAACTGCAAGCAGCCCAGCTAAGGATATAACAACTGAACTGAAATTTGAGCTGCTGCTATAGAGACAGAGTATATTTTGAGCGCAACCAAGTTAGCTGACTGCTAAAACAGTAACATCATTACTCTTTGTAGGAATATAACAGACTCTGGAGTCTCCACATTATAACAGTTGTGGTGTCCAGGATAAATCCAACTTAACATACAAAGACCAGGAAAATGAAACCTAGTCTCAACAGAGAAGGCTATCAATCAAAGCCAACCTTGAAATGACCCAGATGTTGGAATTATCAGATTTTATGGCAGCTATTATAATTATGCTCAATGAAAAAAGTAAAATATGTTCACAGTGAATGAAAAAAAAGGAAATCTTAGAGAAGTAGAAACTATTTTTAAAAATGGAAATTCTAGAACCAAAAATATATAATACCTGAAGTAAAAAAACTCACTGTTTGACTTTAAAACAGAATGGAGACATCAGAGCAAAGAGTCAGGGAACTTTAATACAGAACAATAGAAGTTACCCAATATGAAAAAAGAGAGGAGAATTTTTTTTTTTAGAGGGATTCAGAGACATATGTGTCCCTGTGAGAAAATAATAATGAAAAGTCTGAGCCTGCTCACTTACACTGTGATCTCAGGCCACAAGTCTCTGGACAGGAGGCTGGCTGCTGTAGGAACTCAATAAATACTTGCTGAACTCAAAAAAGAAAAAAATAAAAGTCTGATATATGTGTAACAAGAGTCCCAGAAGGACAGGAAAGGTAGAATGGGGTGGAAAATATTTAAATAAATAGTGGTCAGATGAAATATGATCTTAATTTGATGAAAGACATAAATTTATAAATTCCAGAAGCTTAATGAACCCTAAGCAGGATAATTAAGAAGAACACCATGCTTAAGCACATAATCAAACTGCTGAAAACCAAGTATGAGGAAAACATCTTTAAGCAGCCAGAGAAAAACAAGTTATACACACAGGGGAACAATTCAAAATACCCCTGACTTCTCATCAGAAACTATGGTGGTCGTAGATAGATATATATAGATATCAATGGTGTGAAGGCCAGTAGATATTGGAACATCATCAATATGCTGAAAGAAAAAACAATTATCAGCCAAAATTTTGTGTCAAGCAAAAATTTCCTTCAGAATATCCTTAAGACACTTTCAGGTAAAAGAAAACAGATAATTTGCTGCCAGCAGAACTTCACTACAAAATATACTTAAGGGAGTTCTTCAGGCTAAAGGGAAATGATACCAGATGGAAATATATCTTCAGGAAGTACTGAAGAGCATCAGATCTGGTTGTATTTGGTTGTTTTTTTACTCTGTTACTTTCTTTAAATCATATAGCAGTGTTGAAAGCAAAAATTATAATACTGTCCTATGGGGTTTATAGTAATACATGAAAACTATATTATGAAAGACAGGGTTAGTAAATGGATTTATACAATTTAAAGGCTTCTAAATCTTTATGTGAAATAGTACAATTTTACTCTAAGTAGGCTTTGAAAAGTTGATGATGTATCTTTTAATCCCTAAAGATACCACTAAAAAATCCAAACACAAAGAGGTACAGCTAAAAGTCAATAAATTAAAATGAAATGTTAAAAAATATTCAAATTATCCAAAAGAAGGCAGGAAAAGAAGAACAGAGGAACAAAAAAATGGAGAGACAAACAACCCCCCCCCAATATTAGTCTTAAAATCATTCATATCAAAAATTACATTAAATATTAATGGACTAAACATTCCAATTAAAAGAAATTCTCAGAATAGGAAAAAAGCAAGACCCAGTTATATGCTGTTTATAAGAAATGTACTTTAAATGTAAGTTGAAAGTAAATTGTTGGAAAAATATATACTGTGTAAACAGGATGCATATGGTGGCTTTATTAATATCAGACAATAGACTTCAAGACATAGTATTTGCAGAGATAAAGATGATCAATTCATCAGTAAGACATAAAAGTCATAAATATGTATGTACCTGATAACAGAGTTGTAAAATACATGAAGCAAATTGACAGAATAAAATGGAGAAAGAGGCAATTTTATAATAATAGAGGTTTTAACACCCATCTCTCAGCAACTGGTAGAATAACTAGCTAAAAACTCACTAAAGATACAGATGATCTGAACAAAACTATCACCTTAGCCTAATTTATAGGTATAGTTACATATGTATACATCTACAACGTATAGATATATTCATATATTTATAAATATATACTTATAGAATACACCCTATAACTGCCAAATACACATTCTATTCAAGTGTACATAATACTTTCAATAAAACAAACCATATGCTGAATCTTAAAACAAGTCTCAATAAGTTTAGAAAGATTGAAATCATACAGAATATGTTCTCTAACCACAATGAAAATTAGAAATCAATAAAGTAAGATATCTAGAAAGACTCCAAATATTTGGAACTTCTACAACACACTTTTGCAGGATTCATGTTTTAAGGAAGAAATCATAGAAGAAATCAGATAACTTTTCAAACTGAATGACAGTGTAAATATAAGATATTAAAATTAATGGAATTTTAGTTAATGGCACCATCATTTTTCCAGTTTTCTGAAAAAGAAATTTGGGGATTATTATTCTAAGCACCATATCCAGTCACTTAAAAATTCTGTCAAGTTTAACTACTTAATTTCTTTTTTTTTGTCTTAAAAATGTTTTTTTTAGGGCTCCCCTGGTGGCGCAGTGGTTGAGAGTCCGCCTGCCGATGCAGGGGACACGGGTTCGTGCCCCGGTCTGGGAAGATCCCACATGCCGTGGAGCGGCTGGGCCCGTGAGCCATGGCTGCTGAGCCTGCGCGTCCGGAGCCTGTGCTTCGCAACGGGAGAGGCCACAACAATGAGAGGCCCACATACCGCAAAAAAAAAAAAAAAAAAAAAAAGTTTTTTTATTGAGGTAACATTGGTTTATAACATTATATATGTTTCATGTGTACAGCATATATTTCTACTTCTGTATACCTTACAGTGTGCTCACCACCAAAAATTTAGTTTCCATACATTACCACACAGTTTCTTTTTATTTTTAATAAATTTTTATTTATTTTATTTATTTATTTTTGGCTGTGTTGGGTCTTCGTTGCTGCACGTGGGCTTTCTCTAGTTGCAGTGAGAGGGGGCTACTCTTTGTTGAGGTGCGCAGGCTTCTCATTGCAGTGGCTTCTCTTGTTGAAGAGCACGGGCTCTAGGCGTGAAGGCTTCAGTAGTTGTGGCACGAGGGCTCAGTAGTTGTGGCTCATGGGCTCTAGAGCGGAGGCTCAGTAGTTGTGGCGCATGGGCTTAGTTGTTCTGCGACATGTGAGATCTTCACAGACTAGGGCTCGAACCCATGTCCCCTGCCTTGGCAGGTGGATTCTTTTTTTTTTTAATAACAAATTTAATCAGTTATACATATACATATGTTCCCATATCCCCTCCCTTTTGCGTCTCCCTCCCACCCTCCCTATCCCACCCCTCCAGGCGGTCACAAAGCACCGAGCTGATCTCCCTGTGCTATGCGGCTGCTTCCCACTAGCTATCTAGGCAGGTGGATTCTTAACCACTGTGCCACCAGGGAAGCCCCACCAAACAGTTTCTAACTACTTTATTTCTCTCCAACCAGTGCCCTCCACTACATTCCCATTGCTACTACTTTGGTTCAGTGCCTCACCATCTCTTACCTTGTAGATTTATGGAAAAGATATAGCAACAGATGATATATTTGTCTAAGAAGTATTTTGGTAAAAGTCAAACAAAAACTCATTGAATGAGCAAGGCCTTTCAGGAGTCAGTGTGAATATAGATGAGGGGAACTGATAAAGGTGTTAGTAGTTTTAAAGGGGAGGGGGTTTTCTGAGTCAGTGTGATGGACCATGCTGTTTACAGCCATATCTTATTGAGAGCCCTTTACAATTGTGGTAAAGGAGTAAAAAAAAGAATCAACCTATAATAGAAAGAGAACAGGTAGGGGTGTGTGTGTGCATGTGTGTCAGAGAGAGAGAAAGAGAGAGAGAGAGAGAGAGAGAGAGAGAGAGAGAGAGGTGTTAGCACATGGGAGAGTTCAAACAGATTTCTGAAAGACATAAAGTTAATTGAAGCTAGTAGCATAGTAGTGGGTGGGTCACTAAAAAAAAATTATGTTATCTTTCTATCTTTTGGATGAAACTCCAAGCTTAAAGTTGGCAGGTATTGAAGATGGGAATGAGAACAAAAGTTGTAAAAGAGATACGTTAACTGAAATTCTGTTATGAAATTTCTGAGCCAGTTGCCAATTCCCCCATCTCCTAGTTACCCTATCTCACATAGAGAGTTACAGGAAATTAATCCCAGGCTAAAATAAGTGGCTTTCTCTTAATAAACTTCTGCTAGTATGGGTTTGGGCTCCCCAAAGTAAAGCTCTTCACATGTTAGCATCTGGAAGGAAGGCTACCAGGCAAAATGCCTACTCTCTGCCTTCTGATCCTAAAATAAAGCTAGCTGGTTGAGAACTCTACCATATACACAGAATAGTTAGTGTTCAATTCTGGAGAGAGACTTATTTATAAAATTAATGACAGTTTCATGGAAAAATTAACCCATATCTTTATTTTTAAATATGAACAAATGAAGATTTACCAGATATGATAAAAATGAGGCCCTGTCTTAACTGACCTTATGGTAACTGCTAGTACTTCTCACATTCAATAAATAATTTCCACTGTGTTGCCTGTCCAACAAATAACATATTATTTTCTCTATTATTGCCATATATAAAGTTTTGCATAATATCAGAGATGAAATCACTTTAAAATTTTATGCTTCTGAATCCTAAAATTCATTTGAATTTGGGATTTGTAGAAAAATATATAAAACTATTAGGGATAATCTGAATTTCTATTAAATAATTGTAAGCATGCAAATTAAACCTACCTCAGTTGTATCCTTAAGATAATGAAAAGATCTAATAGATCTTGATTATAGATATTCTTCTACTGGCTCTAAAGAAACAAATCCAAACATAAATGATATTTCTATACTGTTAGACTACTTCTAATTTAACTCAACAAACCATTTTCTCTACTTGTAAACTTTTTAGAAATGTAGTTTGTTAGAGCTAAATATATTCTAGAATAATTTGCTCTTAAAAAGAATTTCTATTAACAGAATATAATATTCAATTACTATTGTAGAATAAAGCTGTCTTTTCTTAGAAAAAAAAAGATTTCTAAATAAAACAGAATCATACTTGATAGTCAAATAAATCTTCTCATTAATTCCTTTGAAAAGAGAAAGATTCCCCTCAACCTGAATCCCCCATCTCCAATTATGAGTCTTACTAATTTGGATTATCATTTAATGGATTTTTTTTTAAGTAGGTATAATGTAGGGTCAAGCATGCAGACTTTGGATGTACGTAGCCTGGGACCAAAAACTACTTTTCTGTTTGTGAGTTATGTAGCTTTAGGAAAATCATTTAACCCCTCTGAGCTTTAGTTTCCCCATCTGTTAAATGGAAATAATAGTACTTATGTAACAGAGATGATGTGAGGATTAAATGAGATAATAGATGTGACAAACTTACAACTGGTATTCCTTCAATCAACAGTTATTTGTTGATCACCTGCAATGTGCCAGGCACTGGTGTTGGACTCTGGAACTGTGATTTCTGCCCAATGATGCACACATTTTATTGGATAGTACAGAAAAGAATTAAATAAAGAAACAAAGGAATGAACAATTATAAATTGAGATGCATGCCGTGACAGACATAGACAGATTTTGGTGAGGGACAGCATGAGAGGGAGGTATAATTTAGATAGGGTAGTTGCTAGGGATTGACTGTTTGTGTCTCTCCCACAATTCATATGTTGAAGCTCTAATTCTCAATGTGGTGGTTTTGGGAGTTGGGCTTTGGGGAGGTAATTAGGTTTAGATGAGGTGGTAAGGGTAGAATGCCCATGATAAGAATAATGCTCTCTCCGCCATGTGAGAATAAAGTAAGAAGGTGGCTATCTGCAAACCAAGAAGAAGACTCTCAACAGAACCTAATCCTACTGATCTCAGACTTCCAGCCTCCAGAACTGTGAGAAATAAATATTTGTTGTTTAAGCCACCCAGTTTATAGTACTTTGTTATAGCAGCCTGAATAAGAGAGAAATTGGGACTGAAGGTGGGGTGCTGCTGTAACAAATACCTAAAAATATAAAAGAACCTTTGGAACTGGATAGTGGGTAGAGACCGAAAGAGTTGTGAGGTGGATGCTAGAAAAAGCTAATATGGCCATGAAGAGATTTTAAAGGCAATTCTGGTGAGAACTCAGAAAGAAAGAGGAGAGCCATTGAGGAAGCTTCCATTTTCACTGAGACTACATGAATAACCATATGCAGAAATGTTGGTAGAAATACGGATGGTAAAGGCCATTCTGATGAGGTCTCAGACAGAAATGGGGAACATGCTATTGAACAATGGAGCAAAGGTGATCCTTGTTATAAAGTGGCAAAGAACTTGGCTGACTTGTGTTTGTGTTCTGGTTTTTTGTGGAAGGTAGAACTTGTGAGTGATGAAATTGGATAGTTAGCTGAGATTTCTAAGCAAAGTGTTAAAGAAGAGGCTTGATTTCTCCTGACTGCTTGTAGTAAAATGCAAGATGTGAGAAATGAATTGAAGACAAAATTGTTAAGCAAAATGGAACCAGAACTTAAGAATTTAGAAAATTCTCATATTACAAAAACTGAGAAAGCACATTCAAAAGAGAACACTAAGGCTGTGGTGCACTGACCATTTGATAAGGAGATAAGGAGATTGGTATGGGTGTGAAACATGGACCTAATCAGCCATCCCAGCAGAGACACTGCCAGTTTGAAGTGAAGGGGATAGAGACAGGATAAAATGAAGGAAGGCTGTCGGACTTCTTGGGTTTTACAGGATAGGACCACAGATGTGCTATGTGCAAATGTGCTATTCCTCAAGACAAGGGAAGAATGACCACAAAGGTGTCTCAAAGATCATCAGGCCTGCCCCAGTTTCAAAATGAGGCCACTGCCTCAGTTTCTGCCTATGGAGCCCTTGGGGGTGGGCCAACACTCTCACTCCTGGGGATGAAATCCTGGTCTAGCAGAGTCCCAGTGGGGAAGTGGGGGAGATGTGACTCCCACTCAGCAGAGTTGTGAGAGCAGGACCTCTGTCCCAGTGGGTCAGGAAGGCAGAGCATCAAGCCAAAGAGGATTATCCTTGAGCCTTAAGATCTCATGAAGTTTGTCTTAGTAGGTTTTAAACTTCCTTGGGACCAATTACTCCATTCTTCTTTCCTATTTCTCCCTTTTGGAATGAGAATATCTATCCTATTCCTGTCCCAACTGTATTTTGGAAGCACATAATTTGTTTGATTCCACAGGTTCAAGCTGGAGAGGAATTTTGCCTCAGGATCAATCATACCTTGAGTCTCACCATAGCTGATTTAGACGATATTTAGGTGAGACTTTGGACTTTAGTAATAACATAAAACTCAGTACAGTAGGAAGATAATTAACATGTTCTAGGATTCCTTTATTGTCCAGAAGGAGGGTAACAATATATTTTGAAAGGATGAATATTGTAATTTCTAGGGTAATCATTTAAAGAATAGAAACAGAATGCATAACTACCAAATTAGTAAAGGGGAAAAGTTTAAATTTTAAAAACTCAATCCTAAATAAGACATAAGAGGACAGAAGAAGAAACACAGAATCAACAGGAGAGATAGAAAGAACAAAATAGGATGGCAGATTTAAATCCAAAGATATAAGTAGTTACATTAAGTATAACTGGATTAAATGCTCCATTTGAAAGACAAAGATTACAGAGTAGATTTTAAAATCTAACAAATTGATGTTTATAAGAGTTAAGTCTCTTATGTAAGAGATCATAATGTTACAGAAATGTGGCAAAAAGATGATGGAAAAAGATATACCATGTAAATGTTAGCCAAAAGAAAGCTGGGGTAACTACAGTAATATTGGATAATAAAACAATCACTTTGTAATTAAAAAGGGTTCAATTCACTAGAAATATATAATAATTCTAAAATTTTATACAGTTAATAACACAGCCTAAACTATATTAAAGATCTGTAAAGCAAAATTTGATAACTCTACAAGGAAATAATAAATAAGTCTGAAATTTCTCAGCAATTGGCAGAATAAGCAAGCAGAAAAATCAGTAAGGATATAGAAGAGTTGAAAAACAATGAAGAAATTTGACCTAAAAGACATATATAGAACACTGCATGCAAGAGCTGCAGAAAATACTTTATTTTCAAGCACATACTGAACATTTACAACAATCGACCATATACTGGGTGAAAATACAAGCGTTAACTAATTACATAGGACTGACTGAAATCTTATGGAGTATATCCTCAAACTACAATGTAATTGTGCTAAAAATTTATAACCAAAAGATAATTAGAAAAGCCTCATATATTTTGAATTAAGACATAAACTTCTAAATAACCAATGGGTCAGAAGAAGAAATCATAATGGAAAACAGAAAATAACCATAATACTCTTGAAGAACAAGGTGGGAAGACTTGCTATACCAGATATCAAGGGTTATTTTAAGCTACAGAAATTAATGTTGTGTGGTATTGATATTGAAATGGATAAATAATATAATGAAACATAGTAAGAACTCCAGAACAAAGAGCCCAGAGCATTAGGGAAAGAATAGCCTTTTCAATACCACACTGGGATAGCTGGGTATTCACATGAACCAAAACTAAACTTGACTCTTACCTCACTCAAAATGTAATTCCAGGTAGACTTTAGACCTAAAGGTAAAAAGGAGAACTAAAATCTTTTGCAAGATAAATAGAAAAAGATTTTCATGACCACAGAGTAGGAAAAGATTTCTTAGATATGGTACAAAAAGTACTTATCAAATAAGAAAAGATTTGGCATATTTGACCTTATTAAAGTGGAAGAATTTTTGTTCATCAAAAAGACACCATAGGGCCTCCCTGGTGGCGCAGTGGTTGAGAGTCCGCCTGCCGATGCAGGCAATACAGGTTCGTGCCCCGGTCTGGGAGGATCCCATATGCCGCGGAGCGGCTGGGCCCGTGAGCCATGGCCGCTGGGCCTGCGCGTCCGGAGCCTGTGCTCCGCAACGGGAGAGGCCACAATAGTGAGAGGCCCGTGTACCGACAAAAAAAGAAAAAAAAAAAAGACACCATAAAGAGAGTGAAAAGAAAATCCATAGAAAAGGGGAAGATATTCACAACACCAACAAAGAACTAGTAAAAAGAATATATTTAAAAATCAGGGCTTCCCTGGTGGCACAGTGGTTGAGAATCTGCCTGCCAATGCAGGGGACACGGGTTTGAGCCCTGGTCTGGGAAGATCCCACGTGCCCCGGAGCAACTGGGCCCGTGAGCCACAGTTACTGAGCCTGCGCATCTGGAGCCTGTGCTCCGCAACAAGAGAGGCCGCGATAGTGAGAGGCCCGCGCACCGCGATGAAGAGTGGCCCCCGCTTGCCACAACTAGAGAAAGCCCTTGCACAGAAACGAAGACCCAACACAGCCATAAATAAATAAATAAATAAATAAAATTTAAACTGTTAAAAAAAAAGAATATATTTAAAAATCAACAAGAAAAGGATAAAAAACTAATTTTAAAATAAGGTAAAACTTGGATGATTTCCAAAAGTATAAATACAATTTGTCACTAGTCTATGAAAAAGTTCTCAAACCTATTAGTAATCACAGAAATGCAAATTAAACCATAATGATATACTATTAACTACCCAGTAGATTGCTAAAATGGAAAACTGACAATTCCAAGTGTTAGGAAGCAGAACAAAAAGAACCCTCACAAATCTGATGGGAGCATAAACTGGTAAAAACACTTTGGAAAGTTGACATTATTATAGTTGAACATAAGCATCCTTGGTAATGTAAATCCTAGATATACACTCTCAACCAACTTTTACACAGATGCAGCAGGATGCCTAAACAAAAATATTCATTTCAGCATTGCAATGACTGACAAACTAAAAACCCCAAATTTCAAGAGTAGTACGGACAAAGTGTGATATATTCATGCAATGGAATACTAAACAGCAATGAAAATGAAGCAACTACACCTCCACAGAACAATATGAGTGAATCTTACAAACAATGCTAAGAAAAAAAAATACAAATTAATGCATACGGTATGATTACATTCATATACAGTAAAAAACAAGCAAACTAAACAATATTCTTTAGAGATGCAAATAATAGATGGTAAAAATTTAAATAAAAGTAAGGAAGTGATTACCACAGAAATCAGGACAGTAGTAACTCCCAGGGACAAGGAAGGGAGAGGTGATTTGGGAAAGGTCAAGTGGTGATGTTGGCAATGCTCTATTTCTTGATGTGCAATATGGTTATATAGGTGTTTTTTAATAATTGGTAATTATACTGTACATTTTATGCTACATTCACTTTTCATAATGTATGTTATTTCAAAATTTTAAATGGTTTAATAAAAAAGGAAAGTGATTAGAAAGAGGGAAAGAATGAAAGAAGAAATACCTGTTGGCAAGCTACTATAGTTGACATACAAAGATGATGATGATTTGGATTAGGGTGGTGACAGCAGACATGGTGAAAATAGATTAATTCAAGATGAGTTAGAATGAAAAGAGCTTATTGACATATTGAACTTTGGGGAGGAGGGAAAGGAGAGATCAAGGATTGCTTCTAGGTTTTAGACTTGAGCCAGTTGGCGTAAATTGGTCCAATGTACTGAGAATGGAATGCTGTTGCGGGGAGGGGATGGAAGAGAATGTTTGAGAGGATGGCTAGGATAGGGAATCATGAGACCAGTTCTGGATATTAGGTTTAAGATGTAAGGAGAAGTTTGAGTGGAGATATCAAATAGGTAGTTCAGTGTAGGTACCTGCCCTTCAGAGGATTAGTCTGGATTGAGATATAAATGAAGGATTTAATGGTATCTCTATGGTATTTTCAACCATAGAGATTTAAAATACTGTTGGGTGATCTAATCCATAAGACTGGATTAGATCACCCAAGGAGAAAGAATGTAGAAGCAGAGGTAGGCTCAGGATTGAGCTCTGAGCAAATGCAGTATTTTAAGGATGGAGAAGAGAAATTAAAAAGAGAGACTGAGAAAGGATGAGACAGCAGAAAAACAGAGTTTTAAGCAGAAGGGAGTGATCAACTAACTATACTGGTACTGAGAGGTGGCAGAAAAATATCCTTTGGATTTAGCAACATGGAGATCACTGGTACTCTTAATCAGTGTAACTTCAGTAGAATGGTGGAGGCAAGACCAATTTGGAGTAGGTTGAAGTTTAAACAAAAGTTGAGGGAGCCCACTGCTGAGGACAGACCAATCTCTTTGAGGCTTGTGAGAGACGGTGTGCGTTTGAATGTTGAACGTAAGGAACCTAGTAAAAACCTAAAGAGCCTTGGAAGTGGGCCTGTGCCAAGGGACCCACCAAGAGGGGCTTCCATCCCCACAGCCAACACCCAACAGATGAGGGAGGTCAGAAGAAAAGAGTTCCTAATCCTATAACAAAGGCTGAATCAGGGGGACTATGTTGCTGGAATTTCATAGGCTGTCATTTTTCCTTATCTGGCAAATAGAAATAAAAGTAAGAGCCCGGAGGAAGATGGCGGAAGAGTAAGACGCGGAGATCACCTTCCTCCCCACAGATATATCAGAAATTCATCTACACGTGGAACAAATCCTACAGAACACCTACTGAACTCTGACAGAAGACCTCAGACCCCCCAAAAGGCAAGAAACTCCCCACATACCTGGGTAGGGCAAAAGAAAAAAAGAATAAACAGAGACAATAGGATAGGGACGGGACCTGCACCAGTGGGAGGGAGCCGTGAAGGAGGGAAGGTTTCTACACACTACAAGCCCCTTCGCGGGCGGAGACGGCAGGTGGCGGAGGGGGAAAGCTTCGGGAAAGCTTCGGAGTAGCGGAGGAGAGCACAGCAACAGGGGTGCGGAGGGCAAAGCGGAGAGAGATTCCGGCACAGAGGACCGGTGCCCTCAGGCACACACCAGCCCGAGAGGCTTGTCTGCTCGGTCGCCGGGGCGGGCGGGGCTGGGAGCTGAGGCTCGGGTATCGGCTTTCAGTCGGAGCGCAGGGAGAGGACTGGGGCTGGCGGCAGGAAGAGAGCCTGAAGGGGTTAGTGCACCACGGCTAGCCCGGAGGGAGTCCGGGGAAAGGGTCTGGAGCTGCCGAAGAGGCAAGAGACTTTTTTCCCTTTTGTTTCCTGGTGCGCGAGGAGAGGGCATTAAGAGCACTGCTTGGGGAAGCGCCGGAGACAGGCGCGAGCCGCGGGTAAGGCGCGGACCTCGGAGACGGGCGTGGGACGCTGGGGCTGCCGCCGCCGCCGGGCCTGTGTGCGAGCGCGGGTCACTGTCCACCCCGCCTTCCGGGGGGCCTGTGCACCCCGCCACTGCCGGGGTCCCGAGACCCGGGGACGGCTTTCCCGGGAAAGCGCACGGAGCGCCACGGGCTGCTGCAACGTCACGCTGGCCTCTGCTGCCGCAGGCCCGCCCCACACTGCGCACCCCTCCCTCCCCTCTGCCTGAGTGAGCCAGAGCCCCCGAATCAGCGGCTCCTTTAAACCCGTCCTGTCTGAGCGAAGAACGGACGCCCTCCGGCGACCTACGCGCAGAGGCGGGGCCAGGTCCAAGGCTGAGACCCGGGAGCTGTGAGAGCAGAGACAGGGAAATCTCTCTGTGCAGCCTCGGAGGCAGCGGATTAAAGCTCCACGGTCCATTTGATGTGCCCTGCGTCTGTGGAGTGCATGAATAGACAGCGAATCATCCCAAATTGAGGAAGTGGACTTTGAGGACAAGATTTAAGACTTTACCCCCTTTTCCTCTTTTTACAACGAAGTATCCCAAATTAAGGAGGTGGACTTAGAGAGCAAGATTTCAGACTTCTCGCCCTTTTCCTCTTTTTACGACGAATTATCCCAAATTGAGGAGGTGGACTTGGAGAGCAAGATTTTTGATTTTTCCCCCTGCTCTCTTTTTGTGAATGTGTATGTGTAATCTTCTATGTAAGATTCTCTCTGTATAGCTTTGCTTCCACCATATGTCCCAGGGTTCTATCGGTCCGTTTTTTTTTTTTCAATAATTACTTTTAAATTTTAATAACGCTACTATATTTCATACTTTATTCTATTTTACTTTACCTGCTCTTTCTTTTTTTCCTACCTTCCCTTCCTCCCTCCCTCCCTCCGCTCCTCCTTTCCTTCTTTCTTTATCTTTCCTCCCTCCCTCCCTCCTTTCTTTCTTCCTTCCTTCCTTTCTTCCCTTCTTCCTTTCTTTCCCTCTCTCTTTCTTTCTTCTACTAATTCTTTCTTTCTACTTTTTCTCCCTGTTATTCTGAGCCGGGTGGATGAAAGGCTTTTGGTGCTGCAGCCAGGAGTCAGTGCTGTGCCTCTGAAGTGGGAGAGCCAACATCAGGACACGGGTCCACAAGAGACCTCCCAGCTCCACATAATATCAAGCAGCGAAAATCTCCCAGAGATCTCCATCTCAACACCAGCACCCAGCTTCAGTCAACGACCAGCAAGCTACAGTGCTGGTCACCCTATGCCAAGCAACTAGCAAGGCAGGAACACAACCCCACCCATTAGCAGAGAGGCTGCCTAAAAACATAATAAGGCCATAGGCACCCCAAAACACACCACCAGACGTGGACCTGTCCACCAGAAAGACAAGATCGAGCCTCAACCACCAGAACACAGGCATTAGTCCCCCCGACCAGGAAGCCTACACAACCTAATGAAACAACCTTGGCCACTGGGGACAGACACCAAAAACAACGGGAACTACGAATCTGCAGCCTGCAAAAAGGAGACCCCAAACACAGTAACATAAGCAAAATGAGAAGACAGAAAAACACACAGCAGGTGAAGGAGCAAGATAAAAACCTACCAGACCTAACAAATGAAGAGGTAATAGGCAGTCTACCTGAAAAAGAATTCAGAATAATGATAGTAAAGCTGATCCAAGATTCTATTTCCAAGATCCATAATCTTGGAAATAGAATAGACAAAATGCAAGAAACAGTTAACAAGGACCTAGAAGAACTAAAGATGAATCAAGCATCGATTAAAAATACAATAAATGAAATGAAAAATACTCTAGATGGGATCAATAGCAGAATAACTGAGGCAGAAGAACGGATAAGTGAGGTGGAAGATAAAATAGTGGAAATAACTGCTGCAGAGCAAAATAAAGAAAAAAGAATGAAAAGAACAGAGGACAGTCTCAGAGACCTCTGGGACAACATTAAATGCACCAACATTCGAATTATAGGGGTTCCAGAAGAAGAAGAGAAAAAGAAAGGGACTGAGAAAATATTTGAAGAGATTATAGTTGAAAACTTCCCTAATATGGGAAAGGAAATAGTTAATCAAGTCCAGGAGGCACAGAGAGTCCCATACAGAATAAATCCAAGGAGAAATACACCAAGACACATATCAATCAAACTGTCAAAAATTAAACACAAAGAAATCATATTAAAAGCAGCAAGGGAAAAACAACAAATAACACACAAGGGAATCCCCATCAGGTTAACAGCTGATCTCTCAGCAGAAACTCTACAAGCCAGAAGGGAGTGGCAGGACATAATTAAAGTGATGAAGGAGAGAAACCTGCAACCAAGATTACTCTACCCAGCAAGGATCTCATTCAGATTTGATGGAGAAATTAAAACCTTTACAGACAAGCAAAAGCTGAGAGAGTTCAGCACCACCAAACCAGCTTTACAACAAATGCTAAAGGAACTTCTCTAGGCAAGAAACACAACAGAAGGAATAGACCTACAATAACGACCCCAAAGCAATTAAGGAAATGGGAATAGGAACATACATATCAATAATTACCTTAAATGTAAATGGACTAAATGCTCCCACCAAAAGACACAGATTGGCTGAATGGATACAAAAACAAGACCCATATATATGCTGTCTACAAGAGACCCACTTCAGACCTAGAGACACATACAGATTGAAAGTAAGGGGATGGAAAAAGATATTCCATGCAAATGGAAATCAAAAGAAAGCTGGCATAGCAATTCTTATATCAGACAAAATAGACTTTAAAATAAAGACTATTAGAAGAGACAAAGAAGGACACTACATAATGATCAAGGGATCGATCCAAGAAGAAGATATAACAATTGTAAATATTTATGCACCCAACATAGGAGCACCTCAATACATAAGGCAAATACTAACAGCCATAAAAGGAGAAATCGACAGTAACACAATCACAGTAGGGGACTTTAACACCCCACTTTCACCAATGGACAGATCATCCAAAATGAAAATAAATAAGGAAACACAAGCTTTAAATGATACATTAAACAAGATGGACTTAATTGATATTTATAGGACATTCCATCCAAAAACAACAGAATACACATTTTTCTCAAGTGCTCATGGAACATTCTCCAGGATAGATCATATCTTGGGTCACAAATCAAGCCTTGGTAAATTTAAGAAAATTGAAATTGTATCAAGTATCTTTTCCGACCACAATGCTATGAGACTAGACATCAATTACAGGAAAAGATCTGTAAAAAATACAAACACATGGAGGCTAAACAATACACTACTCAATAACGAAGTGATCACTGAAGAAATCAAAGAGGAAATTAAAAAATACCTAGAAACAAATGACAATGGAGACACGACGACCCAAAACCTATGGGACGCAGCAAAAGCAGTTCTAAGGGGGAAGTTTATAGCAATACAATCCCACCTTAAGAAACAGGAAACATTTCGAGTAAACAACCTGACCCTGCACCTAAAGCAATTAGAGAAAGAAGAACAAAAACATCCCAAAGTTAGCAGAAGGAAAGAAATCATAAAGATCAGATCAGAAATAAATGAAAAAGAAATGAAGGAAACGATAGCAAAGATCAACCAAACTAAAACCTGGTTCTTTGAGAAGATAAACAAAATTGACAAACCATTAGCCAGACTCATCAAGAAAAAAAGAGAGAAGACACAAATCAATAGAATTAGAAATGAAAAAGGAGAAGTAACAACTGACACTGCAGAAATACAAAAGATCATGAGAGATTAAGCAACTCTATGCCAATAAAATGGACAACCTGGAAGAAATGGACAAATTCTTAGAAATGCACAGGCTGCCAAGACTGAATCAGGAAGAAATAGAAAATATGAACAGACCAATCACAAGCACTGAAATTGAAACTGTGATTAAAAATCTTCCATCAAACAAAAGCCCAGGACCAGATGGCTTCACAGGCGAATTCTATCAAACATTTAGAGAAGAGCTAACACCCATCCTTCTCAAACTCTTCCAAACAATATCAGAAGAAGGAACACTCCCAAACTCATTCTATGAGGCCACCATCACCTTGATACCAAAACCAGGCAAGGATGTCACAAAGAAAGAAAACTACAGGCCAATATCACTGATGAACATAGATGCAAAAATCCTCAACAAAATACTAGCAAACAGAATCCAACAGCACATCAAAAGGATCATACACCATGATCAAGTGGGGTTTATTCCAGGAATGCAAGGATTCTTCAATATACGCAAATCAATCAATGTGATACACCATATTAACAAGTTGAAGGAGAAAAACCATGTGATCATCTCAATAGATGCAGAGAAAGCTTTCGACAAAATTCAACACCCATTTATGATAAAAACCCTGCAGAAAGTAGGCATAGAGGGAACTTTCCTCAACATAATAAAGGCCATATATGACAAACCCACAGCCAACATTGTCCTCAATGGTGAAAAACTGAAACCATTTCCACTAAGATCAGGAACAAGACAAGGCTGCCCACTCTCACCACTCTTATTCAACCTAGTTTTGGAAGTTTTAGCCACAGCAATCAGAGAAGAAAAGGAAATAAAAGGAATCCAAATTGGAAAAGAAGAAGTAAAGCTGTCACTGTTTGCAGATGGCATGATACTATACATAGAGAATCCTAAAGATGCTACCGAAAAACTACTAGAGCTAATCAATGAATTTGGTAAAGTAGCAGGATACAAAATTAATGCACAGAAATCTCTGGCATTCCTGTACACTAATGATGAAAATCTGAAAATGAAATCAAGAAAACACTCCCATTTACCATTGCAACAAAAAGAATAAAATATCTAGGAATAAACCTACCTAAGGAGACAAAAGACCTGTATGCAGAAAATTATAAGACACTGATGAAAGAAATTAAAGATGATACAAATAGATGGAGAGATATACCATGCTCCTGGGTTGGAAGAATCAATATTGTGAAAATGACTGTACTACCCAAAGCAGTCTACAGATTCAATGCAATCCCTATCAAACTACCACTGGCATTTTTCACAGAACTAGAACAAAAAATTTCAAAATTTGTTTGGAGAAACAAAAGACCCCGAATAGCCAAAGCAATCTTGAGAATGAAAAACGGAGCTGGAGGAATCAGGCTCCCTGACTTCAGACTATACTACAAAGCTCTAGTAATCAAGACAGTGTGGTACTGGCATAAAAACAGAAAGATAGATCAGTGGATCAGGATAGAAAGCCCAGAGATAAACCCACGCACATATGGCCAACTTATCTTTGATAAAGGAGGCAGGAATGTACAGTGGAGAAAGGACAGCCTCTTCAATAAGTGGTGCTGGGAAAACTGGACAGGGACATGTAAAAGTATGAGATTAGATCATTCCCTAACACCATACACAAAAATAAGCTCAAAATGTATTAAAGACCTAAATGTAAGGCCAGAAACTATCAAACTCTTAGAGGAAAACATAGGCAGAACACTCTATGACATAAATCACAGCAAGATCCTTTTGGACCCACCTCCTAGAGAAATGGAAATAAAAACAAAGATAAACAAATGGGACCTAATGAAACTTAAAAGCTTTTGCACAGCAAAGGAAACCATAAAGAAGACCAAAAGACAACCCTCAGAATGGGAGAAAATATTTGCAAATGAAGCAACTGACAAAGGATTAATCTCCAAAATTTATAAACAGCTCATGCAGCTCAGTAGCAAGAAAACAAACAACCCAATCCAAAAATGGGCAGAAGACTTAAATAGGCATTTCTCCAAAGAAGATATACAGACTGCCAACAAACACATGAAAGAATGCTCAACATCATTAATCATTAGAGAAATGCAAATCAAAACTACAATGAGATATCATCTCACACCAGTCAGAATGGCCATCATCAAGAAATCTAGAAACAATAAATGCTGGAGAGGGTGTGGAGAAAAGGGAACACTCTTGCACTGCTGGTGGGAATGTGAATTGGTACAGCCACTATGGAGAACAGTATGGAGGTTCCTTAAAAAACTAAAAATAGAACCACCATATGACCCAGCAATCCCACCACTAGGCATATACCCTGAGAAAACCATAATTCAAAAAGAGACATGTACCAAAATGTTCATTGCAGCTCTATTCACAATAGCCCGGAGCTGGAAACAACCTAAGTGTCCATCATCGGATGAATGGATAAAGAAGATGTGGCACATATATACAATGGAATATTACTCAGCCATAAAAAGAAACGAAACTGAGCTATTTGTAATGAGGTGGATAGACCTAGAGTCTGTCATACATAGTGAAGTAAGTCAGAAAGAGAAAGACAAATACTGTATGCTAACACATATATACGGAATTTTAAAAAAATGTCATGAAGAACCTAGGGGTAAAATGAGAATAAAGACACAGACCTACTTGAGAATGGACTTGAGGATATGGGGAGGGGGAAGGGTAAGCTGTGACAAAGCGAAAGAGAGGCATGGACATATATACACTACCAAACGTAAGGTAGATAGATAGTGGGAAGCAGCTGCAGAACACAGGGAGATCAACTCGGTGCTTTGTGACCGCCTGGAGGGGTGGGATGGGGAGGGTGGGAGGGAGGGAGATGCATGAGGGAAGGGATGTGGGAACAGGTGTATATGTATGACTGATTCACTTTGTTATAAAGCAGAAACTAAAAAAAAAAAAAAGAAAGAAAGAAAAGTAAACATCGTATTTACTTTGTAAGGCTGTAGGGAAAAGCAAAATAAAATAATGTTGGTAAAAAGACTTTATAAATTGTAAAGTGATATATAAATGTAAGTTATAATTTCAGAAATAACACCAGGGCCTTGCTACAGTATCATCTGCTTCAGCATGGAATTCAATATAATGCTGCTCTATTTGAACTGTTCAAAGGGGTATGTCATTGGCAAGGCTATAGCGTGTTCATCTTTGCAGAAATTTTGAGGTTAGTATCATAATGAAATTCAAAAGACATTTATTTTAGAATTCTAGTTCTGTTAAGTCATATATATGCTATTTCAATGATTTACATTTGTTTTGAGAAATATCAGATTTTTCCCTGTTCATGTGTTCTCCATTCCTTTCACTACCAGCCCTACTCCAGAACAATAAACTACAAACAGATATAGAAGCATCAATGGTCACCTTCATGTCCCAGTCCTCTTGAAAATATATAATATAATCAAAGGGATTGGAAAAGATCTATGGAGCTGGCTATAGTAAAAGCGACATATAGTACAGTGATGGCTTGTTTTATTTGCCATTCCCTCTCAAATCAGACAAACCCCTGGTATTTCTAGGGTATAGCTGAATCTTTTTTTTTTTAATCAAAAGCACATTTAGTAACATGATGAATATAATGAACGCTGCTGTATGTTGTATATGAAAGTTGTTGAGAATAAATCCTGAGTTCTCATCACAATAATTTTTTCTGTTTCTTTAATTTTATATCTATATGAGATGATGAATGTTCACTAAACTTATTGTGATAAACATTTCATGACGTAAGTCACGTAATTATACCTTAAACTTACACAGTGCTGTATGTCAATTATATCTCAATAAAACTGGAAGGAAAAAAAACCAAAAAAAAAAAAAAGTTGAGGGAGTAAGACAGTATATGTAAACAAATCTTTTGAGGAATTAGACTACAAAGAGTCACGGAAATGAGGCAATATGGGGCAATGTGGATTCAAGGAGCCTCAGTCAGGGTTGTTGATGAGCATGACACAATTAGATGGATTTTTTGATAATGCCAGGGAAAGAAAAACAAAGACAACATAAAACACTCAAATTTTCTGGGGATCTATAATGCTGTTTCCTAGCTCACAGATTCCTGAAGTTTCTAGGAAAGTGAGTTCCTTTACAGTCCCTGTAAGGTAAGTTTCTACTAAGTAAGGTGTACAAGCTTGAGTGATTTTTTAAAAACAATTACAAGAAAACTCAGGATTGAGCTGAAAGGAAATCCAGAGATTTTCTTTCCAGAAAAATAAACATAAAAATATATTCTTAATTTGTGAATTGTACAAATGTCTATTCTGACAGTTATCATCTCTTTCTCTTAGGAAATTCTTCTTTATAGCTCACTGACATCTTTCACACTGCAGTTATAACCCATAGGCTTTCAAGCAAATGCTTTCAACAGAAACATCAAATTATAAGAACTTATAAGACAAACATTAATAAATAATAAAGTATTTAATTAAAGAACTTCATTAATACATCAAAACAGAGGTAAATATACAAAGCATTACCTATTGACTTGATTTCTTGAATTTTTATTTTTGTTGGTACAAAGTGTGGTCTTAAATTTGACTTTTCAAAATCACTCTTTTTAGGTTCAGGCATACTTTTGAAGGAGACATATCTGAAAGAAATAAAATTAATCTAAATTAAAATAATCAGAAAATTTACAAAACTAATCTAAAAAATAAATTTGGAGAAATGTGGTCAAGTCCCAGTTATATAGATTTGAATGTTATTGTTTTAATATATTATAGTACAAAGTGTAAAAGATTGGGATTGATTACACAGGAGCTGAAAATATTAGTGGTAATCACTGGAAACAGAGAGAGAAAACTGCTCTTGTCATAGAATTGAGGGCACTCAGGAAACTATTGTTCACAAGCTAATTAACCCTTTTAGAAAAATACATTGGAAATTTGTTAAATGAGATACTGTGGACATTGCCAAGCCTAGCCATAGTGGTGGCATATGCAGTTGGGGTCAGCTCAGATTCCAGAATAGTATACCAGATAGGATCACAGAATCTATTTACTGTAAACAGAAATTATTCTCCACTAGATTCTTTAACTGACTATTGATGGTATGTAATTATAATAATTATATAATTTATGATATTTCTGACCTCTAAATGCTATGACTCAGATCTCAGACACTCACCTTTAGTTTATATCATCCAGTCTCCCACCTTTTATTATCTATAGGTTGATGTCCTCCAGATTTATAGTACAGACCCCAAACTCTTCCCTGAGCTCCAGATTTATATATGCAACTGCTACATGATTTCTGCAGTTAGATATATCATGGGAATTTCAAACATATTCAAAACCAAATGTTTGCTTCCACTTCCTTTCCAATCTGTTCCTTCCCTAGGTTTTCTCATTTCCATTCAGCCAGAGGCTTAGGCCAAAAACTCTGCAATCATCTTTGACTTTTCTTTCTCTCATTCCCCATTCCCGATATCTCAGCACATCTCATTGGATCTTTCTTTGAAATACATTCCAAATCCAACCACTTCCTTCCTCATCACATCTACCCTAGTCCAAGGCCCCTTCATCTCTCATCTGAACTACTTCTCTACATCCCTCGTCTCCTTCTATCTGCTGTCTCTGCTATCACTCTTGTGCCCAGCAGTATTTTCCCAATGCAACCATGGTGGCACCTGTAAAATATAAATGAGACTGTCATTTCCCTCCAACTGTTTCCTGTCACACTGAAATGAAATTCACAATTCTCATTGCAAGACAGAAACTTTCCTCCCAATTCTTGTATTTCCACGCAGAGGAGCTTCCATTGAACGCTCCTCCAGGCCTCTCTCTGTGCATCCCTTTACCCCTCTCCTCCACATGGAAGCAGAGTGAGTTTTTTGGATGTTTGGTTTAAGGAAAGGAACTTATGCTCCCACGTAAGTACCTTGACCCTTGCTCTTCCCTCTGCCTGTAATAGTCTTCCCCTAGGTATTGCAAGGTTTACTCACTTAAATCATAAGAGATGTATTTCATAAGTCTTTACACAAATTTCCATCTCTCCAGAAAGGTCTTTTTGTGCCCCCTCTCATCTAATATAGGAAATTAAGGGAATCAATCCTAATTCCGTTAATTTACTATATTTTTCTTAATAGCATTTATCACTAGTGAATTTATATTATACATTCATTTGCTTGTTTATTTGTTATCTGTCTCTCCACCTTATCCTAGAATGCAAATTGAGGTCAGGGTCTTTGTTTAAGTCACTGTTGTATTCCTAGCACCTAGAACAGTGACTGGCACATAGTACACGTATAATAAATATTTGTTGAATGTATGAATTGTTTTGGTAAATTTTGATTGAACTCTCTTATAATCTTATAATTTCCCATGAGTTTTCAGTTTATTCTCTTCAGGTTTTTCAATAAACAATCATTTAATCTTCATAACATAATTTATCTGTTCCTTTCAAAACATTTAAATTTGTATCTTATGTTGTTATTTAATATCATTGGCAAGTACTTCCAGAATAGTTTGGTATACTAGTGAGAATGGGCATCCCTCTGTTTCTAATTTAAATGGGAATGTGTCAAAGATTCCACCCTAATGTTGTTGGCTATATAGTCTTGCTAAGGAGATGATTTTTTTATCCTTATCTTACTAAGGTATTTTTTCAAATACATTTGCAGAATATATAGAGATGTTCAGATATGGATTTCCTTACAGTGAACCAAAGAGCATGGGCTTTGAGACCCATGCTTTGCATCTAGACTCTATGTAAACTTCTGCAGAATATTGAGTTTCTCTAAATCGCAGTCCCTCATATGCCAACTGAGGGTAATATTTACCTCTTGGGGTTGTTATAAGAATTATTTACGTTAGATAGGCACCCGCCACTCACTGCAGCCGCGGGGTGACGCCTTTTGCTCCAGGGATCTCCTCACTGCCCCGCGCCTTGGGACCTCCTGTTGAAGACATGGGCGTTATCGAGACCCAGCGGAAGCCAGAGGAAGGGAGGAGAGAGAAGGTGATAAATTCCAGAATCACTCATTCATCCCCACGCGGCAATTGCGGGGAAAACCTATGCGTGGTAGTGGATGTGGCTTTTTTTTTTCCTTTTCCTGCCCCCTCTCAGCCCTAATCCCCAGCGTCTGTTTGCTAACACAAATAGAACCTTCTGTTGGATGAAATAAAATCAAACACTGGGCCTTCAAATAACAAACAAACAAACAAAAAACATTAGATAATAGTGAAATGTAATAAAATAATTAGGAGGTGATGAGTTTTATCTTTTTTAGTATGTCACTGAATTTTTAGCTTACATATTTAATTTAAATAATGACTGTGTTTAATAACCATCTAACAAAATCCCTGAAGATTCAACAATCAGCTCTAACAAATTGTTGGGAACTGACTCTAGCACACCAGTGATCCCATACCAGAAGGAAAAAAAAGATTAAAAGAGGGAAGAAGAGGAGGCGCGCTAGAGGAAGACCACACCCATCTCCCACTTACACGTCAGGACAGGAAGAATCAAATTGCTGGCCATACCCCTTTTCATTTCAGGTCACTAAACTGGCTTATATGGGGGAAGGGGAAACCTCAACTAATACGTGGGATCAAAATACTAAACTGGTCAGACTTTTAATAACCAAAAATGATCAGAGTGAAATTGGAGAAATAAATATAAAACTGCTTTATGTTTTATGTTCCCAAGTTGAGAAAGGCAGTAAAACAGTTAAGCTAATATTTTTATTTTAGATTTTTTTAAAATCTATATTTATAAGCGAGATACTGCAATGGTTTTATATTCTTGTGGTCAGACTTGAGGTTCAAAACTATCTTTATAAAAAGAATTGGAACTATTCCATCTCTATGCTCAGAAACCATTTAAACACTTCTTTGAAATGTTGGAGTCACCCTGACACAGCTTCAAGACGCTGTTTGTTTTTTTTTTTTACTAAATTATTTTATTTCATTTATTTTTGGCTGCGTTGGGTCTTCATTGCTGCGCGCGGGCTTTCTCTAGTTGTGGCGAGCGGGGGCTACTCTTTGTTGCGGTGCACAGGCTTCTCATTGCAGTGGCTTCTCTTGTTGTGGAGCACGGGCTCTAGGCGCGTGGGCTTCAGTAGTTGTGAAACGTGGGCTCAGTAGTTGTGGTTCGCGGGCTCTAGAGTGCAGGCTCAGTAGTTGTGGCACACGGGCTTAGTTGCTCCGCGTCATGTGGGATCTTCCCGGACCAGGGCTGGAACCCATGTCCCCTGCATTAGCAGGCATATTCTTAACCACTGCGCCACCAGGGAAGTCCAAGATGCTGCTTTTGTAAAAGACAGTTCTTTGACAATTTCTCAAAAATTTCTAGTTATTGATTTAGTTACATTTTCTTTTTCTTATTGATTCTATTTTCACCATTCATATTTTCCCAGATTATCCACTAACAGACTCATGTTTCAAAGCAGCTCAGTTAGGGCTTCCCTGGTAGCGCAGTGGTTGGGAGTCCGCCTGCCGATGCAGGGGACGCGGGTTCGTACCCTAGTCCGGGAAGATTCCACATGCCGCAGAGCGGCTGGGCCCGTGAGCCATGGCCGCTGGGCCTGCGCATCTGGAGCCTGTGCTCCACAACGGGAGAGGCCACAGCAGTGAGAGGCCCGCGTACCACAGAAGGAAAAAAAAAAAAAGCAGCTCAGTTATATGAAGTACTCATTATAATTATTTTAATTTCTTCTATGTCCATCGTCATAGCTCCTTTCTCATTACTAATATTGTGCCTTTACGTTATCTGTTTCTTCTCTTCAGTTTCTTAAATTATGGTCATTTTAACGTTCTTTGGGGAGGTCTTAAACATGCTAATTTTGTAAAATGTTCTTAAAGATTCAGTGTGCTTATGAGAGGAAAGCCAAAGTCTGGTGGAAGTACTCGGAGATGACGGCTTTTTTTTTTTTTTATATCTTTATTGAAGTATAATTGCTTTACAATGGTGTGTTGGTTTCTGCTTTATAACAAAGTGAATCAGCTATACATATACATATATCCCTATATCTCCTCCCTCTTGCGTCTCCCTCCCATCATCTCTATCCCACTCCTCTAGGTGGTCACAAAGCACCAAGCTGATCTCCCTGTGCTATGCAGCTGCTTCCCACTAGCTTTTTATTTTATATTTGATAGTGTATATATGTCCATGCCACTCTCACTTCGTCCCAGCTTACCCTTCCCCCTCCCTGTGTACTCAAGTCCATTCTTTACGTCTTCGTCTTTATACCTGTTCTGTCCCTAGGTTCTTCAGAAGCTTTTTTTTTCTTTAGAATCCATATATGTGTTAGCATATGGTATTTGTTTTTCCCTTTCTGACTTACTTCACTCTGTGACAGTCTCTAGGTCCATCAACCTCACTACAAGTAACTCAATTTCATTTCCTTTTATGGCTGAGTAATAGTCCATTGTATATATGTGCCACATTTTCTTTATCCATTCATCTGTTGATGGACACTTAGGTTGCTTCCATGTCCTGGCGATTGGAAATAGATCTGCAATGAACATTGTGGTACATGACTCTTTTGAATTATGGTTTTCTCACGGCATATGCCTAGTAGTGGGATTGCTGGGTCATATGGTAGTTCTATTTTCAGTTTTTTAAGGAACTTCCATACTGTTCTCCATAGTGGCTGTATCAATTTACATTCCCACCAACAGTGAAAGAGGGTTCCCTTTTCTCCACACCCTCTCCAGCATTTATTGTTTCTAGATTTTCTGATGATGGCCATTCTGACTGATGTGAGGTGATACCTCACTGTAGTTTTGATTTGCATTTCTCTAATGATTAGTGATATTGAGCATCCTTTCATGCGTTTGTTGGCAATCTGTATATCTTCTTTGGAGAAATGTCTATTTAGGTCTTCTGCCCATTTTTGGATTGGGTTGCTTGTTTTTTTGATATTGAGCTGCATGAGCTGCTTGTAAAATTTGGAGATTAATCCTTTGTCAGCTGCTTCATTTGCAAATATTTTCTCCCATTCTGAGGGTTGATTTTTGGTCTTGTTTATGGTTTCCTTTGCTGTGCAAAAGCTTTGAAGTTTCATTAGGTCCCATTTGTTTATTTTTGTTTTTATTTCCATTTCTCTAGGAGGTGGGTCGAAAAGGATCTTGCTGTGATTTATGTCATAGACTGTTCTGCCTACGTTTTCCTCTAAGACTTTTATAGTGTCTTGCCTTACATTTAGGTCTTTAATACATTTTGAGTTCATTTGTATGTATGGTGTTAGGGAGGTTTCTAACTTCATTCTTCTTTTTTAAATTTAAATTTAAATTTATTTATTTCTGGCTGCGTTGGGTCTTCATTGCTGTGCACAGGCTTTCTCCAGTTGCCACAAGCGGGGCTACTCTTTGTTGTGGTGCGTGGACTTCTCATCGTCCTGGCTTCTCTTATTGTGGAGTACGGGCTCTAGGCGTGAGGATTTCAGTAGTTGTGGCACGTGGGTTGAGTAGTTGTGGCTTGTGGGCTCTAGAGAGCAGGCTCAGTAGTTTTGGCACATGGGCTTAGTTGCTCCATGGCATGTGGGATCTTCCTGGACCAGGGATCTAACCCATGTCCCCTGTGTTGGCAGGCAGACTCCCAACCACAGTGCCACCAGGGAAGTTCCTAACTTCATTCTTTCACATGTAGCTGTCCAGTTTTCCCAGAAAAGAGGCTGTCTTTTCTCCATTGTATATTCTCGCCTGCTTTATCAAAAATAAGGTGACCATATGTGTGTGGGTTTAATCTCTGGGCTTTCTATCCTGTTCCACTGATCTATATTTCTTTTTTTTTGTGCCAGTACCATACTGTCTTGATTCCTGTAGCTTTGTAGTATAGTTTGAAGTCCAAGAGCCTGATTCTTCCAGCTCTGTTTTTTTTCTCAAGGTTGCTTTGGCTATTCAAGGTCTTTCGTGTTTCCATACAAATTGTGAAATTTTTTTGTTCTAGTTCTGTGAAAAATGCCACTGGTAGTTTGATAGGGATTGCATTGAATCTGTAAATTGATTTGGGTAGTAATTTTCACAATGTTGATTCTTCCAATCCAAGAACATGGTATATCTCTCCATCTGTTTGTATCATCTTTAATTTCTTTCATCAGTGTCTTATAGTTTACTACATACAGGTCTTTTGTCTCCTTAGGTAGGTTTATTCCTGGTATTTTATTCTTTTTGTTGCAATGGTAAATGGGAGTGTTTCCTTAATTTCTCTTTCAGATTTTTCATCATTAGTATATAGGAATGCAAGAGAATTCTGTGCAATAATTTTGTATCCTGTTACTTTACCACATTCATTGATTAGCTCTAGTAGTTTTCTGGTAGCATCTTTAAGATTTTCTATGTATAGTATCATGTCATCTGCAAAGAGTGACAGCTTTACTTCTTCTTTTCTGATTTGGATTCCTTTTATTTCTTTTTCTTGTCTGATTGCTATGGCTAAAACTACCAAAACTATGTTGAATAATAGTGGTGAGAGTGGGCAACCTTGTCTTGTTCCTGATCTTAGAGGAAATGGTTTCAGTTTTTCACCATTGAGAATGATGTTGGCTGTCGGTTTGTCATACATGGCCTTTATTATGTTGAGGTAAGTTCCCTCTATGCCTACTTTCTGGGGGGTTTTATCATAAATGGGTGTTGAATTTTGTCAAAAGCTTTTTCTGCATCTATGGTGATGATCATACGGTTTTTCTCCTTCAATTTGTTAATACGGTTTTTCACATTGGTTGATTTGCATATATTGAAGAATCCTTACATTCCTGGAATAAACCCCACTTGGTCATGGTGTATGATCCTTTTAATGTGCTGTTGGGTTCTGTTTGCTAGTATTTTGTTGAGGATTTTTGCATCTATGTTCATCAGTGATATTGGCCTGTAGTTTTCTTTCTTTGTGACATCTTTGTCTGGTTTTGGTGTCAGGGTGATGGTGGCCTGGTAGAATGAGTTGGGGAGTGTTCCTCCCTCTGCTATATTTTGGAAGACTTTAAGAAGGATAGGTGTTATCTCTTCTCTAAATGTTTGGTAGAATTCGCCTGTGAAGCCATCTGGTCCTTGACTTTTGTTTGTTGGAAGATTTTTAATCACAGTCTCAATTTAAGTGCTTGTGACTGGTCTGTTTATATTTTCTATTTCTTCCTGGTTCAGTCTTGGAAGTTTGTACTTTTCTAAGAATTTGTCCATTTCTTCCAGATTGTCCATTTTATTGGCATATAGTTGCTTGCAGTAATCTCTCATGATCCTTTGTATTTCTGCAGTGTCAGTTGTTTCTTCTTTTTCATTTCTAATTCTGTTGTTTTGAGTCTTCTCCCTTTTTTTCTTGATGAGTCTGGTTAATGGTTTATCAATTTGGTTTATCTTCTCAAAGAAACAGCTTTTAGTTTTCTTGATCTTTGCTATTGTTTCCTTCATTTGTTTTTCATTTATTTCTGATCTGATCTTTATGATTTATTTCCTTCTGCTAACTTTGGGGTTTTTTTGTTCTTCTTTCTCAAATTGCTTTAGGTATAAGGTTAAGTTGTTTATTTGAGATGTTTCTTGTTTCTTGAGGTAGGATTGTATTGCTATAAACTTCCCTCTTAGAACTCCTTTTGCTGCATCCCATAGGTTTTGGGTCATCGTGTTTTCATTGTCATTTGTTTCTAGGTATTTTTTGATTTCCTCTTTGATGTCTTCAGTGATCTCTTGATTATTAAGTAGTGTACTGTTTAGCCTCCATGTATTTGTATTTTTTACAGATTTTTTTCCTGTAATTGATATCTAATCTCATAGCATTGTGGTTGGAAAAGATACTTAATATGATTTCAATTTTCTTAAATTTACCAAGGCTTGATTTGTGACCCAAGATATGATCTATCCTGGAGAATGTTCCACGAGCACTTGAGAAGAAAGTGTATTCTGCTGTTTTTGGGTGGAATGTCCTACAAATATCAATTAAGTCCATCTTGCTTAATGTATCATTTAAAGCTTGTGTTTCCTTATTTATTTTCATTTTGGATGATCTGTCCATTGGTGAAAGTGGGGTGTTAAAGTCCCCTACTATGTTTGTGTTACTGTTGATTTCCCTTTTATGGCTGTTAGCATTTGCCTTATGTATTGAGGTGCTCCTATGTTGGCTGCATAAATATTTACCATTGTTATATCTTCTTCTTGGATTGATCCCTTCATGATTATGTAGTGTCCTTCTTTGTCTCTTGTAATAGTCTTTATTTTAAACTCTATTTTGTCTGATATGAGAATTGCTACTTCAGCTTTCTTTTGATTTCCATTTGCGTGGAATACCTTTTTCCATTCCCTCACTTTTATTTAGTATGTGTCCCTAGGTCTGAAGTGGGTCATTTGTAGACAGCATATATACGGGTCTTGTTTTTGTATCCATTCAGCCAGTCTATGTATTTTGGTTGGAGCATTTAATCCATTTACATTTAAGGTAGTTATCGATATGTATGTTCCTATTACCATTTTCTTAATTGTTTTGGGTTTGTTATTGTAGGTCTTTTCCTTCTCTTGTGTTTCTTGCCTAGAGAAGTTCCTTTAGCATTTGTTGTAAAGCTGGTTTTGTGGTGTTGAATTCTCTTAACTTTTGCTTGTCTATGAAGGTTTTAATTTATCTGTCAAATCTGAATGAGATCCTTGCTGGGTAGAGTAATCTTGGTTGTAGGTTTTTCCCTTTCATCACTTTAAATATGTCCTGCCATTCCCTTCTGGCTTGCAGAGTTTCTGCTGAAAGATCAGCTGTTAACCTTATGGGGATTCCCTTGTATGTTATTTGTTGTTTTTCCCCTGCTGCTTTTAATATATTTTCTTTGTATTTAATTTTTGATAGTTTGATTGTGTGTTTTGGTGTGTTTCTCTTGGATTTATCCTGTATGGGACTCTCTACGCTTCCTGGACTTGATTGACTATTTCCTTTCCCATATTAGGGATTTCAACTATAATCTCTTCAAATATTTTCTCAGTCCCTTTTTTTTTTTCCTCGTCTTCTTCTGGGACCCCTATAATTCAACTGTTGATGCATCTAATGTTGTCCCAGAGGTCTTTGAGACTGTCCTCAATTCTTTTCATTCTTTTTTCTTTATTCTTCTCTGCAGTAGTTATTTCGACTATTTTATCTTCCAGGTCACTTATCCGTTCTTCTGCCTCAGTTATTCTGCTATTGATTCCTTCTAGATATTTTAAAATTTCATTTATTGTGTTGTTCATCATTGTTTGTTTGCCCTTTAGTTCTTTTAGGTGCTTGTTAAACATTTCTTGTATTTTCTCCATTCTATTTCCAAGATTTTGGATCATCTTTACTCTCACTACTCTGAATTCTTTTTCAGGTAGACTGCCTATTTCCTCTTCATTTATTTAGTCTGATGGGTTTTTACCTTGCTCTTTCATCTGCTGTGTGTTACTCTGTCTTCTCATTTTGCTTAACTTACTGTGTTTGGGGTCTCCTTTTTGCAGGCTGCAGGTTCATAGTTCCCATTGTTTTTGGTGTCTGCCCCAGTGGCTAAATTTGGTTCAGTGGGTTGTGTAGGCTTCCTGATGGCGGGGACTGGTGCCTGTGTTCTGGTGCATGAGGCTGGATCTTGTCTTTCTGGTGGGCAGGACCACGTCTGGTGGTGTGTTTGGGGGTGTGTGTGGCCTTATTATGATTTTAGGCAGCCTCTGTGCTAATGGGTGGGGTTGTGTTGTTGTCTTGCTAGTTGTTTGGCATAGGGTGTCCAGCACTGTAGCTTGCTAGTCGTGGACTGGAGCTGGGTCTTAGTGTTGAGATGGAGGTCTCTGGGAGAGCTTTTGATGTTTGATATTACACGGAGCTGGGAGTCTCTGGTGGACCTATGTCCTGAACTCAGCTCTCCCACCTCAGAGGCAGAGGGCTGGAGCATGAAGACCCTGTCAGCCACATGGCTCAGAAGAAAAGGGACAAAGAAAGAACAAAAGAAAGAAAGAAAGAAAGAAAGAAAGAAAGAAAAGAAAAGAAACATTAAAATTAAAAAAAATTTTAATTATTAAAAATAAAAAAAACTTTAAGGTAATAAAAAAAAGAAAAAGAAAGAAAGAAGAGAGCAACCAAACCAAAAAACAAATCCACCAATGATAACAAGCGCTAAAAACTATACTAAAAACAAACAAACAAACAAAAGACAGACAGGGCTTCCCTGGTGGTGCAGTGGTTGAGAGTCCGCCTGCCGATACAGGGGACGCGGGTTTGTGCCCCACTCCAGTAAGGTCCCACATGCCAGGGAGCGGCTGGGCCTGTGAGTCATGGCCGCTGAGACTGTGCGTCCTGAGCCTGTGCTCTGCAACAGGAGAGGCCACAACAGTGAGAGGCCCGCGTACCACAAAAAAAAAAAAAAAAAAAAGACAGACAGAACCCTAGGACAAATGGTAAAAGCAGAGCTATACAGACAAAATCACACAAAGAAGCATACACATACACACTCACAAAAAGAGAAAAAGGAAAAATACATACGTATCTATATATAAAAAAACATAAGGAAGAGAGCAACCCAATCAATAAACAGATCTACCAATGATAATAAACTCTAAATACTAAACTATGATAAACATAAGACCAGAAACAAATCAGATGCAGAAAGAAAGCTCCAAGCCTACAGTTGCTCCCAAAGTCCACTGCCTCAATTTTGGGATGATTCTTTGTCTATTCAGGTATTCCAGAGATTCTGGGTACATCAAGTTGATTGTGGAGATTTAATTTGCTGCTCCTGAGGCTGCTCGGAGAGATTTCCCTTTCTCTTCTTTGTTCACACAGCTCCTGGGGTTCAGCTTTGGATTAGCCCCCTCCTCTTCGTGTAGGTCGCCTGAGGGCATCTGTTCTTCACCCAGACAGGACAGGGTTAAAGGAGCAGCTGATTCGGGGTCTCTGGCTCACTCAGGCCGGGGGGGTTGTAGGGGTACTGAGTGCGGGGTGAGCCTGCGGCGGCAGAGCCCCACATGACGTTGCAACAGCCTGAGGCACACCATGCCTTCTCCCAGGGAGGTTGTCCCTGGATCACGGGACCCTGGCAGTGGCGGGCTGCACAGGCTCCCGGGAGGGGAGGTGTGGATAGTGACCTGTACTTGCACACAGGCTTCTTGGTGGCTGCAGCAGCAGCCTTAGTGTCTCATGCCTGACTCTGTAGCCGCAGCTCGTGCTGGTCTCTGGAGCTCATTTAGGTGGTGCTCTGAATCCCCTCTCCTCACACACACCGAAACAATGCAGTTCCAGACTTTTTCCCAGACTCCTCCCGGCTAGCTGTGGTGCACTAGCCCCCTTCAGGCTGTGTTCACACAGCCAACCCCAGTCCTCTCCCTGGGATCTGACCTATGAAGCCGGAGCCTCAGCTCCCAGCCCCCACCTGCCCAGGCGGGTGAGCTGACAAGCCTCTCAGGCTGGTGAGTGCTGGTCGGCACCGATCCTCTGTGTGGAAATCTCTCTGCTTTGCCCTCCGCACCCCTGTTGCTGCGCTCTCTTCCGTGGCTCCAAAGCTTCCCCCCAGCCTCCGCCAGTGAAGGGGCTTCATAGTGTGTGGAAACTTTTCCTCCTTCACAGCTCCCTCCCTGAGGTGCAGGTCCCATCCCTATTCTTTTGTGTCTGTTTTTTCTTTTTTCTTTTGCCCTACCCTGGTACCTGGGGTGTTTCTTGCCTTTTGGGAGGTCTGAGGTCTTCTGCCAGTGTTCAGTAGGTGTTCTATAGGAGTTGTTCCACATGTAGATGTATTTCTAGTGTATTTGTGGGGAGGGAGGTGAACTCCACATCTTATTCCTCCTCCATCTTGAAGGTCTCCCCCAACAGCTTTATTTATTCATTTATTTTTGGTCCTTCAGTAAATGCACACTTAACATAATTTTTATTTTTGCTCTTCTTTTTTTTTTTTTTTGGAGTATGGTTGCTCTACAATGTTGTGTTAGCCTCCACTGCACAGCAAAATGAATCAGCCATATACATACAGATATCCCCTCGCTTTTGGACTTCCCTCCCATTTAGGTTATCACAGTGCATTAGGTAGAGTTCCCTGTGCTATACAGTATGTTCCCATCAGTTGTTAACATAATTTGTAAAAAATAAATTGAACTAAGTTCTAGGTATTTGGTTTATAAAATTAACTTTACACAAATTCTGTCCCCAACTAATCATGTCTTTCTTTTCTAGTTTACATAGTCCCTTGTCATGGTGTTTTCTTTCTTTATAAAAATTTTATTATATGGATTAATTTTGTGGACTTAGTTTAGGTATAACTAAATTATAAATCCTGCTACCTAGAAGCAGATAGACTTATAGGATAGATAAAATGGGTATATAAATAGGCTCCTTCTAGGCTCACAGAGGCCTGGATAAGGATGCTCTATTATTCACTGAGGAATGAGCCACAACTACTTTTACCACTTAGTTTGTGAGAAGGGTCAAGTTTTCTCTCATTCTACCCACAAAGCTCCTTCCCTCCAAGTAAGTGTGAAGAACTGTGAAAGGTTGGAGATTTGGCCCTACTTACAAAGTAGCAAGTTAGCCTGCCAGTTTCATCGCTTCTGGCAGAAGACATGAGACTCCTGGGTCAGAGACAAAGGACAATTTATTATGCACAGCAACAGGAGTAGCAGTTCTCTGAGCCCCAATTCCACTGGGCAACAAGCAGAGGGCCAGATGTCACCTGCACACACACTGGGTTGTGTTACAGGAATGGAACCTTGAGTTTAGGGAACCCAAATCTTTTATAATGGACAGTAATATTCCTGTTCTTGTTCAGAAGAAGGCTCTTTCTCTGTCTTCTGAGGCTGTCTGTCATACAAATGTCCTTGAAAAGATAGGAACAAAGGCAGCTAGTGCTTCTGCTCACAAGATGTACAGAAATACAGGAGACCCATGGAGAATTTTCCCCCAAAAGTAGGAAGAAGGAATGGGAGGGATAAGAGCCTAGGAATAAAAATTGTGTTCCTAGCACTGGGTTTTCATAGAATATGAGGAATGGAACTGGAGTTATAAATTTGGTAGGTCAGTTCACTAGCATAAATTTATAAATCTGTTTTTTGTAAGTTGTATTGGTTTTGGGCTGCTCGAATTTTAAAAAATTCATCCTTTTCCCTCTCCCACCTTTTTTGTCTTATAGTTAGAAAAATTCCCTGTGAAATTACATCCTGTTGCAGTTGAGTTAAAGGGAATACAAGTAAAGGCCTTGATTTGTGCTGCATGGGCTGGAATTAAAGGAAGGCTGCTGCATGTGTCTGGGATGGACCATTGAAGTGGCACTGGCAAACAAAGGAAGAAACCCAGAGAAAAGTACAGCTCAGATGGAAGGATGGGGTTGAGCTAAAGCTGCCTCTTCCCAACTTGAAATCTCTTATGGACTACTTACCTGGTAGTTCTTTGGAATGTTTTATGTTTTTATAGAACAGCCACTTTGAGATGGAAGTCCAGAGTTTCATTCAGACACCATGGGAAAATTTCAAATGCATTTTTGTGTAATAAAGATACCCAGATTGGGTCTTTATTTTATTCATATTTAATTTAAATTTGGATAAAAATATTTCTCCAAGTCCCTCAGAAAGAATAAATAAGCAGTTTACATTCTAAAGTCTTTCATATCCAAAAACTTGTCTTTCTTTTGTTCTCAGATATAAATGATGATTCATCTGAATAGCAGATTCCTGGATTGCCATTTTGTTAGAAGTTGAAAATGGTTTACTATTTTCTAGCCTCAGAGATGCAGATGAGACATATGAAACTGATTTGCTATCCTTTCCTTTGTAATTAACCGTTTTTTTTCCTGTGCTTTTGGAATTGGGTAATTTTACCGTAAGTCTAGCACTTAGTAACACTTTTGATCTGAAGATTCAAGTCTGTCTAAGCAAAGGGCACTTCTTTTCTTATATTTCTTTGATTATTTCCTCACCATCTGTTTCTTACTCTCCTGCTTTATGTATTAAATATATTTTTTCATACTGAGTATCCTGAATGTATCTACATGTCTCTTTTCAAACTGATTTCCATTTTTTGGTGTTTTTATAAGATTGTGCCTGTATTTGATCTTCTAGATTACCAATTCAGTCTTCATCTGTATTCTATTTTTAATTTCCCTACTCAGTTTTTGATTCAAAAATGTCTATTTTTTTAAAATCCCCTTTTCTCCAGTTTACTGTCCTTAAGAGAGATATTTTCTAAAGTTCTCTTCTGTTTCCTCCCATAAATCTGCCTTGTTAGGAGTCAGGTACCTGTTCTGATTGTTTGGCTTCATCTCCATCCTTTATATGAGTCCCCTTAAATGACCTGTGGTTTCTCTTTACTCATTTCAGTGAGTGTGGGTTCCTGCAGCACCTATGAAGGTCAGGCTATTTGGGTCTCAGGTAGTATCAGGCAGTGAGAGAAGATTCTTTTGCAGTGATCAGTGGTAAACAAGCTGTCATGAGAGGGTCTCACATGACAGGTGAGGGAGTGAGAAATGAAGAGCCCTCCAGAAATGGTTCTCAAACCTCTAGTTGTATATTAGAACCATCCGGGGTGCTCTGAAAAAGCACCTATGCCCAGACTCTTCCCTATTAGTTAAATCATGATCTCTAGGGCAGGGCTCAGTGCATTTTCCAAACATTCTGAAGTGAGCAGCCACTGCTGAGAAGCTTTGCGGGAGAGTCTCAGGTTTCTCCAGGTATGAGCAATAAGTGGGAGCGCTCTTCCAGCTGCAGGGAAGAGGAAGCATCCAGCCCAGAAGTGAAGCTCTCTCCACAGAGAGCTGGAGGAGGCAAGGCTGTTACCTGCCCAGAATCTTCATGGGGCCTTTAAGGAGCCTGTGCCCAGGTAAGGGAGAAGTTGTGTGGGTAGCAGCAAGCAAGGCATGAATCTCTGTTTTCACTTACTTAAATGCCTCCTTCTCCTTCCTGCTCCTGTCCCTCCCCAACCCACCTACCTATTATAAGTCACACTTTACCTAGGATTTTATCGTCGAAATGATTGCCATATGTAAACATGGCTCGTGTATCTCATTATTTATTTATTTATTTATGGCTGTGTTGGGTTTTTGTTGCTGCGCGCGGGCTTTTGCGGCGAGCGGGGGCTACTCTTCGTTGCGGTGCGCGGGCTTCTCATGTGGAATTTGACCAGTTAAATTTCACTATAGGCTGTTACCATATTCTCTATATTTCATTATCTTTCCTGTATGCAAGTTTATCTTTCTGTCATAAAAATATTTCTGAAAGGAATATTATTTTGAATTTATTTTTAGGAAAATAATTCTTCTAATGAGAAGCCCCTATTAATCTAAATCTGTCTACTTACTCCTAAATTGTTTCCTATGTTTTACCATTTAATAAATGGTAAAGTTGCCATTTTCACCTGATAATCCAGTACTGAATGCTTAGGTATTGAAGAACTCACTTTGTTTCTCTTTAAACATTTTTTATGTTCCAGGTAATTTTCTAAAATGAGTATGGCTCTTCTGTAAAAGGTCCAATTATGAAAAGTTGCAAAGAATAGATTTGGTGTTTATTGACAAATCTTAAAGACTATATATAAATGAAAGGCAAAAGACTGAGACTTTTGAAGGATTATAAAACTCTCTCTGTATCAGGAAAGTAATCTTAGGAAGGTCCTTCCAGCAAATTCTGGGTATTTGTGGTCATCACTTTTTTTTTTTTTTTTTTGCAGTACGCGGGCCTCTCACTGTTGTGGCCTCTCCCGTTGCGGAGCACAGGCTCTGGACGCGCAGGCTCAGCGGCCATGGCTCATGGGCCCAGCCACTCCACGGCATGTGGGATCTTCCTGGACTGGGACATGAACCCGTGTCCCCTGCATTGGCAGGCGGACTCTCAACCACTGCGCCACCAGGGAAGCCCTGTGGCCATCACCTTTATCAGTTCCCTTCTATCCGAGAAAAATGCAGAAATCCTGAGATAATAGTTACATGGAAAAGATGACTCTGGGAGTAACCGAAAAAGAAGCCCTAAGCATTTTAATGGTTTTCAATCCTAGCTTTATGTAAGAATCATCTGGGAAAATCTTTAAAATAGTAATGCCTGGGACCTACTCCAAACTAAAGTTGAATCCAATTACTTTAAAGCTTCCCAGGTAATACTAACATGCAGGTGGGTTGAAAACCACTGCTCTGAAAACAAAGCTCAGCTACAAATCAGGTAGCACCAGGTTGAGCGCTGCTATGATATTCAGCAAGCCAAGGAGAAACATGGAACCGATGTCAGTGTTGGGCAGCATGGTTATAGTGGGACACAGTTAGAGGAGGGACTCATCCAGCTAGAGGATGATGACCCTGGACCATCAGTGTCAGCATCACCTGGAAACTTACTAGACATGCAAATTATTAGGCCCCAGCCCAGACCTACAGAATCAAAAACTCTGCCAGTGGGGACCCCCAATCTGTGTTTTAACGAGTCCTCCATGTTTGAGAACCACTGGGCTAGAGCAGGGTTTCTCCATCGTTAGTGTCCATGGGAATCACCTGGAGAAATCTTGTTAACTGCAGCTGTGGTCTGGGATGGGATCAGAAATTCTGCATTTCAAACAAGCTGCCAGGTGATGCCAATGCTGCTGGATGATGCCAATGCTGCTGGGTGGAAGACAACACTTTGAATAGCAAGAGACCAGAGATCAAAAATGAAGAGGCATACAGTTACCAGGAGTTACTATGGTACTGGTGGTGGTGGTTATGATGTAAGGTTTAGGCTAAGCTGAAAGCTGTGTGACTCAGATCTGACATCTTGGCTCAGTGTAGGAGTGAGGTTTGTGAGCACTGGTGGAGGCTGGTACCCTCTTATAATTAACGTAACTTATAAGACCGGGAGCTGCATGTCAAGATTTGGAGGAATTAAATCTGTGCAATATAGCCAGTGTAATCAGCATATCATTGTTGATATGGGGAAAAAACTTACCGCCTGGGCTTCCCTGGTGGCGCAGTGGTTGAGAGTCTACCTGCCGATGCGGGGGACGCGGGTTCGTGCCCCGGTCCGGGAGGATCCCACGTGCCGCGGAGCGGCTGGGCCCATGAGCCGTTGCCGCTGAGCCTGCGCGTCCGGAGCCTGTGCTCCGCGGCGGGAGAGGCCACAACGGTGAGAGGCCCGCGTACCACAAAACAAAAACAAAACCAAAAACAAACCACTTACCGCCTTATGCTCTGTTATTTAAGTAATCGTTCCGCTATGGCTGAAAAAGGACTCACTGCAAGATGATTGGCTTCCTAGAACAGGCAGTTTCTGGAGATACTATAAATTCTAATAAAAGGTTAGGTTCTCTGAGGAGCCTCCATAATTTTTAATGACCTCTTGTGCTATTTAATGATATTTCTAAAATCCAAATCTGAGTATGCACTGCCCTGTTTAAACCCTGCAGCAGTTCCTCACTGAAGGAGATTATCCAGAGTGCTTTATCTGGCTCATAAGGCTTTGGTGATCTGGCCTTTATTTACCCCTTTAGCCTCATTTCTTACCAATCCATCTCCAGTCTCTACCCCATATCCCTTTCAAGTCTAGCAACACTGAACTACTTTTGGTTCCTCAAATGATCTGGGCTTTCCTTTGCCTCTGGCTGACCCTTTGTTCATGTTATTGCCTTGGCCTGGAATCAATTTCTCTCTTTTAAATCTTGTTGCCTCTTCACTAACTCTCTGGATCTCACCTGGGGGGCCACCTCCTCTAGGAAATTTGCAGATCCTCACATTAGGAATCTCTCTGTGGCAACTGGTGTTTGACCGTTTGCTTATCTGAATCTCCATTGAAGAGATATATTTCACTCTTGCTGTCATATGCCTAGAGTATAGTAGTCACTCATTAAACACTTGTAGAATAAAATCAACAAATTAAAATTACAGTCGTATGGGATAGCAGAGCTACTGTTAACAAAAATTAAAATGAAGTTGTCTGTAGAATTCTTTATTTGAACTTGGTTTAGGGCCAATCATTCAAGCATGAGTGACAGTACAAAATTGCCAAAAAGCTACTTGAAAAGAGGCAAATGTTAGAAGTGGTCTTAAAAGAAAAACTCAGAGCCTAGATATGCTGCCAGTTGGACTTATCTGTATGTACCAGATCCTCTTAATTTCTTCAACCAAATTTTCTTTCTTTTGGCCTAGGTTACACCCTAATTCTTGTGTAAATTCTTGGCATTTTCCTGTACTTGTGTGTGTGTGTGTGTGTGTGTGTGTGTGTGTGATAGTTTTGGTCCTCTGAGCACCGAGCAAGCAAAATTTACTTGGTCTTTGAATCTTGAAAATATGTGCCTGTTTGTCTTTATTTTAGACTCTGATTTCAAACTTCAACTCAGCCAGACTTAAACAACTCAAAAGGAACATCACTCAGCTATTGATATCATCACTAAAGACAGGATCAATGATGCCTTTATAAACTACTTATAAACTACAGAAAGGAAAGGGACAGCAACAGTATCATCCTAGAAAATACTGTCATAAAACACACTGCACGTTATCTTTAAATGTGTCTAATGGGTCATTAGCCATATATTATGCTATCACATAATGATATACATATATATAAATTCAAAAGTATAAATATATACAAATATAAAAAATTATAATTACAATTATATAATACATAATATATAATAAGATATTATTTTTCCCTTCTCTACATGCCCAACTTCCATTTTATGTAACTTTTTCTATGTATTATTAAAATATTCTATTTTAACATGGATAGTTCTATAAATGATTTCAAAGTAAAAGTATTGGCTGTATCTACATAAAAACAAAGTAGTAGTGAAAGAAGTTTGTGATAAAGCTGAATTACATAAACCACTAATATTTATTTGTGTTAGGAACAAACTCCTTTTTCTTATGGCTGCACAATGGAAACATGTTCTGACATCCTGGTAAATCATAAACAACAAAAATCTGAGTAAACTGTATTTTTAGTCTAAATGATCTTGTTTTACTTTAGATTAAGACACATTTGTCCAATTGTCTTCTAGACACCATCACCTGGATGCCCCACAGGCATCTAAAACTTAACATATCCAAAATAAAGCTCAGCATTTCTCACTCTAATCTCTTATCCACTCCAATCTGCTTTTCATCCTATGATCTCCACCTAAATACATCTAGTACACCAAGACCAAAAGCTGGAAATCATTCTGTTGAATGTGGTAGTGATAAGAGCATAGACTCGGAAATCAGACTGCTATGTCTAAATCCAGCTTCTGCCACTTGTTAGCTTTGTGACTTTGGGCAAGTTATTTTACTTCATCAAGACTTGGGTTTGGCATCTGTAAAACTGCACTTAATACACTGATTTACTACAGAATAAATGAGGTAAGAGCACACTACCGCCAATGTCCAATTGATTTGAAGTCCTATTGATTCTACACCTGAGTATTTCTTTTGTCTGGGCTCTCCTCCACATTTCTGATGCCTAGAAAATTATATAGCATTACATACATACACAATGCCAGTGAAAGACCAATTATTACATATTCAGGCTACCCCTTGTAAGTACACAGAGAAACTGCCTTACTTAGTTTTCTAGGTCTACCTTTTTTTTGCAGTATATTGGTTAAAGTTTGAAATAAATCCTGACATTAATTTGAGGCAATATAATAAAGCTCAAGAAGTCTTTCTTTAAAAATCTGGAATTGTAATTACTATATACAATTATCATCTGTAATAGTGAAATATTATAATAAATATTTTATAAACTAGGAATATTCAGAATGCTAATCTAGCATATTATAACTCATAACCATTATGAAATATACCTGTTTGACAAAGCTTACATTTAATATAGATTGCATAATCTAAGACAAATATAAAATAATGCTTCAAAAGTTCAAACTGAAAGTTTGAGGTAGTTATGATGATTACCTTTTTGTTTTTTTAATGCCATATGATCTGTCTTTTGTGATCTTTGATTCTGCCTCAGATATGGAGGTAGCAATATCCTTTTCAAATTCCAACTGAAAATCAAATGTCAGGGGTATCACTGAAATCTTTTTCTTTACTTCACTCTGAAGGCAGTTTTTCTGCAGCAAATCCAAAATATAACTCAGTGAAAAAGGGAGCACTTTTCATATAAGGAAAATCTGGTATGGAAAGGACAAAATTAATCTCACCTCATACATACACACACTCACACACAGAATTTATGTGGCAGGCAACAATAGAAAAATAATGCAGACTGAAAATTGGAGGCCTTGTGTACCAACTCTTTTTCTATCTGTGAAATGAGGGTGTTGGACTAGATGATCATGAAGTCTCCCTCCAAAATCTAAAGTCCAGAATTTAAGAATGACCTATATATTTAGCAAAGACAATATTGATACATAGAGTTATTGGAACTACAGCTGGCAGCTCTCTCCAACCTGCTCTTCTCCCTGGAGCCACACACATGGTGGAACATGAGCCAGAAATAGAGTTAAGAAAGCAATCAAAAGAGAACTTTGTTCAAATATTTATATAGATGGACTGAAGAGGGAAAAGGGTAAAGCTAAAGAGTGAGTTAGGAGCCAAAAATCTTCTTTAATACATTCTGTCAGAGCACAGCACAGAGGAATAAAGAGAAAAAAACTTGAAAAAGAAGTCAAAGGATACGGGAACTTCTGTTTCTGCCAGTGAGGGATTAAGTGCTACAGGAATTGCCCTTCTGCTCTACACAAGTAGAAAAACCAGCCAAAGTATGTGAAAACAAGTACAATCAGGCATTAGGAAACAGGCAGAGCAGGGCCATGATCCCTGAAGAAAGGGAAACAAATTAGGTAAACCCTACAATAGCCTAGCTTACTTCTTGGAGGCAATTTCTGGACTGACGCACAAGGAGGGGAAACTTAAACCAAAGCTTGTGGCTCTGACCTTGTTGAGTCTGAGAGACAGACCCTGCACCAGCAATCACACTCTTGGGCATTCACCCCAGAGAAATGAAAACTTACGTTCATACAAAAACCTGTACACAAATATTCATAGCAGTTTTACTTCATCTTATTTTTTTTAGCAGCTTCATTTTTAAAAGTAAAATATTGAAAACAACCCAAATGTCCTTCAATGGGTGAGCAGTTGAAACTCTGTACATCCATATAATGAAATACTACTCGGCAATAAAATTTATATATTATTTATCATATAAAAGCTATTGCTGGGCTTCCCTGGTGGTGCAGTGGTTGAGAGTCCGCCTGCCGATGCAGGGGACACGGGTTTGTGCCCCGGTCCGGGAAGATCCCACATGCCGTGGAGCGGCTGGGCCCGTGAGCCGTGGCCGCTGAGCCTGTGCGTCCGGAGCCTGTGCTCTGCAACGGGAGAGGCCACAACAATGAGAGGCCCGCGTGCCGCAAAAAAAAAAAAAAAAAAAAAAAAAAAATCTATTGCTTCATGCAAAAACTTAGACGGACCTCAGGGGCATAGTAAAATAGTCAATCTCAAAATTTTACACACTGAATAATTCCATTTATATACCATTCTCAAAATTACAAAATTATAGATATGGAGAACAGATTAGTCCTTGCTGGGGTTAGAGACAGAGAATTGAGGTGAGGGCATGGATACAAATATAAAGAAGTAACATGAGGGAGTACTTTCATAGGATGGAAGTGTGCTGTGTCTTGATTGCGGTGATTTCCGTAAATCTGTAGTGGGATAAAATTGCATAAAAACTACAGACCCAAATGAATGAAGGTTAAAAAATGGTGACAACTCAATAAAGTCTGTAGTCTAGTTAACAGTAATACGCCCGTGTCAATGTTGGATGTGACTCATACTGGTTTTGCTATTGAACTACAACTCTGTAAGTTGTCACCGATAGGGTCAACTGGGTGAAAGGCACATGGAACTCTTTGTACTATTTCTGCAACTTCCTGTGAGTCTATGATTATTTCAAAATAAAAGTTTTTAAAAGATTAAAAAACAATTACCAAAGTGATTTATATACTATATTTCTTTTTTTGTCAATAGAAAGAAATAGATAATCCACCTTCATAAATGTATATGTATATATGTACATGTATATTTATATTATGGATATTTGTAAGTAAAGATAAATGTATGTATACATACAGATATTCATACTTGTATATCTTTGTAAGAGCACAAAAGATGTGGATGAATAAACTTCAACTGCTAAAATGTGTCTGTCTCAGAGGAAAGGACTAGAGGGAAGAGGCCAAAGACTATCAATATTTCTTTATATAATTTTCCTTTGTATAATTTTCTTTATACATATCTATACGTTGCTTAACTTGTTTCCAAAAATATAATTTGAAAATTAAGAAAAAGTTTTAAAAATGGTTATATATACTTTCAGAAGAATCTCCAGAGAATTTTCTATCAGTAACACATGAATAGTAACACAAAATGAGAAAATATGTGGAAATGCTTTGCCCAAACGAAGCTCCCAGGAAAAGTAAGAATTATTATTACTAATTATAACTTAAAATTTTATGTAAAAGGGAATTTCATGACAAATTTAATAGATTTATCTCTGATTATATTTTTTAAAGTATATTACAATTCATTTTAAACAAAAAATAAAAAAGCAACAAACTTTGGGGTGTCAAAGTCTAAAAGGTTTGCTTTAGTTAAGTTACCCCTGGTTTGCTATTCAAAATTTTGATAGCTATAACAGAATTAATTTATTCCATTTTTCAGTATTCCTTTATTTTCTGAATGAAAGGAGATAATTATGAAAAATTAAAAAGAAACCAAATTATTATTCAAACACCACCGTTTTCATTTTCAAATTGCAAATATGTTCATTCACTTAAGAGTTCCTCTCTGTGATGTCTTCCTTGATTTCTCAGACTCTATTGTTCCTTATATATGCCTCATTTATTCACATTGTTATATTATTTTACAGATTGCTCACATATAGTAAAAAATCTGGTGTTTCAGAACTGTATTCTTTATTAATATTTTATATTGAATTTTATAAGAGACTCACCCTTTTTAGTTTAATTATTTTCTATGAACTTTATTTCTAATTTGGTAGCTATACCAAATATTTTCTTCCTTTTAATGAACCAGCTAAACAAGTTTTTATGTTTAACAGGTTAGTAAGAACTATAGGAGTAGTCACATTTACTATTTGACTGCTTAGGATTCTTTTTTTTCTTAATTTACTTGTTTTATTTATTTATTCTTGGCTGCGTTGGGTCTTTGTTGCTGCGCGTGGGCTTTCTCTAGTTGCGGCAAGCGGGGGCTTCTCTTGGTTGCAGTGCACGGGCTTCTCACTGTGGTGGCTTCTCTTGTTGTGGAGCACGGGCTCTAGGCACATGGGCTTCAGTAGTTGTGGTTCGTGGGCTCTAGAGCACAGGCTCAGTAGTTGTGGTGCATGGGCTTAGTTGTGGCACATGGGATCTTCCCGGACCAGGGCTCAAATCCGTGTCCCCTACATTGGCAGGCAGATTCTTCACCACTGCATCACCAGGGAAACCCAGGATTTTTTTTTAAGCAGGTTAGATACATCATAACCAAATACAGCAGCTAGGTAAAAGTTACCTTGTATATTTAATTAATTCTTTAGAGTGTTACATAGATGACTCTTTCAACTAATATAATTATTTGTTTTTTACAAATTGGTTTGTAGCCTCATACTAATGCATCATTAACTAAGAAATAAAAAAAAAGTTCACATTTGAAATGATAACCTTTTAATGGAAAATTGAATTTTAGCCTATATTTTACAAACCTTTGCTCTTATGGCCAAGGGTGTCTTTGCTTGCTCATCCAGAATATCTAACTTCTCTAAGATTTTTTTTGCCATTGTCAGTCAGTAAATTCCTATTTTAAAAGGAGGGGGAAAAATAATAAATCTCCAAAGCAATTAAATTTAAACATATAATCAATTATTTAGGCATAAATTAAGAGATCGACCTTTACAATACTGTTTTAGGTAAAGAAAAGAACTGTATAGATCATGGAATAAACCACAGAATTGTAGAGGTACGCAAGTTTTTTAGATAGAAGCTCATATGATCAGAATTCCCAGAAGCATGTGGGCCCCAGGAATTTTTAAATGTATGATAAAGGTGAGTTGGAGAAACTTCAAGATTACTGTATGAGAACCAGATGTGACTCATACCTGAAGCAAGGGCACGCAGCTTGATTTATACCTATTTTCTTTTTGTCATGATTTAATTTTAATGAAAGTAAATAAGAAGAGCTCACATTTATAGAATTACATTCAAATTAAATTGGTCAATGATCCAAAACTGTTAATACAGCACTTAGAAGACAATCAGTCACACAGAAGGAGCAGCAACCAAACTGGTGAGGTTCTGTTGCCATAATAGTTCTTATTTTCCAGCTAATTAACTTGCTGAAAATTTCATCTGGGGTCAGATGGTCCACATTAGTTTTGGGGACCTGAGTGTTAGTCATCAGGACTTGGTCTAATTTATTTCCACTTTCAGATGAGAAAATTAAAAGCCACAAAGTACCTTACAATGCAATACAAATTAGCTAGGGGCAGAGTGGAGGCAAGGATCAGGAATATTAACCCAAATCTCCCTGTATTTTATTTATTTTTAAAATTTGAGTAGACATTTATGCATCTGACACATCTTTGCTCAGTGAATTGAATGGGCTCCAGCGGCATTTAAATGTAAAAGTTCACAGAAAGTATTTTTATTAATACTTTTATTAATACATTAATATTTCTAATGAACATCAATGTCAACACTAAGGTCCTTTCTAGCTCAAAAAAATTTTATGCGATGTCTCCCATATTGTATATTATTCAATCAATATCACACAGAGACAATAAAGCATGAAAAGACAAGAATTAAGAATCCTATGCCAAAAGCTCATATTATTTTGTACTTGGTTTCTTTTAGCTCTCTTTTCTACTTTCTTTCCTTTACTACCTATTGCCCTGGGAGTGAATTCCTGGTGCTCTGCTAGTGTCTTTCCATCCCAGCATGCCCTCAGACATTTTGCTACATCTAAATACTTCACCTCTGTCCCATGATGTAATCCAATGTGACAAAGGGCTTTTGTGGGCTATGAGGCTGTGGGCAGATAGCCTGCCTTGTTGTGAACCACATAACCTTGGGTTGCAGGTTGGAAAGGAGAGAGGCAGGGCAAGGGTGTTAGCACAGTGTGAATGCCTCAGACTCTCTGGGTCTCCTACAGGAGAGGAGGGGAGAGATTTTGGAAGAGAATAGAGATTATCTGGATGCTATATACTGTCTTTTCAGACTCAGGAACCACCCCTCTTATATAACCTAAAAACAACTTCAGGAATTTTAGTTTCTGTGTTTCCCTTAAACATAATATGACTTCAAGTATGGGGAAGGATGCTATATTTCTCACCAAAATTTATTTTATTGGGGACAAATGTTTCTATTTCTAAATGAGAGAGAGAGGTAAATAACTAGAGGAACCGGCATATTGAAACGAATGCATTTCCAAGTTTGGGGAAGGTAAAAATTACATGAGGGAACTGAGACATGCTGCTTACTGTGAAAGGGATGGAAAGCAGGTCCTTTTTTTTTTTTTTTTTTTTTTTTTTTTGCTGTACGCGGGCCTCTCACTGCTGTGGCCTCTCCCGTTGCGGAGCACAGGCTCCGGACACACAGGCTCCGCGGCCATGGCTCGCGGGCCCAGCCGCTCCGCGGCATGTGGGATCTTCCGGGATCGGGGCACGAACCCGTGTCCCCTGCATCGGCAGGCGGACTCTCAACCACTGCGCCACCAGGGAAGCCCCAAGCAGGTCCTTTTAAAGGGTAAAATGTCTTATGCATCTTACTTTTAGAGTCCCTCATCTTTAACAGCACATCAGACATTTTAAGCTATGCCACATCATCTCATTTTTTACACACACACACGCACACAGAGCTGCAATTTGAAAGAATTTTTATGTTTTTGATTTAAAATTATTTTGCTATGAGTAAGTTATTTAGCTATGATATGATTTCTGGCAAATCACTGTGCATATCATGGGTTTCTTTGAAGTGAAGAATACGGAATTTGACACTTAATGAAATTGATGGAATGTTATTAGTTTCAGTTTTGCAGTTTTATTTTCATATTTTGGAACCAATACTTCCTTTTTCAGTCTGCAAATGCTTTCATAGGTCTTTGGCAATGTGCCAATGGTTCCCAGTGGAGGAAGGGCACTGGGAGAAAGTGGAGGTGAGACTAACATTACAGACTAACTTGCTTGCTTTCATCATTATACCAAAGGCTCCAAGGACCTAGCTGTGTCTCTTCAAGTAAATGCTGAGAGCAAAGGAACATCAGGTCTAATATGACGATGCATCCCAACGGCTTTTGCATGAAGTAAAAACTAATCTTTTGATGCAAAATGCATCTACTGTATTAAACGTTCCTCAATTTGACCTTCTGTGTTTCAGTCCTTTCTTTTTTTACGGTACGCGGGCCTCTCACTCTTGTGGCCTCTCCCGTTGCGGAGCATAGGCTCCGGACGCACAGGCTCAGTGGCCATGGCTCACGGGCCCAGCCGCTCTGCAGTATGTGGGATCTTCCCAGACTGGGGCACGAACCCGTGTCCCCTGCATCGGAATGCGGACTCTCAATCACTGTGCCACCAGGGAAGCCCTTAATGTCTATTTTAAACCAGCATATTGACTTCATACTTCTGCTTCATATTTATACTTCTATGGGCATAAGTTCTGCTTCATTGTCCTATTTCTATGAGTATACATTTTCATTTAATGACAAACATTTCATTTGGCCTCCAGCTACTAACTCTATTACATGAAAGACACTGTGCTAGGTATTCTACTAAATTTATTGAGTAAGTTGGCACCTGGCAGATATTTTTCTTGTGACACCCCTCTTCCTAGGCAAGGCAAATAGTCTCTCCTATTTCAGGTAAGAACTTCTTCAACTTCCACTTCCCATATCAATGTCTCATCGGCATCCATTCCCATCTCACCTGTATTTTAATTTTAATAGAAGTGTTTCCTCTCCCATCCAAAGCTAATCCCTCCCAAATACTCTAGGTTCTACCACCTCTGGCCTCCTAAAAGAATTACTGCCATTTTTTATCCCCTCTTTCCTCTATCTTTCATTGGTTTTCTTCCCCAATTTCTTCTCCTTAGCATGCTCAAGTCTCTTCTATTTAAAAAAAGAAAAAAGGAAAAAATTCCTCCTCTAACCTTACTAGCCATTATTCTCTCTCATCTTCCCTTTATTGCCAAATTTCTTAAGCTAGTTGTCTATACTTAGGTTTTCTAATTTTTTACATCCCTTTTCCTTCTCAGTCAGCCATCATTTGACTTCCTCTTAAACTATTCCTCTAAATCTGCTCTCATAAGTGACCAGGGTCACCATCTTATACATAGGTGGGCACTTTTCTGCTCTTATTTACCTTATTTGAGTTTTTATAACTTTTGCTAATGTTGACCATGCCTTTCTGTGGGTCTCCCTTCTCTTGGTTTCTGTGACAACAGTCACATCTTCTTGCCTTCTCTGAACATTCCTTGCCAATGTCTTCAACTTGCTCTTCTTTCTCAGACTGCTTCCTAAATACTAGTGTTCCTAAATGTTCAGCCATCTTTTCCACTATTCCATATATTCTTCCAGGATGAGCTTCCAAACCCAAACCATGGGTTTGGAAGTAAATACCATTTATTTCTATAGAAAATCTCTCTTCTGAGTTCCAAACCTATATACCTCACTCAATCCAGATTTCCCACAGGTAGCCCAAAGGTAGGTCTAAAAGTAAATCCATTCTTCTGCTCCCTTAGCCAAAAATCTCTTCCAACCTTTATTATCACATAGGCATCTCTTTATTATCACACAGATTGTATCTTAGGCAACCAGCCCATAAACTTAGGAGTTGTAATGGTTCTCAATCCTAGTTACACTGCAGAATGAACTCAAACGGTTTGAAGAAATACAAATTCCCAGTTACCACCTCAGATCCACTAAGTCAGGGTTTATGGAGGTAAAGACCAGGGATCTATTTTTTAAAGCCATTGTGATGCAGCCATTCCCCAAACCAGAATTTTGTCACCACTCTCCTGGAAAACTCCCTCCCGCCCTTTCCCTAAGTATACAACAGTCACTTTCTCCTATATATGCTACATCCTACATATCTTTTTGGTTTTCTTCCTCTTATCCATTCACATTGCTATTGCCTCAGTTTAAGATTCCATAACTTGTTGTCGGGATTATTGTAGTAGTTTCAAAATATATCTGTACATTTGTTCCATCCTATCCATTTTATTCTTCACTTTTGCCTGAATTATTCTTTTCAAGAAAAATACAATCACATGCCTCCCTGATTGCAGCTTCAACGCCTCCCTATAGCTTTCAGGACAAAGGTCAAGCTCCTTGATTTATCATGCAAGGCTCATTGTTTGGCCTCTGACTAAGCCTTTAACCTCAGCTGCCTCTCCCTCACGTATACTTGATATTCCAGTCCTAATGAACAACTTGCAATTCTTGAATGTGTTGTATTTTCCTTTACTTGTTGCTTTGTCTTTGCAGTTCCCTCTGCCTACAATGCTGTTATCCATTCCCTGTATTTCTAAGTCCCATTCATCTCTCAAGACCCAATACAAATAACACCTCCGCTGGGAGGCTTTCCCTGATACACTGTGATTTAGATGTCCAACGTCTGTGTTCACATGATAGTCTATGTATACTGCTATCCTAGTACTTAATCACACTTTATTAAAGCATTTGATATACTTTATTCCCCCCTATACTGTTTCTTGAAGGCAGGAACCATGTCTAATTCATCTTTGCATCCCTAATACCTAACAAACTGAATAAATGAATTAACCATCAGCCATAGAGGAAATGGAAAACAGTAAATGCTACACTTGCTTTCATCCTGCATTTACATTTATGAGTATACATAAATCTTTGACAGAGTCCTCTTGAGGTTCTTCTAGATCAAGCCATAGCATTAAAAAACATTGCTTTCTCTCCCACCTTCAAACTTAGAAAGGCAGCATAGTATACTGGTTAAGAACATGGACTCTAAAATAAGACTGCCTGAGTTTGAATCCTTGGCTCTGTTACTTACCAGCTGTATGACTGTGGGCTAATTGCCTAACCTTTCTGTGTTGTCCCATCCATAAAATGGGAATAATAGGAGGACCTACTTCATGGGGTTATGAGGTTTAATTGAGTGAATACAAGTGACACATTAAGTGTTTGATAAGAAAAGAAGTAATATAAGTAATGATACACTTACCAGTTAGGGTTAAGATGGTGAGATTACGTATAAATTCTGCAAAATGCATGTTCCTCATATGCATATCATTTTGGTTTTTTCTGCATACCTTCCACTATGCAATCACCAATGGTTTCCATACGTCTTATGGACTACTTGCTTCCTTCACAGTATATTTCTTCAATTATACCTGTATCAAATGCTTGGAACTTGGGAAACAATAAGTATTCAGCAAGTCAGTATCTTCTATTTTAATCCAGTAATCCAGTATCTTCTAATTTAATCCAGAAATTCAGTATCCTCTGTACCATGTCATCTATTATCTTGTTTCCTTCCCTTCTCTAATTTTCTCATAATTTTACTTCTCAATTTTTTATTAAATTCTTATTCTGAGTTCAGTGAACAGAAAATAAAACTCATTGTCCCATAAAGTGTTAGCATAAGCCTTGAATATATAGTAATGTTTAGGGACACTACCTTGATAAGCATTACTATGTTGCCATACTGGAGACTCATCCAAAAACAAAATTAGTTTGTGTTCAAGTAAATAGATCTACTCATCCCCCTTTCAACTGATATATTAACTAGGGGTGAAAGAGATGATCTCACTTCTTAAATACGTATCAATATATCTGAAGCATTCTTTTTTTTTTTTTTTTTTTTTTTTTTTTTTTTTTTCTTCTTTTTGCGGTATGCGGGCCTCTCACTGCTGTGGCCTCCCCCGTTGCGGAGCACAGGCTCCGGATGCGCAGGCCCAGCGGCCATGGCTCACGGGCCCAGCCGCTCCGCGGCATATGGGATCCTCCCAGACCGGGGCACGAACCCGTATCCCCTGCATCGGCAGGCGGACTCTCAACCACTGCGCCACCAGGGAGGCCCTGAAGCATTCTTATATATACTTACGGTTGCTGGGAAATCCTCCCTTCTGGAATACAGAGTTCTTATGTGGTCACAGAAACCTAACCCATAGAATCTTGGGGTTAAAATGGGTCAGTAGTCTTTCACATAATTCCATGAACAGTGAGGCAACATTGACCCCAAATGGACAAGACCTTTCTGATCCTTGCTTTTATTTTCATTGTCATGTCTTCCTTCAGACCTTCAGGTGTTCATTTTCCCTCCTCTCAGTTACTACGTTTTTTTTTCTCTTTTTCTTTTTTTTTTGTGGTACGCGGGCCTCTCACTGTTGTGGCCTCTCCCGTTGCGGAGCACAGGCTCTGGATGCGCAGGCTCAGTGGCCATGGCTCACGGGCCCAGGCGCTCTGCGGCATGTGGGATCTTCCCAGGGCACGAGCCCATGTCCCCTGCATCAGCAGGCGGACTCTCAACCTCTGCGCCACCAGGGAAGCCCTACTACACTTCTAATCTCCCTAATTTGCTAGCCCCTAACCTTCCTCCTCAATATCCCTCAAATATTGGTCCTTCAAAATGCCATCAGAGCTGTCTTTATTAAACAGGACACCGATCAGGTCCAGCTCCAGCCCACAAACCTCGGCTTGCTCCCCATTACCTGCAGAATAACACGCAAACTCTGCAGATGACATACAAGACAGTTCAAGAAAACAGTCCAGGACCTGGCTCGGTCTACCTTTCCAGTTAATCTCCCACCATAACCCATCTTCTTCTGCCATATGCTACCAGTCCTACTCCCCAGACACATCCTGCCCCTTTCCAAGCATGTCCTTCACTCCTGTTTTTCCTTCCACTTGGGATGTTCTTTCCTCATGTCTTCCAGTCAAAAGCCTATTCTTTCTCAACTCCTAATGTAAAGGCAACCTCTTCTGTGAGACTTTGCTTGACATTCTTTCATTCTTTGTCCCGGTGACAGTTTCATTTCCTTGTGTGCTCCTATAATACTCTGTCCTTCATTATAGAACTTGGCACATTGTGCTATAGAGATTTACCATTTGACAAATTTCTTCCTCACTGTGTTAAAAGCTCATTTAAAGCAAGAATTGATTTACCTACCTTTGAATCTCAGCACCAGGCAAAGGATTTTACACCTAACTGGGATCTGAAAATTATAATTTAGTTTGGAGATGTCTCTGAATAAAATGGTTTAGGGGGAGTAATCCCAGTTTATCTGTAATGGATGATATTAATTCATGATGATTTACTGGGGATGAAATATGAAGTTGAGTGAATTATAAAATTTGGTTCTTGCCAAATCTAAACTCAGTAAAATTATTTTCAAAGGGAACTTGGATTTATGTTCTTAATTACTGGCTCATTAATGACAGTTTTTTGAAAAAGAACACAATGAAATAGAGAACTTGCCAACTAGAGCAGAGTAAAATCCCCAGTCACTCTCATAGTAAATCATCCACAGGCCTCACTGCAAAGACTTGGCTACATCAACAAACAATTTCAAGGTTGCAAGGCCAACATTATAAGCACATTAGAGACTGAGTTGTTACTAAAAATAACAATACCAAACTAAAAAGTTACTTTTAAGAGCATTAATTCATTTTAACAGTTAGCACTTTGAAAATAAAAGTCAAAAACCAAACAAACAAAAAGCCCAACATTGCCAACATAACTGGCTCTGCTAAGAAGACTTCTTCAGCAAGTTGCAAATGTCTCCTATTAAAGGAAGAACTTAGGAAAACTGAAAGTGGCTCTAAACTCACAAACTAAAGAGCAGGACTGAGCAACTGTCTAGAAAATGGGGAGGCTCAAATTAAAATTTACTCCATTATCTGGATTTACCAGTTCAAATGTTTACTCCTTGCAGGCAAGGCCTCTGTCTTATACTTGTACCTGACACAATCCACTAAACACTGTACTGAACACATAGTAAGCACTCTGTTAAATGATTACTTTTTGCTCCATAATGAGACAACTGGCTGAATTTCTTTACCTCACATTCCAAGTACACACACAAGGGAATTTTTTTTTTAGTCTAAAATGTTGATAAATGACTAATATTATAGGCTGACTTATGTCACCCCCAAATTTGTATGTTGAAGCCCTAATCCCAAGTATCTCAGAATGTGGATGTATTTGGAGGGAGGGCCTTTATTTTAAAGAGGTAATTAAGTTAAAATGAGGTCATTAGAGGGGGCCTTGATCCACTATGACTAGTGTCATATAGGAAGAGAAGATTAAGACATAGACAATACGCACAAAGGAAAGACCATGTGAGGACACAGGGAAAAGGCATCCATCTGCAAGCCACGAGAGAGGCCTAAGAAGAAACCAACTCTGCAGACACCTTGGTTTTGAACTTCTAGCCTCCAGAATTGTGAGGAATAAATTACTGTTGTTTAAGTCACACCGTCTGTGGTATGGTGTTATGGCAGCCCCAGAAAACTAATACAACCTACAAATCACGAGAACTAATTTAAAAACTCATTATTAGAAGAATTAATTATTAAACCTGGCCTACGTGCATAGATCCACACCATATAATTTCTTGTCCCCTTTTTGTTATAAGAGAGTGGGAGAGGAAATTGCCTCTTCTTTTTCAAACATTACTATACTAAAATTTGCCGGCCAACCAATTTGAGGTTGGATGGTAAGATTCTAATGGCAAATATCAAAAATGTTTTAAAAGTATGATGTATATGTTCTGGGGAGTATTACTGTGGGCAAACAATGAGATAAAGATTGGAAGAATCCATTGGCAAATTCGAAATCCCACCACAATTTTTGCAGGAGTGATCAACTCCAGCCAGATGGGTCCAGGCCCGTTCTGTCTGTTTTGGGAAGTTTGAAGTGCACCAATTATGCAGCCCAGAGTCGGCTTGCACCACATGCCCGCCCTCCAGTTCTGCTTCCCCAGGGAGCCTCCACCTCAGGAACTGCCGGCAGGGCACAGGTGCACAGGTGCACATGGAAAACAAGGGCCCTGCTCACTCTATGCCTACGATCCTTAAATAGGAAGCCAAAATATCAAAGATGTTTTGATTGAGGAAGCTCTTTAAAATTAAGTATAGAAGAAGCAAAGGTCTTTTCAAGGAACCTGGGAAAAGCCCCTGAGGCCGGCCTCCCACCTGTAGCCCACACTCATCTGAGAAAGCGTGGCGAGAGCAAGCCCGCAACCCAGCGTGATGGTGACACGCCTCTCACCCAATCCCTCCCCAGTCAGATCTCACTGGAGAAATTACTGCGACCAGGGCAGGAAGGGTCTAAGACTTAATAAAACTATGCATTTCTTTATTTTTTTAATTAATTAATTTTATTTTATTTTATTTATTTTTGGCTGCATTGGGTCTTTGTTGCTGCACGCAGGCTTTTCTCTGGTTGCGGCGAGCGGGGCCTACGCTTTGTTGCGGTGCGCGAGCTTCTCATTGCGGTGGCTCCTCTTTTTGGGAGCACAGGCTCTAGGCGCGCGGGCTTCAGTAGCTGTGGCTCGCAGGCTCTAGAGCATAGGCTCAGTAGCTGTGGCACATGGGCTTAGTTTCTCCGCGGCATGTGGGATCCTCCCGGGCCAGGGCTTGAGCCTGTGTCTCCTGCATTGGCAGGCAGATTCCCAACCACTGCACCACCTGGGAAGCCCCAAAACTATGAATTTCTTATTTTGCCTTCCATCTCCATACAAATTTTAATTTCCAGGCTTCCAGCGCCTCCACCTCCCCAGACGGCATCTACTTCTTTCTTTTCTCTTCTGGCTCCGGTAGGTCTTTTCTGCTCGCTTTAGCCCCTTGGCAATGCGTCCTGTGTCCACAGAAACAGTTTCCTGAGCTTTCCTTACCTTGAAAAGGTCTTGAGAGCAGAGTTCTCTCTCCTCCAAGGGGTTTTCGACCCCATACTTCTGGCACTAAAAGCCAAAATGACTCACCAAACCCTTACGGATATAAAAACTATTATGCTGAGGACTGGAAGGAGAGAGAGGTTAAGAAAAGAAGAAAATCAAGTAAAAAGAAGTGGGGAGCAGTGACTTTGCTTCTCTTTATTTCCTTCTTCCTTTTGTACTTTCTTGGAAACGCAGAATTTCAAAAAGAAGCTTAAAGCTTCCTCCATGCAGTGTGCAGCTCTGAATGGAAGTTGACAATCTATTTTTGAATACTTGATGAAAGACTGCTTTCATGACTTATGACATTAAACAAACAAACAAAGAAAAGAAAACCCATTCTTACTCCTGAGGCCAAGAAACCACCCGTGTGATTGCTAAGATCACACTTGTATTTTACAAGTTGTATAGCAGGTTTGGCCACACACACACACACACACACCCTACACCATTCATACACACCACAGAATAATAATCTAAAAATGACTGACTTGAAAACATTCTTGATTTGCTCAAGAATGATGGAGCATTTCTACAACAATGATTAATTTTTTAGTCAAGAGTTATATTGATAACTATTTCAGGAATGTGCCTTAACTGATGCAAATCCAAATAGAAGTAAAAGCTTTAGAAAACAGCATTAATCATCACAACACAAGTCCATGCTAGTGGCAATGACAGAACTTGGCAAAAAAAGTAGTTTTAACTATGTAGTAATAAAAATTGAGTTAGAAATTGTTATTCATAGCCAATGTATGAAAAGATTGGAATCAATTTATTTAAATATAAGATTTTCAATGATAAAAGTATAAGGTAGTTTAATTCTATCATATTTTTAAAACCATATCCATTCAAGTACAATGATTTGTATGGAATTGGTAAATAGAATCTAGTGGACATTTGACTAACATTATTATAATGCCTTCACCTCAAATTTTCACAAAGGTGAAATTAGCTTCTTAAATAAAGGAGAATTGAGTTCAGAATTGTTAGCCACTTACCAATTTTTAGTCAATAAAATTTATAAAACATGAATCATATAAAATTCTTAGAATATTATTATTATATCAGTTAATATTTATGGAACACAACTCTGTGCCAGATACTAGACTAGAAATTTTTAATAACATCTCTCATTCAATGCTTCATCTTTCATTAATCCTTAATCTTTAATTACTATGTATGAGAATGGTATTATCTTCAATTTTAGAAATGATCAAACGCAAAGAAATTATGTGATTTGCCCAATATTATACAATTATTAAGCATTAATATAACAAAGTATTTTCTCTTTAATAAAAAACATTTGATAAAATATACACCAGAGGGCTTCCCTGGTGGCGCAGTGGTTGAGAGTCCGCCTGCTGATGCAAGGGAAGCGGGTTCATGCCCCGGTCCGGGAAGATCCCACCTGCCGCGGAGCGGCTGGGCCCGTGAGCCATGGCCACTGAGCCTGTGCGTCCGGAGCCTGTGCTCCACAACGGGAGAGGCCACAACAGTGAGAGGCCCACGTAACGCAAAAAAAAAAAAAAAAAAAATGTACACCAGACAATTTAAATGGATTCTTTCCTAACTTCCTTAACTGCTCTCAGTTAAATTCAACAGGTATTTACTAAATGAGCTCATGAACCTATTATAGATAAATATTGTGTAAAGGAGTCTAATGAATGTTTTATTTTAAAAGTATACAATGTCTTAAAACATAAACAAACAACACTATCTTAAAACATAAACTCTATTCTACCGATATAAGAAAACAAAGAAAGTTGTATCTGCAGACTTTTTCCTCCTGCAAGGTGTTTAGGCCAACCACAAAGTTAGAGGGCATCTTCCCCAAGACCACTCACTTCTGACACCAAGTTTGAACTCTCAGGTTCAATAATTAGCTAGAAGGACTCACAGAACTCACTGAAAGCCATTATACTCAAGATTAGGGTTTATTACAGGGAAAGGATACAGGTTAAAATCAACCAAGGAAGAAAACACATAGGGCAGAGTCCAGGAGAAGTGCCAAATGCAGAGCTTCTTTTGTCCTTTTCCTAGGGTCAGGAACAGCTTACTCTCCCAGTATCGATGTATGACAATGCATAAGGAGCACAGCCAACCAGGGAAGCTCACCTGAGTTTTGTGCCCAGAGTTTTTAGTGGAGGTTCATCATATACGCGTGACTAACTGCTTAATTGCCTACAGGGTTAATCTCAGTCTCCAGGTTGACTGATCCAAAGCCCCCACTTTAAGTCACATTGTTGGTCTTTCTGGAGTGGTCATTCCCCACCCCTAAGACTATGCGGGAGGAGCCAGCCCTCCACCTAACTCATGTTGTTGGACTATCCAGTGTGACCCAAGGCCCCGAGGCAAACAAAGACACTCTATCAGATACAATACTCCTAGGACCCAGAGATTACCTCCCAGAAGCCAAGGGCAAAGTCCAGAGCATCTCTTTGGGCAAGAGATTCTTTATTATATATTCCTTTTTTTTGTGTGTGTGTGGTACGCGGGCCTCTCACTGTTGTGGCCTCTCCCGTTGCGGAGCGCAGGCTCTGGACGTGCAGGCTCAGCGGCCATGGCTCATGGGTCCAGCCACTCCGCAGCATGTGGGATCTTCCCGGACGGGGGTACGAACCCGTGTCCCCTGCATCAGCAAGTGGACTCTCAACCACTGCGCCACCAGGGAAGCCCCTATTATATATTCTTTACTACATACTGACTATATCTTGTTCAGAAAATATTCAGATTTTTATTTAGCCATTCAGAAATGGTGAAATCCTGTCTTTCCCCACCTTCTGTCCTCTCTAGAAAAGGGAGCATTTCTTTTCTTGCCCCACACAAACCATGAGGCCTGGGAGAAGTGTCATTATTCTTCAACTTTCCTATTGTCCCTTTCATACCTCTATTTTTCTTCTTCCTTAGGAAAGGCTTCCTTTTATGAGGTTTGTGCCAACCATCTCTCCACACCTACTTATTAACAAATTCCCAGCCATTTCTCACTTTTCTGGAGTTGGGATCTTTCTCAGTCTCTATATTAAATTTATGAAGTCAATAGTTTCACCTCAACACTCATTAACCTCCCAGATTAAAGCTATCTTTACTTCATTGTCCACTGAAACTGAAACTCTGAAATCTTGAGCTTTAATAGATCATCTTAGATCACAAACTCTCCTCCCTTTAGCCTATCACCTCTCTTACTTCTAGATAATGGGCTCTTTGGCCCCTTAGTGACCCCTTAATTCCATCTCTCTTATTTGAAAATCCAATGGACATCTTTCAGACCCTATGCTATTTGACCTCTGTTCTGAATTTGACACTGTTGACTTCTGGCTCCTTGAAATGTTCCTTGGCTTCAAGGGATGCTACTCTCTCCTACTTCTCCTGCCTACTTCTCCTGCCTTACTGAGAATTTTCTTATTACTCTCCTTTATGGACTCCTATTCCTCTTCTCACTCCTCAAATATTATTCTACCCTGAGATTCTTTCCTGTTATTATCTTCCTTCGTTCTGAAACAGGAGGGAAGGGGACAGGGCACAACCTTTAAAAGAATGACATAGCTGTTGAGGATACAACATAACTGGTTAGAACCAATTTGCCCCAAGATGGCAGATGATTTGACTTCCAGTAGATGTCTGGGCCTCATTATGCACTCATTGTAATACATCAGCTAAATGACATACCCACCAGCGCCAAGACAGTTCTGAGGCTGACCATAAGAGGCCATAAAGAGAGTGATGGCCCAATCCTGGAAATCCCCAGCCCTTCCCTAAAATATTTGGAACAGTTCTCCCACTTGGTAGCCCGTGAAATTACCCAGCCCATAAAAACTAACCACCCCATATCTCGGGGCTGCTCTCACCTTTTGAGACAGACTACATTTTGTCTATAGAATGTGTATCTTTCTAAATAAATCCACTTCTTACCTATCAATTTGCCTCTTGCTGAATTCTTTCTGCACTGAGACATAAAGAGCCTGAGCTTCACTAAGTCCTGAGATCAGGTGTCCGATCTCAATTAAAAGACAGTAGGTTTGAGTCCTAGCCCATGGGTTCAAGTTCCAATCTGAGTTTTGGCTGAGTAAAAGTCTCAGCCCCAGGGTTCAAGTACCAATCTGAGTTTTGGCTGGGTTCGAGTCCCATCTGAGGTGTGCGGTTTCCGTTCCCTTCCTGGCCTTGACATTGTCCTCAGAACACAGTCCAAATTACGCAGCAAAGAATATGGATATGGAAATTTCTACCATCTGAGTCCAGTTTATGTCGAACTGAGTTCTGATTGTTTTTTTTTTAATCTCAGCCAATCCCTGGTACACAAAATGACAGCCTTATCTGTTCATGTAAATTTTTCAGATGTTTCAGGTTTTCATATCTTTGTGCCTTTGTTTATGTTGCTCCCTCAGTACAGACACTTTAGAGGAACTTAATCCCAAAGCTCCAAGGGGAGAACATGTTGTCTATGCTATGCCAATGAGACCACTGACTGTACCCCCTGACCACAGTGATTGACTCAGGGAGAGACACATGACTCACGTGAGGCCAGTTAGGGGCCTGGGTCAAGCTACCGTGGAAGTTAGAACTACTGCCAGACTTTTTCATGATAAAATAAATTCTCTTTGTGTACAAACCAGTTTGGATTTATTTTTTCACTTCCTATAAAAGGAAATCTAAAAACTGATACTATGCTCAACAAATATTTGTCAAATGAATGGAAACCGTAAAATAGGTAGATTAATGATCTCATAGGGCTGGTCTGAGAGTTAAATGATTTACCAATCTGAAGCACCAAGCCCAGTGCCTAACAAAAGCAGATTCTCAAAACTTTCATTATGTTTCTGTGCCCCTAGCCCTCCTCCCTATCTCCACAAAGTCCTCACAGCACAATTCAAAATTGCCACCTGAACTTGATTTTATAGTACTAAGAAAGTACATATTCTCAAATATGTAAATTATTAAATCCTAGAGTTTTCCCCCATAAATCCTCTCCTGTTTAAGACCACAACTTTAAGCATATTCTTTTGTATAGTATCTTAAAATGTTTTGCTTGCTTTACATGCAAAAACAGAATATTTAAAGTAAAGGATTGTAAAATCTGGCTTCATAAATATTTAAAATTTCTGCATGTCAAAAAACATCAAAACATGTTAAAGTTGGAAAACTACCCAACATGTGTAAACAAAAAGTATCTCAAAAATCTTAGGAATCATTAAGAAGAGGACAAACACAATAATGGGGAAAAAATGTGTGTTGAATATAAACAGTCCACTTGCAAAAGAATACCTACAAATGACCATTAATTATATTTTTAATTATCAATAGAATATTCAAAGCCATATGCATTAAACCTACAAAATATAACTTTTTCCCTATCCTATCAGCAATCTGGGGAAAGAAACAGAGAAATAGGCACACCTATGCTGTACCAGTGGAAGTATGAATTGTTAGAATGGTGATTTACAATTTGTAGGAAATCTTTCAAAATATATGTAAACTTTGGCCCAGCAATTCCATTTTCAAGAATTTATATTTAGAAATTAATCATAGAAATGCACAAACAATTAGGCACAATGCTGTTAGCGTAACATTCTTTATAATGGTGTGAAAAGTAAAAAATAGGATAATAGCATCTATTTATTATTTATTGAATTCTCAATTACTAAATGTATTATGTATCAAGTACTATACTGAATTTCACATATATTGTCTCATTTATTCTTCATTTTATAGATTACAAGTTGGATTCAGAGACTTTAAGTATCTTGGTTAAGATCATAAAGCTAGTAAGTGGCAGATTCAGAATTTAAACCCAGTTATATCTGTTTCCAAAGCCTATAATCTTTACTACTATTTTCAGATTTTCTTGTCAAGCTTTTGTCCAGCCATAGGATGTTACATATGATGCAGCTATTGAAAGTGATGTAAAGGAATATTTAATGATATAGGAAACTGTTCATGATGTTGTGTTAGTTGAAAAAAAATCAGATTATAGGACTTTACATATGTACATTTAGAATTATTTTTTTTTAAACAAAGTATGAGTCTATGTTCACAGAAAAGATCTGCAATAAAACACTCTTAAAAGATGGTTATCTTAGGGTGGTAAAACTATTCCTTGGAATTTTTTTTGCTACTTTGTACTCTTTTCCATTTTCTAAATGCACAAAAGACTAATGCATAGTAGAGACTACATATGAATATGTATTATATTTGCACCCGTTATTAAAATACTTCAATATGGCCCCCAATTTTTTTTCTTCTTGTGAAATTTGAAAAGGCAAGAGCCTCTTTGAAAAAAAGTTTGAAATGTCTTTCCATTTGGCATTCAAAAAAGTTTGAATAAAAGTACATAAAGCTAAAGATTTAAAAAATAATTTAATGATTTCAAAAGTAAGGGATAAACTAATGAAAAATAGAAAAGCTGAGTGTAGGACTTCCCTGGTGGCGCAGTGGTTAAGAATCCGCCTGCCAATGCAGGGGACATGGGTTCGAGTCCTGGTCCGGGAAGATCCCACATGCCGCGGAGCAACTAAGCCCATGTGCCACAACTACTGAGCCTGCGTGCCACAACTACTGAAGCCCACGTGCCTAGAACCAGTGCTATGCAGTGAGAACCTACCGCAATGAGAGGCCTGTGCACCACAATGAAGATTAGCCCCTGCTTGCCACAACTAGAAAAAGCCCGCATGCAGCAACGAAGACCCAATGCAGCCAAATAAATAAATAAATACATTTTTTTTAAAAAGCTGAATGTAGACAAGAGGAAAATTGCTGATAAGTTGATAGCAATCCCCTTTAAAATGCTTCTATTGTCTGTTCCAGGCTATGGCACTTTTACCTGAGGGAGGGGTCAAGACACTTTTGTGTGAGTAAGAGCTGGAGCCCCTCCAATTGGCCTGCTCTCAAAGATGTTTTACAAATACAATACAGCAATCTGCTTTGATCCTAAGGCAGGAAAAATCTGAAATGGTCAAGACACTTTAACTCTGACATCAAGACTCCTAAATATAGATTGTATCCTAGAGTGGAAATAATAGATTAGTTGCTCCTCTGACTTATAACATCAGATGTAAACATTTTTATTGTTCAAAACTAGTGGGGGTACACTCAACTGAATTAAAACAATCTCTTATGCTGAGTTGAACTCAGAATTCCTGCTTAGATGAACTTGGTGTTGGGAATCTTATTATAATTCCAAAATCAGTTTTTCAACTTTTCTACAACTGTGATGGAAAACCAGTTTAACGTGATTTTGATTTTATTTTCTTAAAAAATTTTTATTTATTTATTTATTTCATTTTTTTGGCTGTGTCGAGTCTTAGTTGCAGCACACGGGATCTTTCATTGCAGCGCTCGGGCTTCTCTCTATTTGTGGTGTGCAGGCTCCAGAGCACATGGACTCTGCAGCTGCAGCATGTGGGCTTAGTTGTCCCACAGCATGTGGGATCTTAATTCCCCGACCAGGGATTGAACCTGCATCCCTGCACTGGAAGGGAGATTCTTAACCACTGGACCACCAGGGAAGTCCCAAACACACATCCATAGTGCCTGGACAGGGACATGAGCCCTAGGCTGTGATTTTTAAATATATGTTTTATTAGAAATATTTTGCAAGGGATTCTGTCACTTTTTAGGAAAATTCTAGGAAATCTGTCTTATTACTTTAAACTGTTCAAAAATACTCTAAAACTAAATTGGAAAAATATTATTATTATAGTCCTAGTAGACCAGTGACAAACCAGGCAAAGTTAAACTGAGGCAGGGAAGGTAGGAGAAAGATAAAAAGGACAGAGAGAGAAATAAGAATAAACTGAATAGGAGGGAAGAGTATTAAAGAGCAAATAAATAATTTATGTCTAAATAAGGAAAAATAATCATGACGGTTTTATGGTCCAAATAAGAATATGCCCTAGATAGCTCTTTTGTTATTTTCTTCTTTTTGGTACTATTTAGAGAAAGAAGGTAATACTTTAAGGGAAAAAAGTTAAGGAGAAAGGAACTAAGACACATGTGCAAGGTATTTTGCTAGATGTTTTATCTATTTCATTAAAAAATGAACCACTTTTTTTCAGTTATATATATATTTTTTCCAGATTATTTTCCATTATAGTTTATTACAAACAATTGAATATAGTTCCATGTGTTATACAGTAGGTCCTTGTTGTTTACCTATTTTATATATAGTAGTGTGTATCTGTTAATCCCAAACTCCTAATTTATCTCCCCTTCCCTTTCCCCTCTGATAACCATAAGTTTGTTTTCTATGTCTGTGAGTCTGTTTCTGTTTTGTAAATAAATTCATTTGTATTATTTTTTAGATTCCACATGTAAGTGATATCATATAACATTTGTCTTTCTCTGTCTGACTTGCTTCACGTGATAGGTCCATCCATGTCACTGCAAATGGCAATATTAAGAATGAACAACTTTTGGGACTTCCCTGGTGGTCCAGTGGTCAAGAATCCACCTTGCAATGCAGGGGACTCGGGTTTGATCCCTGGTCAGGGAACTAAGGTCACACATGCCATGGAGCAACTAAGCCTGCATGCTCTAGAGCCTGCGCACCACAACTAGAGACAAGCCTGTGCGCCGCAACTACTGAGCCCGGGTACTCTGGAGCCTGTGCGCCACAACTAGAGAGAGCCCGCGTGCTGCAACTACTGAGCCCACGCGCTCTGGAGTCCACTTGCCACAACTAGAGAGCCTGCACACCGCAATAAAGAGCCCATGCACCGCAACCAAAGATCCCACATGCCACAACGAAGATCCTGCATGCTGCACCTAAGACCCAACACAGCCAAATAAATAAAGAAATAAAATAAAAATAAAATATATTAAAACAAAAGAATGAACCACTTTTTTTTTTTTTTTTTTCTTTTTGCTGTATGCGGGCCTCTCACTGTTGTGGCCTCTCCCGTTGCGGAGCACAGGCTCCGGATGCGCAGGCCCAGTGGCCATGGCTCACGGGCCCAGCCGCTCCGCGGCATATGGGATCCTCCCAGACCGGGGCACGAACCCGTATCCCCTGCATCGGCAGGCGGACTCTCAACCACTGCGCCACCAGGGAGGCCCTGAACCACTTTTAATTGGACCCTGTATTCAGGGCATAACCTCACTTAGTCCTCCCCACAGGCTTAAGAGGTAGGTATTATTATCCCCAGTTCATAGATGAGAAAACTGACACTTGGACAGGTTAAGTAATTTGATAAAGCTACTTAGGTAGAAAGAGGTAATTTTTTTTTTTTCTTTCAAAGCCAGGAGCTTTCTACTCCACCTCACAGCAAAACAAAATCAAAGGCTATACATGTGCTTCAAAGGCAAAACCTAAGCAGAGTGAATATCTTATCTGTGACACAAGACAAATTTTTACAAACTAATAGATATTCAACCTTTAGATTGTTTGGCAATGAATAGCATGACTTAGGATATAGTGCTGGGAAGGATTTTTGCTTTAAAAGTAAAATTAAAGATGAATTGTTGTCTTACTTGGGTTCTCCCAAAAGCAGACCAAGCGAAAACAAGGATTTGGTATAAGGACTTTATTTAGGAGGCGATCCCATGAAGTGTGATAAAGAAGTGAAACAAGGAAAGGAAAGAAGAAAAGTCAATGCTTTAATGAATGGGTTACTGCTGTGGGCAACTGGGGCTCAGTTTCCCTGGGTGATTCTGAGAGTTGATGGAATTGATGTAGAACTGACGACATAATTGTCCCTACGATGGGTGAGGAAGCTAGGGTTTATCCACAACACTCATCCCTCACTGATTGATGGTTATTCTGAGCCATTATATTCCTGGCACTTCGACCCTGCCCCACAAATGGGCTGAGCTCACTCCTGAGGCCAGAGAAAGTCTCTAGGCAGAAAGACACAGATGCTTGAGGTGAGATGCCCTTGGCATATAAAGCAATTCTTCTTGAAGCTGCAAGTGATATCAAGAGTGAATTGAGGGGCTTTCCCTGGTGGCACAGTGGTTAAGAATCTGCCTGCCAATGCAGGGGACACGGGTTCAAGCCCTGGTCCAGGAAGATCCCACATGCCACGAAGCAACTAAGCCCGTGCACCACAACTACTGAGCCTGTGCTCTAGAGCCCGCGAGCCACAACTACTGAAGCCCATGTGCCTAGAGCCCATGTTCCGCAGCAAGAAATACCACCGCAGTAAGAAGCCTGTGCACCGCAACTACCAAAGCCCATGCACCTAGAGCCTATCCTCCACAAGGAAGAGCAGCCCCCCCACTCGCTACAACTAGAGAAAGGCCGCGCACAGCAACGAAGACCCAACGCAGCCAGAAATAAGTAAACAAATAAATAAAAATTTTTTAAAGGAGTGAATTGAGGGGATTCAAGTAGGACATCAACAGAGTCCAGTAAATAACTGCGTGTGTGTGTGTGTGTGTGTGTGTGTGGTGTGTAACTTTAGTAGAATAAAATGCAGTTTCAGAAGTAGGTTCAAAGAATAAAATGAAGAGAAAAATAATATTCTCTTATTTCACACACCCTTCTACCAGTTGATGGCAGTATACAAAAGTTTAAATGATTGAAACTAAAAAAATAGTAGTAATGACTTGAAATGACACTAAATATCTCATGATAATGGCTGCAAAACAATTTCCCCAAAATGTGTCATTTTCCAGTTGGAGATTAAGCTACTCTTACTATATTGTAGGTTTTTCAGAAAAATTCTTTCTCCAATGTGTCCCTTCTCCCCCAGCCCCTGCCTGTTTTTATACTATTATAATAGTCATGAAATTACTATTATAATGTAGTGAAACTATTGAATTAATGCTTAAACCACTTTCTTACTTTGTATGTCTCTTTACTTTTTGCTGCTACTGAGGCCTGATTTGTCTCCTTACATTGGCATTCCTTACAGAAAGAGGAAGAGTTTCCTTTCAGTAAGAGAGGAGTTGTCTTTCTTATGAAAATGCTGACAAAATATAAAGGTTCTTGTAAACAAGGCTGCAGCAAGGACCACTTGTGAAATGCGTAAAGTATAAAGGCAGCTAAAGAAGACAAATTAATTAATCTTCCAAGATATACTCTGTCAAACAGGAAAGTAGAAAATTGACAACCTAATTTATACTATAAATTGCCTTTTTACAATGTATTTACAGGTGTGAACACTTTGATTTCCCAATACTGTGAAGAAAAGGAGGCACATGGAAGAAATATCCTGAAGGAGAAAGTTAGTTAGCTACTGATGATAAAGTTAACATCTCTCCTATGTTAAAAAAATTGAATCACACCTGTAAATTGTGGCTAGTGAAAGATCTGTTAAGCTCCTCAGTGTTTAGACCACTGTACTCTAACAGTTTAACAAGAAGCTACATGTGCTCCACTACCGACTGAGAGGTGAAGCAAAACTCTCACAGTTAGGTTACCAGAAGATTCTCCTGACAGAAATAGTTGACAAAACAAACAACTGCTTTTTTTTCTTTCAGTCAAATTTTGGTTTCAAGTATAGTGCCAATGACTTCAATGTTTTACTTTTTTTCTCCTGTGTAAACTTGTGCTCCATTTTATTTGAGACTTTTTCCTTTCTGTAATAGTATTCGATTTTAGTGTGGAAAGGAACACAGCATTGAACTCAAGACAGGACTCTTGCCTTATTCCATTTGTTATCACCATACCAAGAAACTAACATTTATTGCATAATTATGTGCCAGACACTGTGATATACATTGATAGATGTGATCTCATTCAATTCTCCCCCAAATCCTATATGGTATGTATTATTACCCATATTTTACAGAGAAGAAAACTAATGGTAAAATGGGCTTGTGACTTGTCTAAGGTCATTCAACTAGTAAGTGGCCGAACTTGAATTTAAACTTAGGTTCCTCTGGCACCAGAATATTTCTCTTTCCCATTATTCCATGCTGGTGCATTTGTTTCACAGACATAAAGATTAGAAAGTTTAATAGGCATGACCTACTCTTAAAGAGGCACCAACTGGAAAAGAGGTTATTAACTTGGAATCCTCAAGGACATTTTCTTTGCAACTTAAGAGAGTTTATGTGCAAAATGACACTGTTTCAGGTTAATAATAGCTTTTATTGCTTCTCCTTTGAGATAATAGTTATAAAATTCCTAGTATACTGCTCACAACATTGTAAGGGCTAACTGGTTCTCTTCCAATGCTCTCTACTTTAGCATTTGGGGATTGATAAAATCTACTACTTGATATTATTGTATTTGTATCTATGTAATAATACTATACAGGACTCCTATTCTCTTGTTTGCCCAACATCCAAATTTCCTCTGGAAACTGTTTCTTACATTCATGCCTTGTGGTAGATTAAATGATTTAGCCCCATCCTTCTCCCTCCCCTGTATCCCACTCTGACTATAGCTTCACTGTGGGCAGAAAGTTTTTCTCTGCCCCTTGACTTAGAGTTTAGCCATGTGGCTGGCATTGATCAGTAGATGTGTGTGGGAGTGGCAGTGTCAGGATGGTTCAGAGCCTAAACTTCAGAGGCCTCCCATTTGCCGTGACTACCTCGCTTGCTTCAAGAGGTAGATGACCAGCGTGTAGAATACAGCCACTCTAGTCATCACAGCCTAAAGTAGAGCTGCCTCAGCCAATCTGCATATCTGTAGAAATAAATGATAGTTGTTTTAAACAACGAGTTTGGGGTGCTTTGTTAGACAGCATGAAAGTGGTAATAGCTAACTAACTACCTCCCACCACACCCCACTCCCAATCACATGGTCCTCATAGAACTTACCAAGTTCTTCTTACAAACCTGACCCCTTGTAATCTTCATATAAGATGCTGTCAACAGCTGGTCCAGAGGCAGACGTCTACTTAGAGCTCTTCTCAATGTTTTGAACTTGGAGGGAGAACATGCGGGCACTCTTCCTGGGGCAGAAAGTCTAAGGTATAAAACCGAGGAGTTATCCTCAGCCATTTTGGCCGCCCTGTGGAGAAAGCAGATTTGCAGTGAGAAAGATGAGTCAGGAGGTGAAAAGCGACACCTAGGGGCTCTTCAGAGTCCCTGGTTGCAGTTATTAAGGCCTCACTGCATCCTTAGCCTTTCTTAGGTTCTCTGAACCAATAAATTTCTCCTTAGTTTGACTAAGCTATTTTGGCTGAGTTTAGTCTCTTGCAATTGAATGAGTATTGACCCATACACATTTTTTCTTTTCCTTTTTTTAAAAATTGTGGTGAAACCATATTATGTAAAATTTACCATCTTAACCATTTTTAAGTATGCAGTACAGTAGTGCATACTATATGCACACTGTTGTGCAACAGATCTCTAGAACTTTTTTGTCTTGTAAAACTGAAACTCTATATCCACTGACCAACAATTCCTCTTTTTCACATCCTTCCTTCCCCTGAAAACCACCATTCTACTTTCTGTTTCTTTGAGCTTAATTACTTTAGATACTTCATATATGTCGAATTATGAGCTATATGTCTTTTTGTGACCAGCTTATTTCACTTATCATAATGTCCTCAAAGTTCATACACATCATAACATATGACAGAATTTCCTTCTTTTTAGGGATGCATAATATTCCATTATATGTATAGACCACATTTTCTTTATCCATTCATCCATCAATGGACATTTAGATTGCTTTCACCTCATGGCTATTGTGAATAATGCTGCCATGAAGATGGGAAATATGTGCAAATATATACATATTTTCTTAATGGATTCAAACCCATAATTTCTTGTGCAATCTCTGCTTCTCCACTTTGGGAGAAAAAAAATGAAAGAAATATAGACGATAATAACAGTGATTTGAGGACACAAACACCCACCAGTGAAACATACTCCTGTGCTTTCTCACACCGGGGCCCTTGGCCATTATACCTTCTACCTGTCAAATCCCATCCTACCCATAGTTCAGGGGCTATCTGAAATGTCATGTCCTCTATGGAGCATCTAAGATGTTCTCAGTGGAGAATCACTTCCTTTAACTTGAACTTCCATAAAGTATTTCTGTCTCTCTGTGCCTCTTATCACACTTTACTTGTGTTACTTTCTATTTTTCTGTTGTAATCCTTCTGAAGAAAAAGACAGTCTCCTAATCAAATCTGCATTTCCCAAATTACTCTTTCAAGTCTCTTACACATAATTGGCACTCAGTAAATATTTGTGGAATTAGGTGGTCCCTCACCCAAACCCCTGAGTTAAAACTAGATCCCCTCTTTTGCCCAAGTAAACCCATGTTTACTCTAATCCACCTACTTTATGCTGGAGGTTCATATTTCAATAATTTCCCATCATTTGACTGAAATTAAATCCCTAAATTACATTGGGCAAATGAGTCAGCTAGTTTTTTAAAGGTCAAAATATTTGTTGCCAAAAGGCCAACAGGTTGAATTTGATCATCCTTTAGGTTAAGACGTACTTTAGCTTTAAGATTCTTGAGATTTGTAATATATATACAGTTAATTCTTTTTTCCAATCATAAATAAATGAATTTCCAGGTAACCTTCTTAAGGATAGCTAGAAAATTTGCCTTGGTTTATTTTTCCTTATATTTTTACATAGGAATGTTCTGGGCTCAGTCCTAGGGCTTCTTCCCTTTTCTACCTCTAGTTTATATCTACTTTCTTGGTAATCTCACTCTGCTTATGGCTTTAAATTCACCTCTGTGCAGAAGACACTCAAATTTTGTATCCCACCTGTATCCCTCCTCTGAAATTCAGACTGATATGACCAACTGCTTATTCAACATCACTGTCTGGATGCATAATAGGCATCCTAAACCTAACATGTTCTAAAATAAATTCCTAATTTGTTTCCCCATTCCTCTGCAAAATATCTTCCTCTTCAAGTTTTACCCCATCTCAGTTAATGGCCACTTTACCCAACCTTCCTAGTTGCTTAGGCGAGAATCCTTGAAGTCAAATCACGGTCACTCCTCTTCTTAAAACACTCCAATAGCTTCTCATCTCAACTGTCAGAAGAGCTGAAGGCCCATGGAGCCTGACACTATTGCCCACCACCCCTTCACTGCAGTTACTTCTCTAACCTCGTTTCCTTCTGATTTTATCTCCCACTTTCATCTCCCCTTGTTTACTAAGCTCCTCCCACACTGGCCTCCTTACCTGTACTCAAATGCAGCCCAGAGCTTCTCTTCTTCCCCTTCCCTGCCCCCCACTGTTCTGCCTGCCTGAAGCACACTTCTTCAAATTAACTCCATGGCCCCTCACTCAAGTCTACCAGATCTTTGCTCAGATATTATATTCCAGCAAGAGCTTTTCTGAGCACACTGAACTCTGTCTCCCTTTCCCACTTAATTTCTCTCCAAATGGTACCACCATCTAAAACTATATTTCACTTATTTATTTTACTTACTGTCTCCTCACATTAGAATCTAAGCTCCATGAAGACTAGATTTTTGTCTGTTTTGTTTACCCCTTTATTCTCAGTGGTGGAATAATTACTGAAACATAGTAAACACTCAGTAAATATCTCTTGAATAAATGAATGTTCTCAAAGTAGATACATAAGTTCACAACAAATATAGACAGAACAAAATGATGAAGAATAATTTTCTTTCACTCGAATTATACCTTTCAGTGAATGTGTCTAGATGGCAAGGATGACTCCATGGTACATTTTACATTGTTAATAAAAAAACCACTCTCATTCAGTTATTTTTTAAAAATACATATGGGTAGGGACTTCCCTGGTGGTCCAGTGGCTAAGACTCCGCGCTCCCAACGCAGGGGGCCTGGGTTCGATCCCTGGTCAGGGAACTAGATCCCACATGCTTGAACTAAGGGTTTGCATGCCGCAACTAAGACCCAGCACAGTCAAATAAATACAAAAATAAAAATATTTTTAAAAATACATATGGGTAGAATGGTAGAGAAAATATGCCAAAGTAAAGCAAAAAAAAAAAAAAGAATTTTTGGTTCTCTAAAAATTTAGTTTGCTACAGAGGATACTCTAAACAAGTTTCCTTAGGGCAGAGTACTTCTGGTGATAAGTGAGTAATTTTAGATGGTACACAGGTAAACATTTTTACTTAATAGCCATGTGATTATTTTAATGTGTGTTAGGAAAAACAAAGCTAGCATATCACAGCTGCGATCTTCTGGATGTAACTTTTTTTTTTTTTTTTTTTTGGCGATACGTGGGCCTCTCCCGTTGCAGAGCACAGGCTCCGGACACGCAGGCTCAGCGGCCATGGCTCACGGGCCCAGCCGCTCCGCGGATCTTTCTGGACCAGGGCACGAACCTGTGTCCCCTGCATCAGCAGGCGGACTCTCAACCACTGTGCCACCAGGGAAGCCCTGGATGTGACTTTTTAAGGTTAGGCTACAACAGCAAGAGCTGTGGTAATTTGTATACTACACGAATCACAGGAGTGGGTCTCAGGCCTATCCATGATCATAGTGAACCTCCTCTTGGAACTGTTCATAGAATGGATAACGGATGATGCTGTTCACTAGTATGTTTTCTTACATACTGAATTTTCAAGCCCATTCCTGCATTCTTTTCGGCATTAAATTGAAATGTCACTTTGAAAAGCTGTTGAATGTTGAATACTGGAGTATTAAAATGGTTGCCCTAGAAGCATAATCTTGTCACTGTTTGGATGCACCAGCAAAATCCCCCTGAGCACACACATGAAAACTGAAGAGGCGTATTTAAATGATGCTTTTCAAATTGTCAATTGTATCATCCAAAGTTCTCTTAAATCTCAGATTTTTACTTTTCGAAGAGATGAACAGAGGCAATGAAAACCACTGAAGATCATTAGCTTCCATGCGCCCAAGTCCTCACTCTTTCATTTGAGTTGATAGAACTCTAAATCTCTTCTGAAGAAAGCCTTCAATCTTCAAAACTGTTTTCATGAATGGGTTTAAAATTAGAATATCTTACTGATATCTCTGCTAATTTGAACAGCTTAAAATCACCCTTACAATGTGAGCTTCCATTATAATTATACATGAAGGCCAAGTGAGTGAGGGGCCTGAAAAACAGAGTGATGAATGTGTCTTGATCATGCTATATTCTATTATTCTTTATCTGAAAAATTCTCTAAAAATATTTTAATATCATGAAACACTTCATAAATATTTTTTCCCACCATTTGGCAGCAGTAAATGGATAAAGAAAACACTTTTCTTCTATTACTTTCTATTATCTTTAGCAAATGATATAAATTTTCCATCAAAGTCGATAATAATAATAATAATAATAAATGATAATAAGTTTCATTGTTAATAATAATTATCTTCATAGCAGTAAACACCTACCCTGAGAAAAAAGAAAGATCACAAATAAACAACCTAAATTTACATCTCAAGAAACTAGAAAAAGAAGAAAAAATTAAGCTCAAGGTTAGCAGAAGGAAGGAAATAACAAAGATCAGAGCAGAAATAAATGAAACAGAGACCAGAAAAGCAATAGAAAAGATCAATGAAACTAAGAGCCAATTTGTTGAAAAGATGAACAAAACTGACAAACCTAAACTAAGAAAAAAAGAGAGCAACTCAAATAAATGAAATCAGAAATGAAAGAAGAGACATTAAAACTGATGCTGCAGAAATATAAAGATCATGGACTACTATGAACAACTACATGCCAACAAATTGGATAACCTAGAATAAATAGATAAATTCCTAGAAACAGATAACCTACCAACATTGAATCATGGAGAAATAGAAAATATGAAGACCTATAACTATTAAGGAGATTGAATCGGTAATCTAAAATCTCCTAACAAAGAAAAGTTCAAGACAAGATGGCTTCACTTGGGAATTCTACCAAACATTTTAAGAAGGTTAACACCAACCCTTCTCAAACTTCCAAAAAATAGAAGAGGAGGGAACATTTCCAAACTCATTTTATAAGGTCAGCATTACCATGATAACAAAGCCAGACAAGGGCTTCCCTGGTGGCGCAGTGGTTGAGAGTCCGCCTGCCGATGCAGGGGACACGGGTTCGTGCCCCGGTCCAGGAAGACCCCACATGCCATGGAGCGGCTGGGCCCGTGAGCCATGGCTGCTGAGCCTGCGTGTCCAGAGCCTGTGCTCCGCAACGGGAGAGGCCACAACAGTGAGAAGCCCGCGTACCGCAAAAAAAAAAAAAAAAAAAAAAAACAAAGCCAGACAAGACCATAAGAAAAGAATATCCCTGATGAACATATATGCACAAATACTCAGTAAAATACTAACAAACTAAATTCAACAGCACATTAAAAAGGTCATACACCACAATCAAGCCGTGTTTATGCCTGGGATACAAGGATGGTTCAACATCCATTTATTGATATTCAAATCAATGAATGTGATACACATTAATAGAATGAAGGGTGAGAATCATATGATCATCTCAATAGATGCAGAAAGAGCATTTGACAAGAATTCAACATCCTTTCATGGTAAAAACTCTCAATAAATTAGGTATAGAAGGAATGTACCTCAACATAAAAAAGGCCATATATGACAATCCCACAGATAACATCATCCTCAACAGTAAAAAGCTAAAAGCTTTTCCTCTAAGATCAGGAATAAAACAAGGATGTCCACTCCCATCACTTCTATTCAACATGTTACTGGAAGTCCAAGCCAGAGCAATTAGGCAAGAAAAATAAATCAAAGCTACACAAATTGAAAAAGAAATTGTCTCTGTTTGCAGATTTTATATATAGAGTAACCCTAAAGATTCCACCAAAAAGTAACTAGAGTTAATAAATGAATTCAGCACAGTTTCGGGATACAACATCAAAATACAAAAACCAGTTGCATTTCTATACACTAACAACAAAATATCTGAAAGTGAAATTAAGAAAACAATCCACTTAAATAGCATCAAAAACAATAAAATATTTAAGAATAAACTTAACCAAAGAAGTGAAAGATTTATATACTGAAAACTATAAGACACTGATGAAAGAAACTGAAGAAGATATAAATATAAATGAAAAGATACCCTGATGTTAATCAATAAAGTTAGAACACTCCCTCACACCATACACAAAAAATAGACTCAAAATGGCTTAAAGACTTAAATATAAGACATGACACTATAAAACTCCTAGAAGAGAATATAGGCAAAACATTCTCTAACATAAATTGTAGCAATGTTTTCTTAGGTTAGTCTCCCAAAGCAATAGAATAAAAATAAATAAATAAACAAATGGGACCTAATCAAACTTATAAACTTTTGCACAGAAAAGGAAACCATAAACAAAATGAAAATACAGACTTGGAGAAAATATTTGCAAATAATGCGCCCAAAAGTGATTCGTTTCCAAAATACACAAACAGCTCATACAACTCAATAACCAAAAAAAACAAACAACCTGATCAAAAAATGGGCAGAAGACCTAAATAGACATTTCTCCAAAGCAGACATACAGATGGCCAACAGGCACATGAAAAGTTTCTCAATGCTGCTAATTATTAGAGAAATGCAAATCAAAACTACAATGAGGTATCACCTCACACTGGTCAGAAAGGCCATCATTAAAATGTCTACAAATAATAAATGCAGGAGAGGGTGTGGAGAAAAGTGAACTCTCCTACATTGTTGGTGGGAATGTAAATTTGTGCAGCCACTATGGAGAACAGTGTGGAGATTCTTTAAAAAACAAAAAAGAGAGCTGCCATATGACCCAGCAATCCCACTCCTGGGCATATATCCAGAGAAAACTATAATTCAAAAAGATACATGCACCCCAATTTTCATAGCAGCACTATTTACAACAGCCAAGACATGAAAGCAACCTAAATGTCCATTGACAGAGGAATGCATAGAGAAGATGTGAGATATATATATATATATATATATATATATATATATATATATATATATATATATGTCTCACATCTTATATAAAAAAGAATGAAATAATGCCATTTGCAGCAACGTGGATGGACCTAGAGATTATCATACTAAGTGAAGTAAGTCAGACAGAGAAAGACAAATACCATATGATATCACTTATATGTGGAATCTAAAAAAAATGATACAAATGAACTTATTTATGAAACAGAAATAGACTTACTGACATAGAAAACAAACTTATGGTTACCATAAAGTAAAGGGGTAGGGGATAAATTAGAAATTTGGGATTAACATATACACACTATATATAAAATAGATAATCAACAAGGTCCTACTGTATAGCACAGGGAACTGTATTCAATATCTTATAGTAAACTATAATGGAAAAGAATAGAAAAAGAATATATTTATATATAATATATATAACAGAAACACTTTACTGTACACCTGAAACTAACACAACATTGTAAACCAACTGTACTTCAATTAAAAAAAAAAGCAAAGCTATCCTGTGTCCTTGGATTGGAAAAATTAATATTGCTAAAATGTTCATACTATCTGAAGCAATCTACAGATTCAATGCAATACCTATCAGAAACCCAATGGCATTTTTCACAGAAATAGAAAAACAATCCTAGTATTTGTATAGAACCAAAAAAGACCTTGAATAGCCAAAGCAATCTTGAAAAGAAGAACAAAGCTGAATGCATTACACTTCCTGATTTCAAACTATATTACAAAGCTATAGTAATCAAATCAGTCTGGTGCTGGCATAAAAATAGACACACAGACCAATGGAATAGAAAAAAAAGCCCAGAAATAAACTTATGCATATATATCAACTAATTTTTGACAAAGACACCAAGAACACACAATGGGGAAAGTATAGTCTCTTCAGTAAATGGTGCTGAGAAAACTGGATTTCCACATGCAAAAGAATGAAATTAGACCCCTATCTTACATCATTCAAAAAAATTAACTTGAAATTACTTAAAGACTTAAATGTAAGACCTGAACCCATAAAACTCCTGGAAGAAAACACAGAGAAAAAGCTCCTTGACACTGGTCTCAGCAATGATTTTTTTTTTGGATATGACACCAAAAGCCCAGAAACAAAAGCAAAAATAAGCAAGTGGGACTACATCAAACTGAAAAGCTTCTGCACAGCAAAGAAAACAATCAACACAAAGGAAAGACAACCTATGGAATAAGAGAAAATAATTGCAAACTATATATCTGATAAGGGGTTAATATCTAAAATATATAAAGAACATACAACTCAATAGCAGAAAAACAATCTGATTAAAAAATGGGCAGAGGAACTGAATAGACATTTTTCCAAAAAAAGATACACAAATGGCCAACTGGTAACAGAGAAGGTGCTCAACATCACTAATCATGAAGGAAATGCACATCAAAACTGCAGTGAGATATTACCTCACACTTGTTAGAAGGACTTTTTTATCAAAAAGACAAGAGATAACAAATGTTGCAGAAGATGTGGAGAAAAGGGAACACACACTGTTGGTGGGAATGTAAAATGGTACAGCCATTATTGGAGATAGTATAGAGCTTCCTTAAAAAATTAAAAATTGAACTACCATATGATCCAACAATCCCACTCCTGGGTATATATCTGAAGGAACTGAAATCAGTATCCAAAGAGATATCTGCACACCCATGTTCATTGCCTTTATACATAATAAACGCAATAACAAAGCTATGGAAACAACCTAAGTGTCTGACAAGATGAATGGATAAAAAAGATGTGATGTATATATACAATGGAATATTATTCAGCCATGAGAAAGAAAGGAATCCTGCCATTTGCAACAACATGGATGAATTTGGAGGACACAAAATGAAATACACAAGACAGAGAAAGACAAATACTATTTGGTATCACTTATATGAGGAATCTAAAAACAATAAAAAGTGAAACTCAGAAACAGAGAGTAGAATGGTAGTTCCCAGAGGCTGTGGGGTGGGGGAAATAAGGAGATGTTGATCCAGGGGTGCAAACTTTTATTTATAAGATGAATAAGTTCTGAGGATCTAACATACAGCATGGTGAATATCGTGCATAATACCATATTGTATACTTGCTAAGAGAGTAGATCTGAAGTGTTCTCACAAAAAAAAAGAGAGAGAAAGAAAAAGAGTAACTATGTGAGGTGATGAATGCACTGATTATCTTGACTGTGGTAATCATTTAACATATTATACATATACCAACTCATCACATTGTACATTTTAAATATATATTGAATACAATTTTATTTGTCAATTATACCTCAATTTAAAAAATATTTATTATTATTGCATTTCTGATATGGCCTTCTTTTCTTCAAGTCACTAAAGACTTAAGGTCTCTTTTAAAGAAGATGGTAGAAGAATGAAGGAGAATTTAGTGGGATAAAAACTCTTCCCCCCCCTCCACTTAGAGTCGAACTTGCATAAATAAATGTGTACACCAGTAGACATATCCATAATTCCCTCCAGCTGCCTCATATTTTAGAATCGACTAGGAAGTAATCTCCTCTTTATATCCCTCTCTTTAAAGACTTCCTGTCCTTAATGTGTTTAGTATTTTTTAAATGTTTTTAAATTATCATATACAATATACTCATCCTAAAAAATAGGAAGTTATAGAAAAGCAAAAGGAAGAAAAAGTAACCATAATTCCATAATCCAAAGAAACCACTATTGATATTTTGGTGTATTTTTTCCACATACAAATTTTGTTTGGCTAGTATAGGTGAGCACTAGTACAATGGTCTTCCAAATGTTTTCTTTAAATACCCTTAAAATAAACATTTAAAATTATGTACCCTATTGCATATTTTTAAATTAATGTCTAAAATATTAAACATAAGTCTAAAAAAGTTTACTTCTTTTTAAATAGAAATTATTGAATGTTTTATAAGATGAAATAAGTGAGACAAGGCTGTAATAGGGACAAATATGCCAAATATAACAAAACCTTTAAAATTTTGCTTGATTTCTTTAATATTTGCTGTACTTTATTGATAAGGTAGTTACACATGAATTTTATCCAATGTGTCTAGAAAAAATATGACAGTTCATCAAAAATCTCATTTACATTTAAGAGGATAAGTCCCCCATATTACTTCTGATGCTCAGCATTCAGACTATTCCAAAATGGGCCCAAATATCCCCACCCAAATTGGTTAAAATTCAGAGTACATCAATATAGGCTGAAATACAAGTATTTTAGTAAGCTTCACTTTTCTAAAAAATGTATACAATGCAGGAAATGATTAGAAGCCTTATGAGTTTAATGTGCCTTGATTAGTAATCAGAAGAGTTCTCCCTGAAACCAGTATCTCCATTTCTCTGTTTGTTTGGTACCCTGGAGCTAATTATACCCAGGGTCATGCACAATACTGAGATTTGGGGTGGAGGGATACCATTCTTTAAGAAGCGAAAGAATGACTACTGCGAACCCAGGCTCATTCTCAGAGAAATCAAATGTAGGAAAGTGCACATTAGGAAGTTGAAAATCTGGAAACTGATCTCCTTAGGAGTATGCATGAAGTCTCCAAGAGCTACAGTTGTACATTGAAGGTTTTGAGTTCACCTCCGCTTCTGAGCATTCTTAAGTCTCTAAGAAACTCATAGGAAATAAGATAAAGTTGACCTTTAATGCACACCTCACAGGAAATGGTGATGATTCAGCCAGTAGCACCCACTCTTCCGATAGAGCTGAATGAGCCATAAGGCATTTGATACTGAGAAATACTGAGCAGATGCATGTAGGGTACATGTAGAGTCCTTTGGAAGAGTCAAAAGATTTATGGTATTTATTTCTCTTCAAAGTGACTACATAACTCTTTATGAATAATGGGATTATTAATTCAGTAGTTGAGAAAATTAATAAAGTGACACCTCTTTTATCTGGCATATTAGAAGAATGAGTTTTTCCAGGTAAAATTATTGTCAAGAAAATGATAACTTCAAGGCCCTGAAGTTACAAAAGTAAGTTCAACATTTTTGACAAAAAGTTTTCTGAAATGAATACTACTGTCTGTTACATTCTTAAGACTGCAGAACTGAAATTGTACTTTTCGTAATTACTCAGTTGTGAGTTTTGAAAAGTAGGGCAGGCCCAGACAGTGAGCTAGGCACTCTTGGTGAAGCAAAGTGAAATGGTGTGGTACACACCCATTGGAGGAGGATGGGGTAGAAGTAGAGGCAGTTGAAAGAGGAATGCTGGTGTCATAAAAAGGCAAAAGATTTACATGATCTGAAGAGAAACCACAGTTATTTGCTACCATAAAATCTAGTTCAGAGTCACAAGTGTGAGATCAAACTGGAGGGAACAGGTAAGAAACCAAGCCTGAGTCACGGACCCAGATCAGGTAAACTTTGCCCTACAGGAGTTGGCATTCAGGGCTGAAGCTTGCAAAAGTGTGAACCTGAGGCTCCTGTATATTCCTCTCTGATGCCCTAATTGTTTTCATATCTTTCTATTAGCATTTTCTTTCATTGTAATTTTTAAATACAATCTTCTTTCCTACTTCAGGGTCCTTGAAAGCCATTAACATCCTCTTCTGTAGTCACAACACTTAGCCAGTCTACGCTGGCACGCAGAAGGCACTTAAGGCCCCTTTATTAGGCCTGTAACAACAGAAGGGCAGGCTGACACAGTCACTTATCCAAATAAGTCTTCAATTGCACATGCAAACGTCAGTATATTGAAGGTGCAAAATGGTTCTTTACTCCAGGCTCAAGCCCCTTATTGCAGTATATACAGAAACCACCTTAAATAGAGCTGAGGAGTGGCTCACTGCCCCTGCACGAGTCCGTCCACAGTCACAGTGGGCTTTTCTTCTCTCATCCTAAATTTTGGGGGGCCCACCCATGCAGTTGCCTCTCTTTTGAATGTTTAAAGAAGAAATTGGGAGGAGGAAGCCACTTTCCTAGCCAAATGTTTATTAAACAATTAGACTATTATTCTACTATGAATTGGGGAATTGTTTCAAAGCATAACTCCTGTTATTTGCCTAGGGAAAAAGAAGCCCTCTGTCTTATCTTTGTGCTGCAGTTTCTAAAGGCCCTTTTCTGTCATCTTGGTTCGATCTGTGACTGCCCAAGGAGGAGAGTGGATACATGTCTTGCCCCTGGCAGGGAGTGAGGAGGGATCCAGTCACACTTTAGTCATTGTAGTACAGTAAGCCCTCTCAAATGGGCATACCTGTTTTACATGGTGTAGAGAGAGACTGGGCTGTACCACTGTATCCTAGCTACCAAGAATTGTGCAGATATGTACAAATGTCTGCTCTGAGCATATCCATATATTAGGGGACTTCCTCTGGCCTCTATGGGTAGCCGTTGTCATCTTCTCTCCTACAAAAAACAATTCACCCAAACACCCATCAGTCTCCCCACCCTTCCATAATATTGATTTCCTTTTTTCCATACAGAATTGCTAGATTACTATGGCACAAAACTTTAAGCCTCCCAAATTAGGTCTACTTAATGGGATTTGCATATTTAGTGGTACCTTCAAAGGGATGGTTTAGGAGCTTTACACATGATAATATTCAGACATTCTCCCCTACTAAAGCCACTTCAAAGAAATGCAGTAATCAAAGTAGAAATAGTGTACCTGCTATGCAATCACAAATTCAAGAGTTCCCTAGTCCTCCTCTCTAACCAGATTAGCTGCCCTAAGCCAGGCCTATTTAAAAATGTTGGGGCTGCCATATCACTCCCCTATATAGAGGTGGTAGGTTTTCCACCTCTATTCAGAGTCAGGGAGTCACTAAGTTCCCATTTCAGGGATCAACAGTCCATTCCTTGTTCTTCTCATTCCCACCCATGTAGGGTATCTGAGTTCTGAGGCAAGATAGATCCCTCTAGGTCTCCTCCCCAATGCTAGACCAGTGTTGCTAGGCAACAGTTTAACATTCCAGGTCTTGGTTCAGCTATACTTTTTTTTTTTTTTTTTTGGTACGTGGGCCTCTCACTGCTGTGGCCTCTCCCGTTGCAGAGCACAGGCTCCGGACGCGCAGGCTCAGCGGCCATGGCTCACGGGCCCAGCTGCTCCATGGCATGTGGGATCTTCCCGGACCGGGGCAGGAACCCGTGTCCCCTGCATCGGCAGGTGGACTCTCAACCACTGCGCCACCAGGGAAGCCCCAGCTATACTTCTTAAACTGAAAGATCCTAACCAATCCACTTCAAGGAGTTCCTTCTAGTAGTCAGTTGGTTTATGACAATGTTGCCACTGGACAGGGAAACTGGAGATATTTTCAATCCACAATAGGCAGGTAAATTTATAGAAAAGCACAATTGCATAAGGACTACAGTTCTAGCTGTTTTCTTCTGTTCTGAAGTTCTGAAGTTTTAAATTTTAAAATTTATTTGTAACCCCAAAATCAACACTTGCAGCACTTTGTCAGTCATTTGCTGAGATTTACAGAGTGGTGAAAGTTTTGAGTCACACAATGTGCAAGTTCCCAGCTAAGAAACTTGTTTCAGCATGATACTGTAATCAAGTGTCCTTTCTCAAGTCTATCTTAGTGCTACATTTTTCACATTCTGTGCTTTTTTTTTTTTTTGGTGATTTTGCTGTTTAACTTGGCCCCCAAGTATAGTCCTGTAGTATTGTCTAGTTCTCCTAAGTGTAAGAAGTCTGCAATGTACACTACAAAGAACACCCGTGTTACGTAAGCTTTGTTCAGATATGAATTATAGGGCTGTTGGCCCTAAGTTCAACGTTAATGAATCAACAATATAAACTGTCTTTAAACAGAAATACACATAAAGCAATATTACGTATTGATCCATTGATAAAATTTTAAGCAGAGACTCACAGGACAAAGAAACAAAAGAAAGAATCACTAAAATAATTAATGAATTGGACTTAATCAAAATTAAAAACTTCTTTCAAAAAATGTTGGTAAGAAAATGAAAAGATAAGGTACAGACTAGGACAAAATATTTGTGAAACATATGTTGATAAAGGGCTAGTTTCCAAACCACATATAGAACTCTCAAAACTCAATAATAAGAAACATAATAAACCAATAAAAATGGACAAAAGATTTGAACAGACTGTTCACCAAAAAAGAGATATGCATGGCAAATATCTTTGAAAAGATGGTTAAGAAGTACCACCAGGGCCTCCCTGGTGGCGCAGTGGTTGAGAGTCCGCCTGCCGATGCAGGGGATACGGGTTCGTGCCCCGGTCTGGGAGGATCCCATATGCCGCGGAGCGGCTGGGCCCGTGAGCCATGGCCGCTGGGCCTGCGCGTCCGGAGCCTGTGCTCCGCAACGGGGGAGGCCACAACAGTGAGAGGCCCGCATACCGCAAAAAAAAAAAAAAAAAAAAAAAAAAAAGAAGTACCACCAGCCCCCATTAAAATTAATAAACGAATCCTGATTTGCACTGAGCTGTCCATCAATCTCATCTCCACTGTCCGAATTCCTGAAAGATTAGATGATGTCCTCTCCTTTATTTTCTATTCTAGTTCACTTCAATCTCCTTTCTGCCCCCATTTCTTTTCTGAAACTATTCTCAGGGAAGACAGACTTTTGTCAAATTCAACACTACCCATTAGTTCCTATCATATTTAATCTCTGACAATTTGACACTGGTCACACACTTCTTCTCGTATCTCTTCTTCTGTCCTTTGGTCAAGATTTTTGGTTCTGGCCATCTACTCCCTTCCCTTAGCTCCCTGGATGTTCTCTTTGAGTTCTCTTATACTAATCTTACTTCTAATACTATTGACATGCTGAAATCTTCTAAATTTAGATCTTCAGCTCAAACTTCTCTCTCAAGTTTACCCATGTCTCCAATATCCTACCAGTCTTCTCTGAACATGCTGTAAGCTCCTCCAAATCACCATGATCTGAACCAAATTCATTACTTCCCCACCCTCACTCCTCCTTTTGTGTGCTCAGTTAATGCTGTTATCTGCTGAGTCAGCAAAAGTAGCCACAGAGCCAATCCTTAAGCTCCCAAATTCTTAGCCCCACACAGCGTTGTTCACTGCACAGCTGTTGAATCGGCCTCCACAGAGCTCTCAGGTGTGTTTCCTCCTCTCAGTTCTCACTGCCTTTGCTTTGCCTTAGGCTTTCATTAGACTTTGGTTTTCCATAGCCTCCTAACTGGACTCTACCCTCATTCAGTTCTCCACACAGTAATTAGAATTATCTTTCTAAAAATCCAACTTGATTATGTATTTCTCTGCCTAACAATCTTTGCTATCTCTGACACTTTCTGATAAAGGAAGTTGGGGTTTTTTTGTTGTTGTTTTGGTTTTTTTTCAGCTGTGTAGCCTGACAAGCAATGGCCAGGTGGCTATGTGCACCTGGGTGAATGGGAGGACGGACAGGAATACACAGGAATACAAAGCCCATTACCTTCTGCAACTGACCTAATTTTCCAGCTCAAATCCTTTTCCCTTCAACCTGGAGAAACAACCTGCAAGTCCCAAACAATTTACTTGCACCTTCTGTTCTTGGTATGTGAAATGTTTTCCCATACCCTCTCCTTCACAGTTTAGAAAATTGTTACTGGTGATTAAAACCCAGTTGATAGTCAAAGACACTCTTATTCGTGTATTCCAGTGGTCCTCAGCCCTGGCTGTTCCTTGTAACTACCAGGAGAGGCTCTTTAAAAATATCGATGCACAAACAACCATTCACAGAAATTCTGATTTCATTGGGTACAATAAATTTGAGCATAGGAATGTTTTAAATATTCCCCCAGAGTATTCTAATGTGCTAGGTACTAAAGATATAAAAAATAAAAAGACAGTATGGAGTTTCTAACTTCAAGAAATTCACTGTGGAGGAAATGAATAAATTAATTGTCATTTACAATATAAAGGAGTACAAAGAGTGAAAAGATATCATGTAGAACAAATAAGGAGGCAAGAAAAGGTGTGTCGCAGAAGTCTCCTGGAGATGTTTACTATAAACCAACCAAATAATTTGATAATTATTTTATTTGGTCGTAGGATCCTGCTAAACCATGAACAATAGATCAAAGCCACTAATCTGTAATTTTGTCATGTAAACAATACAATAAAGCGGATTTTCTGTGATTAATCACCATTATATCTTTAATGCCCCGAACAATACCTGGCACATATTAGATGCTCAGAAATGCTTGTTAAATAAATGAATGGTCAACAGTAGCATTTAAACTTTCTTTTCTTAAGAAATGGGTTTATAATGGATATCAGTGTTGGTTGCAAATGAAAACTAAGCATCATATCTTTGGTGTCAAAGATTTTGATAGATAAAGCATATATATGTGTTCTACTTCTTGGATGAGACAGATTATTTTAAATTAAGATGAGGAAAAAAAAGTACTGACAAAGCAGTTCACTTTCAGTAATCTGGGTTTTCCCAAATAGTGACATAAGAGCCAGTCATTTTGAATTGGACGGTTTGAGTTCCTCTTTGAGAATCTGAAATGTAGGTTGGTGCTTTGCTGACATTTCCATTTGCCTCATCACTGAAAACCTGAAGTGATCGTTGACAGGCAGGCAGTGAGGAAAGAAGATGTGACACAGGCGACAGCCTGGCTCTGAAGTGGAATTATGTGCTTCAAACACGTTGAAAGGTAAAGAGACAACGATCATCTAAATACTCAAAAAACAGCTATATTTTCTTTTGGAAATACATGGGCCAAGTTGTCTTCTCTTATAAGTTCTTGTGATATTTCATACAGTGGTTACTGATGGAAGTTGAATCTGTAATATTGTCTATCACATCACTTTAAATAATATTGCATATATTCTATTAGGTGAGTAGTTAACTCCTAACTAGGAACATTTTAGGGTTTGTTTTGCCTATTATTTATAAAGTGAAGACCTACTATTGTTAACAAATTATGAAAGGGATCCTTATATTCATAAGTCACGGGGACCCCAGTTTTTAAAAGTGTTATCAGATATCTTGTGCTATTTGATGAGTCATGAGTTTTGTTGTTTTACATGAAAGGATCAGATTTTACTAAAGAGATAAAAATAACTGAATAATGTTGATTATTGAATAATTTATTCAATAATGTAGGTAACTGATTAACTGAATAATGTAACTCCAGTTGTAAACTAATGGCAATATTGTCTGGAATTTCTATAAGGTATTTCTTTTGAACTCTCTACAGATAAAAGGGCTTTCTGTAGATTTAACTAGTGATAGCACATAAGCCTTTGTCTCACTTTCTCTTTCTTCATTTTGAATGCTTTTTTTTCTGGAAGTTCTGACATTTTTGGCTTTTCCTGAGTTTTACTTATCAAAGACTAATATTTCTGGAGCTTGATAGGCATGTAAACCTGGTCAGGAAAAGAACTGAGCATCAGGGGTTAGAGCAGAAAGAGATTTCTGATGAGAGAGACAAGATTAGGAGGAATTATATTTTATCAAGGGCCAAAATGTCCTACTAAGGTAATTCATAGTGATTTTTGGAGGGTATAAAATTCCATATTTTGCTTTACTCCTCAACCTGTATTCTACCTCCTCGCACTCCAGTAACTCTTCTTTGCCCTGTTTCCTTTACCTCCCTCTTCCTTCCTTTTTTTCTTCCTAATTAAAGATTCTCATCACAAACAACTGTTAGAAAAAATGTTATGCCTTTTAGTATTTTATTGTTATTTTATTAAAATATTACAATTTAAACATTTTTCATATTTTTTCTAGAGGGCGACAAAGAGCTCTTTCCTGCTTTCAGGCATGAATCAGGTCACAATTCAATGGGACGTGGCAATAGCTCTTTACATATTCTTCGATTGGTGTCATGGAGGTACAGTGTTTTGAGTACCTATTGCTATTTTTTATTCAAATAAAATATTGAGTGTTTATTATGCTCATGGCATTATGCTAGGATCTCTGAAGAATAAAAACTTATTATGTTCAAAAAAATTATAAGCATATAAAATTATGTGGAATGAAATAAAGTCCAACCTCCCTCCTAATGCAGGATTCATTTATCAAGCATCCTAACAGACAGACGTCTAATTCTTATACCAACATTTCCACGAAGGAGCTTATTGTTTTGAGTTGGCATATTCTATCTTTGAACATTTTTTTGTTTGTTTTTTGTTTTTTTGTTTGTTTTTTGTTTGTTTTTTTTTTTGTGGTATGTGGGCCTCTCACTGTTGTGGCCTCTCCCGTTGCAGAGCACAGGCTCCAGACACGCAGGCTCAGCGGCCATGGCTCACAGGCCCAGCCGCTCTGCGGCATGTGGGATCTTCCCGGACCGGGGCACGAACCCGTGTCCCCTGCATCGGCAGGCGGACTCTCAACCACTGCGCCACCAGGGAAGCCCTATCTTTGAACATTTTTAACTTATATGATAACTCATCAAACATTTCAACTTAATTCAATTCCACAAACCATTTATTGACGGTTACCGTGTGTCAGGTGCTGTGCTAAGCCTTGTATTCCTTTGTGCAGTAGTATTATGTGCTATTATTATTCCTATTTTGTAATTCACACAAACATCTGGCATTATGACAAAGGCATACACAGATTTTAGGAGTCCAGGAGGGAGATCATCAGAAGTTCAGGCAGGGCAGCCATCAGCATTTGAGAGTTTCTGCATAGCATCCTGGGCAGGCGACAGGGATTCATTTACTAGGAGATAAGCAACACCAAGGCAGGGTCCTAGACCTTGAAGGAAACTTTGCAAATCATGAAAGTTACTCAGAATAGTGACAAAAGCAAAACTGTCTTCTGTAGGTTGGGACACATTATATTAGAGATATAGAAGTACCCCACCTTGAGAACTAGAATCCTTCCAGCAGGATACTGGACACTTCCAGAGTCAGATCAACAACTATCCAAGAAGATTTAGTAAAAATAAGACACCAGCTACTTTTTCCAGCTTCTGGAAATATGCAAATGATAAGTAGGACTTCTGTTTATATATCCAAGTGATTAATATAAAGCAGACAGAAATAAGACAAGCCCGTGTCATGTGGCATTAGAGACCTATCAGCTGTCCATTAAAAAATATTTTATATATTATTGTTCAATCTGCTATGAATATTTTTAATATCATCCAGACTATCTTTTCCACGTTTTCTACTAGAACAATATTTTACCCCTTTTTAACAGCTTTGCTGAATAAAAAATATACTATGTTTAGCATTCTTCTGACCAATCTAAAAAAAAGAAGAAATTAATGTTTTATATGACTTATTTTAACATATTAAAAAGAGAAATTGACAATTTTTCATATGATTTTTTTTTTTTTTTTTTTTTTTGCGGTATGCGGGCCTCTCACTGTTGTGGCCTCTCCCATTGCGGAGCACAGGCTCTGGACGCGCAGGCTCAGCGGCCATGGCTCACGGGCCCAGCCGCTCCGTGGCACATGGGATCCTCCCGGACCGGGGCACGAACCCGTGTCCCCTGCATCAGCAGGCGGACTCTCAACCACTGCGCCACCAGGGGAGCCCTGACTTATTCTTATATAATCCATGTTGATTCCTGCTGATTACTGATTTTCTTCTATGTACTGAAAAATGATCAACTTACTAATTCATTCTTGAATATTGTGAAGTTCAGCGGTCCAGTGTTTCTGGGGTTCTTCTTTATTCCACTTTTGAAAGCCAGGAGAATATTTGTCCAAATCTGAAGTCTTCTGACATTTTTGATATTTTCTGTGTATTCTTAAACACTACTCGCAATGGTTTCATGAAAGTATTCACAGATTTTTTAAGGTGCTCAAGATGCAGTTTGTCTGAACTTGAATGTTGAACTTATTTAAAGCAGTCAGATGCTTTCTTAAAACGTCTTTTCACGTCTTTGCCTTCAATTCCCTATTGATAATGATGGAATTATTTTTATCATTACTTCAACATTTAAATATTTATAACTTACATGTAAATGTTCATTACACAAATGGCCATATTCAAGTATGTTTATATTATTAAAAAGTTAATTCTTTAAGCTTTGAATTCCAAAGACAAGAACCCTTAAAAATCAAATACTGACCTTTAATTATCACTATTTTGATAAGGTTTTAAGATATTCTGATACAGGTATTTCCAGAAAAAGCCTACAATAAATTTTCCTTGATGTGAATTTAATTTAATTGATATTGCATTGCATTGTCATTCAAGTTTATGAAAATGACTTTATTGTCTTTTGGTTATAAAAATAATACTTTATTATATAATTTTTAAAACACAGAAATATACAATTAAAAATAAAAATTACTCTAACACACAGAGATTATCATTGTTAATATCTTAGTGTATTTCTTTTTAATTCACTCATCGAGTTATTTTTAACATTGAGCCTCCATTAAATATGTTGTTTTGAAACTTGCATTTCAACTTAAAAATGATGAATTTTAAGTGGTTGTCAAGCAATAAATTTTTGCAGTTAGTAATTAGTACTGATTTTACTCATTAAACTCATAGTTTTCTGTTAAAAGTAGCCTTTATCAAAGAGTGAAAGATTGAGTAGCTGGTGAATGGGGTTTGGATTCTGCAGTGCCAATTCTTATTCCTAATGTTACCTTTGAAAAATGAGGTAGACTCAAAATGTCTCAGTCCTCACCTTTAAAATAGGAGAGCTAATCATATTTGCTCTTTAGATGCTAGAGAAACTTAAAGGCTGAAAGCTGATTCTAGTCTTGTGTCATGCTGATGAACATCAACAGAACACGGTAAAAACACACTTTGCTAAACTAAACAAATGATACTCTGAGTCCTAAAACTCTTTTCCAATGGAAATTATTCAATTAATCGAAAAAAATTTTTAAATGCAATAGCACATTCTTCTGAATCTCTGGTTTTAATGCTTTACATGGAATTTTTAATTTTATCTATTTGTTTTCCAGGAATTACAAATATAAACTGCTCTGGACGCATCTGGGTAGAACCAGCCACAATATTTAAGATGGGTATGAATATCTCTATATATTGCCAAGCAGCAATTAAGAACTGCCAACCAAGGAGACTTTATTTTTATAAAAATGGCATCAAAGAAAGATTTCAAATCACAAGAATTAATAAAACAACAGCTCGCCTTTGGTATAACAACTTTCTGGAGCCACAAGCCCTTATGTACTGTACTGCTGAATGTCCCGGATATTTTCAAGAGACACTGATATGTGGAAAAGACATTTCTTCTGGATGTAAGTGTTGAGGTGCATTCAAAATCCAAATGAAAGTTAGTCTAACAATTAACTGGTAATTACCAATCTTGTCTAAAAATAGAGGCAAATTAATATAGTTCACTTCTTGTATTAGTTTAATGTAGGAATTGCAAATTCAAATGTCTCCAGGGGCCAGGCTGGTGAAATGTGTGAGTTAAGGAGGCTGGTGGGATCCTTGCAGAGAGGAAAGCACAGAGATGGTCTACTGGGCTCAGCCACTGCCCAGCTTCAGCATCTATGAGGGCCCAGTGTCCCTAGATCTTTGGACACTTCAAAAGAAGACAGAAGTGTAAATTTTCAATGTGAACTCTACAAACTTTAAATGTTTGTATGCCAACGCACTCAAAAAATAATTTTCCAACACTAGTCTGGCCAAACACAGCATATGTGAAGGGCAGCATCCTCAGATTTTCACTGTTGCTCTTTTCATCTGTTTTTTACTTAACATCGTTATCTAAACTATTCAATAATATCAACCTTGAAGCAGTTCCCATTGAAAAATATTGAGGCTAAGGTTTAGGAAGGAAAAAAAACATTTGCAACATTAGCTTTGTGTCCCTGCTATACTTCTTACCAGCTGTGTGACCTTGGGCAAGTTGCTTAACTAGTCTGAGCCTCAATTCCATGTCTGTAAAATGAGGCTAATTATATTGGCTATGTATGGTAAGCATCAAATTTCAATAATTTATTTGAAAGCATATTATACACTTTAAACTACAACATTAATGTACCTAAACCCTTTTAAATGCATCCTTTTGATAAAACATGGGGAGATTCTGATACAATTCCCTGCTCCTAATGTCACTGCCCCAATTGTGAATAATTGTGTTTATTATAATTATTAAGAAAAAAATTAATTAAGTTAATTTTTTAAATATTTGGTAAGTTCAATTTGTGTTCATGGTATTCTGAAGGTGTTTAAGTTACTATAGTAATATGGGCTGGCTTGTATAATTATATACTTAACTCTTGGTTCTACTATTATGAAGGAAAAATCAGTTAAGTTCAGCACGGTTTTAACCCAGAGGTTCATTACCTACAGCATCTGGGCCCATTTTCAGTGAAAGATAGAGGGCTTTGGGTTTTTGTCATGCTCCCTTTCTCCATACTTTTGAGAATCAAATCTGAGTTCTTCCTCATCTCCAGTCCTCAGCTAGACAGAGCAAGCCCACCTGGCCACCTCCACCTGCCCCTTGAGGGGATGTCTGAGAAGCAGGAGGCTTCCTTGTTCTCAAGTAAGGCTATCGTCCTGCTGGGCTCCTGATCTCTGTGATTTTCAAGAGAGAAGAGTCGTGGGAAGCAGTAGAGGTGAACTAAGGAAGGAAATTAGTAGGTTTTGGAGTCAAAGAAAAAATTTATGCCTTAAAATAATACTAACATGCTAAACTTGCCCTAAATTGTAGGAACTGAAACCACAAGTAGACATCTTATTTGATGTCTAAGGACTTCTTAGCTTGTCCACATCCTCAGGAAACAGAAATAACCCTTCATGCTTAAATACTTTCCTATTTATTCTTTGGGGCTGTGGTGGGGTGTTGAGAGAATATTTCTTTAGAGGGCAAATGAGTAACTTTCACAGTTGTGTGGAAAGGTTAGTTTTTAATTAAAGCCAGAGTAAGAAAGGAGGCAAAAGAAGTACGCCTCCTTCCCTCTGTTGCAGTTTGGGTGACAGGTTATTGCCAACCGCTCTCCCTGTGTTGCCTGAGGCCCTCTGCCCTCAAACACAACCACCAGGCAATGTTTAGGGCCAGGGAATGGCCTTTTCTCCCCTTCTAGGACAACATATTAGAAGCACTTACACTTTTTGCTGATGGCTGCTTAGAAAGAACATCACCCTTTCCACTTATTTACTTTGTGAGTTGGAACTTCTTACATAGACCTCTGGTTATGAGCGTGAAATTGTAACTGCCATGTAAGGGTGTACTCAAACTCCTGGATTCAAGAACCCCTGTGTTCTCAGGCTCTGCACTCTTAGCAAACAGAACTTTCTATTTAAGTAGGTCAAGCAAAGGCTTTTGAGGGGTTTTGTGGTATTCTAGAAATCACACTGCTTTCACTGGATCACTTTGATTACAGGATATTCATCCTGTGAGCTTTACTGTGTCAACTTATCATCACTGTTCTGAACAAAATGATTATGTGTATTTTTTAAACTGGAGACAAATCATAAAAGACAAAGAGAAGATAAATGAGTCGTTGCTGTTCCTAAAAAGATATCTAAACATATTAAAAAGGTTCTGTACCTTAATGTGTAATTTGTGAAATACAAACTATTATTATCACAGTTTTCATTTTTAGCCATAATCTTAAAAACTTCCTAGATTCTTATCTGTGATTAAATACATGCATATTATGAAAAGTGTTCTATCAGAGTCACACCAATCACGGAATAAAATACTATGTCTTTATTCGTTTAAAAACACCAGATTAAACTATTCATGAAAGTCATATTTCCACATAATCATTTATTTAAAAGTTTAAATATCTTTGACTTAAATTTTAACCATCTTTGATCTCTACTTGTCATCATGTTATCTAGTAGAAGGCACTGAATATTCGTCTTTAACATTGCTACTGAGTCTCATTAGTGACACAATAGGCTAGTCTGTGTGCTCCTTAGGTAAGGAATTATGGAGTGATCTTTGCCAGAAGTATTGACTTTCTTTTAATTTTAAATTCTTCTCATTGTCATTTTATTAATCAAGCCAATCAAGTCATGAAATAAACTTTACTAAGTGGTTGGTATGCACCAAAAATGTGTTAAACGATATAAATTCAGAGAAGAGGGGATCACAGACAGTGTCTTCAAGAAGCTCTCAGTAGAAAATGATACTTGGCTAAACTCTGAATTAACAAGAAACCTGGCCTGTGAATAGTGAGGGACCCAATGGTAGGGGAGAGGTGCAATTAGTAGGAGAGAGCAGAGTGTTTTTTGCTATCTGGCTGTACAGAAGGTTTTTATCCATGGACATTTAATAACCTGGCAATGAGATCTAAAAACAATTCGGTCTTATTCTTATAACCATATTCACATTCCCTTCTTTACATAGCTTCACATTAACAAATAGTGTGTATATTTGCATGTGTGTATATAATCCGTTTGATCTTTTGCAAAGTTAATCAGTTACCAGACACTTCAGAGAGAATGCTGTGGAATAACATAGCCCAAAAGACTGACAGTTGTCTTTTAGGATGGCCAAATCAGTGATACTCTGTCTGAAACCAGAGGGAAAAAATAACTTCAGCACAGATCACTGAGGGACCCCAACTCAATCAATATCCAAAATGATTTAAATTTATGTTTCCACAGCTACCTCCTTCAAGGCTCAAAGAAAACTTAAAGATTTCTTTTATCCTACTTGGAGTTCAGTTTCTCCCCATTGTAACTTGATACTACAACTCACCAAAATATTCTAAATCATTTTAGTGTGTTCTTGCTGTTTGAAAACATCTTTTTTTGTTGTTTTTTTTCTGAGAAGGCCAAGTTAAAGTTTTATTTTTATTTCTTTTAACATCTTTATCGGAGTATAATTGCCTTACAATGTTGTGTTAGTTTCTGTTTTATAACAAAGTAAATCAGCTATACATATACATATATCCCCATATCTCCTCGAAAATGTTTTTTAATTGTAAAATCAAATTGTATTCATGTAGAAAGTGTTTAAAATTTTGGACCAACAAAAAAGAAATACTCATAATTTCTATATTCCCATAATCTCACTACTAACAGACTCCCTCTTTAATAATTTGGAATATGTCTTTTTCAGTTTCAGTCTTTTTCTCTCTCTCCCCTTCCTATCTCTCTGTTTGTCTCTCACATGAGACCACTATACTATACTATTTTTTTCACTTTATCATATGGCCAGTACTTACTTAATTAATTAAACATATTTCTAGTGCCTTCCAAAGGCCATATACTTAAACTGTCTTCTATAACTTTGTTTTTGGATGTATTTTAGGAGTGTATTTTGGGGTGTTAAGGTGGTCTCCAATTCTTCCATTATTAGGAACAACACTTTAAGAGGCAAACCCTTTTTAGCCAAATACTTTTGTATATCTATGAACATTTCAGTAAGGTTGCATTCCTAGATTTAAAATTGCTGGGTCACAAGATATTACTCCCTTTTAAAGACTGTGATATGTAAAGTGCTCTCCATAAAGGTTGTATCAATTTGCATTCCCACCAGCAGTGTGTTAGAGGATTTCGCTGAGTTCATTCCAATACTGTGGATTAACATTTTTCAAAATCCTTGCCAATTTGATAGATCTAAATGGCATCTATTATTGGTTTAATTTGCAATGAGGGTAAATTTTTCATATATTTATTTCTTCTTTTATAAGTAGTATTCTTGGTAGATGATTTATTTACAGGTGAAGTGCAAGAACATATTTGTATTTAAGATAAAGCTTTGGGCATAACTTCAGGTGCATAAATGTCTGTATTTTTATCCTTTCTGAGCCCCCATCCTTTCCTTTTTTTTTTTAATGGGAAAGAATTATCATTTTCTTTCCCCCCCCCCCTTTTTTTTCGGACGCACAGTGAGGCATGTGGGATCTTAGTTCCTCGAGCAGGGATCGAACCCGTGCCCCCTGAAGTGGAAGTGTGGAGTCTTAACCACTGGACTGCCAGGGAAATCCCTCTTGTCATTTTTTGAGTCGTCAAGTTTCCCAGGCAGTATTGCAAATGTAGGCCCAAGCTGAAAAGTGAGCATATGGTAAACACTCAGTATTTCCATACTTCTTTTTTTATCTTGATTCTTGGTAATTTATTATTGGGTGATGCATCTGAAATTCCAGATGTAGTTCTACAGTTGCTGGGGTTTCATAGGTTTCAGAGGTTCCAAGGGCTCAAACGATGTCATTAGAACTCTCTCACCTTTTCTCATTTCTTGGGTTTTGTTTTCCCCTGTGTTGGCTTCATTCTTAAATAGACTGTTTCACTATGACAGCAAGATGGCCATCAACAACTCACAGCTCACATATTACTCAGAGATAGCAGTTTCAGCAGGGGAGAAGCACCTCTTTTACAATGGCTCCAGAAGAAGATCCTTGGATAACTCTGATTGGTTCATCTTGAGTCATGTGTTCATTCCCAAGGGAAATACTCTGATTAGTTAGCCTAGGTCAAGGGTACACTTCTGTGTGATTGACAGCCCTTGGCATAGGGGTGGAGTGGGGATGAGGTTGGGAGTGAGGGAGATGTCAATTCTCAAAGGGAAAGACGGTAGCAGACAAAAACTAACAATATTCCCCATAATAGGGTCACTCAGAGAAAGACTTGAGGGCATGGGAGAAGGGGAAAAGAGAGAGAAACCAGAAATAGAATTCTGTGAATGCCAGAAATTTTTAATCTTTTTTTATTGTAGTAAAATGTACCATTTTAACTATTCTTTTTTTTTTTGCTTTATAACACATTTAATCAGTTATACATATACATATGTTCCCATATCCCCTCCCTTTTGCGTCTCCCTCCCACCCTCCCTATCCCACCCCTCCAGGCAGTCACAAAGCACCGAGCTGATCTCCCTGTGCTATGCGGCTGCTTCCCACTAGCTATCTACCTTACGTTTGGTAGTGTATATATGTCCATGCTGCTCTTTCACTTTGTCACAGCTTACCCTTCCCCCTCCCCATATCCTCAAGTCCATTCTCAAGTAGGTCTGTGTCTTTATTCCTGTCTTACCCCTATGTTCTTCATGACATTTTTTTTTCTTAAATTCCATATATATGTGTCAGCACACAGTATTTGTCTTTCTCTTTCTGACTTACTTCACTCTGTATGACAGACACTAGGTCCATCCACCTCATTACAAATAGCTCAATTTCATTTCTTTTTATGGCTGAGTAATATTCCATTGTATATATGTGCCACATCTTCTTTAACCATTCATCCGATGACGGACACTTAGGTTGTTTCCATCTCTGGGCTATTGTAAATAGGGCTGCTATGAACATTTTGGTACATGTCTCTTTTTGAATTATGGTTTTCTCAGGGTATATGCCCAGTAGTGGGATTGCTGGGTCATATGGTAGCTCTATTTGTAGTTTTTTAAGGAACCTCCATACCGTTCTCCATAGTGGCTGTACCAATTCACATTCCCACCAGCAGTGCAAGAGTGTTCCCTTTTTTCCACACCCTCTCCAGCATTTATTGTTTCTAGATTTTTTGATGATGGCCATTCTGACTGGTGTGAGATGATATCTCATTGTAGTTTTGATTTGCATTTCTCTAATGAGTAAAGATGTTGAGCATCCTTTCATGTGTTTGTTGGCAGTCTGTATATCTTCTGTGGAGAAATGTCTATTTAGGTCTTCTGCCCATTTTTGGATTGGGTTGTTTGTTTTTTTGTTATTGAGCTGCATGAGCTGCTTATAAATTTTGGAGATTAATCCTTTGTCAGTTGCTTCATTTGCAAATATTTTCTCCCATTCTGAGGGTTGTCTTTTGGTCTTCTTTATGGTTTCCTTTGCTGTGCAAAAGCTTTGAAGTTTCATTAGGTCCCATGTGTTTATTTTTGTCTTTATTTCCATTTCTCTAGGAGGTGGGTCCAAAAGGATCTTGCTGTGATTTATGTCATAGAGTGTTCTGCCTATGTTTTCCTCTAAGAGTTTGATAGTTTCTGGCCTTACATTTAGGTCTTTAATCCATTTTGAGCTTATTTTTGTGTATGGTGTTAGGGAATGATCTAATCTCATACTTTTACATGTCCCTATCCAGTTTTCCCAGCACCACTTATTGAAGAGACTGTCCTTTCTCCACTGTACATTCCTGCCTCCTTTATCAAAGATAAGGTGACCATATGTCTGTGGGTTTATCTCTGGGCTTTCTATCCTGTTCCATTGATCTATCTTTCTGTTTTTGTGCCAGTACCATACTGTCTTGATTACTGTAGCTTTGTAGTATAGTCTGAAGTCAGGGAGCCTGATTCCTCCAGCTCCGTTTTTCGTTCTCAAGATTGCTTTGGCTATTCGGGGTCTTTTGTGTTTCCATACAAATTGTGAAATTTTTTGTTCTAGTTCTGTGAAAATTGTCAGTGGTAGTTTGATAGGGATTGAATTGAATCTGTAGATTGCTTTGGGTAGTACAGTCATTTTCACAATGTTGATTCTTCCAATCCAAGAACATGGTACATCTCTCCATCTATTTGTATCATCTTTAATTTCTTTCATCAGTGTCTTATAATTTTCTGCATACAGGTCTTTTGTCTCCTTAGGTAGGTTTATTCCTAGATATTTTATTCTTTTTGTTGCAATGGTAAATGGGAGTGTTTCCTTGATTTCACTTTCAGATTTTTCATCATTAGTATATAGGAATGCCAGAGACTTCTGTGCATTAATTTTGTATCCTGCAACTTTACCAGATTCATTGATTAGCTCTAGTAGTTTTCTGGTAGCATCTTTAGGATTCTCTATGTATAGTATCATGTCATATGCAAACAGTGACAGCTTTACTTCTTCTTTTCCAATTTGGATTCCTTTTATTTCCTTTTCTTCTCTGATTGCTGTGGCTAAAACTTCCAAAACTAAGTTGAATAAGAGTGGTGAGAGTGGCAGCCTTGTCTTGTTCCTGATCTTAGTGGAAATGGTTTCAGTTTTTCACCATTGAGGACGATGCTGGCTGTGGGTTTGTCATATATGGCCTTTATTATGTTGAGGAAAGTTCCCTCTATGCCTACTTTTTGCAGGGTTTTTATCATAAATGGGTGTTGAATTTTGTCGAAAGCTTTCTCTGCATCTATTGAGATGATCATATGGTTTTTCTCCTTCAATTTGTTAATATGGTGTATCAAGTTGATTGATTTGCATATATTGAAGAATCCTTGCATTCCTGGAATAAACTCCACTTGATCATGGTGTATGATCCTTTTAATGTGCTGTTGGATTCTGTTTGCTAGTATTTTGTTGAGGATTTTTGCATCTATGTTCATCAGTGATATTGGCCTGTAGTTTTCTTTCTTTGTGACATCCTTGTCTGGTTTTGGTATCAAGGTGATGGTGGCCTCGTAGAATGAGTTTGGGAGTGTTCCTCCCTCTGCTATATTTTGGAAGAGTTTGAGAAGGATAGGTGTTAGCTCTTCTCTAAATGCTTGATAGAATTCGCCTGTGAAGCCATCTGGTCCTGGGCTTTTGTTTGTTGGAAGATTTTTTATCACAGTTTCAATTTCAGTGCTTGTGATTGGTCTGTTCATATTTTCTATTTCTTCCTGATTCAGTCTTGGCAGCTTGTGCATTTCTAAGAATTTGTCCATTTCTTCCAGGTTGTCCATTTTATTGGCATAGAGTTGCTTATAGTAATCTCTCATGATCTTTTGTATTTCTGCAGTGTCAGTTGTTACTTCTCCTTTTTCATTTCTAATTCTATTGACTTGAGTCTTCTCCCTTTTTTTCTTGATGAGTCTGGCTAATGGTTTGTCTATTTTGTTTATCTTCTCAAAGAACCAGCTTTTAGTTTTATTGATCTTTGCTATCGTTTCCTTCATTTCTTTTTCATTTATTTCTGATTTGATTTTTACGATTTCTTTCCTTCTGCTAACTTTGGGATGTTTTTGTTCTTCTTTCTCTAATTGCTTTAGGTGCAAGGTTAGGTTGTTTATTCGAGATGTTTCCTGTTTCTTAAGGTGGGATTGTATTGCTATAAACTTCCCTCTTAGGACTGCTTTTGCTGCATCCCATAGGTTTTGGGTCGTCGTGTCTCCATTGTCATTTGTTTCTAGGTATTTTTTAATTTCCTCTTTGATTTCTTCAGTGATCACTTCGTTATGAAGTAGTGTATTGTTTAGCCTCCATGTGTTTGTATTTTTTACAGCTCTTTTCCTGTAATTGATATCTAATCTCATAGCATTGTGGTTGGAAAAGATACTTGATACAATTTCAATTTTCTTAAATTTACCAAGGCTTGATTTGTGACCCAAGATATGATCTATCCTGGTGAATGTTCCATGAGCACTTGAGAAAAATGTGTATTCTGTTGTTTTTGGATGGAATGTCCTATAAATATCAATTAAGTCCATCTTGTTTAATGTATCATTTAAAGCTTGTGTTTCCTTATTTATTTTCATTTTGGATGATCTGTCCATTGGTGAAAGTGGGGTGTTAAAGTCCCCTACTATGATTGTGTTACTGTCGATTTCTCCTTTTATGGCTGTTAGTATTTGCCTTATGTATTGAGGTGCTCCTATGTTGGGTGCATAAATATTTACAATTGTTATATCTTCTTCTTGGATCGATCCCTTGATCATTATGTAGTGACCTTCTTTGTCTCTTCTAGTAGTCTTTATTTTAAAGTCTATTTTGTCTGATATGAGAATTGCTACTCCAGCTTTCTTTTGGTTTCCATTTGCATGGAATATCTTTTTCCATCCCCTTCCTTTCAGTCTGTATGTGTCTCTAGGTCTGAAGTGGGCCTCTTGTAGACAGCATATATATGGGTCTTGTTTTTGTATCCATTCAGCCAATCTGTGTCTTTTGGTGGGAGCATTTAGTCCATTTACATTTAAGGTAGTTATCGATATGTATGTTCCTATTCCCATTTTCTTAATTGTTTTGGGTTCGTTATTGTAGGTCTTTTCCTTCTGTTGTGTTTCTTGCCTAGAGAAGTTCCTTTAGCATTTGTTGTAAAGCTGGTTTGGTGGTGCTGAACTCTCTCAGCTTTTGCTTGTCTGTAAACGTTTTAATTTCTCCATCAAATTTGAATGAGGTCCTTGCTGGGTAGAGTAATCTTGGTTGCAGGTTTTTCTCCTTCATCACTTGAATTATGTCCTGCCACTCCCTTCTGGCTTGTAGAGTTTCTGCTGAGAGATCAGCTGTTATCCTGATGGGGATTCCCTTGTGTGTTATTTGTTGTTTTTCCCTTGCTGCTTTTAATATGATTTCTTTGTGTTTAATTTTTGACAGTTTGATTAATATGTGTCTTGGTGTATTTCTCCTTGGATTTATTCTGTATGGGACTCTCTGTGCCTCCTGGACTTGATTAACTATTTCCTTTCCCATATTAGGGAAGTTTTCAACTATAATCTCTTCAAATATTTTCTCAGTCCCTTTCTTTTTCTCTTCTTCTTCTGGAACCTCTATAATTCGAATGTTGGTGCGTTTAATGTTGTTCCAGAGGTCTCTGAGACTGTCCTCTGTTCTTTTCATTCTTTTTTCTTTATTTTGCTCTGCAGCAGTTATTTCCACTATTTTATCTTCCACCTCACTTATTCATTCTTCTGCCTCAGTTATTCTGCTATTGATCCCATCTAGAGTATTTTTTATTTCATGTATTGTGTTTTTAATCGATGCTTGATTCATCTTTAGTTCTTCTAGGTCCTTGTTAACTGTTTCTTGCATTTTGTCTATTCTATTTCCAAGATTTTGGATCTGGGAAATAGAATCTTGGATCATCTTTACCATCATTATTCTGAGTTCTTTTTCAGGTAGACTGCCTATTACCTCTTCATTTGTTAGGTCTGGTGGGTTTTTCTCTTGCTCCTTCTCCTGCTGTGTGTTTTTCTGTCTTCTCATTTTGCTTATGTTACTGTGTTTGGGGTCTCCTTTTTGCAGGCTGCAGGTTCGTAGTTCCCGTTGTTTTTGGTGTCTGTCCCCAGTGGCTAAGGTTGGTTTAGTGGGTTGTGTAGGCTTCCTGGTGGAGGGGACTAGTGCCTGTGTTCTGGTGGATGAGGCTGGATCTTGTCTTTCTGGTGGGCAGGTCCACGTCTGGTGGTGTGTTTTGGGGTGTCTGCGGACTTTTTATGATTTTAGGCCACCTCTCTGCTAATGAGTGGCGTTGTGTTCCTGTCTTGCTAGTTGTTTGGCATAGGGTGTCCAGCACTGTAGCTTGCTGGTCGTTGAGTGAAGCTGGGTGCTGGTGTTGAGATGGAGATCTCTGGAAGATTTTCGCCGTTTGATATTATGTGGAGCTGGGAGGTCTCTTGTGGACCCGTGTCCTGAAGTTGGCTCTCCCACCTCAGAGGCACAGCACTGACTCCTGGCTCCTCAATTTGGGATGATTTGTTGTCTATTCATGTATTCCACAGATGCAGGGTACATCAAGTTGATTGTGGAGCTTTAATCCGCTGCTTCTGAGGCTGCTGGGAGAGGTTTCCCTTTCTCTTCTTTGTTCTCACAGCTCCTGGGTCTCAGCTTTGGATTTGGCCCCGCCTCTGCGTGTAGGTCGCCGGAGGGCGTCTGTTCTTCGCTCAGACAGGACAGGGTTAAAGGAGCGGCCTCTTCGGGGACTCTGGCTCACTCAGGCCGGGCGGGTGGGAGGGGCACGGAGTGCGGGGCGAGGCTGCAGCGTCAGAGGTCGGTGTGACGTTGCACCAGCCCGAGGTGCGCCGTGCGTTCTCCCAGGGAAGCCGCCCCTGGATCCCGGGACCCGGGCAGTGCCGGGCTGCACAGGCTCCTGGAAGGGCGGTGTGGACAGTGACCTGCGCTCGCACACAGGCTTCTTGGCGGCGGCAGCAGCAGACCCAGCGTCCCACGCCCGTCACTGGGCTCCGCGCTTTCAGTTGCGACTCGCGCCCGTCTGTGGAGCCCCTTTAAGCAGCGGTCTTAATCCCCTCTCCTCGCGCACCAGGAAACCAAGAGGGAAGAAAAAGTCTCTTGCCTCTTCGGCAGCTCCAGAGTTTTCCCGGACTCCCTGCCGGCTAGCTGTGGCACATTAGCCCCCTTCAGGCTGAGTTCTCGCCGCCAGCCCCAGTCCTCTCCCTGCTTTCTGACCGAAGCCCGAGCCTCAGCTTCCAGCGCCGCCGCCCCGGCGGGCGAGCAGACAAGCCTCTCGGGCTGGTGAGTGCCGCTCGGCACCGATCCTCTGTGCGGGAATCTCTCCGCTTTGCCCTACCCAGGTATGTGGGGAGTTTCTTGCCTTTTGGGAGGTCTGGGGTCTTCTGCCAGCTTTCAGTAGGTGTTCTGTAGGAGTTGTTCCACGTGTAGCTGTATTTCTGGTGTATCCGTGGGGAGGAAGGTGATCTCCGCGTCTTACTCTTCCGCCATCTTACCCGGAAGTCCATTTTAACTATTCTTAAGTGCACAGTTCTGTAGCATTAAGCATATTGTACATTAACATCACTGTGTAACCATCACCTCCATCCATTTCCAGAACTTTTTTCATCTTGCAAACCCAAAACTCTGTACCCATTAAACAACAACTCCCCATATCCCCCATCTCCCCAGCCACCATCATTCTACTTTCAGTCTCTGTGTGTTTGACTGTTCTAGATACCTCCTATAAGTGGAATCATATAGTGTTTGCACTTCCATGTCTGGCTTATTTTATTCAGCATAACGTCCTCAAGGTTTATCCATGTTGTAGCATGCCAGAATTCCCTTTCTTTTAAAGGCTCAGTAATACTCCACTGTATGTATGAACACCAAACTTTTAAAGTGGGTAGTGGAATAGGTGCTGGAGAAGTAGATAGTTGCCAGAGTAGAAGAAAAACACCATGGAGAACCCTTTCACAAGAGCCAAAAGGCAGAGAGATTTCAAGGTGGGAGTGACCAAAATAGCAAATGCTGCAGAGGTCAAGCTCAATGATGACTTCACAGAAATCATGGGATTTGTGGACTAGAAAGTCACGATGACCTTAACAACAGTGGTTCTTGTGGAATTGCTGGTCTGAATCTTCATTGTTTGGGGTTCAAGAGTAAATGGGAGTTGAGGAAAAAGACCAGTATAATGGACTTTTAAAAAAAAAGCTATTATGAAAAGGAGAAAGATACGTTGGCAGCTGAGGGGAGACAATTTGGAGAGGAATTTTCTTTTTGGATGGGAGGAACTTGATCACCTTAGTATCTCCATAGGAGAGGAGAATATAGTAAAGTATATGGAGGAAAGTAGCAATGTTTGAGGGCAAAGTGGGTTGCAAGGTGAGCTGGTAGGGATGGAATGGGGCAGGTGTTGTGTACCAGTTGGCCTGGTTTTCCAAATAAAATGGAAAGTTTATCAACTAACTATAAAAATCTTTATGTTTCTATGCTCCTAAGTGATATATTTTGTTGCAGATCCACCAGATGTCCCTGACAAAGTAACCTGTGTCATTTATGAATATTCAGGCAACATGACTTGTACCTGGAACCCTGGGAAGCCCACCTACATAGACACCAAGTATGTGGTGTACGTGCAGAGGTAGGTTCCCTCCTAACAGTCTAACCTGAGCAATTCCACTCCAGTCCAGCCCATGCTGTGCCTCCAGCAGAGATCCAAGAAATCAACTTTAAATATTAAATGCATCCTTTTTATCCCAACTCCCTAATTATGATCAAGGAAGCTACCAAAACCCTTTTCAGGCCATTAATATTTTCACTCTGTGGGACAATGTTTTCCATAACCTTTCTACTCTTTTTACTCATTGGAGGTAATTGGGGGCAAGGGCCTGATGGGATACAGCACAGCACAGTTTTAAAAGGATCTTTGCTCAAATCCCAGCTCCATCCTTCTTCTAGGGTTTAGGCAATTTTAATCTCTCCAAATTGCCATTTCTTTATCTTTAAAATGGGTTTAAAAATAAAACCTAATGCACAGGGTAATTTTAATTATTTAAGTGGAATTTGGCTTTTTAATTGTGTATCACTGTGCCAGGTCCATAGTCAGCACTATATTCATGGAAGCTATTATTATTAATAATGACCCCCAAATCTTAAATTTGGTGTCTGTGTAGGCTGACCATCTTCCCTGGTTTGCCTGAGACTAAGGGAGCTATCAGGACACAGGACTTTCAATTTTAAAACTGAAAGTAATAATTGAATGAAAGTAATAATTTTCTAATTGGAGTTGAGGAGGGCTTTGTGGAAATGCTCTTTTGTTACGTTCTAATAATAACCAGACTTCAGGAGCCAGACAACCATGCAGCCAAAATCTCTTAAGTTTTATGCTTAAAGACAAATAATTGATCATAAAAGTTATATTACTTCATACTAAATTAAATTGGGAGAAATGTGTCTTTAGTTTCTGCTATTCAGAAACTGCAAAATAGGAAAAGGTTGATGTGAAAAAAATATTTTCCTTCCTGAATGTACATAGTTCAAATGTTTCACTGTTAGAGCAGTTCCTCAGAGCTACTGAGGCTGTCACCTGGGCTATAGTCCTCAGTTTGGCTTGAATAAAACTCTCTTCTATCCCTTAAAAAAAATAAATGTTTCACTGTTACATCTAAACTATATCCACGTATGTCAGTCTGTGTTGGACTCCTTTGCTAGTGTTAAAGATGGAAATAATACCATTAATTTGGGGGAAAAATTGTGGGCAAACTGGGCTACGTTGGTCACCCTATCCTTGTTTTGTTTCATTTATTTTTTTTTTTAAAGAATGTCTTTAGGGCTTCCCTGGTGGTGCAGTGGTTGAGAGCCCACCTGCCGATGCAGGGGACACGGGTTCGTGACCCGGTCCGGGAGGATCCCACGTGCCGCGGAGCGGCTGGGCCCATGAGCCATGGCCGCTGGGCCTGCGCGTCCGGAGCCTGTGCTCCACAGCGGGAGAGGCCACAACAGTGAGAGGCCCGTGTACAGCAAAAAAAAAAAAAAAAGAATGTCTTTAGTTTTGTACAATTGATCCTTGAAAAACGCAGGGGTTGGGGTGCTGACCCCTTCGTGTAACTTTTGACTCTCCCAAAACTTAGCTACTAGTACTCAACTGTTGACCAGAAACCTTACTGATAACATAAACAGTTGATTGACATATTTTGTATGTTATATGTCTTATATACTGTATTCTTACAATAAAGTAAGCTAGAGAAAAGAATATGTTATTAAGAAAATCATAAGGAAGACAAAATACATTTATAATACTGTACTGTATTTCTTGATACTCTAAGTTAATGTTGTCTGTTTACAAGATTAATCATCTCTTACTACTGATATCAAAAATGAAAAGATCATGTGAAAAAGAAATTCATGTTTATTTACAGGTGTCACAATTCATGCATTGATAGGGAAGAAGCAGCAATATGATTGCTTTATAATAGCCTAGTATAACTGATATGATTGCTTCATAGTAGCCTAGCCTATACACTAATGAATGAATCATTATAAAATTTTTATGGCATACAATATTGCAGTCATATTCATAATACAGCATTGGAAACTGTTACATTTTTTAAAAAACCACTTACCTGTGAATGATAGGCCGATACGCAGTTTCTCTGATTAGGAAAAACAGGCATACTGTACGGTAATGTAATTCTTTGAAAGCAAAGTTATAGAACAGTAAGAAAGTAACACATTATAAATTTTATATTAAATATCACTCACTTTATGCCTATGTAAGGATAGACTAGTATCTACTAGCATCTACAAATATTTTATGCATTTATGACATACCTAAGTTTTTCTTAATTTTTTGATATCTCTAGGCTATGCAGTTCATCTGTGAGTTTTTTCAAATTGTCACAAATCTCCTAAAATTTTTCCAATATATTTATTGAAAATAATCCACCTATAAGTGGACCTGCGCAGTTCAAACCCATGTTGTTCAAGGGTCAACTGTATTTGAAGTACACGTTTTCTCTAGTAATTCTCAAAAGTTTCACAAACTACTTTTTCTTTTATACTTAAAAAAATTATTTATTGGACTCCTACTGTTTGCCAAGCACTGGGCCAAAAGCTTTATATGTGCTACCTCATTTAATCCCCTATACAACCTTGTGTGGTACATATGATTATTTTTCCGATTTTTGTAGACAGGTGACTGAGGCTTAGCTAGGTTAGGTGGTGCATCCAGGGCCACACAGCTATGAGAGGGAGAGATGGGATTTAAATCTGGGGTGGCCTGACTGCTTTCTTCCTAGTTTAGTCTTTTCTGCTGAAGGTGCGTGGGAACCCAGATCACAGGGCATATTTGAGAGATGCTATCCAGGTCTCATCATTATGGGAAAGAATAACCTTCCAATCTTGTTCTCTCTCTCCAGTTGTTAGGTACTCAGAATAACTTTATTAAGTGAAACATAAAAAGTAATACCTCTATGTTCCAGACATTTTGGGTAAAAACTAGACAGATTTTATGAATACATTGCTAAGCCTGGGGTTACTGGCTACATGTCATGGGTAAGAAGCTCACATCTTTCGCTAAGTAGAGGTATGGTCAGGTAGCAAAGGGACGATGGAAACACTGAGATCAGTGATGGGTTGTGTTGTCAAATATATAATATACTAAGCACTGCGCTCCGTACTTCATGTGCCTTACATCTGCAATCCTCAGCTTAACCTTGCTCAGCAACTATTAGAATTGTCCCCTTTACAGAGCTTATGTTACTTCCCCTTAGACATAAGGGAGCCAGGATTCTAACAGGTGTCCAAGACTTAACCAATCCTCCTTGCCTCTGGGATAAAGTAGTCCCCTTGAGATGATAAGAGTCCATGAGGACAAGAATCTCATTGCAAAGGCAACTTTAGGAATGTGAAAATGAGGGCAGTATGGGAGCAAACACCACAGTTTAAGCTCAAAGAAAAGTTAGGTAGTGCCAGATTGACAGAGAATGCCTAAGTTTTGCTATATCCTGCAGCTTTTACTATCTCATGGATCCACTGATCTTGATTAGTTGGTTAATTCTTTTTCTTTTAATATAACAGCTTTATTGAGTATAATTCACATACCATACAATTCACCTTATTTAAAGTGCACAATTCAATGATTTTAGTATATTCAAAGAGTTGTGCAACCATTACCACAATATTAGCACATTTTCTTCATGCCAGAAAGAAACCCCATCTCCATTAGCAGTTGCTCCCCATCTCCCCCCAACCCTCCCAGCCCTAGGCATCCTCTGTGCATTTGCCTACTCTGGACATTTTATATAAAAGGAATCATACAATTTGTGGTCTTCATGACTAGCTTCTTTCACTTAGTATAAGGTTTTCAGGGTTCATCCATGGTGTAGCATGTATCAGAACTTCATTCCTTTTTATGGCTGACTAATGTTCCATTATTTTATGAATATATCACATTTATCTATTCATTAGTTGATGGACATTTGGGTTGTTTCTATTTTTGGGGTTACTATGAATAATGCTCTACTAACATTCATGTACAAGATTATGTATAGACATATGTTTTCATTTTGCTTGAGCATATATTGATATTTAGGAATAGAATTGCTAGGTCATATGGTAACCCAGTTTAAACTTTTGAGGAACTGCCATACTGCTTTTTTTAATTGAAGTATAGTTGATTTACAATATTATGTTAGTTTCAGGTGTACAACATAATGATTCAATATTTTTATAGGTCATATTCCCTTTAAAGTTATTGCAAAATAATAGCTGTGTTTCCCAGTGCTGTACAATATATTTTTGTTGCTTATTTATTTTATAAATAATAGTTTGTATCTCCTAATCTCATACACCTATCTTGCCCCCCCCCACTAGTAACCACTAGTTTGTTTTCTATATCTGTGAGTCTGTTTCTGTTTTGTTACATACATTTGTTTTATTTTTTAGAGTCCACATATAAGTGATAACAGAGTATTTGTCTTTCTCTGACTTATTTCACTAAGCATAATACTCTCTAGGTCCATCCATGTTGTTACAAATGGCATAGTTTCGGGCTTCCCTGGTGGCGCAGTGGTTGGGAGTCCGCCTGCCGATGCAGGACACGGGTTTGTGCCCCGGTCCGGGAAGATCCCACATGCCGTGGAGCGGCTGGGCCTGTGAGCCATGGCCACTGAGCCTGCGCGTCCGGAGCCTGTGCTCTGCAATGGGAGAGGCCACGGCAGTGAGAGGCCCGTGTAGAGCAAAAAAAAAAAAAAAAACACACAAATGGCATAGTTTCATTCTTTTTTGTGTCTGAGTAATATTCCATTGTGTATATATATATATATATATATATATATATATATATATATATATATATATATATATGTATATATACCACATCTTCGTTGTCCATTCATCCGTTGATGGATACTTAGGTTGCTTCCATATCTTGGCTATTGTAAATAATGCCGTTATGAACATTGGAATGCATGTCTCTTTTTGAATTAGTGTTTTCACTTGCTTCTGATATATACTCAGCAGTGGAATTGCTGGATCATATGGTAGTTCTATTTTTAGTTTTTTGAGGAACCTCCATACTGTTCTCCATAGTGGCTGCACCAATTTTCAATCCCATCAACAGTGTACTAGGGTTTCCTTTTCTCCACATCCTTGCCAACATTTGTTATTTGTAGACTTTTTGATAATAACCATTCTGACACGTGTGAGGTGGTATCTCATTGTTTTGTTCTGTTTTGTTTTGGCCATGCCGCACATCTTGTGGGATCTCAGTTCCCTGACCAGGGATTGAACTCAGGCCCTCGGCAATGAGAGCGTGTAGTCCTAACAACTGGACTGCCAGGGCCCCTCTCATTGTTGTTTTGATTTGCATTTCTCTAATGATTAGCAATGTTGAGCATTTTTTCACGTGCCTGTTGGCGACCTGTTGGCTACCCCTAATTTCCTATTTAGTATCATAAAAATGTTCTCCTAATATTTTATAAGATTATTATATATCTCTTTTAAAAGCTATTAACGCATTAACAATTATATCTGTCTAAATTATTTACACATGGTTTTTGAGGGACACATCTTCTTTATCAAGTGAGGAATACTTGCAGTAGTTATGAGTACTGAAATTGTTCTCAGTACCCAAAAAGTCACTTTGAAAGTCTTAAGAATAGATTTATTAAAGAGCAAACTGTCAGAAATATCCATTGGAAAGAGTGCAGGCTTCAGAGTTTTATGTCTGAATTCCAGTTCTGAGACTTATCATTTAGAGGTCTTTTATGGTACAAATATCTGAAAACCCAAGTGCAGTGACTTAAACAGACAAGGCCATAGTGGAAGGTAGTACAGAGCTAGCATGTTAATTTAATGATACCCCAAGGAACCAGGCTCTTTCCACCTTTCTCCTCTGCAGCCTTAGTGTGTTGGCCTTAATCCTCAGATGCTACACATCCAGGCTTCTCATCCAAGTTTCAGGAAGGAAAGAGGTGAAGGGAAAAGGACATTCTCCCATGGACTTCCACTTGCATTTCATTGGCCAGAATTGAGTTACATGTCTACTCTGTCAGGATGGGAACCTCAGAGAGGGGTGTTATGGGTGGAGTTCAGTACTGTCATCTAATAGTATCTGCCACAATTGCTAGCTGAGGGATCTTGGTAAATTTGTTTAGCTTTGCTAAGCCTCAGCCTCCTGAGAAATGAGTATAAGTAATACCATACTAAGTGTTATAAAACTTACAAGAAAGCAAATTATAAGAAAAGGCTCACAAATAGGAAATGCTTAGAAACTGACAAAAAGGCGATGTTAGAATATTAGAACATTAGGGTGAAACTCAAGGCTGGTTCTCTAGATTTGTTTGATTTGTTCCTAAATCAAAACCTAACTGATTTGGGAGACAAGATTAATGTAAAGCCATAAAAAATGATCACTTACAGGATATTATAAACAATAACTTTATTTATGTTATTTTCTAGTAACAGTAATTTTGGACAGATGACTATCTAGGAAGATTGTTAAATGTGCTCTAATAAGTAAGACTAATTTTCTAGCTGTTGTACATATGTCAGTAGTAAAGTCACTCATTTATTCAAACTAGAAATGTAAACCCAATGTGGGCAAGAATTTTTGTTTGTTTTGTTCATTGCTATATTGCTTGAGCCCAGGATGAGGCCTGGCGCATAGTAAGCGCTCAATAAACACTCGTTGAGTGATTATTCTGATAACTAGAAATAAACATTTCCTGCATCCTCCCTTCACAATCTAGTTAACTAATAATACTACAAGGTCCTATATATTAAAAAAACGTTTTTTACTGGCTTTTCTGAAGCCAAGAACAAATTATAGCCAAACTCAGGCAAACCTAACCCAAATTCTGACTTGATTGAGTCCAGATTAATGGAATTTTATCATTTTTAAAAAAACTTTATCATATGTTATCAGAAAAGATGTGAAGGGTTACCATAAGAACAAATGTTCTCCTCTAGCAAATTCAAAGAATGAGCTCCTATAAGCACAGACAAATTGGAAAAGAAAATGAACATCTGTTTGTCTTACAATTAATTAAAACTGCACCCACGACTTGAGAAAAATTAGAGAAATCCATTTTTCTAACTTATGGTTAAGAAGGCCTTTCCCCCTAAGAAAAAGGTGAGTTATAATGAATTTTGTGGTTGAAGTGGTATCAGATTTAAAAAACCTTTTCTAGATCCTGGGTTCTCAGGGTATTTTCCACTTGGGCAGATATGTAGAGATCAGCATTTGCAAGGTTTCACTTCCAACTCATGTGGTTCTGTTTTCCAGTAAAATCACGTATAGAGAGAGGCATTTCACCTAAGCCCACCCACTTGTTTCCACAGTGGCAGAAAGATGGCATTCCCTCTATGGCAGCATAGGGGCCATCAGGGCCTCCGTCTGGTGTTGGATTGAAGTTGTAAAGTAGAGGAATTGTGTCTGTGTTGCTTCAAGAGTCTTCTTTCTCCCCAGAACCTTTGTGGTGACCCCAGCAGCAGAGCTGCATGTCCATTCACATACACTCCTCAACCCCTTTGTATTTTGCTATGTACCAGTGGGTGGTGATAGAAAAAAAAAAAAAAGAATCTCTGCTAATAAATATCTACTTACTGTTGTCCCATTATGCTCAATAGCTTCATGTAAATATGTTCTTTCTTTATCTTGGATACTCTTGCAATGTCTGGCACAGTACCGTCTACTCAACAAATAACTTGTTGAATGAAAATAAGTGCATGATGGCCCTTCATTCTATTTTATTCAAGTCAATTTAACAAATATTTATTTAGTATTTCATGTCTTCTTGGAACTATGTTAAATGCTAGACAATTTTTTAAAGTATGCAACATGTCTGCGCATGACAAGTTTATAAACTGTTTAGAACAGCACCAATGGTAGAATTTTCAGGTACTATGAAAGACCAATAGGGTCTTTTAGTTTTAATGAGACCCCTAAAAACAACTGCCTACTCTTCCAGTTCATAAGGCCTGCTTGTTTTTGCCACATCTCCCTCTTCATATGCATATTCATTATAACCAGAGTTCTTAGATATAATTCCAAATATATTTGAGGCTGTGATGTTATATTTCTACTGAGTTCAATAACCAGTTCATATGTTAAAATCCCTCTCCTCACTGATTCTGCACCAGTGCTAGGAGAGCTAATTGTGGCTGGGGACAAACACAAACTTACTGACTGATATTACTTTATATTCATGACCACTCACCTCAACTGGACCCAGGTAGCCACCCAGTAGTCCTACTACACTTCACTGGCCAAGTCACTCCCCCACTAACCGGGTAATTATTTCATTACTCTTTATCTCATCTCTGGTCTCTAACATCTTCTCCCCTTCTTCACTCTATTGATGACCTGCTTTCTATTTCATTGAGAAAATAGGAGTAATGAGAAATACCACAGCCTCCCTCATCTGCTGACACACTGACATCTGTACCCACATACTTGGTCTTCCCTTCTAGTACTGTGGCTGAACTACCATTGCCCTGATGCCAGCTCTCCACTGTGTACTAGATCTTACCCTGCCTGCCTACTAGAGGACATTGCTCCAACAATACTCCTCTCTTTCTTCTATATCATCACCTTTTCTATCTTTACTGGATCTCCTCATCAGCTTTCAAAGATGATGTAGCATCTGCTCTCTTGAAAATACAACCCTCCCTTGGTCCTTGCCTTCCACTAATCTATTTCTCTGCTCCTTCTATGGTAAACTCCTCAAAAGAGTTGTTTGTACTTTCTGCCTGTACTTCCTCTCTTTTCATCGTCTCTTTAATCTAGTCAAGTTTTTACCCTTCACCTCCAGGTCTTAGCAGTGTCACTAATGACTTCCCCACTGCCAGATGCAATGGTTTATTCTCAGTCCCCACCCTCCTTATCAGGAGGATTTACTATCAGGAACATTTAACTTAGCTTTTTACTTCCTTCTTTTGGCTTCCAGGACAGCACTCCCTTTTGGTTCTCCTCCTACCTTCCTGGATGCTTTTTCTCAGTCTCTTTTGCCAATTCCCCTCTATTCCAGTAAAGTAATGGTGACCCAGAGCTCTATCCTAGGACCTCTTATTATCTCTATCTACACTCATTACCTAAAAGATCTCACCCAAATTTATGGTGTAAAACTCCCTAATCTATATCTCCAGTCCAGATATCTCTCCTGAAATGCAGCCATCATTTATTTCACATCTTACTCAATATTTCCTCTTAGATGTCCAAAAGGTATTTTCAAGCTAACACTTTCAAAACCAAATACCCAGTTTCCTTTCCCCAGACTCGCATTCCCTATCTCAGTAAGTGGTAACACCATCCTTTGCAGTATTCAGGTTAAAATCATTGGAGTCCTCCTGGATTCCTCTCTAACACGCCCCCCATTCAACTGATCAGCAAAACCTATTGGATCTGTCTTTTTAAAAACTGACTTCTCGGGCTTCCCTGGTGGCGCAGTGGTTGAGAGTCCGCCTGCTGTTGCAGGGGACACGGGTTCATGCCCCGGTCCGGGAAGATCCCACATGCCGTGGAGCGGCTGGGCCCGTGAGCCATGGCCGCTGAGCCTGCGCGTCCGGAGCCTGTGCTCCGCAACGGGAGAGGCCACAATAGTGAGAGGCCCGCGTACCGCAAAAAAAAAAAAAAAAACAACTTTGTAACATACAGTTGTATGCAAAAATTGTCCTAAAGTATATAGTCAGTCATTACAATTAGATTCTTCATCTAAAATAGTGCTTTGTGGTCTAGGTGCTGATATGAGGGGTAGACTTTAAAAGAAGAATTCAATTGCCTAGTAGCTATGGTTAATGTCGGTTTGAGAATACACTTCCATTTTGACTTGTGGTCTCAATACGTGTGATAAAAGAGTTAGCCACAAACAAATTAACAACATGTATGTGGTTTTCTCTAACTGGAAAATATTCAAAGATGCCCTACTTACTACTTACACATAGTTGCCATTCTCTTATTTTCACATTTGAATACTTATTTACCATGAAGTTAGCATTCCTTATTACAAAGCCCTTGCATGGAACCCCTGTGCAATGCTCCTTCTCAGAGGGAGCTCATTTACTTCAAGCCATGTCCACAGCTGCCCTTCCCAAAGAGGTACAGTAGGCACAGTACCCAGGGCTCACCATACTTTCAGGAGTCTACAAGATGTTTAATTGCATTTAAAATCACAGGAAAAAATGAACAATTAGGTCAAAGAAAATGGTTTAATATGTGATATTAATATAGTTGCTTTTATATCAGCAGTTGTGAAACATAATCTATATGAATATATGTGTGTGTGTATATATATATATATATATACATATAAACATAAACATACCTACACACATATAAACTTTTTTATGTTAATGGAAGAAGGGGTCTATGAAGGCAAAAGTGCTTAGGGCCCATGAAAGTCATACTGTGGCCCTGGATGGTCTTGACTTTGTTTTAAAAAATTCTAAAAGTGAAACCAATTCTGATTCATTTTTAAGTAAAAGGTTGCCTTCTGAAAGCTAGCTAAAAAGATAGCATCAAAAAAATTGAGGAATAATGAATTCAAACCAACATAATTGGTGATCATAATCTTTTTTTTAAGTTTAGAGACAGAAGAAGAGCAAGAGTATCTCACTTCAAGTTATATTAACATCTCCACTGATTCATTGCCAGGCGGCAAGAAGTATTTGGTTTGGGTCCAAGCTTCAAATGTACTGGGCACGGAGAAGTCAAAACAAGTGCAAATTCATCTGGACGATATAGGTAAAGAATAAGAAATTCTGTAATGGCTTTACAAATAAACAACTAATTTGTTCTGACCTAATCAAATGAAGTTGAGATCTGAAAAAAGTATCCCTAAAATTCCTGAAGATCATGATACAGAAAACAAGAATTACCCATAAACCATTGCCTGAGACAAGCCAAAGATAAGTAAGGCTGCCATTGTGTTGTATATTCTTCCAGTCTTATTTCTACATGGGGTATGTCTTTTCACAATATTTACTGAGAACTTCTTATGTTTAACCATTGTTCTAAGGGCTAGGGAGAATGAGATAGACAAGGAAGATGCTTCCTGTCCTAAATATCTTGCAATCTACCAGGGAAGAGGGAAAGAAATAAGGATTATAATAAAGTGTGATGAGTCTTATGTTGTGAGAAGTACAGCATACTAAAGCATTCTACTGTATATGCTATTTTGGAAGTTATGTTTTTGTTTGATGTTGTTTGAAAAGTTCTACAAAAAACATAGAAAATTGTGGAGAATTATGTAGACATCTCTATATACACCAGCCAGATTCAACAAAAGTTAACACTTTTTGCTTCAGGTATTTTAGAACTTGCCTTTTAAAAAAATAATAATATAGAATACATATTTCTATTAATTTAATCTATAATCTTATTTTTAATTAATATCTTTAATTAGTCCCTTATTATTGTTCTCAATGCTTCACCATCATAAACTACACTGCCATGGACAACCTTTTGGCTGAATTTTTGCATAGTAGTTGTTTTTTTCCTTAAGATAACTTCCAAAAAGTGATCGCCCTTGAGCCTTTTACAACTATATCCTAGTCCTAAAGCCAGAGTACAGCCAAAGAGCACGAAGTGTGAATCACCTTCTCTTTGGAGATTCTAGTGCCAATTATTCCTGTTTTTACTATTAAAGATGATTTAAGTAGCTAACATTTATGGCACACTTTCTTCAGTGCTAACTGCTTTTACATACATTATCTTATTTAACCCTCACAACAGTCCTATTTTGTAGAAGAGATTATAATTTACACATGAGGAAACCAAGGCTAGGTGGCATTAGAAGTTGAGTTTGCAGAGCTAGGAAGCCTCTAGTTCTAGTATCCTCAACTCCTATCCTCAGTCTTTATTTAAAGCACACTGCAATGTGTCTGACAACTTTCCTGCTGATTAATGTTCTAGGGGATGTGACACCTCTTGGGGCACAACACGGGTATCCTTTGGGGACTACTGGGGTCTTCTGTTGGAACTAATATCTCAACATCTCAACTAAACTGAACTATCTCAACTAATAAGATTGGTCTAAAAATCTGTCCTTATGCTATGAATATTGGCTTTGAAAACAAACACTGCTGACTATGGTGATGAATAGTAACTCCATGGTACTGTATATTCTTGGAGTTATAGTTCTCCACATTTTTGTAAGTTTACATTTTGAGGTAGGATATAGCCATAACATGCCCTTATCTTAAAAACAGGTTCCCCTCAATGGATTAATGACGTTTAAAGGCTATCGTGTTCAGTATCATTTTGGCAGTATCATTTTTAGGAACTAGATTATTACTCTTAGTATTACTGCTATTATTACCATTGTTATCTTATTATGATCTTAGTGTCATTGCATCCATTTATTGAACACCTATAGTGTTCCAGACAATTAACATGCAAATCACATTTAATTCTGAAAACAATCATGCATGGTACTACTGTGCTCATTTTATAGATGAAGAAAGAGATAAAATAATTTGCTCAAAGCACATAGCTAGTAAGGAGGAGAGCCAGATGTCATCTCAGACTCGCCGGCTTGCTGTAGTTAACCACCACCCCACCTCCCATAAAGGGAAAATCTCATCTGGCTGTCACCTCCAAATCTGCTTTTCACACTGAACCAGGGAGCCTCTTGTTTAGAGTTACTCCACCTCCTCCTCTTCCTCCTTTCTCAGTATCCCAAAATAGACTCTTAGAAACTCAGGTTGAAAAGCACAGGTTGACAGTGTAGGAGGCTACTCCCAGCAGAGCCCCTAGGTTATTAACGGATGAACTATATTCATTTCTGGCACTTTAAGAATGAGAAATTGCAAGTTAGATATATGAACTGTTCTATGAAACTGAAGACAGAGGACTCTGCTGGGAGCAATTTCCACATAACGGGCTTTAATTAAGTTAGGAAGATATGCTGAAAGGCAGGGCTGAATTAATAGTGCAGTAACACTGCCAAAATGACATGTGAGAAGAATGCTTAAACTTCTCTTATAGAGAAATAAGTTTCAATACGGAAAACGCAGTGCCTTCTGGCTGCCATTTTGAACATTAGTTCTCCCCACTGAATAATTATAAGTAAATACATGTTGTTAGAAAGACACCAAAGAACTACAATATGGTTCTTTATTTCAATATAAGTGGGAACTAAAGATATAGCATCTACGATGGAATTGATGGTTTTTTAAAAAAATGTAAGATCTAATGGGAATGTATGAAACCAAAGCAATGAGAGCAAAAATTCAACATTCTGAGTCTTGTGTAACAAACTAATGTTCAAGTACATATTACATAACATGTTTTTATTTGAAAGATATAAGTTCATTCAAACCTAAACCGTCAGGTCTCTATTGCATTGATCTGCTCTGTGCTAAGACTCTATCTTAAACCCAACTTACTGTTCTATCTGCGTTTCTCATAGGACTAAGCAGACTTTTGCTTCCTCCCCAGAATATTTCTTTCTGCAAAAGGGTCTCGGAATGCTTGTGCTGTTACATCTGTGGCAGGTCACACTCAGAGGTGGGAGACAGGAGGGAGTAGGTAATTTGTAGCCTTGAGGGTGCTTAAATGGTCCCAAGTGGTTTCAGAGCCCTGGAGATCCACTTCCTTGACTCTAGAAATCTCTGAATTCTGATTCTCATTACAAGAAGCTTAAACTAGCAAAAGGAAACCACCTATGGAATTCAGATGATAAAATTTCAGTATGATAAGCTCTTTAATTAGATTAATCCTGCTACTACTACTTATGTTCTATACTGGGTTTAGCCCAAGGATTTTATTTTAGGTCAGTGCTACTAGAAAGCAAATCTTAAATTTTTATATTTTTCTATAAATCATATATCTGTGCACATAATTTTAGATAATATTATTCATTGAAAATAAAACAAATTTCCCAAAGAATACTTTATAAACTTAGAATAAACAAAAAGGAAACTAATTCATAGAGAATATTAAGCTGTAATAATGGCCTCTAAAAACACACATACAGGTTCTTGAGTTCTTTGTTAAGTAATACATCTAACAAAGTTATAGGTTTTCACTGTTCTACTATGCATATAGGAGAAATGGGAAGTGCCCATGATTTTATTCTGTTCAGACAGAACAAATTTACAAGAATTTACACAGTTTAGAAATACAGAGCTTCCAGTTACACCATTACACCTAGTACAAAAAATAACTAGTAAGATAACCAATCAGAATGTCAATTTCCTTTTGAAAATCATAATCACAGAACACAGCAATAATTTGTAAAGTGTTAGAGTCTTCTGAGACTCCTTGTTCAAATCATACTTTCAAGTACAGATTTATTTTAATAGATAACAAAACAAGTTAGCAATAGATATAAATATTCATACAAGTTGCCCTATGACACAAGAGAATAAAAATATTATTGTGAGCGATCTTAATTTTACATCTTACCAAATTAGATTCTCTGAACTAAATTTAGGATGCAAAACATCATTTCTCCCTAAACAGATGCGGAAAAGAAGAGATAGCTTCTTTACCTCCTTTTTACATTATTTTGTTAATAGGCCAGGCTTCAGAATTTCATTAGTTCGGAATACAGGGGAGTATGAGGTGGGAAAGGACAAGATTTTAAGATTCTCCATTTAACAGAAATAGAGAATGGGTGGAATAGAATTTTACTTAAGAACAGCAGTTTTCTCCTACATAATAGATTAGAAAACAAGAAAAATTTCACGTTAATTAGACCATGAGATTTTTTTTTTTTTGGTACTTTGAGTTTTAACATGTCTAAATATTGATGAAAAAATATTGATTTCTCCCTAGGCAAGTTTTAAGCTGCTGTATTTCTGTTTTTGTTTTTCTTTAGTGATACCTTCTGCATCCATTATTTCCAGGGCTGAGGATATAAATACTACAGTGCCCAAAACCGTAATCCACTGGAATAGTCAAACATCAATTGAAAAGGTTTCCTGTGAAATGAGATACAAGGCTACAACAAACCAAACTTGGAACGTAAGCTAACTTTCACTATTCTTTTGCATGTAAGTGAGTGATAGAAAAGCCAGCCAATAGTCAGTGACCACAGTGGATGTATAATGATCTATTTTACATGTTTTTATCTGATTGTTCATGTAATATTCAAACCACTCTACTTTTAATAATGATGCTTCCAAATAGAGAGGTGTTTCCTGAAAAGGTCTCTTGCCTTTTGTAAACTGCTAAATAGACAAATGTCCAACTAGGACGGATTCATCTCTTTAGCTCCTTGTAATTCACTGTCTCTTAGGGTGAAATTTATATCAGTGATTATGAATATAAAATGTAAGTATTCTATGCTGAAATTTAACAGCCACCCAGGGAAATAAAGTCTGTTCAAAAAGCTTCAGATTTATGGGTGTCTCTTTTTAAATGAAAAATGTGCAATCCAAAATGTAAAATTTGTTACTATATTAGTCTTAGATGAGCATAAGGTAAAAAGTGAATGTCTAGGCAAACTAACCATCCTTAAATACCAATGGTAAGTTAGTAAGCGTCTTAGGAGAGGCATAGGTACAAGGTTCATTAATAAAATCACATCACATGACAGCACCTGTGGACATTATAATAAAAACTCACTAATTTGAACTACAGGGTAACACTAGCCTGGCTGAAGAAAAAGTACCAGTTTTAGTGTATTTGAAAACAAATGCCATTTTATTATTTTTAAGTCCAATGAACTGCCATTTAGTCAAAATAATTAAGGAATGGAGTTTATGGCTTTGCTTAATTAATAGTTATGTGTCATGTATGAATTTACCAGTTTTCAGAGAGTTAAGTGAAATGATATGTATTTACTCTCTGGTGATTAGCATGGCTCCAAAGTCTTCATCATTCTGAACATGAACAATATTGGCTTTGCTGTAGAACAATATGTTTAAAGAGTGTCAAGAAAATGAGGGTAAAACTATACTGATTTCATGACATACTCTAAAGACTGCTCTTTAAAAAGAAATCCCAGATGCCAAGTTGTTTATTTACCCTTGTTAATGTACATGAGAAATGTGACCTTTTAGTTGTTTAGATTACACTTGGATGCAAGTCCGTGTTCTGCAACATTTGGTCAGTAACCAAATGAAGATCCTGCTGGACTCGTTGACTAAATAACTGCGGCATTTGTGTGCACAGCAACCCCATGCTTGAAGCCTAAGACAAGCAAGATTAAAAACTTCACAGCCAATCTTTTGCATATGTGGAATTTAGGTAAATTTGAAAACAACCCAAATGAAACTCTCATCCTAGATTTTGAGTGGATGAGGCTTTACTCTAATAAGACACCTGGGTAGTGTCAGGGTCATAGGATGATATTGAGGATATGAAATTTCTTTATTTGGCATAATTAGGAGGAAGTAATAAGCTATAAGAATGTTTAGAAAATAGAAAGGAGTTACAGTATCAGTATCTCTGAATAGATTTTCAGAAACCAACTGTTTTCTTGTTGAAATTCTTGTTCTCTGCTCCCCTTGGTGGTGCTACATATGCCACTGTGAGACTTGGTAACTCAGAGGTAAATCTGAGCTCCCTTTTCAAAACCTTCTCTTTATCAGAAGCAGGCAAATGAAGGAGCTGAATTTCATCTTCATCACAATCTTTTGTGATAGGTAGTATCAGCTCCATCATCGAAATGAGGACATAGGGCTTGAAAAGAGCTTAAGCCAGGTTCTCCAAGCTTACAGCGTTAGTAACTTAGTGCCTCTTACAGACCCTACATCACTTTGGGCACCCCAAAAATGTTTGGAAAATGAAGAAACCAGTTTCAATTCAAAATCTGTATCCTATCCCTTTTACCATGATTCCTCCAAATGTAATTACTCACACAGATGACTCAAGTCCAGTTGGTAACAGCCAGAATGATGCTTTGTTTTTTACATTTGTTACCCGTCAGTTTCATCTGGATCATGCATAAAATGTTGTCTTTACCTCCTTGTAAGGAGACAGGAAGCGAGAGTCATGAAGAGTGGGCAGACACAAAGGACTACCGATTTGCTCTTCCACCTCAGCTCTGCCTGCATCAGATAACTGATGGAGGGAAGCTCTTCACTTCAAAGTGGCAGACAGCTATGCAGAAAGCCTTGTGGCTAAGCACATAGGCTCTGGAGTTCAAAGCCTGGCTCTACCACTTTCTGGTTGTGCAGCCTTGGGCAAGTTCCCTAGCTTCTCTGGGCCTCATTATTACCACACCTAAAAGAGGGATAAGATAGGCACCTACCTCATATGGTTTGAGGGATGATCAAATGATGGAAGAAGCTAGCCCAGAGCCTGGAATAGAGTTAATGTTCAGCAAATGTTGGCTGTTACTGTTCCTCTTCATCTTAACCTCCAGGAGAGCCATGCAGCGGGTGTGGTCGAGCCAAGGATGCCCACCTGAAAATCAAAATCAGTGCATTGAGGGTGTTTTCAGCTGTTTTTAGCTAAGCTGCATATAAATTATGAGGTATCAGCCAGTCCTTCAGGTGAATCTGCAAGGCTGACACCATGGGGAGAATATCTACTTGTTGGTTATATTCATGGACTGTCTCCCTACCTCCCTGGCATCCTTGCCCACTTCTGTGTACCTTATCTCAGGAACATTTGCCATGTTGTTTGTATTTACCTGCTTACACGTGTATTTTCCCATCCTTTAACTATGAGCCCCTGGAAGACAGGACTGTTCCATAATCATTTTTGTATTTCCATTGATATTTATAATGTCTGGTTCACACAGATAATATTTTGGCACATTAGCTATTAGTATTATTATTATTTGCCTTTAATGGTGCCAACAGCAGTGATAGTAAAGTAGGGAAAGCTTGACTAGAAGTTCAGGTGAATGGATTAACATTGACTCGAGTCTCTGATTAAGCTAGACCAGGGTATTGGCAAACTTTTTATTCAAGGGCCAAATAGTAAACAATTTAGGCTTTGCAGGCCATAAGATCTCTGTCCCAACTATTCAACTCTGCATTTGTATCATGAAAGTAGCCATAGACAATATGTAAATGCATGGACATTGTTGTGTTCCAGTAAAATTTTACTTTTGGACACTGAAATTTGAATTTTATATCATTTCCATGCATCACTGAAATAGTCTTCTTTGGACTTTCTTTCAACAATTTAAAAAATGTAAAAACTCTTCTTAGCTCATGGGCTGCACAAAACCAAGCATTCACTTTTTTCCTGGAATGGCTAATAGAACAGCAGGCAGATAGCCAAGGTTCAAATCCTTGGCCTTTGCATTTCAAAAGTGTAAATGCTAGTATAGGACAGAAGACTTGTAAGAACATGTGATTAGTCATGACTGGCTTTCTCAATCCCCATCCCCCTTCCCTCTCACACCAAAGACTAGATAAAGATTTCTGAGCAGAGAGAGGGGGAAATGGGTGAGGGGAAGAGGTTGGTAAGGGGGAAGAACAAAAAGAGTTTAGACTTGGGTGGTTACTGAGCAGGACCCCTCATCTGGGCCATGCCCCAGGTTGGGAGTCAGAGGAAGTTGGGATTATAGAACTCTGAATAGGTTGAGATTTTCCCCTTCACCCAAGGATGCTCTCAGAAATTTAGGTGTAACCCTAAGAAAAGAGGTACCTCAAAATGATGGAGATTAAGTTTCCAGGCCTCATGCCTTCAGAATTGAGGCTCTAAAAAGACAGCAGCTGCTATAAAAATAAAGTTATATCTCTGGCCCTTGAGGCCATACCCTCTGCATAGGAACACAGTTAGGTCCAGCTCTCTCAATGTCCATTGTAGCCTCTGAAAGTATCATTCTGAAGGTACCATCTTCAGCTTGCAAGGCCCTAAGCAGGCACCTGGTTGGCCTCTTAGTAGAAACAGCTGTTAACAATTCCATAAAATTCTTCTTTCTATTTTAGAACTCTGGCTGTACTTTAGGGTATTTCTCTTCTTAGAGGACTTATCTATAAACATAATGGCAGGAGACATATTGGAGATCAGCAACTCCCCTACAAAAGAAGCTCATATGAAGCAGGGTGCATATGGAAGTCAAACTTTTGGCACTAATAAAATCTCTCCTGGCACAGGGAGATCAGCTTGGTGCTTTGTGACCACCTAGAGGGGTGGGATAGGGAGAGTGGGAGGGAGGGAGACGCAAGAGGGAAGAGATATGAGAACATATGTATATGTATAACTGATTCACTTTGTTATAAGGCAGAAACTAACGCACCATTGTAAAGCAATTATACTCCAATAAAGAGGTTAAAAAAAAAAAATCTCTCCTGGATCCCAGTAGACTCTAGGGGCCTTCAGTCATATTTAGAAAAGCAGAAAATTTCAAGGGCCGTGGGTAGAAATGTGGCTTATGGAAACTCTGAATGATATCTTTCAGGAAACGCAATATCCCAAAACATATTTTTATGATTTTTACATTTTCAATGCATGGCAAGTTTTAAAGATTTATGTTAAGACTGGGTTTTAACATTAGAATCTCTAAATGACGTGTATACCTTGTTTGTGTGTGTGTTTGTGTGTGTGTGTGTGTGTGTGTGTGTGTTTTAATTGTGATAGTTTTAACTTTCTCTTTCGTGGTGACTGTTTTCTCCCAGTTGCTGAATAAGTGCATTTCTAGACTTTTTTTTTGTTTACGTTTCAATTGTGCTTCACTTTTTTCAGTAGATCCACTATTACAACACACTAAGGCGCTGTGTAAATGCCTTGGTTTTTCTCTCCCATCTGAACCAGCTTGTCTGGGGGTCCTTTTTCATTATATTATATAGCAGGTTGTAGTCCCAGAAAAATGATTTTTAAGTTTATCTCTCAGCTATTTTCTTGCTTATCTTCCATTGGATTTTCACATTTCAACAGTCTTAAATGTTTTGTTTTTTCATATATATATGAGAAAGGATATATATATCCTTGTAGAATGCATAGATCTGCAATAAGGACCAATTTAACAGCTTAGTTTGTAGGTAATTTTTTCCAAAAGCCATCATTCACAAGTGAAATTATTTCATCATTCAGGAAGAATTATTGATCTAAATATGCAACTGCAGAGAGAGAGAGAGGAAGGAAGAAAGACTGAATTCAAACAATTGCTAATTATGTCCCCTTCTCCCATCCTATTAAAATCAGCTGTTCCAAAATTAAGAATATATTACATTTTGGAATTTCTTGATATTTAAAAGCTTGAAAGAGTTGTCAAACACTAAGCAACATGTATTTCACTTTTAAGGTTAAATAACATGTATTTGATTATCTTTGGCCATCTTTTATACAAAGTAGCCTATTCCTCTCTGTTTTCCCAGGGTCCTGGAACATAATAAGTGTCCCATACATTTCTGCTAAATGGAATAATTGTTTTAAAAGCACGCTGCATCATTTCTTTATGGTATTTCACTATGGTTATTCATCCATTTTAGGTTAAAGAATTTGACACCAATTTTACATACGTGCAACGGTCAGAATTCTATTTGCAGCCAAACACTAAGTACGTATTTCAAGTAAGATGTCAAGAAAAAGCTAAAAGGTACTGGCAGCCCTGGAGTTCACCCTTTTTTCATAAAACTCCTGAAATAGGTGAGTGTATTTATATATTTAATCTCTTAGGCTTCTCTTTTGACTTCTGTCTCTTTTCTAAGTATATATTTGTTTCTCCTTAATTTCTATCAAAATCGACAAAACTATTTTAGGGCAGGTGATAACATTTAAATTGTCATTTTCCTATGATTTTGTTAAGGCTGACCACAATTTATATAATGGTTCTCAAACATTCCAGGGCATAAAAACCAATAAAAACCACCTGGGGGTGCTTGTTTAGTATGCATGGGATTACGTAATTCTCTTCTCAATAAAATCTAGCTGAGCTATTATCTTTAGGTATTTTCCTGCTCTTAATATTATTCGTTTAATTTTCTAGTCATTTACACATCGTTCAATAAAAGCCAAATAGACTCAATTGTAAGCAAATAATAAAATAAATCTATAGTAATTTTCATAATACTCCATAGTGTCCCCATTATCCTGAAGATGTCTCCTTACTGCAGGTAGCTTACACTAGATTAAATATTTTTTTCAGAACTGAAGTACTTAATTGTAATCACAGTATTATTAATATCATTCTTACTATAATACAACATCTTGGAATTGTGTTTTATGTTTTCAAAACACTTTGACATACATTATAAATATTGATGGACACCAAATAAGTAGAAGATGCCAAGAGCCAGACAAGCTAAGAAGTTCTTTTGGTGCCCCCTACTGCCAAAATCTCAGAAACACATTATTAAGGGAATCATTTACAATACTGGTTATCAGTTCTCTTTTTTTAAAGTAATTTTTAAATTTAAGGTATTCTGTTTTAAGTTGATATTTTTAAAATTCTTAGGACTTTAGATTCCATTTTAGAATAGTCAGAATTTAGTTGATAATCTATTTTAATGAAATCTAGAATTGTTTAGCAAGATTATTCAAATTGATAATTAACATTTACTTACCACTTACAAAGTACTACTATATATAAGCTTGTTTGACCTTTACATTAGTCATATTTGGTAGTGTAATTGGCATCATTTTACAAATGAGGAAACTGAAGCATGATTTGTTTCATTGCTAGTGTGTAAACAGCAGTTAAAGGAGAACACGAGTTTTCTTACTCACCACCAGCCCTCAGTAATCTCATCAATTTCTTTCTTTAACCAATTACAGTTGACCCTTTAACAACATGGGTTTGAACTCTGCAGATTCACTTATACACAGATTTTTGTCAATAAATGCTACAGTACTACACAATCTGTGGTTGGTTGAATCCATGGGTGCAAAACTGGGATGCAGAGGAACCAAGAATACTGAGGGCCAACTATAAATTATACGGGGATTTTTGGCTGTGTGGAGGGTGAGCACCCCAACCTCTGTGTTGTTCTAGGGTCAACTATACATCAAAGTGGAGGAACAGCTTACTAAAATATCCTACAGGTTAAGTACAGTCAGCTCTCCATATTCATGGGTTCCACATCCACAGATTCAGCCAACCATAGATAGAAAATATTTGGGGAAAAAAAGTCTGGAAAGTTCCAAAAGCAAAGCTTGAATTTGCCTCACACCAGCAACTATTTCCATAGCACGTACATTGTATTTACAACTATTTACATAGCATTTACATTGTATTGGGCATTATAAATAATCTAGAGATGATTTAAAGTATATGGAAGGATGTGCATAGGTTATGGGAAAATACTACTCCATTTTAATTACGGGACTGAAGCTTCCTCGGATTTTTGTATCTGCGGTGGGGGGGGGGGGTCCTGGAACTAATCCCCATAGATACCAAGGGACTACTGTATAGGACCACAAATGTTCTCCTTTAAAAGTAAAGGCCGAGGGGCTTCCCTGGTGGCACAGTGGTTGGGAGTCCGCCTTCCGATGCGGGGGACACGGGTTCGTGCCCCGGTCCGGGAAGATCCCACATGCCGCGGAGCGGCTGGGCCCGTGAGCCATGGCCGCTGGGCCTGCGCCTCTGGAGCCTGGGCTCCGCAGCGGGAGAGGCCACAACAGTGAGAGGCCCGCGTACCTCAAAAAAAAAAAAAAAAAGTAAAGGCCGCAAACCTCACATAGAAGGAACAGGAACATCAGCTACCCTGCAACAATTCTAAATGTAAAGTCTTTGTTTCCTAAGGGGGAGAAAACCACTTAAGAGGCAAAAATGCCAGTTAAAATGAAATATCCCTGAAAGCTTGCATCCATGTTTAACATGTTAGCTAAGAGGAACCATAAACTATTCTCTTGGTACAAATTCCTTTCTAAGACACACTAAAGAAGAAACAGGGAAAGTGTGTTAGGGAAAGTGCTAGTATTAAATCTTTTCAAAAATTTATCTCTTTTTTTCTATTTGTAAAAGCAATGCAAGTCTGTTGTAATATGCAACCTAGAAATAAGTGTTGTTAACATTTTAATGGATTTAATACTAGTTTTTTTCCTAGGCACATATCTTTAAATGGTTGATGCTGTGGTATATGTACTGTTTTATATCCTGATTTTCTTACTTAATCTACCTTGTTGAATTTAAAAACCTATTAATGGGTGCATTCCAGTTTATGGATGTAGTATAATTTAATCATTTCTCTATTTAAACAATATCTAGGTTATTGCATTTTTTCCGTTATCAATAAACTTCTTTGAATAGCTTTGTATATGAACTCTCCTTATGTCTTTAGGTCTTTTTGGATCAAGAGTTAAGCACATTTAAAGATGTTTGATGCAAATTGCCAAACTGCTTTTCAGTAAATCTTTAATATCAATTTCTTTTTAAAAAGGTATCCATGAAAAGACAGTAATTCATTTAAGTTGTTCATGAAGTATTCATATATCCTCTACCATGCACCAGACACTTGCTAGGTACTTGTAGAACCTCAGTGAGCAAAGGAGACAAAGATCCCTTAATTCTAGAGAAGATAGTCAATACAAAAGTATAATAAAAAGTATATAACATTATAAATATAGAAATCAAGCAGTAAGAATCAAACCTCACAACTGAAGTTTGAATTGTTTCATAACCAACTTGTTTAATAATGGGATTTTTTGGCTAAACTTTCCCAGTAATTAAGGTTTATTTATTTATGAAGAAACACAGCCCAGGCAATACTTCACCCTCCATGCAGGAATTTCCTGTTTTTGTTCTCTAAAATTCTCATATGTGTATCAGTAAATTGATTCATCCTGAAACAATGTGTTTTCAAAATTATGCCCAGATGGCACAGCAGGACAAATCATGAAGTAGGTATGGCTTTTCCTGCAGGCCCCTAGCATTCTTCTGTATCACTTTCCCTCTGGATAGTGCCTTTCCTTGGTCTTTAAAAACCTGGTCTCCAAAAGAAACCAAAGGAACTCAATTATAATAAGGGTTAAATGACGTATTATCTTTTCCTTCCTTAGAGTATTTAGACTTCAATGGAAAACAAAGCCTTACACAGTAGTCCCCCCTTACAGGTGGGAGATATATTCCAAGCCCCCCAGTGGGTGCCTGAAACCATGGATAGTATCAAACCTTATATATGTTATATTTTTTTTCCAGTACATACACACTTATGATAAAGTTTAATTTCTAAATTAGGCACAGCAAGAGATTAACAACAATAGCTAGTAATAAAATAGAACAATTATAATAATATACTATAGTAAAAGTTATGTGAATGTAGTCTCTTTCAAAATATCTTGTGGAAATTTAATGCCTTTTGCATCTTAACTAAGCACTTATCACACTCTATAGCTGTAACTTTTGCAGTTTCAGGTATGACAGCAAAACTAGCACAAATTTCTTTTTCCCTCTTCACAATTTCAAGGATAGAACATACATTCTTACCGTACAAGTTAGCAACCTCAGCATAGGATTATTTTTCCTTCCTTAATAAGTCGAGAACTTGCATCTTTTCACTTCTTTTTCACTTAAAGGAGGCACTTTACGGCTTCTGTTTGGCATATCCAAATTGCTGGCATCACTGCACTTGTACTTTGGGCCATTATTATGTAAAATAAGGGTGACTTGAACACAAGCACTATGATAGCCAAGACGTGTTCTGATAACCAAGAGAGCTACTAAGTGACTAACAGGCCAGATCCGTGGATGATTCCCATCTGGGGCGGGACAGAGCTGGACAACGTGAGATTTCATCACACTGCTCAGAATGGTATGCAATTTAAAACTTAAGAATTATTTCTGGAATTTTCCATTTAATATTTTTGGACCCAGTTGACCAAGGTAACACCCCAAGGAAAGCAAAACGTTGGATAAGGGGGGACTCCTGTACTAAAAAAGAAAAAAAAAAAATCAACCTTAGTTGATTACTTCCTCTTGGGCTTTAACAATCCCATAGGAGAAATTTCTCTAGATTAGAGACTCACATTTTTCTATACTGGTATAATAACAAGAGGCTAACTCAGTGACTGAATCCAGGTGACTTCAGGAAAATAAATAATATAGCTAACATTTACTGGATGCTTATTGTGAGTTGGGCACTGCAATAAGGATTTTACTCATCACTGCAGCCCTATAAAACTGTTATTCCAACTGTGCAGATGAAGAGATGAGGCTCAGAGAGGTTAAGCAGTTAGCTGAACATTATAAAGCTGGTAAATGGTAGGGCCAGGGCATAGCTCAGGCTGTAGGATTCCAGCACTCACCCTGTAGCTCTACTGGTCTCCTTCCTAAGAGACCTAGGAGGGTCCCATGTCAACCTTCACTGGGCCACCTAACCATATTCTCCTCTACACATTAGCTAATATGCCAACATAACTTCATTTAATGTAATGCTTGTTATGAAATGCAAATAAATGAGAGAAGAGGGAACTGTAAGATGCTATCAACTATTTCTACTTTGGCAATGAATACAAGATGTGGAAGCACATTTGGGTTAAAGTGATGAGAATGAAACAATAGAAACCTTGGGATAGGATAGTGCAGTCTGAGATGAGGACAAAGTATAGATGGGAAAGGTGACCTTGTCCAAGACAAGGCACCACAGGGAAAAGCATAGTGTGTTTTTCCAGCTGGCCCTGGCTCAGGAAAATGTCTTGAAAGCAATACTTCTCAGAGCGGGGTCTGTGGACCATCTACATCAGAAATGCTTGGTACTCGTTTAAAATACAGATTCCTCAGCCTCTAGTCAAGTGATACTTCTGCAGCGAAGTGTAAGAACCAGTGTTCTGGAAGTTGGACACACCCTTTAAGAGGGAGAAGTGTCATGAAGGGTGTGGGTAGGAAATGTGGACAGAAAGGGGGAGAACAGAGTGCCCAAGCCATTGCCTTGGTAAGAGTGGTTCTGGGGGCGAGAAAAGGGTGGGTACATGAGAGTCTCAGGCCACTCTCTCTAGTACTGTCCGGTTCCCTCTCTATTCCTTTTCCTCCTGCCTACCGCTTCCTCAGTCACTGGGCACCCCAACTCTCTTGACAGCCCAGGATCCCAAGAAGCACAGGATGCAGGACCTAGGCTCCAGTAAACCATCACATCCCACATTACCCCCTCTGCCTACACCCTCCCCTGCCTCTGGGTGTGAGGTTTCAGCAGAGGCTCTGAAAACCTCCAGGGGCTGCTGAAATGGCAGCTTCTAGACCACCAACCTGGATAGTCGCTGTAAAAATGTCTGGGGTCTTTAAGCAGTATAGAAAGAGCCCCAAAGGGGAAAAGATGGTTTGTCAGCATAAAAAACCAACACTGAAAATGTGAACATGAATTCCCTACTACCTATATGAGAAGAGGTCTTCCAGGCAGGAATGTTTTTCAATTCTGCATTGTAATACAGATCCCTTTGTAATGAAGAAAAGGTAGAGGCTTCTCTAATCCCTTTAAAGACAAGTCAGAAGCCTGAGGGAAGGGCAGTCACATTTCATAATGACTAATTAACTTGCTTGAATTGCAACTTTCAGTAGAAAAGTTTCCCAGAGAAATCATATTCTTTTTTTTTTTTTGACAATTCTCCAGAGGAAAGCAAGTATAAGCAAGATATTAAACCACATCATACTTTGTTCTCACAAAATACTGTTTGTTGTTGCATTACCAGTGACTCAAAGATTCTCATTAATTTTCCAGGACTTTTAGTGGCTTTTTAGCCACTAAAACAAATGTTATATCAATGGAACCAAATATAGGTGGTATTAAATATAATGCAAATTAGAAGTGGCACACAGAATGGACTCTTGCAAAAATTCTGTTATTTGTAACTAGAGATTTCTGATTCATTCATATTGAGATGGATTATAAATTTGTAGATTTGTGGTTACTAAACTGGGTTAAACATATACACAATGTTCCTTGAAATACTAATCATTTTAGACACTTCATCTGGATTTATTTAATCTTTGGGTCCTGTCCCTAATAAACCACCAGGGTTTTATAGAATAAAAAGCAATTCATAAGAGTTTCACAATTTCTCTGAGGTTTGCAATCCGGTAACAGAGAATAAAGATTATGCTTTTTCATGAGGGAGTAATAATCTCCTGTATTAGTTTCCTATTGCTTCTGTAAAATGTTAGCATAAATTCAGTAACTTAAAACAATACAAAGGTATTATCTAGTAGTTATGGAGGTGAGAAATCCAAAATAAATATCACTGAGCCAAAACCAAGGCATCAGCAGGACTGTGTTCCTTCCGGAAGCTCTAGGAGAGAGTCAGTTTCAGTGTGCTTTCCAGACTCCAGAGGCTGCCTGTATTTCTTGGCTTGCAGCCTCATCTTTCATCTTCAAAGCCAGAAGTATAGCATCCGCCAATCTCTTTCTCTGACTCTGACCCTCCTGCCTCCTTCTTATAAAGACCCTTGAAATTTCATCCCTGTAATTTAGGATAATCTCTCCATCTCAAATCCCTTTTGCCATATAAGGTAATCTATACACAAATTCCAGGGATTAGAGCATGGTCATCTTTGTGGGGTCATTATTGTCCTACCATGTCTCCTCACCTAACCACCCACTACCAACAATTGCAATTTTTACCAACTACGCAAGTTTTCACTGCGATTAGGCGCAAGCAAAAGAAATAAAATCTGGTTCTCTTAAGCAGAAAGAGAATTATGGGAAAGATAGCTGGAAAGTAGTAGAAAGGCTGGCAAAATGATCACAAGCAGGATCCAAGGGCTGCAGGAACTAGAACCACAGCCAAAATCCCAGCCTAGGAAGAATCTGGTGAGAACTCTGCAGCTGGCACCATGGTCACTGCCACTGCCTGCCCTGTGCCCTGGACACTCCACTGGTGTTGCTGTTACCAGACCCTGGATATAGCTGTTGCACCCATATTGGATTTTAAGCGATTTCCTGGAGCTGTGTGTCCTGTGTGAGGTGGGGAGGAGGGCATCTGATGAACTAGGCTCAGGTCATCTGCTTGCAGCTACTTGCTGGCTGTGGGGAGAGGGGGCCTCTGCTCCATTGAGGCTACCACAGTGGGAAGCCCTACTGGCCTCCTACCTACCCTAGGATGCCCACAGAGTAAGTCCTGGTGCTGGGCAACTGAAAAATGGCAAATGTCCACTAGACTGTTCAGACTCAGGAACAGGTACATGCTGGCTTGACAGCAAGGTTGCATCTTTGAAGAATCCTAAACCACTGGGTAAAACTTGGAAGCTGCCTATTCTTACACATAGAATTTTGCTACACTTTGGCATCAGACCCTCACCTCTGTGTGGTCCATGTCACTCAAGAAAATGTCTAGATGGCTGCTGCTCTTTACCGTTTCCTTCTCTTATTCTTTCTCTTTAACAATATGATTGCCATATACATATTTCTTACCTTCTTTACTCTCTGTGTACCAAGTACTTACAGCCTAGGAATATAAGCATGAAGACGGTCCCTTGAATATGCCTAGGCACGACCTCCTATCATTAATATACAAGGATAACATGGTAACTCATGAAATGATTCATCGTTTGACTTGTTTTCGAGGTGTGATAAAGAGTTTGTTCTGATGTATTGTTTTCTCTGCCCTGGGCTTCTGGTGCCTATTTGATAGGTCTGGCCACTGTCTTTTGCTTTGCCAGCTGACATGGACTGGGGTCAGATCTTCAGCCTTGGCCCAATAATGTTGAATTCCAACCACAGAGCTAAATTGGCCTAGGGAGATAGCATGTAAATGCTGTGAATAGCTGAGATTATTAGAAGGAGAATAGAAAGAAATCAAAAGGAGATGTTTATGTTTTAAGAAAAACAAGATGGAAAAAAAAACCTTCACTTACTTGAAAAACACACCTTTAATATGGCTCCTCTTTCTTAAATATCTAGAAACTTCTGAAAGAGAAAGGTCTAGAAATGTCCCTGTGTCAGCTCTGGTCAAACATCTAAGATGCAGGCCTTGATTAGTGTGGCTCTGACACCAAGACTGGCAAGGACAAAAATAAACAAAGGAGCATTATAAATGTCCATACCCTTTGGCCCAGTAATTCCACTTATAGAAATCTAGCCTTAGGAAATAAGCAGAGCTATGGAAAGGAGTCTTATGTACAATTATATTTATTTAAAAGCTAATTATAAAAGTAAGAATTTGGTAACAATCTTAAAGTCCAATCATAGCAATAGCTAACGCTTATTAAGCTTTTAATTTGTATAAGGCATGGTACTAAGTGCTTTGTATGAACTATCTCATCAAACCTCATGAATGAAGCGCTGTTATTACCCAATTTTACAAATGAAGATACTGAGTCACAAAGCAGTTAAGCAACTTGTCCAGGGCCAAGCAACTCCAAGTGGTAGAGCCAGGATTTGGACTGAGTTTCATCTGAATCCAAAGCTGGTATTTGAAATCACCAAGCTATACACTTTCTCAATGGGGGATGACTGAATAAACACAGTACAAACATCATGAAATATTAACTTGCCATTAGTATGATGATTTTGAACAATTTTTAATAAAATTTAATTTTATTAAATTTTTAATATTAAATTTAAATTTAATACTAAATTAAAAAATCCCAGACACAACATTTAGTAAAGAGCATGATCTCAACTAGGGTACAGATATACACAAAAGACTGTTAACAAATGTAAAAAAATGATTGTTTCTAGTTTGTGAACAAATGTAAAATTGTATTTTCTTTTTCATACTCTTCTATACTTTTCAAGCATCCTACAGTTAGCAAGTATTGCTTGTATAAAAGGGAAGTAGTTGGTGTTCAGAAGAAGATAACTCTAGGCTGGAAGAGTCTGAGAATCAGTGCTCAATGGGTTAGCCCAACCATCATCCATTGTGGTGGGTTCCAAGCCCTACAAGGCCAGGCAGCTCTAACACACTGGCCAGCCCACAGGGAGCAATGGCTAAGTCTCAGCATGGGAGCACTGCTCGCAAGGCTGACTCAGCTGCCCCATCTGGAGCCATCCTGCTACAAAAGTGAGATTATTAATTAATGGAGCCAGTGACCAGCACAAATTACATGCCAGAACCAGGTAGGAATTTTCACTCTTGGACCTCTACCTAGGTGACTTTGGACAAGTCATTTATCCTTTTTATGCCTTTGTTTCCTCATCCATAAAATGAGGACAATAGTACTATCTACCTGATTGGGTTGTTGTAAGAATTAAATGAGAGAAAGCATGTAAAGTCTAGTACAGTATCTGGAACGTAATTAGTACTCAATAAATCATCACTTTAAAAGAATAACAAAACACACTTTGCCCCATGGTAGACGTAGAGGGAAAGGCTGAGGAGACTGATTTGACATTATCCCTAAGAAACAGATGGAATACATTATTGCTAAAACTAATTCCTTTTGAGTGGATTTGATTAAATTAAGCTGGTATTGGGTAGGCCAAAGAATGTAGTTATGCTTCTAGTTTTGTCCAAGAACAAGAAACTACATCTTTTTTTAAAACCATTCTAAACTCCCTATAAACATACTGCCTTCTGTTAAGACTAACTCTAGTGTCCAATGTCAGTGTGTATAAGTTATATAAAAATTCTTACCAAATTAGAGATGATTTGGGGTTTCTGAGTATACTCAAATATATGCTGTGAGAGTAATAAAGCATAATTTAATATTCCGCTGCAGGGACAGAAGCGTCTCTTTACAGACATAACATTGCAGATATTAAATAAATATCAAAAATACCATGAGATTTTTTTTCTAGCATTTTAGGCAATACACTGATGATTAGAGTTGATATAAACAATGTTTTTCAGTCATGGCAGGTGGATTAAGGGGATGTATTAGAGTTTTTTCCCCTCTCTCTTTTATTTTTCTTATTAAAATTATTTTTTCCTATTATAGTTACTGCTTTTATAATGAAAAATATTAAGTATGATTTAAGAAGAAATGACCTAGCCACTTGGTGGCAGTATGTCATGAAGATAATAGTCTATATGGCTTCATTTCAGTCCTTCGTGTAAAAATTTTGTCATTGACATATATACACTACCATGTATAAAATAGGTAACTAATGAGAACCTGCTGAATAGCACAGGGAACTCTACTCAATGATCTATGGTGACCTAAATGGAGAGAAAATCTAAAAAGAGTGGATATAGGTACAGCGTATATACGTATAACTGATTCACTTTGCTGTACAGCAGAAACTAACACAACATTGTAAAGCAACTATACTCCAATAAACATTAATAAAAAAAATTAGTCATTGGCTTGATTTCTTCTCTGACAGTTTTGTTTATAAATTGTCTTACTTCAGATATCTGATTCTTTGTGAAATTACCCTCTTACAATTAAGCATCTCTTTAAATGACTTTAATCTAATTTAAATTAATACACGTGGTTGATTTGAAACTATGATAACAAAAAGACTCTAAAGGAAGATTATGTTTATTCTCTATTAGGGCTAATAAAGCCCTAGTCAGATATGAAAATTATTTTTATGTGATGCAAATTAATAACTGACGTTTCATGCCAAATAACCACCTGTAGTTTATACAACAGAATTATATTAACCTGTATTAAAAGCCAACAGCACCATATATTTTTTTAAATAAAAATGCTAATTTTAAAATAAAGGTGAAAACAAAAATAATCCAGCAACATATGTTATAAACCCATGATTTTGCAAAATTGAAAGTTGTGTTACATTTTAATGTAATATTTTTCTTAAAATTGTAAACTAATGTAGATGCAGACTCCTGCTTGGGCTCCCTGAGAATGAACATAAGCCTTTAAAATACTAATTTAGATGAATAAACCTGGCTGTTGACCACTGGGGATGGAACCACATGCTTAGGGAAAAAAGAGACGTAGTGAAGCATTGAGGAGCCAGAAAGAGCTTCTGATTTGTCACAATCCACAGTGAAACATTTCCCTCTTGCTGTGGAGAAGTGAGAATAAAAACACAGGAAAGAACTTTTAGCTTTTCTGATGTTTTCATCTTCTAAAATTCCCTACCCATTGTTCTTAGAACACTACTCTTCAATCGAGCCTGTGTTTGCACCCAGATCAGCCTTTTTAAAACATTTCCAAAGACCCATAGGAATCTTTTTATCAGAACTCTGTGATATTTTTCTCAAAGAGAGTTGCCCTGGCCACATAGCTTGTTATACAAGCCTATGATATCTCCGTAGCAGTTAAGGATACCTCAAATTGTGATTTCTCCCTGGCCCCCAAAGTGATTCTTTTAATAGAAGAATTTGAACACTGAAATCAGAATGACTGAATAAATAGGGCTTGAGGCCCTCTTGGAGATCCAGAGCTTAGAACCATTTTCAGGAATATCTTCTGTCAGCTGGGAGAATTGTGCCCTTGAAGTCACCTCTGGCAGCTTTTAATTATCAGGAGGGAGGAGGTGGGTAAGGAAACGCCAGGACTCTTTTTTTTTCTTTTATAAATTTATTTATTTTATTTTATTATTATCATTATTATTTTTTTGGCTGCATTGGGTCTTCGTTGAGGTGAGGTGTGTGGGCTTCTCATTTGGTGGCTCCTCTTGTTGCAGAGCACGGGCTCTAGGCATGCGGCCTTCAGTAGTTGTGGTGCACAGGCTTCAGTAGTTGTGGTACGTGGGCTCAGTAGTTGTGGCTCATGGGCTTAGTTGCTCCGCGGCATGTGGGATCTTCCCTGACCAGGGCTCAAACCTGTGTCCCCTGCATTGGCAGGCGGATTCTTAACCACTGAGCCACCAGGGAAGCCCATCCAGGACTCTTCTGAGTTCAGGCTGAAAACAAGTTAGCTACCAAGGCAGCTGACCCCACCCTGGTCAGAAGATTTCATTAGCAGTGTTCTGACAGGATTTACGGGTAGACAGGGCTGGCCAGGGTCCTTGCCCGCCGGGAAGGAGCAGAGGGAAATCATTAATGGCATTCCACCCTTATGTTATAACCTCAAAGTGTCTGCTAATCAAAACTGGGCTTCTTATATGAAGCCAAGAGGCTGTTCACGAACAGCATCTCTAAGACCGTGCAAAGGCAAAAGTGACATATCTTGGAGGCTCTTAAGGAAACCTAAACTTTATTGCATCATCTATTGGAAGGAATCAAGTAGAGACCAGTTGTGTGTTTTTTTCTGGCTCGGTGAATGAAATAAAGCTCCTTGGAATTTGTTGCCTAGAAGCCTCATGAAATTAGTGGACACAGCTTCAAGTCTTACAAACCCTAGGTAGTTTTATTGTCCTTTGAATGTTTCCTCCTTTAGGATTTACCCAATTTAATAAAAAGAAGAAGACACACACACACACACACATACACACACACACACAGAGGTTTTTGCTTTTACTCCATCTTTCCAGCCTATTAAAGTTACTGGTTTACTTTAATCATCTCCAAACAAGTGAAGAAACTCTCTTAGGAAATTGGGTAACCTGAGTGCAAAAAATAAAAAGCTGACACTATTTTCTTTTTGTTTAAGTTCCCCAGGTCACACTGAAATCATTTCAACATGATACTCAGAATTCTGGGCTTCTAATTGCTTCCATCTTTGAAGGACACCTTACTTCTGGTAAGAAAATACTGCTTAGGTTTGTTGAGTAGTCTTTACTAATCATCCATTTGAATGCTCCATACTGAAAAATCATTGTCAGGCATAAGTTTCTTGACAGTAAGATATGCCACATGCTTTCCACAGGAAAATAATCAAACAAAAATCTGCTTAAAATTTAATTTAAGGAGTGGTTTAGGTAGATTTTGCCAGCTTTGCTCTGGGTTAGATACGTGTTCAGTTCAGTTGGTGCTGGGGCTCAAGACCTCAAAAATTCTTCCTAAAAAATACCATTATTTGAGTGTCTACCATGTGCTAGGAATTTCATATACATCATCTTTTTCAATCTTCAAAATCTTCATCAATCTTCAAAACAACCTGTTGAGGTAAGTGCTATGTATCTATTTTACAGATGGGAAAACTGGAGCTCAGAGAGGTTGAGGAACTTGTTTGGACTAAAATTTAAATCCAATTTTCAAATCCTGAAGTCTGTGCTCTTTCTTTATACAAACCAGCTCCCATTTTATTTGTTAGTATGACTTTGTATTTTCCATTGATAAGCATATCTAAATGTTTTAGGCATAAAAAAGATATTAGATCAGGTTGTAGAGCATTTATCTCCTTGCATAGAAATCTGGCAAGAATAGTATAAAAACTTTGGCAGGTGATATTGACATTCTTTGGACTTCTGTTTATTTATTCAAAAAATATTCTATGTTGCCAGGCACATATTTTATGTGCCAGGCACTATTCTGAGTACTGGGGAATCAGCAGTGAAAAAGATGAACAAAGCCCCTGTCTTCATGGAGCTTCCATTCCAGATAGACAGGGTGGGGTGGGAGTGGGGGAAACCACAAACAGAAAAAGAAAAGGAAGGTAGCAGCAAGTGTTATAAAGGAAACGAAGCAATGTAAGGATACTCTGAATTTGTGTTATGTGAATCAATTATGGGCCAAGTGCTTAGGTTCAGCACAGATCCCTAATTACAAATGCCTGCACAGACCTGCACCTTGATGTTTCTGTGGGAATTGTGGAGGCTAGGAACTCATGGCTGCTCTGTTAGATAGGTATTATTTTACAGAAGAGGAAACTTGAGCTTCAGCAAGTTCATTATTATGCTCTGATGTTACAGAGCTGATAAGCGGCAGCATCTAGTTTGAACCCAGGTATCTCAGGTTATTCTCTTGGTGACTCTGCTTTGCTCCTCAAACCCCTTTACCTGGCCCCATGTTAACTTGGGAATTATTCATCCTCCTCCAGGACTAATGCACAAGGATATGTGGAAGCCAGTACCTCCCATTAGTTGCTTGAAATCCTTAGCAATAGTATTTTAGTCCTAGGAAAACACTAATTCCATACCCCACTGGGACTTTGGAGCGAAGTAAGCCACACTGGCCCTGGCCCACCAGTGGCTTTAGGAGAGGGGCTGGACAGCGTGGAGACCCCCAAGTGCATGTTAGGTGCAGCTGGGGAATAACTAGGGCAGGGCCAATTCAGTGTCTGACACATGGTAAGTATCCGATAAACGTCTGCCAAAGCGGGGGAGGAAGGAGGATGGAAGGGGCCAATACCCAGCATGGCTCAGAACCAACTCCAGCATGACAGGTCATGTCCAAATTAAAGTTTACATTTGAAAATAGAAAATAGGGTTTTTCATGTATTAGGGAGAAAATGGGATGAGCCTGGTAGGTAACACATGCTGAATATAATAATTATTTAAAGATTACAGGTGATTAATTCCACTTCAAAATTCAAAAAAGCATTGTTTTTAAAATAAAATGTCAGTGTAAGATATATGGCAATTTGGATTTCTCTCTTATATATTGTTCTAAGTAGAGTGAATGCTCTTTTTTAGCAGGAAAACATTCATGAACAATAAATTTCGAAGAATGGTGACAAGTTGTACATAACTTCTGTCTTGTACAAAAGGTTAAAAAAAATAAACAACTCAGTTGTGATTGTGGCCAGCTTTAGACTCTGTCGCAAGCAATTGGGAATTCTCACTCGTGTCGAACAAACCGAATTATGTTTATCACTAAACCTTTTTTATATAAAATATGCAAGCACAAGCTCAGAAAAATGTCTAATGCTGACCACATTTGCCAGAGGCTCAATTCACTGACATCAGATATATGCAGCCCAATTCCCTCAAACAAAAGGTATTGTCGTGCAGTTTCGAAGGGCAGTCACTTTACAGCCCAAGGTAAAGGTTAATTTTATTTCCCCTTCCTGTTTCCTTTGAGATCAATGACCTTCACTTGGAGCAGAGTAGAATAACAATGATTCTTGCGTCACATAGATGGAAATTATACCTAAAATTATTTTTCTTTCCTTTCAGACAATAGGCAACAAGACATTGGGCTTCTATTGGGAATGGTCTTTGCCGTTATTTTATCAATTCTTTCTTTGATTGGGATATTTAACAGATCGCTCAGAACTGGGTAAGTTTCTGTAGAATTTGTTTTCTCATTTAGACATATACTGGTACCATCAAAATGTAGTCAATTCTGTGATTTACTAGAAAAATTCATCAACATTTTTCTTGAGAGAAAGACAAAACAAAAGAAACTGCTTAATGAGTACCCACCCATGCCAAACTCTTTACAAATGTCATTCATTTAATCTTTGCAAGATCCTGCCAGAAAAGCTCAGTGGCCTATTTTACAGATGACTTACACGAGGCTTAGAGAGGTTAAGTGCTCAGCCCAAGGTCACCAAACACTAAGCCAGGAGTCCAGACATAGCTGACGTCTCAGCCCATGTTCTCTCTTTCCCTACGCAGCCTTCTCATTGTGCCCTCAAGTCTGTCTACGGTGCCTGAACTCTTCACAGTACTTAAGTCGTAACCTACCTCAAGTTCTACACAAGCAAATCCCCTGAATCAATGTGAAGAGAAATGTGGCAATGTGTGAATTCATCACTTTGATACCAATCGTGTTAGTGTTTTAGCAGCCAGCCCCAATGCCCATTCCCCTTGGCCTCCTTCAGTCATTTTTTTCCAATATGGTATTAGTATAATAAAGATCAATGCCTAATTATTTTAAAATGAGACTTTGAGGGAAGCAAGGCCTTTGACACCCTAAATTTTACCAGATGCACTGAGTATTTCTAATTGGTTAATAGAGTTGTTTGATGTGGCAGTCCCCCAGTTCGTCCAGTGAGGCACAAATTTAACACATGTGAATGTTCTTTGCCTAATTTGCACTGAGTTTCTATTTCTTGCCATCCCTTGCTTCATGAGATAATCCTTCTTTGAAATTTATAATCAAAATGCCGTAGAGAGATTCAGAATGAGCTACTGTGAATAAAGTACACTAGTGATATATTTTTTTAATTTACATAGGCTTTTTCCTCAAAACCTAAGCTTTTAAATTACACATTAATAAATATATCCCTGATACCCTTGTGAGGTGAGAAAACTAATATGGAACTTTATTTTAGGTTGTTTTAAAATATACTTGATTATAAAACCCTTTGAAATATCTTAATGTTCCAACTTGTAGTGCATAAGCATATTAATATTTGTGTTATTATCCAAACATGTCCTAGAGAGTGTAAAATTTTAAATAACATTGTTTGTTACGAACTAAAACTTAACTTCCTACTGGTAACGATAAATAAGAAAATAAAACAATTCTTTGCTTATTTAATTATTTAAATAAGCATTCTTTTTAAAAAGATAAAACTAGAGATAATTCCAATATTACTATTTTACATATGAGCAGATACTGTTTTTACTACAACTTTACATTATTTATAAAAGCCTTATTTTAGAAACAGAACTGGAAAATGGAGAGCAAAACAATTTTAAATATAATGAAAACAAGAGTGGTATCTATCTATATATATATATATATATATACACACACATATATATTTTTTTCTCACTGTATCAGTATGCTGTATAAAAAGTTTTCTTCAATAGCATGAACTTATTAATTTGGTCTAATTTTAGGTATACAAAGGGAGTGTGAATTATTTTAAAAACGGAACCATAAAACATTGTATAAATATGTGTAAAGAAATTATTTTTTACCCTACAGCTCAAGGTCCAATTGGGCAAGCAAAGTCCATGCAGCCAATTTGGTTGTTACTTAGTAGAAGTTCTTAGAGAAGCTGCATAAACAGATACAAGGGTCTGATCTGTTGTGTTGCGTTGTTAACACATAATAATGTGCCGGAGATCAGTGTAGTCTCTTCGAAGCTCCCGGGACAACCTTTTTGCTCAAATCAATTTTTACGTAAATGCAGAAAGTGCTTTCAACACAGTGGCAGTGCCAAGGGGTAGCTTAGGAGGAAAAGTGAGGTGTTCACAGCTTCTCACTCTTCCTTCCATCACCCGATCCCAGAGATCCGTAATAAGTACGCAGCCTAAGTAAAAACTGGTGTCCTCACCATGCCACACAGCTGCAAGCCAACTTCCCCGGACTCCTGCTCCAAGTACATAAGGAAAGTCTGGAGCCACCACTATCATCTCAACCTTATTTAGAATCATTACAATTAGAGGAGCTCAAATATTATAGTTTTATTATATGACATTCTCTTCTTTAATATTTCTCTGTGGTTATGGTCCCCTTGGAAAGTTTTACAAAATATCCCTTAGGTTTTACAAACTTTTCCACACTGACATCTCCACTTATAATGGTTTGCCATATTTAACATGTATATAGTTTCACTTCCTGGGTGGTTCTCCCATTTATCTTGAATCTAGTGTGAGTGTTTTGTAATGTTCTGGCTTATTAGAGACAGGCAGAGCAATAGAGAGAAGAGGAAAATCTGAAAAGATATTGAATCAACTTCCCACATAACTTTTTAAAGTATGATATGGAAATCTTAGTTTCTGCATCGGAAAGTTTGGTTTTAATTATGCATTCCATTCTAGTTGATTTCCTAATCTCCTAGATGATTGCCTGCACCAATCCTCAAGTAAGATGCTTATTCTTAGTCATTTTTTGTTTTTTAGAATTAAAAGAAGAATCTTATTGCTAATACCGAAGTGGCTTTATGAAGATATTCCTAATATAGAAAATAGCAATGTTGTGAAAATGCTACAGGTAACCAAACACCATCAAATACAAACTAAATGGCAGCTGAAACCAAGAGTGCAGTCCAATAATTAGAGTAGAATTTCCATTCAAATAGATACGTGTGCATATTTGCACAACTGTATAACTTATGTAGAGATAAAATTATACATATTTCAAAACATACTTAAGAGAGATGAGAGAATGGACTAAGGGAAGAAAAGAGAGATGAAAGAGAGAAGCAATGCCATTCAAAAGAAAGAGTGAATGGAAGATTGTAAGCCAGGTGCCAGAGCCACTTACTTGGTGGCCAAGCAATTGGAAGGTGTCTTCAGGGACAAAAGGAAGAGGGAAGAAAATCTCAATAGATCGAGCCTCGGAGACACAAAGGGGCTTCTGTTTTACATGAGACTGGAGAAGCAGGTGGAGCCCAAGGAGGACACCACTTTGCTCCTGAGACCCAGTGGAATTCGAGAAGATGAATGTGAGGGGACTATGGCAGATGGCGTCACCAAGGGTGGGCCAGGTATCCAGTTTAGCAAAGAATAGAAGGGTGCCCCAGGAAGATCCTGAGGCTATAGGGGACTTTGCCAGTTATGGAGGAGCTGCTGCTGATTATGGAAGTGGGGAAGTAATCTGCTATGTGTGCTCCTACACTTTCTGGCTCTCCAGCCTGGCTGTCAAGGGCTTCAAAACTCAGTTGATGGGACAGACACATCATTCAAGCATTGCAATTCAGTGACGTAGTACAGTAACAGAGATGAGACCAAACATGATGAGAGTATAGAGGAAACATATTAAAAGACAGGAAGGAGTTGCTCAGGAGAAACGGAAGACATTCAAAATAGACAGCCTACATGAGCAAAGGCACAGAGGTGAGAAGAGCATGTTGGGTGTTGCTTTGTGGAAACACTTGATGTGAGGAGCGGCTGGAATAATGTGGGAATGCAGAGTGGGATCAGATCACAGGAGGCCTTATTATGTAGCTCAGACTTCATTCTGCCAATCAATAGTTTTCAAACTTGAAAAAAAAGTTATTTTTAGCCTAGGAAACCTTTGTTCAAATGATGTGAGGAAGACAAGTATTTGTAAAACAAGAAAAAGTGGCTCTGTTTGTAGATCTAGTGAGCCCGTTAATCAACTCCTTCCCTAGCACCAGGTGAGTCCCTAAGGCAACAGTTCTCAGCCTTGGTTGCATGTTAGAATCCTGATTCCCAGGCCACAACCCAGGGTCTTTGGGGGAGGGAGGACAGGGGGAGACCCAGGCCTCAGCATTTTCCAAAGCTTCCCAAGTGATTCCACTACACAGCCCATGCTGAGAACACTGTTAAGGGGTTGAAAACTATTGCTAAAGCCAGTGAGGAGTCAGTGAGGGGGTGTCCATTGGAATAGGAATGGTCCTAGGAAAGAGGCAGAATGGGAAGGTAGAGAAATGAGCATCGTGAGTTGTGGGCCAAGTGTCGAGAAGCAAGGGTCCTTGGTGCTGACTTCGTAGAGGGTCTGTAACATAAGAAGTGGAATGCATCTGTGAAATGTGACAAGGAGCAGGTCACTGGTGGTCCAGGTCCAGGGGTTCAGTTAGAAGTGAATGGAAGGGGACTGAGAGTGGAGACATCTTTTGATGAGTGTAGACTAGAAGGGAAGTAAGAAAGGGGCTATCCCTGACACATGATCAAATACTCTCAATACTGATGCAACGAATGTATTAACAGTAGCTCCAGAGCAGTATGGACTCAGAAGCGTGTTTGTACTAAATTGAATGGGCTTGAGAGGACTAGTATGGGGGGGAGGGGAGAGGGAGGAAGAGGACTGATCAGGCACGACTATGAAGGGATGAGGAGGAAAGTCTCACCTGGAGCAAGAGGAGGGATTCTTGTCTCTGGATCCTTGAAGGAGAGAAAGGGTGTGGACGTGGTTGATTTTGAAGGAGGTAATGTTGCCTACACAGTGGATGGGTGGTCTGGAATAACTGAACCCACATATAGAATAAAGTACATAGCTAACAGCTGACTGAAGGCCAAGTACATAGTCACCAAACTACAACTAATAAATACTGTGGTCTTGATATGCATTCCACTTAGTCATTCTGTCTTGCTCCCCCACTAGTTATCCTAGGGAACTGGGGACATTCTGTGATTTGGAGCATTGTCCCTGCCCTCGTTGTGATCAGATCCTCCTCTTCCTTTACTGTCCTCACACTGGAATAGTCCCTGTTGCTCTTCTATGTCCTTCACTATGGTCTGACTCCCATCCACTTCTCCACTCAGCTGCCAGGCTGAAGAGGGGAAAACACCCCCTTCCTCTCAGTTTACTATAGCAACTCTAGTTCCTTTGACTTCATCTGACCCATGACTACATGTTTGCCCTTCCCAACCCAAACCTGGCAAGTGCCTTGGGGAGGCAGAGCCGAAGAAAATTTGAATGACCCTTCATGCTGCTTTATTCAAGGTCTTCGTCTTTGTCAAACTTCCTTCCCATTCTGGGCTCCTGGAATTAGAAATGAACCTTAGGGTTTCCTTCAGATGAGGTTTTGTTTTCTGCCCAAAGACTAAGGGGTACTGTTCTAGTCAGTTCAGGCTGCTCCAACAGAATACCATAGACTGGGTGGCTTAAATGACAAACATCTATTTCTTACAGTCTTGGAGGCTGGGAGGTCCAAGATCAAGACACCAGCAGATCTGGTTCCTGGTGACAGCTCTCTTGCAGATGGCTGCTTTCTGGTTGTGTCCTCACATGGCAGACAGAGAGATCAGCTCTCCCGTGTCTTTTCTTATGAGAACACTAATCCTCTTCATGAGGGCTCCACCCTCATGACCTAGCTACCTCCCAAAGGCCCCACCTCCTAATACCATCACATTGGGGGTTAGGGCTTCAACATATGAATTTTGGAGGGACTCAAACATTCAGTCCATAGCAAGTGGCTATAATTTTGTAATTGTGTTGGGTGGGAGTTATTTGCCCTGGGAAGCCAGCCATCAGCTGGAAGGCCTCGAGTCCTTTTCTTACCAGAAGAGTCATCAGGCTTTTATACAAATAAAAACTTTCTTCACCCACCCTCCTGATTGATCATCACAGACATGTCTGAATTGTGAACAGCTAGCTGCACACCTTTAGAACCACAGCACAAAGCATTTACTACAACCTTATTCTCAAATGGAAGCAAAATAGGATTCTCCATGCACTACCCCCCACCGCCAATTTTCTTTTATTTAAGCAACAAAGAATTTTCTTGTAGAAAGGAACTATAATATTAAGAAATAGTCCAAAATTTTAAAAGGCCCTGAAATAATTTGCAAGTTAATATGAAAGAGGCTTCTTTCTCTTTAAAATTTTTAAATAAAGGCATGTGCTTACAGCATGGATTATTTTTATTACTCCTTTCCTTCAGTCTCCTCCTGGGAGAATTTAACAAATGTTTGGAATGGAGCAGGGTAACAAAAGACAAAAGGAGGAAATCATATGGGAAGAGAAACACTATGAAGAAAAATGAGGGGGAAAGGAAAGTTGAGGGAAAGCAAAATTCCAGTCCTTACTCAATTATCCAGTTGGCTCCTTTAAACTTCTTTTGTAAAATAAAACAATGTCTTTTCTTTCTAGGAAAAAAGTGAATTTATGAATAATAGTTCCAGCGAACAGGTCCTTTATGTTGATCCAGTGATTACAGAGATAGAAATCTTTCTCCCAGAAGAAAAACCCATGGACTACAAAAGGGAAAAGAACACAGGATCCGTGGAGACAAACAACAGCCTGCAAAAGTCACTACTCACCAACACTACAATTGTATATATTCCTGATCTCAACACTGGGTATAAACCCCAGATTTCAAATTTTCTCACTGGGGGAAACCATCTGAGCAATAATGATGAAACAGCTTCCTCAACTCTGGAACCACCAGCTGATTGCTTAAACCTGGGAAAGAATGCCAGGTTTAAAAAATATCCTAATTTTTCTTTCTCTGTCTCAAGTATGAATTCGCTAAGCAACACACTATTTCTTGAAGAATTAAGCCTCATTTTAAATCAAGGAGAATGCAGTCCTCCAGACATGCAAAACCCTGTAGAGGGGGAAACCACCATGCTTTTGGAAAATGCATCACCAAATGAAACTATTCCAGAACAGACCCTGCTGCCTGATGAATTCGTCACCTGTTTGGGGAGCATGAACGAGGCGTTACCACCTATAAATTCTTATTTTCCACAAAATATTCTGGAAAGCCACTTCAATAGGATTTCACTCTTAGAAAAGTAGAGCTGTGTAGTCAAAAGCTGCCTTGCAATTTGAAGATGGCTCTGTCCCTCAACACAAATTTAATTCTGCCCTATTTTTTTTTAATTGGAGAATTAAGATCTAAAGATAGAACATAACTCATGGCCACAAAAGCAGCAACAATATTAGGGACGCCTCCTATATTTTAGAAGATGTATCAACTATATCTTTTTTAATTTTCCTCATTACAAGGCACAAAACAGATCTGTCTTTTGTATGAAGGATAAATAATACAAAACGTGGTAGTGAAATAAATGCTGAAAATCGTTCTTTGAAATGGAGATATTAGTATTCGCTTACAAGAGGAAAAGCAAGTTTAATTTTCATTTTATTACTTAGTGTTCTCTCGAGTACATAAAAATACAGCCCACAGACAACAAAATAGGTAAGGGATGGAAACAGAGGAACAATTAATTGCATGTTTACTGTGTTGGGCTTTTGCCCTACTACTTTCTATTAAGATGTTAAGAATTTGATCTTCCTTATTTTGATTTTGGACTGAGAGAGTTTTAAAACAGTGATGTGTGGAAATCATGAGATAGCTGTCTTCATTCCAGTTCAGAGCGATGGCATTGTTCTCCTGTGGTGTAAATGGTGTATTAATTACACTGTAGTAGATCTATTGAGGTAGAAGATGCAGGATCAGCAAGGTGTAATTATTTCTTTTGTATTAGATATCTGTCACAAAATTATTGTTAAGCCAGGTATTTTTCCAAGTCTAGGATGGCAATACTTGCCACACCTGTCACTGCCCCATAACTTATGTCTCCTGTAAACATCACCAACTCATCACCACGTGCCTTTCTGCTGAGCCCTAAGGTGGCCTCAGAATCCTCGCACCACAGTGCTCCTCATGGCCACAGTCAATAAGGGCTGGGGCTGGAGATGAACTCTATCTGCCAACCAGGTCAATATTGGAAGGGGGTGATCTTAAAAATATAAAATGCATATTTTAATTGAGAAATGGTACCCAGCAGACGTCTCTATTATGATTAATTTTTACATCAGGGGGAACTTTTTTCTAATGATCAGAACAATTTGAAAATTGAATAATTACCCATTGAATTTCTCTTCCTCTTCTAACAGTTGTCAGCAATAATTTATATTCAGATTAAATAGCTTTATTTTAGCAAACAAAGCAGTTAATCAAAAAAGGACCAGTTGTTAGCACATGAGCAAGCTATTTTGTTTTGTTTTGGCTTTTGAAAAAAAACAACCCACAAAAGCAGTTTTGTTGTCATTAAATGTCCCCATGAGGAGGATGAACACACATCCTGGTTTGTCCTGGTTTTTGTCTGTTGTCCCAGTGTTAATTATGGCCAGTGTGCCTTTTCTCTCTCAGAAGCATCCCTTTGGATGATAAATCATTTGGTCACGCTATCTATGAAGACTGTTTAATGTCCAACATATAAATAATTTATCACAATTCATCTCTTTTTTTGCCTTGATGGTCCTCTTTATTTTACTTTATATCATTTACTAAAGCCATTGTGCTCCAAAATGAACATACTATTGGTGTAAAAAATGTATCTCCTCCTGTGAAATTCTATTCTGTTTACCCTAAAATATGTATATATTTGTTGTACTTCACATATTCTGAAAGATGTATATTTTAAATCACTAATGAAATGCTAATATTAAATATCTTGACTTGTAAATGATCATATGCCTTTATGTTATTCCTTATCCAATGGGAGAATATAATGAAGCAAAGAGGCAGGTAGTATTTGAGATAGAAACAACAAAAGACCAAGATGAATCTTTGATGTTTACCAGTCTGCTGAAAACATCTGTTAACAAGTGAAAAATATTTTCATAGTGTATTTCAGTATAACTGTAACCTGCCACACATCAAAAAAAGCTTTTGTCAGGCTTATAGGATTGCAGCATTATTTGATCTTCTGTGTGTGCTTTCAATACAGTCAGTGCTTCCTTTAGAACATCTCCTTCTTGTCCCGCTGGAGCAGAAAGGGGGCTGCTTTCTCTTCCTATAGTGTCCTTCTCACACCCACATCACGTTAAGAATGGAGGAGACACTTCTAGTTCCATCCATGCCATTGGCCCTTTTTGGTCCCAATGGACTAAAATTTGAGGCTATACCTATAAACAAAGCAGTATGCTTACCATTGCCCGAACTCAGAGAAAATTTCAACTGCTTCATCACAATGCAACCTTGGTAAACGGCAAAGGGTTTTCTTTCTATGATTCTTCTTTTTTAATAAAGTTATTTATTTTATTTATTTATTTTTGGCTGCATTGGGTCTTCACTGCTGTGCGTGGGCTTTCTCTAGTTGCTGTGAGCAGGGGCTACTCTTTGTTGTGGTGTGCCTCATCATCGTGGCTGCTCTTGTTGCAGAGCATGGGCTCTAGGCGCATGGGTTTCAGTAGTTATGGCACGTGGGCTCAGTAGTTGTGGCTTGTGGGCTCTAGAGCACAGACTCAGTAGTTGTGGTGCACGGACTTAGTTGCTCCACAGCATGTGGGATCTTCCCGGACCAGGGCTCAAACCCATGTTCCCTGGATTGGCAGGCAGATTCTTAACCACTGTGCCACCAGAGAACCCCATCTTTCTATGATTCTTATTCAACAAGTATTCACTGAAGTGTTGAATGCCCCTACTATGTGTAAAGGCAATTTGAACCAATATAGATGTTAACAAAACCAACCAAGTCCCTGCAGCCTTAGAGCTTATATTCTAAAAGCAAGAAGCAGATAGCACATGGAACCAAATCACTGCCCTTCAGGGAGCTTTTGGTGGGGAAGAGGGTGAGGATAGGAGATGGAGAGAGGCAGAAAAAATAAAGAAGAAAAATGCCAGATAATGAGTGCCATGTAGAGAGGTAAAATGGGATAATGTGATAGAGAAGGACTTGGTGGCCACTTTGTGCTGGGCAGTCAGGGAAGGTCTCTCCCAGGAGGGGACACTGCAATCTGAATCACAGGTAGGAGCTGCATGTGAGAATCAGCTTGCCACTGATAAGTCCCTTTTATAGAAGAATTCTCCAGAGCTAATGTCTCTACTTCTTTCCTTCCTGGACAAGTTGCCCCTAACCCCAGACCTCTGCCACCTTTCCCTTCCTCAGTCAGAATTTTCTGTAGCTTTAGGGGACAACTTTGTATCTTTTCATCTTTCCATCTAGCCCTTGGGCTTATTATTAACTTTCTTTCTCTGAGTCTCACAATCTAAGTTACTGCTTCCTAAATGAACGTGTCATACTTACTGGTGTGGGTTACGGAGAAAGAGGAAGAAAGGGAGAGAAAAAGCCCCTCGAGATACCATCGAGAGGAAAGAAGGGGAGAGAAATATAAAGAAAGAAAGGTTAGTATGCAGTGATGCTGAAGCAAAATGGAACACCTTGGTTCTGGACAATACTGAAGCTGATTAAGGGACATCCAATTTCCTCCTGTTCTTGAATCTTCTTTGCTCCCTACCTCTCTTTTCTTGCATAGAAGCAATATGGGGAGGAAAAATTGAATTACAATTTGGGGGTATCTTCTTGGTTTGTGTGTGTGTTTTATCCTTTTTTAAATTAGGAATTTGTTTTTGCCAGAGTTAGAAATAATACTGATGCTATAAGAGGGCTTTAGAGTTTTAGCATGCAGTTTTTGGGTAACATGGGTTGTTGTTTGGCCCTCCTGGTTCAGTCAGAAGATGTTCCCAACTTCTTTTCTTTCCTTCTATTTTCAGTCCCTTTGACATAGAGGCAGAACATGACTATGGCATAGGGCAGAGGTTTTCAAAAATAAATTTTAGCAACTGATCCCCTTTCTCCAAATGAAATCTATTGCAGAAGCCCCAAATATAAAACAAGTGAAAGCAAATATTCTGTTGAAACAGAGGGTGACGTTCATGCTGGTCCCCGCTACCCCTCCTCTGTAGCTGCTGCTGAAGCAGCCTATGCATCCATGCATAGGCTTGCATATGAAAATCCAAGGCTGGGGAATGTCTAGTCCACACCTGGGTGATCCGGGTTCTAGCCCAGCTTTGAGATGCCTGTACCTCAGGACTGAACTAAACTCCCCATCTCAGCCACAAGGTTGCCACCAGGCAAAGAGTACCAGAACTCCCTTGAACCTCCCTACACTCTGAATGACTTTGTAAAAAGCTTTCTCTCGGAGACTACTAATAGAGGTGGTACTATATGCAATAATTAACTTGTTTCTTTCCAATTACTTCATCATAAATGTCTGGGTTTTGTTCAAGTTTATGTTCTTTTTGTAATTACTAAGAATAAAATATTGTGTTGTGAATATAATTAGATTTTATAAACCCAAAGACTGCCAAATTGTGCTGCAGTTTATCTCTTTATGAAGTAATCATACCAATTATAGGGAGATGATGTTTTAATGGAAAACATTACCCACTTGGCAGACACTATTGATTTAAGATAAAAGAAGCGATTAAAAACAATTTATGGATCTCTCTTGGGTAAAAGCATGAAACCAATATAAAATAATTGGATTCTGATTCATGGAGTGGATTGTGTGCAACTTTCTTGGATGCTATCGTTAAGGCAATATTACAAGGATATCTAACAAAGGTTTGATAGAATGTTATTATGTCTCTTTCCTACTGCTAAGATTATCACCATTAAATCCCAATTAATGTTTCATGTTAGGACTACCCTAGCCATTTTGCTAATTTCACTTTTAAACCTAATTTAGGATAAATAATCTGTATCTTTTATATACAGAATTTCCATCAATTTTCTGAAGATGCATTTCCTTTATGTTTATGGTCAGGAAAACAACTTATTATCTAATTCTCATAATTAGCATTTAGCAACAAATTAAGAACTTATTCTTAAATGCTCCCTTTTTGTTTGGGGTAGGAAGAGGATTCAGGCCTAGCTTTATGAGGGAAAAAAAAATATATATATATATATACACACATACACTAAGCAAGTGTTGCAGAAACACAGTTCTTGAGATCACTGGTTCAAAAATTCAAGCAAAACAAAATGCAGTTTCTAACCATAAAGGCATACCTAAAATTAGTGACTCTGTCAGAGCACAGGAAGGAAATCATAAATAGTCAAACACTGGAACCCAAGTGTGAGATGCGGAAGTCCATAAACCTGACTGTTTCTTTCTGTTCACATCCTGCCTGAGAATTTTATTAGAAGTGAGTGAGAAAGAAAGAGTACAGTAGTAAAATATATATATAGTTTTAAGCTATACAGTTATACATGAAAAAAACAAATCTAAGCAATACCAATGTAAATGGAATGAAAAGTGACAGTGCCTCTTCCCACCCCTGCTTCCCATGTGTCATCCCCATCATCAAAAATAGTGACTCTCAACAAGTTAATGGTGTTCTTTCCAATATGTTTTCCACCTAAGTGGTTAACATATAGTATTATTCTGTGACTTTTTATTTTCACCTAACAATGTATCTTGGAAATTTTTACGTCATTATATTTAACCTTATCTTACTCCTTTAAACAGTTGCATAGTATTCCGTAGAATAAATGTGTTTTAATATATTTACCTATTCTCCTGTTAATGGACATTTAGATTGTTTCCAATTTTTCACTAGTATACCCATTCCTGTAATGAATCCTCTTATATATGTCTGTACACACATATGTGAGTCTGGGGGAAGGGATAGATACTTAAATGGAGACAGCAAGAATGGGAATATGAGGTACCTGAGAGGAGAGGCAGGAAGTGTCACTAGACTTGTGGACTGAAGAGGAGGAAAAAGGACTAGAAAAGTTGAAAAGCATGCATTTTAGGTAGTGCAGGCTGCTCATGTCCACCTAGTAAACAACACCAACCCTAAACTCTCATCATACTCGCGCTGTTTTCTTTCAGTGTTCAGGATTTCATGGTAAACATGCAAAATTTGATATTCATTGGATACTGGCTGATGTGATGCTTATTTAAAACCTCTTCTCATCTGGATTTAAACAAAGTTCAGCACTCATTTTACTTTGGTATTCAACGTAGAATATTATTTTAGTAGCTAAAATTGAAAATCACTTGTATTTCATTAAATGAGATTAGGATTTTAAGAAGCTGCCAGCTGCCAAGTATTTGCAGGTTCATTTTTCCTTTTTTAGTATTCATTGCACATTCCACCCAGCATGCTACTTCGGAGATTCCACTTGATTGAATAGAGGCAGCATATGTAGAACCTTGTGAGGGATGGGGAAGGAGCTCGCGAAAGCCCAGAGTAATGCAGAAAAGCAATTTGAATGCAACAAACAAACAAACCCAGAAACACTTTGGAAAAATGCTAGATGTTGGTTTCAGCCTATCCTCATAACTTTAATGAAATGATGATTTTTAAAAGCACTTTTTAAAACTCCTATTTTTTCTCCATTTTGTTTCCTTTGTTTTACTAAGCATGGAAATCCTTCTGTTAAAAATCCAAATTTTAACAAAAAATTTGCAGAAAAGCATGTAGAGCTACAAATACAACTGATGTTGCAAATAGGTGGACTACACTTTGTTTTATTTTCCCTTTAAGAGTTTGGATTAAGGTCAAACAGTCAGGGTTTTTGAATCTTAAATCTCCCACATGCCAAGTGTGTGACCCTGGGCAATCACTGGAGTTTCATGTTCTCTCTCTTCATCCTATTTTCTGGAACAGGGACACGGATCTTGGTGTACCTTGCATAAGAAGATTTGACTGAGTTGACTACTCTCTCCTTCCTGAAACACTCTCTTCATTTCACTCTCAGGACACCGCTAGCCCATGACCTCTTTCTCTGGCTACTCATTCTCAGCCTCCTTTTCAGGTTTCTTCTAGGCCTCTCTGTCACATAAATGCTGGAGGCCCCACAGCTCAGGCCTTTGTTTCTCCTTTGGTGATCCCGTCCATTCTTGTGGCTTAAAGCACTATCTACATGTCATGAAAACAGATTAGCCCGACCTTGACCCTGAACTCCAGACTCATACATTCAATTGTCTGTCTGACATGTCCATTTGCACCTCCTCACAGGCTGTAAGATCCAATACAAGATGATCTCCCAAGACTTCTCTTCTCAGAGGCATCCCTATCTCAGTAAATAGTACTCTCACAAATCTTCGTGTCATCCTTGATTTTTTTTTTTTTTTTTTGCTCTTACTCCTCATGTCTACTCTTTCAGGAAAACCCATTCACCCCACCTTTAAAATATATCCAGAAATTAAATCACTTCTTACTACCTCTGCTGGACCACCCTAGTTCAAACCACCATCATCCCTTGCCTGGGTCACTGCAAAAGTCTCCTACAGATCTTCTTCAATAGAGTAACTAGATGATCCTGCTAAAACAATGTTGTCTGTTCAAAACCTGTCAATGGCTCCCCATCCCACAAACAATAGTAGTCCAAGTCACTACAGTGACCTGTGAAGGCCTAGCTGGTGTACCTCTCTCTGTTCCCTGGCCACCTAGCAAACACCTCAGGGCCTTTGCCTTGCTGTTCCCTCTTCCTGGAATGCTCTTCCCCAAGGTTGTTGCGTTGCTCACTAGCACACTACCTCCGGGCCTTCCCTGGTCACTCTATCTAAAATTGGAAACCTGCCCCCCATACTTCCTACTCTCCTCCCCTCCCTTTTCTTTATTTATTGTACTCACCACCATCTAAAATCAAACATACTGCATATTTCATACATTGTTCATTGTCAGCTACTACAATGTAAGATCCAGGAGGGCAGAAATTTTGTCTGCTTTTTTCCCCACCAATCTTTAATGCTTAGAAGAGTGCCTGGCACATCGTAGGTTCTCAATAAATATTTGTTAAAAGAGTAAATGAATAATAGACAATGACACAATTTATTAATTCCATCTGTTTCCCATGAGAAGGAAAACAATATTACATGAAGGCATCAGAGAACTTTCAGGCCTCAGTGTGTCTTCTGAGGCTCTTCCATATAGTCTACTATTTTATAGTCTATTATTTTATTTTATTGTTTGTCTCTAAGCTGCCATAGTATAACTGATGAGAAAGCAATGATACAATGTAAAAATATGCATTTTTCTTTCCAACTCTGCAGTTTTCTTTTATTTCCTTGGATCATTTCAACATGGAAGTTATTTTCAACCACCTTTTTAACTTTTGACTGAATTCCTTACTTCAAATAGATTCATATGGCAGAGTTAATAACACCTCGGTGAGCAAACAATACTTTCCATTTCTTCAGGAGAAAATGTTTCTAGCTACCACACTAATTAGACAGCTTTCTCTGATAATCAGGAGCAGAAAAATTGTGTGGTGTGTTAAAGAAAATGAGCAAACCAACAGGTGTGCTCACCTTACAGGACATTCATTAAATAGCTCACTAATAAAAAAAACACCAGATGAATTCTGAAAGACCAGGCATTCTCGTCAATAGGAACTTTGGTGTAAAAAAAAATCACTATATTCTACTAAAATAGTAGATATAATATGTAGAACATACTTACTTACTTATTACTTTTCTAAATGTCGTCTATTTTGTTTCAATCTAGCCTGTTAATTTTTTCAATGAAGCTGGGGTCGGCTCGGTGATTTATGCAGTGTGGCAGAGCTGGGGGCACATCCACTTTTCCGACTCCTACTCCAGGGTTCTTTTACCACCTAAACCAACTTAACCGCTTAGAAATAGACCAGTAGCATGGACTTGGAGGGCATTATGTTAAGTGAAATAAGTCAGACAGAGAAAGAAAAATACTGTATGATATCACTTACATGTGGAATCTAAGAAATACCCAAACTAGTGAATATAACAAAAAAGAAGTAGAATCACAGATTAAAGAACAAACTAGTGGTTACCAATGGTGAGTGGGCTGGCAATAAAGGGGTAGAGAATTAACAGGTATAAACTACTGGGTATAAAATAAGCTACAAGGATATATTGTGCAACACAGGGAATATAGCCAGTATTTTATAGTAACTATAAATAAAGTATAACCTTTAAAAATTGTAAATCACTATATTGCAACCTGTAACTTATATAATATTGTACAGCAACTGCACTTCAATAAAAAATTACTAAAAAAGTAAAATATTGATAAAATAAAACCGTTAATCAATTCAGAAAAAGAAAGAAATAGACCAGTAGCTCTTACCTGCCTAAACATTAGAATCACCTGAGGAACTGAAAAATCAAACAAAAAAGAAAACCCAAAACCTCCTGAAGCCTGATCACGGTCGCCAGCCTCATCAGTACCTTTTTAAAGGTTCATCAGGGGTATCTTGTGTACTGCCAGGGTTCGGAACCAGCCACTTAAATGTTTTTCCTTGTAAAAAGGAGCTTTTTGCCTTTGTCCGTTATTATTCAGCATCCCCACTTCTTCCATGACCTCTTCTTCTCAGGGACAACAGACGCCAATCAATGGAGCCCCTTCCTCACCACCACCTCACCTACAAATTGCTTTCCCCCATCCTCTCTCCTTACTTTCATAAAACAAAAGAGGTACACCTTTCCCTTGTTAAGCTACTTTCTCCACCTGGCACTGGACTCGCCCCCTCATCTTGTGCCTCCGTAGGGACCGGTTATAGTTAACTGTTTATAAATCACACCCACCTCATTCTTATTTACCAGTGTCTGGCTCATCGTAAATGTGGTAGTTGTCTCTTCAGCATCCATTCTCACATTCTTACTTACTATCAGGACCTCTCTATTATTGAAGCAGCAATGTACCCCACTAAAAGCCATTTTCCAGCCTCCCTTATGACTACGTGTGATTGAGTTCTGTCCAATGAGATTTACATAGAAGTTTTTAGAGGGATTTCCAGGAAGTCTTTTTAAAAGGGAAGACAGACACGTGGAGACACTTCTCCTTTCCACCACCCCCCCTTCCTTCTTCCTGATGACTGGAAAGTAGACATGATAGCTAGAGCTCCAGCAGCCATCTGGGGCTGTAAGATGACCTGAAGGATAGAAGCCACACACTGAGGACGGTGGAGCAGAAAGATGGAAGGAGCCCACGTCCCTGATGATTTTGAGGGGCTGCCCTGGAGAACTTACCTCTATTTTTAGGTGAGGCTAATATTTTTAACTCACTGTTATTGGTAGTCTAGATATCTGTATATGAGTTAATCATTATGGATGCAATAAGTAATCAGAAATTAATTTTTCTAAGAAAGGATGGAGTACACCCCTATGGTGGCCATCTATCGTCTGCCCAGTTCCCCTTCTCTGGGAACTGCCCCTTTCCTCCCTTCCACATGTTCCTTCAGTGTCACTCTGGTCAGCAGGCTGCAGCTGATTAGTGTGGGGTACCTTAATCCAAGGCAGGCCAACCAAATGCCCTCCTAGGACTTGACTCTGGTTATAACAATTGGGCTAGAGGTACACACTTGACCTAAGCTGGACCAATGAAAGGCCTTCCCGAGAAATTCTGGAGAAACAATCTCTCCAGTGACAGAAGTTTAGATGCAGAGTTCAGAAGCTGTTGTTAGTCATGTTTTTTTTCTCACATGACCAGAATTTAAAAAGGAGGATGGTTTACAGAGAGCAAGAAGAAAAAACAGATGAACAGAAAAGGGCAAAGAAGAGAGATGGAATGAGAACCCCAAATGTATCAGAGTCCCTGGTTTTAATTGTTAACAAGGTTCAATTACATTCTTCATGACCTACAGTATAAGAGAAAACTTTATCATACAGTCATCTTTTTGCATAAACTACTTAGAGTTGTATTTCTGTTATTTGTAATTGAGAGTCCTAATACAACCCTCCAGAGTTATAGCTTTGTATTTTGCTCCCAGAATCTATATAGTTTTAATAATGATTAGCGATAGTGGCGTTTATCTTGTGCACTAATTTACCTGAAATTGAATAGGGACTACTGCACAAACATATATTTGGTGTTGTTTTCAGTAAATTTTTAGTAAACTGGAGTTAAAACTAAAGCCATCCTGACAACTTCTTCCTCAATCAACCTCTTTGCAATTACAGACAGAAGAATTGGCCATAAATGCAATTCAGCTTAAAAAACACCATAAATTTTAAAAGCCTGTGAGGGACCACTGGATTGCATTATCAACTCATTGTACTTCCTATTTGGAAGACTAAAATTAGAAACGAAATTCTAATGTTTTTGTTTATATAAATGTTTATAACTGTCGTCTTTCCATCTCAAACAATTATGCCTCGATAAAGACATTGCACGCTAGTTGAGAAGAGGAAAATACCTTTAAATTATGTGACTGAGTTTCAGAATGTTAGTAAAGTATGGCTAACCAAAATGTTCAAGCTAACTGATGAAAATTTCCTTTTCTATGACTATGTAAACAAAAATCTTTTGCGCAGTACCAAGTTTTTTGGGTTGTTTTTTTTTTTTTTTTTTTTTTTTTTTTTGTGGTACGCGGGCCTCTCCCGTTGCGGAGCACAGGCTCCAGACGCGCAGGCTCAGCGGCCATGGCTCACGTACCCAGCCGCTCCGCGGCATGTGGGATCTTCCCGGAGCAGGGCACGAACCCGTGTCCCCTGCATTGGCAGGCGGACTCTCAACCACTGCGCCACCAGGGAAGCCCCAAGTACCAAGTTTTATGTGGTATAATGTGTAAAAGAGAAAGCACCTTATCTGTGTTTGTGCAGCAACCAGGTAACCTTGTCATAAACTGGGGAAGAAATGACTTAAGTGTCACTGCCCACTGCTGCTGTGAATAGGTTTAAGAGCTACTAGGTGTCATAACCATTAACACAAACTTGACAGAAACTAAATCTCAGTGCACGAACTAAAAACAAACCCTATCTGCTCTAAATGAGTTCTATGAATTCGTATGGGGCTATTCCCAAACATTGTTTAACTTCCCAACTTGTGAGGTATTATCATCACCACTTTACAGCTGAGGAAACTGAGTCAGAGAGCTGCTGCCTTGTGCCAGGGTCACCTAGCTTGTAAGATTTTGAACAAAGGTCACTCACTCCCACCACATGCCTAACTCAGCACTGTGCTCTACTGTGAATTTCTCAGCTGTGGTTTAAATTGTTTCTTTAAATTAACATTTGCTACGCAAGACTGGAGTTTTCTTCTTGGTAGTAATACTGTACACAGCACCAAGAATATAGCAATTATACCAAGAGTATATTAAAGTCAGCAGGTGTGTGTAATAGAGCAATTACAAAAAGCACACCTGTGAAACATGTTCAGATGCAGCAATAATAAATCATTTAAAAACTAGGCTTGACCACTAAAACCGACACATGATTCTGGACTGAATCCTATGCCGAGGGCAAGTATGGGGGGCAATTTACTATCAAGACTATTACTGGGACATTCAGCAGAATTTTAATATGAGCTGCAGTTTATTTTTAAAATACTGTATCAATGTTAAAATTTCCTCTATTTGATACCTGCACTGTGAATATTTTAAAAAATATTTATATGTAAACACATTGGAGTATTTTAGCTAAAGGGCAATAATATATGCAAGCAACCTCTCTCAGATGGCTTAGTGAAGAAATTGTGTCTCAAGAGAGATAGGAGAGAAATGACAAAACAAAAGCGACATGTTAAAAATATCCAGTAAAGGTATATGTGAATTCTTTGCGTTATTTTCATGGTTTTCCTGTAAGTTTGAAATTATTTTAAAATATAAGATTAATTTAAAAAGAGCCCTATGGGCTTCCCTCGTGGTGCAGTGGTTAAGAATCTGCTTGCCAATGCAGGGGACACGGGTTTGAGCCCTGCTCGGGGAAGGTCTCACATGCTGAGGAGCAACTAAGCCCGTGCACCACAACTACTGAGCCTGCACTCTAGAGCCTGCGAGCCACAACTACCTTGCCCGAGTGCCACAACTACTGAAGGCAGCACGCCTAGAGCCTGTGCTCCACAACAAGAGAAGCCACTGCAATGTGAAGCCCGTGCACTGCAGTGAAGAATAGCCCCTGCTCACCACAACTAGAGAAAAGCCCGCGTGCAGCAACGAAGACCCAACGCAGCCAAAAATAAAAATAAATAAATTTATTTAAAAAAACCTTACATACAAAAGAGTAGATATTAAAAAATAAAAATAAAAAAAATAAAAAGAGCCCTAGGTTTAGACTAAGGGGTTCTGGATTCAGGCTCAGATTTCCCACTGTTCAACTGAGTGACATTTGCCATTTCACAAAACCTCTCTGGACCATGTAAAATACAGAAGTTACTTGTTTTAATTATGGATTGGCATTCCATTATATGAATAAACCTCAGCTCATCCATTCCCCTACATGGGGTAGTGTCAACTTTTTCACCATCACAAATAGTGCTGCAATGAGCAGCTGTATACATGCTTCCTTGTGCTCACATGCAAGCTTGTCCCAGAGCTGATCCACATTATCGACAGGGATAAATTCAAGAATATAAGAGTGAGTGGGGAAAAAAGCACACTGCAAAAGGATACATCAATTTGATTCCCTTTATACAAATTTTCAGACACTAAAATACATCATAAAAGTACAAAAACATACACTGGATTGATGTATACCAGCTTCACCATAGAGCTAACCTCTAGGCAGGAGGGAGGAGGAAGGGAAGGATAGGGTGGGCTTTGGTCATATCTATAATTTTCTTTTTTTTTTAAACTTACTTATTTTATTTTATTTTATTTTTAGCTGCATTGGGTCTTCGTTGCTGCACGTGGGCTTTTCTCTGGTTGCAGTGAGCAGGGGCTATCCTTTGTTGTGATGTGCAAGCTTCTCACTGCAGTGGCTTCTCTTGTTGGGAGCACAGGCTCTAGGTGCACGGGCTTCAGTAGTTGTGGCTCGCAGGCTCAGTAGTTGTAGTTCACGGGCTCTAGAGCGCAGGCTCAGTAGTTGTGGTGCACGGGCTTAGTTGCTCTGCGGCATGTGGGATCTTCCCGGACCAGGGCACAAACCCGTGTCCCCTGCATCGGCAGGCGGATTCCTAACCACTGCACCACCAGGAAAGCCCTATAATTTTCTTTTAATAGATCTTTATTGGAGTATAATTGCTTCACAGTGCTGTGTGAGTTTCTGTTGTACACCAAAGTGAATCAGCCATATGCATACACATGTCCCCATATCCCCTCCCTCTTGAGCCTCCCTCCCACCCTCCCTATCCCACTCCTCTAGGCGGTCACAAAGCACCAAGCTGATCTCCCTGTGCTATGAGGCTGCCCACTAGCTATCTAATTTTCATTGGGTAGCGTATGTATGTCAATACTACTCTCACTTTGCCCCAGCTTCCCCCTCCCACCCCATGTCCCCAAGTCCATTCTCTATGTCTACATCTTTATTCCTGTCTTGTAACTAGAGAGAGAGAGAGAGAAGCAGAGGGAAAGAGACAGTGAGCGAGACAAAGAAAGTGAAAGGATTCAGCTAAAGAATCTTTCAGTCCTTTCCAGCTCTCATGTTCTATATTTGAGTTAGATTTGTAACCTTAAGAAACTTTATAACCTTTAGCCTAGTAGACAAGTCAGAGACAAGTAAAACATAGTTTAGTATGCTTTGAAGGAAAAAGGACTGATGTTGTATTAAAGAAAAAGCTTGGTTAATCATTTCCTTGAGATAATGGAACTTAGGCTGCAATTAGAGGAGACAGTGAACATGCAGAGAAGGGCAGGCTTTAGCTAGAGAGGTGCTTTTAGCCATAGATTCCTGATGGGGAAAGAGGACCTTTTTATTCCTAGCATTGTTTGCTCAGTGAACCACCTAAGGAAGTTACACCCCAGATGGAAACCTGTTATTACACATTGGAATTGACTGGTCCTCCATTAATAGCTACAACTGAATAGCATGTTTTGAAACAGCAGAAAAGCACAAAGAAAAAATATTTTTGATCCAGGACTGGTGTCATTTAAAGTAAACAAAGTGGAAATTTGGTAATTATCCAGTGAATTTCTGCAACTTGATTACTAGACTGGATAGTTCAAGCAAAAAGTGCATCTATTGGGACTTCCCTAGTGGAGCAGTGGTTAAGAATCTGCCTGCCAAGGCAGGGGACGCAGGTTCAATCCCTGGTCCGGGAAGATCCCACATGCCGTGGAGCAACTAAGCCTGTGTGCCACAACTACTAAGCCTGTGCTCTAGAGCCCGCAAGCCACAACTACTGAACCCGAGAGCTACAACTACTGAGCCTTCATGCCACAACTACTGAAGCCCACGCGCCTAGAGCCTGTGCTCTGCAACAAGAGAAGCCACAGCAATGAGAAGCACGCACACTGCAACGAAGAGTAGCACCTGCTCGCCGCAACTAGAGAAAGCCCGCGTGCAGCAACAAAGACCCAACACAGCCAAAAAAATCAATCAATAAATTTTTTTTTTTTAAAGTGCATCTATTGGTGAGTACACACACTGCAGCAAAACTTATTTCTCTACCTCTGAGGGTCACCTTATATAAAATTAAACAGAGAGGGGTTACATCCATCAGGGCTCTTTTGGTACCAAAGAGCAGAAAACCTGATTCAAATGAACTTAAATGAAAATAAGAATTTATTGCATCAGGTTAAAAAAAAAAAAAAAATCCAAGGGTAGATTTAACTTTAAGTACCTCTTGATCCAGGAGCTAAGGCAATGGCATCAAGACTTAGTTTTCCCCCATCTCTGGGCTTGTCCTTCTACACTGTTGGCTTCATTTTCAAGCTTCATATGGTGTCCACCATCAGGTCACTCTTACTGCTAGCAGTCCCAGGGAAAAAGAGATGGTCTCAGCTGAGCAGTTCCTACACAAATTCCAACAGTTAAGGTGCTTGGAATAACCCACATCACATACTTATCTCTAAGCTAATTAATCACTGTTGCTAGGGAGTGCAATGCTTTCATTGGCCAGGCCAAGTCACATGCCCAGGAGTCAGGGGTGGAGTTAGTTCCAATCTCAGCACCTAGGGGAGATGAAGTGTTATCAATGAACACTTCTCCCACTTTAATGTGCACTAAATTGCCAGGGAACTTCTAAAATGGAGATTCTGATTCAGGAGGTCTGGAGTGGACCCAGAATTATTCAGACAGAGAGTCTGTATTCACACTAATCCTGGCCATATAAAACTCCCAAGGAGAATGCTAAACTACTGTTTAAGGATCTCGTGTTGTTAGTTACAGGCCAAGCCAGCTACATAAATTAAGGGGCCCAGTGAAAAATGAATTGGAGCTCCTTGTTCAAAAATTATTAACAGTTTCAAAAATTGGTGACAGCAGAGCATTAAACCAAGCGCAAGACTCTTTTGAGCTTGGGACCTGTGCATCCTTACAGGTCACACATCCATGAAGCCAGGCTTGATTGCAGGCTTCTGTTCTGATGAGTCTATGGCCAGAGCAGGATTTCTGTGAATACTAGGGGACAGGCTGAGGCAGACCCTGAGGTCCTTCTCTGCTCTTCCCCCAAAGAGATTCAGCCTTATCTTTGAATAAATGTTGAATATCTATTTGAAAATCATCTCCCTGAAGGAACACCAGTTATTAGGCTGCTTGTGGAGCCCACGAATCTCAGTCTGACTCTCACTAGAAGAACCCTGCAATGCTTACCCGTCTTCTTAATTGCCACTGATTTTACTCCCATATTAGGCTAGATATTCTTGCTGTGTGTCCCAAGGCATCCCACACTTTCACAATCATTGCACTTAGCACATATTATTTGTTAACTAATTTAGCTGTCTTCCCTCCCAGACCACAAGTTCAAGGAGGGTAGGGAAAGTGTCTACCTTGTTTAGAGTCCCTTTCTCTAGTACAGTGCCTGGGACAATGTTTTACAAATATCTGTAAACTGAGTCGACAATTATAGCAATAGTTAACACTTTGGGCACTGTCAGACATTTACATTTTAGCCATTCAGGTGGGTGTGGTGGTATCCTAGTGTTTTTAATCTGCACTTCTCTGATAATTAGTGAGGTTGAACACCTTTTCGTGTATTAACTGGCCTTATGAATACTTTCTGCATCAGCTGGCTGGGGCTGCCATAACAAAGTATCACAGACTAGGCGGCTTAAACAACAGAAACTTATTTTCTCACAATTTTGGAGGCTAGAAGTTTGAGATCAAAGTGTTAGCAGGGTTGCTTTCTTCTGAGGCCTCTCTCTTTGACTTGTAGATGGCAATGTTCTTCCTGTCTTCACGTGGTCATCCCTCTGTGTATGTCTGTGTCCTAATTTCTTCTTCTTATAAGGACACTAGTCAAATTGGATTAGGGTCCATCTTAATGACCTCATTTTAACTTAATTCCTCCTTTAAAGAGTCTATCTCCAAATACAGTCACATTCTGTGGTACTAGGGGTTAAGACTTCAACATATGAATTGGGGGAGGGGTGCATAATTCAGCCCATAACCCCTCTTCTGTAGAAGTGCCTTCAAGTCTCTTGCCCATCTTTCTTTTGAGTTGTCTGCTGCCTAGAAGCTCTTTATATAGCCTGGATTCTGTCCTCTTTGCCTTCTTCTCTCTCAATGGACTCCAGCTCCATGTATGTTAGACCTTTTTATTGTGTTCCACATGTCACTTACCTCTCTTGTCTCTCCCTGCTTCAGTCTGGATATTTTACTCTGACATATATCCAATTTTATTTTCTCTTTAGCTGCATCGAATCTACTATTAAATCAATCTATTCAGTGCTTACTTTTTATTTTTCAGTTCTAGAACTTCCATTTGATTCATTTTTATAGTTTCAGTTCTCTGACAAAATTATTCATCTTGTTCTTTAATTTCTTAAACACATTCTCATAGTTATTTTAAAATCATGTCTAAAAACTCCAACATTTGTATCTCCTGTGGCTCTGTTCATATTTTCTTTCTGGTTTAGGTTAATTATTATTTTGGTAGGCTTCATTCTTTTTTATTGAATTCTAGACATTGTACATGAAGAAATAGGAAGGCAATTTGGGGCCCTGGGTTGACTTTTACTTTTGGCAGGAAGTTTGGCGAGAGGTAGATCATCTTACTGCAATCTGGTATTAAAAATAATGCAAAGCTAGGCTGGAGTTCTTGTGAAGCCTATTTCCCACTCCCATTGACTCATAGGCTGAAGCCCTTCAGGATCCCAACTGAATGCCTGGAGAGTTTACCAGGGAACATTTTCTGAGCTCCATTGTTTTGTCCCTACAACTCCTGGGACTCTCAAGGAGCTTCTCAGTCACACATTTGTCTGGCATCTCTAAAGGGAAAGAGTCCAAATGCCAAGCTCACACACCTAGACTATACTTCCAGGTCTTGCTCCTGCAAATTCTCATGGTCTTCCCATGGATGGGAAGAGGTAACCAGAATCAGCTTTTCAGAAGCTGACTTTCTCAGAGGGTCCCACTGTTGGGACACACTGGCTGGTCCACTGAGCTGTGCTCAGGTGTCTCTTGGAACCAGTAGTACTGCCTCTTCAACAAGGAGCCCCATCACCAATCTTAACTTTCTCCCACAGGCAGGAATGTACACCTGGGAACAAGTAAGCCTTAAAAATATGTTCTCTAGAGAATCATTTTTTTTAATTTATTTTTTTGGCATGTGGGATCTTAGTTCCCTGACCAGGGATTGAACCCATGCCCCCTGCATTGGAAGCATGGAGTCTTAACCACTGGACCACCAGGGAAGTCCTGAGAATCATTGTTTTGAAGGCATTTATTTTCAACAATTCCTCCTCTGAATCTTTGTATGTTTCAATTAGATAGGAAACTCCATCTTGAAGCTGGGTTGTTGCATGTAAGCACAGCCAGCAGCATAAGCTCTCTATGTGAGCAGTCTAATGTGAGAACTCTGCCTCATACCAGTTTGGAGAGTGACTGTGCTAGATTCAATAATGTCTCCAAAATTATGTCTATCCAGAACCTCAGAATATGACTTTATTTGGGGAAAAGGTCTCTGCAGATATAATTAACTAAGTTAAGATAAAGTCATACCGGATTAGGGTGGGCACTAAATCTAATGACTGGTGTCCTCATAAGAACACATCATGTGAAGAAATAGGCAGAGATTGGATGCTACTGCAGCCATGGAATTCCAAGGACTGCTGGAAGCCACCAGAAGCTCCCAGCAGGAGGCAAAGAAGGATTCTTCCCTAAAGCCTTCAGAGGGAGCATGGTCCACCTTGATTTCAGACTTCTTGCCTCCAGAACTGTGAGAGAATAAATTTCCGTTGTTTAGGTCACCTAGTTTGTGGTAATTCTTTATAGCTGCCTTAAGGAACTAATAATACAGTGACAAACAAATTTAATCACAACTTCTCCCATTAGTAATATCAAATCCGAGACATTGTCTTGATTGTACTTGGGATTTATTTTATAGAGGTGACTGAGTGATGATATGGAGAGGAAACTGTGAGGTGTTTTTTTTTTAAAACATCTTTATTGGAGTATAATTACTTTACAATGGTGTATTAGTTTCTGCTTTATAACAAAGTGAATCAGCTATACATATACATACATCCCCATATCTCCTCCCTCTTGCGTCTCCCTCCCACCCTCCCTATCCCACCCCTCTAGGTGGTCACAAACCACCGAGCTGATCTCCCTGTGCTATGCGGCTGCTTCCCACTAGCTATCTGTTTTACATTTGGTAGTGTATATATGTCCATGCCGCTCTCTCACTTCATCCCAGCTTACCCTTCCCCCTTCCCGTGTCCTGAAGTCCATTCTCTATGTGTGTGTCTTTATTCCTGCCTGTCCTGCCCCTAGGTTCAGAACCATTTTTTTTTTTTTAGATTCCATATATATGTGTTAGCACACGGTATTTGTCTTTCTCTTTCTGACTTATTTCACTCTGTATGACAAACTCTAGGTCCATCCACCTCACTACAAATAACTCAATTTTGTTTTTTTTTATGGCTGAGTAATATTCCATTGTATATATGTGTCACATCTTCTTTATCCATTCATCTGTTGATGGACACTTAGGTTGCTTCCATGTCCTGGCTATTGTAAATACAGCTGCAATGGACATTATGGTACATGACTCTTTTTGAATTATGGTTTTCTCAGGGTATATGCCCAGTAGTGGGATTGCTGGGTCGTATGGTAGTTCTATTTATAGTTTTTTAAGGAACCTCCATACTGTTCTCCATAATGGCTGTATCAATTTGCATTCCCACCAATAGTGCAAGAGGGTTCCCTTTTCTCCACACCCTCTCCAGCATTTGTTGTTTGTAGATTTTCTGATGATGGCCATTCTGACTGGTGTGAGGTGATACCTCACTGTAGAAACTGTGAGCTTTATTACTCACAGTTCCCAAGAGAAGGGGGCACACCACACTGTGCAAGGCCACATAGGGAAGTTCCAGGGTTGGTCAGGAGGCAGAAAGAGTGAGGGGAGAACATGTCCTACAGCCTTTTGGGGGGTTTTCATGGGAAGGGATGAGCGGGGCAGAGGAGGCAAGTTTGAGCAAGTTTAGGATTGGGTAGTTTGAATAATCCCAGTGAACTCTGGACTATAGAGGTAGTCTTTAGTCATCTGGTACTCAGACATGGGGTGGTTTGAGGAAGGGGAAATACTGACTTGATGCATGGAAATTGTATAAAGGAGGTGTTCAGGGATATGGACTTTAGGTTAGTTGGTGTTATGGACTGAATGTTTGTGTCCCCCCAAAATTCATATGTTGAAGCCCCAGTCCCCAGTGTGACAGTATTTGGAGGTGAGGATTTGGGGAAGTAATTACGCTTAGATTAAGTCATGAGGGTAGGACCCTCCTGATGGGATTAGTGTCCTTGTAAGAAGAGGAAGAGAGTGAGAAATCTCTCTCCATGAGAGTGCACGGAGGAAAGGCCATGTGAGCACACAGCAAGAAGGCAGCCATACTCAAGCTGGGAAGAGATCTCTCACCAGGAACAAATCTGCTGGCACCTTGACTTTGACCTTCCCAGTCTCCAGAACTCTGAGAAGTAGATGTCTGTTGTTTAAGTCATCCAGTTTATGGCACTTTGTTATAGCAACTGGAGCTGACTAAGACAGTTGGTCTGTATACGAAGAGTGCTTGAAGGCAAATTGCTTACTATCTTAGGAATTAGCTAGTCCTGGGAGGGGAGGTCTCTCCCCAGGTCTGCAAGGCCCCAAAATGTCAAAGCATCATAAAACAGAGAAAGTAAAAAACATGATCGTCAAACTTATAAGCTTTTGCACAGCAAAGGAAACCATAAACAAAATGAAAAGACAAACTACGGACTGGGAGAAAACTTTTGCAAATAATGCAACCAAAAAGGGCTTAACTTCCAATATATCAAATCAATATCAAAAAAACAAACAACTCGGGCTTCCCTGGTGGCGCAGTGGTTGAGAGTCCACCTGCTGATGCAGGGGACACGGGTTCGTGCCCCAGTACGGGAAGACCCCACATGCCGCGGAGCGGCTGGGCCCATGAGTCATGGCCGCTGAGCCTGCGCCTCTGGAGCCTGTGCTCCGCAACGGGAGAGGTCACAACAGTGAGAGGCCCGCGTACCGCAAAAAAAACCAAAACAACTCAATCAGAAAATGAGCAGAAGGGCTTCCCTGGTGGCACAGTGGTTGAGAGTCCGCCTGCCGATGCAGGGGACACGGGTTCCTGCCCTGGTCCCAGAGGATCCCACATGCCGCGGAGCGGCTAGGCCCGTGAGCCATGGCTGCTGAGCCTGCGCGTCCGGAGCCTGTGTTCTGCAACAGGAGAGGCCACAACAGTGAGAGGCCCGCGTACTGCAAAAAAAAAAAAAAAAAAAAAAAAACAGAAGACCTAAATAGACATTTCCCCAAAGAAGACATACAGATGGCCGACAGGCACATGAAAAGATGCGCAACATCGCTAATTATTAGAGAAATGCAAATCAAAACTACAATGAGGCATCACCTCACACTGGTCAGAATGACTATCTTCAAAAAGTTTACAAATAATAAATGCTGGAGAGGGTGTGGAGAGAAGGGAACCCTCCTGCACTGTTAGTGGGAATGTAAATTGGTGCAGCCACTATGGAAAACAGTATGAAGTTTCCTTAAAAATCTAAAAATAGAATTACCATATGATCCAGCAATCTCACTCCTGGGCATATATTTGGAAAAGACAAAAACTCTAATTCGAAAAGATATGCACCCCAATGTCCACAGCAGCACTATTTACAACAGCCGAGACATGGAAGCAATCTAAGTGTCCATCAACAGATGAATGGATAAAGATATGGTATGAAAAAATAAAGAATGGTATGATATGTATGTATATACATAAATATATATATATATATATATATGAATCACTTTGCTCTACACCTGTAACTAACACAATATTGTAAATCAACTATAATTCAAAAATAAATAAATATATATATAAATAAAAACATGATCAATACAGACATACAGAGAGAAGTCACCAGAAGCAGAAACAGTAGAGAGAAGCTGAGAGAGAAGGAGACAGAACCTGAAATTACCCCTTTGTATTCAGGGCTAAATTTCTTGAAAGGATAACTTACATTTCTTATTTATTTATTTCTCATTTACTCCTTACCAACTACAATTTGACCTTTTTCCTTACCTCTAAAGAATTCCTCTTATGCAGGTAATTGCCAAATCCAATTAATACTTTCACATATGTCACCTTCTATATGAATCCTTTCCATTTCCCCTGCCCTCCACAGGCAGAACTGGTCTCTCTTGCACTGGTGGTTTTTGGTATACCTTACGGAAATTTTGATCAAACACCTTAAATATATCATTGTACATATTTGCTTATATAAATACTCCTCTACCAAAATGTAAGCCACCAAACTCTGAATTTCTATCCTTAATATTTAGAATTGCTTCTATTCTTAATGGTTAGAACCTGACACAGACTAGGTTCCCAATAAATATTTTACAAATGAATTTAATGACTAAAAGTACTCCTCTGAAGCAGAACTTATCATTTTGGACAGTTCCTTGCCTTTTTAAGTTAGTTCCTCCCTCAGTTTCCATGGTCTCTTTCTCTTCCTGATTTTTCCCCAGCCTCTTACTGTTTCTTGTCTATCCCTTTTTTTCTCACATTCTTTCAAGACTAGTGTTTCTAAGGTTCCCAAGGACTTTATAAAATCTCCCTGGATGATCTCATGTACTTTCATGTTTTCAATTACCACCTTCATGCTGATGCCTTCTATATGTCTTGGCTAGATCTCTCTTCAAAGTACCAGGCTTATATAGCCAGTTGCCTACTAGACATCCTCTGTCATAACCCCAAACTGCCTCAAACTCAGCCTGTCCAAAGCTGAACTCACAATCCTCCTCTATGTGACATTCCATAATCTGGTTGAGTCCTATTTTGGAATCTGTTCCTAAATGTCCCTTAATTCCATATTCTCCTCTGCATCTCTGCCCCACTCACAGAGTACCCAGTCTCTCCTTCCTCCAGGTCACTCTCCTCTCTATTTCTAGACTTAAAAAGAGAATTAGGTCAATGTTTTTAGTGCTTCAACAGTTCTCTATATACTTCAGGATAATTCTCTCTCCCTAAACATAACATGCTTATTCCTTTGTCCTCTACTTGGAAGACCCCTACCTGTCATATCAGCCAGCCAGTCTCTTGTCCATATAATCATGCAAGGAACTTTAATGTGTGCCTTCTATGTGCAAAACACTGGGCTCATATATCTTTTTTTTTAAGTAAAATTATTATACATTGCAGTTGTTAATAACACTCCTTTTTTAAAAAATTATTTATTTATTTATTTATTTATTTGGTTGCTCCTGGTCTTAGTTGTGGCATGTGAACTCTTAGTTGCGGAATGCTTGCGGGATCTAGTTCCCTGCCCAGGGATTGAATCCTGGCCCCTGCACTGGGAATGTGGAGTCTTAACCACTGCACCACCAGGGAAGTCCCTGGGCTCATATAGCTTCCTTCAAAAAGCTTCCCTGATCTGCCTCCCCATTTCACAAGATGGCCACTTTCAGAGAATTCATCAAACTCTATTATGATTACTTATCTACGCATCTCTTTTTTTCCCTCAGCTTTAGTGAGGTATAGATGAGAAATAAAATTGTAAGATATTTAAAGTGTACAACATGATGATTTGATATATACATACATTGTGAAAGGATTCTCCCTGCATCAAGTTAATTAACACATCTATCACCTCATATATTTACCTTTTTTTTTTTTTTTTTGGTGAGAACATTTAAGTTCTACTCTTTTAGCAAATTTCAATTTGTGTCTCTTATCACCTCTTTCCTGTGGGGCCTATCATAATGCCCAACCCATACCAGACATTTAACAAATTGCCACTAATGGAATGGACGGTTGAATCTTTCATGGGTCCTCACGAAAGACAAATGAGAATCTTCCAATGTGACCAACGCTACATGTCAGCTCATTTCCCACACTCCACCCCGTGCATCTTTGTGATTCATAGAAATTATTCAAACCTTCCCAAGCTCAACCTACACTTTGACTCCTTACATCTAACCATACAATCCATCTCCATCGATGATCTTTCCACACTCCTTTGGACCTGCAAAGATCCTATTCATCCTTCCAGACCCACCTTGAGTGTCACATCCTGTGACTCTGTTTTTTATTCCCTCAGGATGAGTTAGATACTCTTCTGATTATTCCCATAGCAGTATACACATAGTAAAACTTACTCTTGCACATATGCTGTTGTTTAAAAATATCTTTATATCTGTCTTTTTAACCAAAATGGGAAAAGATTGAGGATATGAAATATCTACCCATCTTGGTATTCTCAGCAATTGGCACTGTAAACTGAATGAATGGTTGACTGGCTAAACACATGTTCAAATTTGGGCTTTAGGAAGATTAAATTGGTGAAAGAGTAATTAGGAATATAATACAAAGGCTGAACACCTGAACTAGGATGCTGGTAGTGATGATAGAAATACTAAGAATATCAAGGTGGCAATGTTAAAAGAAGTTGACAACCCATATCAAGGTGGCAATGTTAAAAGAAGTTGACAACCCAGCTGAAGTTAAAAAGGAGAGAGAAAAAACAAAATTAACTCTAAGTCAGTTTTATTCAGTTATGCACGCCTTTGAAAATCTAAAGAAAGCTAAGGATATCATTCCTGGAAAAAAAATGCACATATGCTCATACGCAAAAGCTTCTTTGCATAATAAATCAGGAGATTCCTTCCTTTCTTAAATATCACCACTTAAGTTCACACACCACTACTTTAGAGTTGTAAGACTGGATGGATAGGGAGGGTGGGAGGGAGGGAGATGCAAGAGGGAAGAGAGATGGGAACATATGTATATGTATAACTGATTCACTTTGTTATAAAGCAGAAACTAACACACCACTGTAAAACAATTATACTCCAATAAAGATGTAAAAAAAAAAAAAGACTGGATGGTTTGGAGGATGGTGATAGCATTAAGCAACCTATGAACAACTTGAAAAATAGTTGGTTTAGAGGAGGAGAGGGAAGTTGGGTTTTAAAAATACAGAACAAACACCTTATAGTGTGCGTGGTTTTGACTACTCTAGAGAGACCCTTGAGGAGCATGACATGTGTAATTTCTAAGGATGCTGAAGCCTGAGGCAGTGCTCTATAACAGCAAGTGACTTAGTAGTTAGCCTAGCTGAGTGCCTAGCCAATGAAACTCAGCTTTTAATGCACTAGCCCTAACAAAGTGAAAAAGATCAGCTTGTGGAATGGGTATGTGCAGAGGAAACTCATGACTTTAAAGGCTAAGTTTAAATTATGAACTCAGACAATCATCTCCTTATGTGAGAATTAGATACCTCATTGATCAAGGTTTACTGTATCGAGTTTGAAATGCTCATGGGCCACAGAAGCAGAGATGCTCATTAGATGGTTGAAATGGTTATTGAAAAAGAAACTGAAGTTAAGGTACAGACTTGAGATTCATTCCTGCTAAAGAGTGAATTTCAAATAGTATTCAAGTATAAGATTACCGAGTGTGATAGGCAGACTTCTAAGATAGTCCCATGATTCTCACTCTCTTGTATTCATACCTTTGTATAATCCTCCCTTCTTGAGTGTGGAACCTGTGACCAACAGAAAATGGTAGTGGCGGTAGGATATCACTCCTGTAATTATGCTACCTTATATGGCAAAGGTGAAGGTATTTTGTGGGTGTAATTGAGGTCCCAAATCAGTTAGCGTTGAGTCAGTTAAAAGGGAGATTATCAGAAGAGCCCTCTAAAAGAGGGACTGAGGCCTTCCCCACGTTCAAAGAGATTCTTCTGCTGGCTTGAAGGAACAAGCCACCAAGAGTTCTATAGTTGCATGGAAATGAATTCTGCCAACAACCCTGTGAGCTTGGAAGAGGATAGCATGCTTCAGATAATGTCACAGCCCTGGTCAACACCATGAGTGCAGCCTTGTGAGATGCTTTATGAGCAGAGAGCCCAGCTGAGCCATGCCCAGACTCCTGACCCACCAAATCGCTGAGATAATAAATATATATTGTTTTAAACTGTTACCTATGTGGCAATTTGTGATGCAGCAGTAGAATACTAATACACCAATGGAAAAAGAATATGAAGAGAACAAAAGAGGGTCAAAATTTCTGACAAATACTGATATAGCCATATTTGAGTGATTGGGAAAATAAATAGGGACAAAAATGGGTATTAAAAGGGGGTGGTGGTCAGACGGTGTCTTAGTTAGTTTGGGCTGCTATAACAAGAATTCTAGAGACTGGGTGGCTTAAATAACAATATTTAGTTCTCACAGTTCTGGAGGCTGGAAGTTTGAGATCAGGGTGAAAGCATGGTCAGGTTCCTGTGAGAGCTCTCTTCTTGGTTTCCTCACAATGTGAAGAGAGAGCTTAGATTTCTTTAACTCCTTATGAGGGCACCAATCCCGTCATGGGAGCTCTACACACATGACCTCCTCCAAACCTATTACTTCCCAAAGGCCTACCTCCAAATACCATCACAATGGAGATTAAGGCATCAACACATGAATTTGGGGGGGAACACAAACATTCTGTCCAAAGCAGATGGAGACTTCCTGATAATAATATAGCAACTGATATAAGAAGCTGTCTCTAACTCCAAATACATTGAAATTCTGAATTTTTAAAAAAATTTGTTTAAAATACACAGCCAAGCCAAAAGCAAGAAAGAACTACCCCATTTGCCAGAAATGAAGAGAGGCCCAAAGTAAAAGCACTGAGTAGGAGCTAAAGCAGAATTCACAGGGGTGAAGGGAATAATTACAGAACTTTGGGACTGGAGTTCACTACTTGTGAGAAGAAGAAGCACATAGCCTCAGACCCAGGTTTGATGGAAAGCTTGAATAATTCTGTGAACCACTCAAGGTTGACCTGTTAGTGAAAATGGGTCAAGGAAAACTCCACCAAACCAACACAATAAGACAATTAAAAAAATAAGAAGTATAAGAATTAGAAGTGACAAAGGTTTCATATTTTTAGGTGATACAATCATTTACATTAAAAAAAGATAAACTATGATAACCAATAAGATAAGCTATTATAAAAGAGTGCTATAATAATTTATCAGAACAAGATCTGTATATAAAAATCATTAGTGCCCCCTGGTTCCAGCAATATCCAATTAGAAAACATAATAAAATGATTTTTTATTAATGATTTTTTATTAATTTTTTATTAATTAATTATTAATAAAATGATGAAACTATCAGACATACAAAAAGATGATCGTAGTCAAGGATATATAGTTTAAAGCAATGAGATACCATTTCTCACCTGTTATATTGATAAAAATTACAGAAGATGGATAGCATTCATTGTTAGTGATGATGTGGTATGCTAGTAAGAGTGTGAATTACTACAGTTTGGATAATAATCCGGCATTATACATTAAAGTGAAAAAGCTCAAACCTTTTGATTCAACAAGCTACATGTGAGATTCTACTACACACTATACATTTGTATATGTTTATGTTTAAGAATATTTTTCTTTTGGTGAGTATGTTATATTTTTGTTTGGAGGAAAATAGGACAAAAACTGAAGACCTATAAGTAAGAGAAGGGTCAACTAAATCTTAGTGTATACATAGTATAGAATACTTGTAGCTATTGAAAAAATGAATTAGATCTATTTTGTATGTTGTGGAATGAAGTTTATGCCAAGTGGTAAAGAAAAACAAAAGATAGATAGATAGAATGACTCAATTTTTGTTTAAAGCAGAAAAAATAAAACCCTATCATGCTTTTATACCTCTATAAAGGCATGAAGAAAAATGTGGAAAGATTCTCACAAAACTATTACTTTAGGGGCTTCCCTGGTGGCGCAGTGGTTGAGAGTCCGCCTGCCGGTGCAGGGGACACGGGTTCGTGCCCTGGTCCGGGAAGATCCCACATGCCACAGAGTGGCTAGGCCCGTGAGCCGTGGCCGCTGAGCCTGCGCGTCCGGAGCCTGTGCTCCGGAACAGGAGAGGCCACAACAGTGAGAGGCCCACGTACCGCAAAACAAACAAACAAACAAAAACTATTACTTTGGAGGGAGGGACTAGAAAGAAAGACCAAATTATTAATCTACCCTATTATTACTCTGTTGTGTTTGACTTGTAGCAAAGGATACTTAATTGAGATTCTTTCTGTCTCAGTTTTAACAGAGGTCCTGTAGACTAAAATCAAAAACACTAATACATCACCCAGCAGATAGCAGTGCTTCAGACCAATGACTTCTGGTGTCTCACATTTTTCTCCCTTCCGAAGGGGAGCATTCATTGTTCTTGTTCCACCACTTTACATCATGGGTGAGGGAGTGGGGTGCAGGTAATGTGTTTCTGGGGGTTATAGGCAGTGGACCAGAGGAGTCATAGCCCACTAGGCAGCCACTGCTGCTCACTACCCAGAAAGCTTGGCTCTAAGCTGGATACACTGACGGGACAGGATTAGAGGTTATCTCACTACAGAAATCAGAGAGTATTTTTTTTTAACATCTTTATTGGAGTATAATTGCTTTACAATGGCGTGTTAGTTTCTGCTGTATAACAAAGTGAATCAGCTATACATATACATACATCCCCATTTCTCCTCCCTCTTGCGTCTCCCTGCCACCCTCCCTACCCCACTCCTCTAGGTGGTCACAAAGCTCCAAGCTGATCTCCCTGTGCTATGCAGCTGCTTCCCACTAGCTATCTATTTTACATTTGGTAGTGTATATATGTCCATGCCACTCTCTCACTTCGTCCCAGCTTACCCTTCCCCCTCCTCGTGTCCTCAAGTCCATTCCAGAGAATTTTTTTTTATGTATGGAAAGCATGGAGCAAAGAGATATTTGGAGCCTAAAAGACTGATACATAGAAAAGAATGTTAATGCTCACCAAGCATCTATGTTCCAGAGTGCCCTTCATTAGATTTTCATTGAGCAAATCTATAACTAACTAATTAAATAAATAAATAAGAATCTACTGTGTGATTTTATGTAGGAATGTTTGTGAGAAATTTGTCTTTTATGTGAACCACTCTCTTCTTTAGAAGAACCTAAGAACTTTCTCTTGGGCCACCGCAAGTTCTGCTTCTGATGCCCAGGTTACAAGCCATTATATGATGGGATCTGTGAATCCTGTATGTCATATGTCTCTTAGATTTAGCTGTTGAGAAGAGCCAAGCCAGACTGCGAATCAAACTTATGTTGTGCAGGGCCTGTGGCTGTCAGTGTTTTAAATTTGCCTCCTGTCTCATTTTACTCTTTAAGCTTTACTTTCACTTAATAAGGCTTCTGGCAACCTAAAAACTCTTGTAAATGCATTGTTCCTATCTAAGACACGTCATTTTCCATGTGGTTTGTTCATCTATAAACAACATCTGCGCTTGCTGAATGTCAGTTGTGGAAAAGTTACAACTCTGCATTTTAAGAATCTTTGGGGATCACAAATAATCTAAGAGTCTTGCACTACAATATTTTATATTTTCAACATATGATACTACAGGTATATTTAGGAGTTACATTGGTGTCCTATCAGTGTAACACTTTGGACAGATGAGTAAAATTGATAATTAAGCAAAACCTTTCAGAAATGGAACTTTTGCAAAGTGAAGCAGTAAGAATGAATAATTAATCTTAGATTCTAATCTTATTAAAGTAAAAGGTTAAAATGTATGTCAAAACTTCTTACCAAGCTTAACTGGTGCCAGCATTTGTCTGATGCACTAAATCACTATGTTGGAAACCATCTCTTAATAGTTATTCTGACAAATGACACTCAGTTGTTCGTAGCACAGTATGATTAAGTATTTTCAGGACTTCTGGTATCAACAATGAACCAAAATAGACATTTAAAGGAATGGAAAAATACCAGAAATGGAAACTGAACTAGTATTTCCTAGAAAAGTCTTTGTCACTGTCACTGTGGTTATTCACTTAATTGAGCTTTTGATTTGCAAGTGCTATAGCTACACAGATGACCATCTCATATCCATAGACTTAAAAATAATCATCCTAACCATCATAGGTTGATAGTTTGGTTTGTGTGTTAGGCTCTTGCTTCACCAGCCTTTCTCAACTGTCTAGGGCTTGTTCTCAGAAAATACAGAAGCAAGATTTTTTTTCTCTAACTAGAGAGGTAACCACTGACAACCACCATGTATCTACTAGGGAAACTCCCCAGATATTCAAAGAAGAGGAGGAAGGAAAGGAAGAGAAAGGAAAAAAGAAAACAGAAAGACCTCTACAGATGGTTAAATCCCATATGGAAGGGTCATTGACATGCTAAGCAAAACTATATATAATTTTCCAACTATTCTTTTTTAACTCTGTTGCAAGTTTGAAGATTCAATACCACTTATAACTTTGGTTGACCAGAGAGAATGAGATCTCTCCAGAGCAAGTCAATTCAACTCAACAAGTATTTGTTGAGCCCCTGTTCTGTGCCACTCACTGTGCCAGGTGCTGGAGCTAAGGGGGCAAACAAGACAGGACTCCTTGCAATCCTGGAGCTTACAATAACAGGAAGGATGCAGGGAGGATGGGAGAACCCCTGTTATCAATAACTATTAGCACAAGCTTTCCCTCAATATTTAACCCTAAACTGAATGATCTACAGATGAACTTAGAAGAAGATAATTTCTCTAATAATGCTTATGGAAGATTAGTCATCTTCTGATTTATTTGCATGCAGGGAAAAGAAGAGAATAATGAAGGCTGTCATTGTTGCCTGCATCTTATAGCTTTCTCATAATTTGTTTTGCTTGCTTAACTGATTCAAGTCCTTTCTCCAATACCTCTCATCTGTTCCCCTACAGAAAATGGCTCAGATGTACTGGAATACCATCTTGTGTCTGATTTAGCAATTTTATAACATGCTGCAGTTAGAAATTAACAGACTAGTGGTTTTTAAACATTTTAGATTGTGCATGCCTTAAGAAAAAAGGGACTTAAGAATACATCCCCAATATGTTGTCAGCTTTTTAAAAAATTTACTTAGAATTTTTATATATACATAAATATATATTATAAATATAAATTTCCAACAAATATATTGTAAAATATACACAAAAATAGAAATTAATTTTAAAATGAGAGTAAAATTCATTTTTTGAATAATTTATTAACAAAATAAGAAGCCTTTCTTCTCACTAAAAATTATAGAAAAATAAACTAATCTATGAATTATATAAGCTTATTATTAACATTTGGTTACATAATTTTATTACTCCTGATATTGATTAGCCATCCTTTCAAACTGAGCAGAAGCTGCTGCATTTTCATATTTTTTAATATATGGGTTGAAAATTCACTCAATTACTCAACTGAAAGACTGAAAAATATAGTAAATTGTTTCCAAATTTTTTAAGCATTTTTTTGTAGGTGACTACATATTTTAGGGGGAAAAAAAAGCCCACAATAGTGGTAACATTTTGAAATATTTGTTTTCAAATGTTCTCTTTATAGCACTTTCTCACTCAGTGTTGAAATGTTATCTTTACTTGAAGGGACAAACAAGCCTTGTTTTTTATTTTTTTCCAAAAAAATCTATTAGGTAACATACTACTAAGAGACACATCATTACAGAAAAAGATCAGTGAGTTTAAAATATTTGCCTTCTTTGGTAAAAAAAAAAAAAATAGCTCGCTTTTAACTAGATTCTTTTAACTTTGTTGCAAATAATTTTCAGTCACTCACCAGCTCACTAGGCATGATGTTAAGATTCTATACTTTAAGGATTTGTTTTTATCAAATTATTCACGTAGATAAATTGCTGAAGTATGTAAACTACAACATGTCACAGTCTCATAAAAGCAATCCACTGTACTTTGTCATGTCTAAGACGTACATTTTTCATATTTAACATCTTCAAAACTGGGAGATGTCTCTACATAATGATCAAGGGATCAATCCAAGAAGAAGATATAAAAATTATAAGTGTTTATGCACCCAGCATAGGAGCACCTCAATACATAAGGCAAATGCTAACAACCATGAAAGGAGACACCGACAGTAACACAATAATAGTAAGGGACTTTAACACCCCCACTTACACCAATGGACAGACCATCCAAACAGAAAATAGATAAGTAAACAAAAGCTTTAAATGACACAATAGACCAGATAGATTTAATTGATATTTATAGAACATTCCACCCAAAAGTGGAAGAATACCCTTTCTTCTCAAGTGTACACAGAACATTCTCCAGGATAGATCACATCTTGCATCACAAATCAAGCCTCAGAAAATTGAAGAAAACTGAAATCATATCAAGCATCTTTTCTGACCATAACGCTATGAGATTGGAAATCAATTACAGGAAAAAAAACTGTAAAAGACACAAATACATGGAGGCTAAATAGTGTGCTACTAAATAACCAAGAGATCACTGAAGAAATCAAAAAAGAAAAAAATATATACACAGAAACAAATGACAACAAAAACACAATGACCCAAAACCTATGGGACGCAGCAAAAGCAGTTCTAAAGAGGGAAGTATAGCAATTCAATCTCACCTCAAGAAACAAGAAAAATCTCAAATAAACAATCTAACCCTACACTTAAAACAACTAGAGAAAGAAAAAGAAAGAAAACCCAAAGTCAGTAGAAGGAAAGAAATCATAAGGATCAGAGCTGCAATAAATGAAATAGAAATGAAGAAAACAATAGCAAAGATCAATAAAACTAAAAGCTGGTTCTTTGAGAAGATAAGCAAAATTGATAAACCCTTAGCCAGACTCATCAAGAAAAAAAAAAGGGAGAGGACGCAAATCAATAAAATTAAAAATGAAAAAGGAGAAATCACAACTGACACCTCAGAAATACACAGGATTATAAGAGACTACTACAAACAACTATATGCCAATAAAATAGACAACCACAAAGAAATGGGCAAATTCTTGGGAAGGTACAATTTTCTAAGACTGGGCCAGGAAGAATTAGAAAATATAAACAGACCTATTAAAGTAATGAAATTGAAACTGTAATTAAAAATCTGCCAACAAACAACAGTCCAGGACCAGATGGTTTCACAGGCGAATTCTATCAAACATTTAGAGAAGAGCTAACATGGATCCATCTCAAACTCTTCCAAAAAATTGTAGAGGGAGAAACACTTCCAAATTCATTCTATGAAGCCACCATCACCCTGATACCAAAATCAGAAAAAGATATCACAAAAAAAGAAAATTATAGAATATCACTGATAAACATAGATGCAAAAATCCTGAACAAAATACTAGTGAACAGAATCCAACAGCATATTAAAAGGATCATACACCATGATCAAGTGGGATATATCCCAGGGATGCCAGGATTCTTCAATATATGCAAATCAATCAATGTGATACATCACATTAACAAATTAAGGAATAAAAACCATATGATCATCTCAATAGATGCAGAAAAAGCTTTTGACAAAATTCAACACCCATTTATGATAAAACCCCTCCAGAAAATGGAGTGGCATAGAGGGGACCTACCTCAACATAATAAAGGCCATATATGACAAACCAACAGCAAGCATCATACTCAATGGTGAAAAACTGAAAGCATTTCCACTAAGATCAGGAACAAGACAAGGATATCCACTCTCGCCACTCTTATTCAACATAGTTTTGGAAGTCCTAGCCATGGCAATCAGAGAAGAAAAAGAAATAGAAGGAATACAAATTGGAAAACAAGAAGTAAACCTGTCACTGTTTGCAGATGACATGATACTATACATAGAGAATCCTAAAGATGCCACCAGAAAACTACTAGAACTAATCAATGAATTTGGTAAGGTTGCAGGATACAAAATTAATGCATAGAAATCTCTGGCATTCCTATACACCAACAACAAAAAATCAGAAAGAGAAATTAAGGAAACAATCCCATTTACCATCGCAAGAAAAAGAATGAAATACCTAGGAATAAACCTGCCTAAGGAGGAGAAAGGCTTGTACTCAGAAAACTATAAAACACTCATGAAAGAAATCAAAGATGTCATAAACAGATGGAGAAATACACCATGTTCCTGGATTGGAAGAATCAATATTGTGAAAATGACTCTACTACCCAAAGCAATCTACAGATTCAATGCAATCCCTCTCAAACTACCAATGGCATTCTTCACTGAATTAGAACAAAAAATTGTGCAATTCGTTTGGAAACACAAAAGACCCGAAAGCCAAAGCAATCTTGAGAAAGAAAAATGGAGCTGGAAGAATCAGGCTCCCTGACTTCAAACTATACCACAAAGCTACAGTAATCAAGACAGTATGGTACTGGCACAAAAACAGAAATATAGATCAATGGTACAGGATAGAATGCCCAGAGATAAACCCATGCACATATGGTCACCTAATTTATGACAAAGGAGGCAAGAATATACAACAGAGAAAAGACACTTCTTCAATAAGTGGTGCTGGAAAAACTGGACAGCTACATGTAAAAGAATGAAATTAGAACACTACCTAACACCATACACAAAAATAAACTCAAAATGGATTAAAGACCTAAATGTAAGACTAGACACTGTAAAATTCTTAGAGGAAAACACAGGAAAAACATCTTTGACATAAACCACAGCAAGATCTGTTTTGACCCACCTCCTAGAGTAACAGAAATAAAAACAAAAATAAACAAATGGGACTTAAAAGCTGTTGCATGGCAAAAACCATAAACAAGATGAAAAGAGAACGCTCACAATGGGAGAAACTATTTGCAAATGAAACAACGGACAAAGGATTAATCTCCAAAATATACAAACAGCTCATGGAGCTCAATATCAAAAAACAAACAATCCAATTAAAAAATGGGCAGAAAACCTAAATAGACACTTTACCAAGGAAGACATACAGATGGCCAAGAGGCACATGAAAAGATGCTCAACATGACTAATTATTAGGGAAATGCAAATCAAAACTACAATGAGGCATCACTTCACGCCAGTCAGAATGGCCATTATAAAAAAATCTAGAATCAATAAATGTTGGAAAGGGTGTTGTGAAAAGGGAACCCTCCTGCACTGTTGGTGCGAATGTAAATTGATACAACCACTATGGAAAACAGTATGGAGGTTCCTTAAAAAACAAAAAGTAGAACTACCATATGACCCAGTAATCCCACTACTGGGTATATACCCTGAGAAAACCACAATCCAAAAAGAGTCATGTACCACAATGTTCACTGCAGCACTATTTACAATAGCCAGGATATGGAAGCAACCTAAGTGTCCATCGACAGATGAATGGATAAAGATGTGGCACATACATACAATGGAATATTACTCAGCCATAAAAAGAAACAAAATTGAGTTATTTGTAGTGAGGTGGGTGGACCTGGAGTCTGTCATGCAGAGTGAAGTAAGTCAGAAAGAGAAAAACAAATACCATTTGCTAACGCATATATATGGAATCTAAAAAAAAAAAATGTACTAATGAACCTAGTTGCAGGGGAGGAATAAAGATGTAGACACAGAGAATGGACTTGAGGACATGGGGTGGGAATGGGAAGCCTTGGCGAAATGAGAGTAGCATGGACATATATACACTACCAAATGTAAAATAGTTAGCTAGTGGGAAGCGGCAGCATAGCACAGGGAGATCAGCTCCATGCTTTGAGATGACCTAGAGGGGTGGGATAGGGAGGATGGGAGGGAGGCTCAAGAGGGAGGGGATATGGGGACATACATATAGATATGGCTGATTCACTTTGGTGTACAATAGAAACTAACACAGTATTGTGAAGCAATTATACTCCAATAACGATCTATTAAAAAAAAATTGGGAGGTGTCTTATGCTTACTGCCCAAACAGTATGGTGATGGAGTTGGCTCTGCACATACTCAGCAAGCCTGGACTGGTTTCAGTGGGAGGGAAGAACATCCCAGAGGTAACAGTGGGACATTCTTTTAAGAAATGTGGCTTTATTAATACTCATATCACTGAAGATGATATTGAGTGAAACAAAAAAGTGATCAGGAATGTTGCAGACTGAACGCGAATGTATCTAAAGAATATTTTAACCAAATTTATTTTGCTTCTATTTTCCTTTTTCTTTTCGAATAAACAAGACTGATAGTAAACACATATGTCTAATAAATCTAAAAGGGATATTTTTTAAAACATAAAAATTTTAGGGGCTTCCCTGGTGGTGCAGTGGTTAAGAATCTGCCTGCCAGCGCAGGGAACACGGGTTCGAGCCCTGGTCCGGGAAGATTCCACATGCCGTGGAGTAGCTGGGCCCATGCGCCACAACTACTGAGCCTGCGCTCTAGAGCCTGTGGGCCACAACTACTGAAGCTCACGTGCCACAACCACTGAAGCCCGCGTGCCTAGAGCCGGTGCTCCTCAACAAGAGAAGCCACCGCAATGTTAAGCCCACGCACCGCAACGAAGAGTAGCCCCCGCTCACGGCAACCAGAGAAAAGCCTTCATGCAGCTACAAATACCCAACGCAGCCAAAATAAATAAATAAAATAAATAAATAAATTTTAGAAAAATAAATAAAAATTTCAATTAAAAATATTCTAAGTGACAAGAAAGCATTATGTCATAAGTTTATAAGACAGTTCTTTTTATTTCTCACTAGTGTGTAAAAAATAGTACGGGGCTTCCCTGGTGGTGCAGTGGTTGAGAGTCCGCCTGCTGATGCAGGGGACGCGGGTTCGTGCCCCGGTCCGGGAAGATCCCACATGCTGCGGAGTGGCTGGGCCCGTGAGCCATGGCCACTGGGCCTGCGCGTCCGGAGCCTGTGCTCTGCAACGGGAGACGCCACAACAGTGAGAGGCCCGCGTACCGCAAAAAAAAAAAAAAAAAAAAAATAGTACGTCTTAGAGTTGAATTCCTAGCGTCAATGAAATATTGTCATAAGTAAAAGCACCGCTGTCATCCCCTCTGCATTTTGGACAGTTTTCCCTCTTCCCTCAGAATCCCACTTATAACACATGGAACATGGGACCATTTAGAGTCAGGGTCATGCCACCTATTAAATGTGAATTCTTTCTTACTTTTTAGTTACAAACACAAATGAAAGTTCTAGTATTTTCTTCTCACACCCAGTCTTACACACAGCCCGCTTTGGTGACCGCAGCACTAGGGTGTGGTAAGTGCTGGGCAAGCACAGAGGAAGAACATCTCTGAGGAAATTTCTCTACAGAGTGTCAACGAAGTGCCGCTTCCCCGTGGCTGTGAAAGGCGAGAACATGATTCGGCCGTGCTTTTCATACCCTGGTGCTTAATTCACCTCACCACCCTGGCTGAGGAGCGAGGCTTTCCTACCCGCCTTGTATAGAAGGGGAACCCGACGGGTGCCGCGGTAATTACCTTGCTCCGGGCGGCATGGGCACAGCCCGCCAGCGGCGGAACCGGACCCTGGCCGGCCCGCTTCGACAGCTGACAGTGCAGCCTCTTTCCCTCCGCCGACGGCCACGGCCACGACTACCTCCTCGGCCCGGGCGCCGCCCGACGCACGTCCGCGCGCGCCCCGGCGCCGCCGGAGCGCCCACCCTGGGGCCACCGGCGGGGCGGGCACGAGCACCGGGACGCCCGGAGCGCACACTGGCTGCGCGGCACGTGCGTCCCGCAGCGCCCGGGCCATTAGCTCCGCGCCGCCCCGCAGCGGGCCCGCGGGCTGGAGACGCGCGGTGAGTGGCCAGGGGATAGGTGGGGCGCGGACGCTTGGGACCCCCGGCTTTCGTGCCTCGCTTCTCCCGGGGAGGGGGGTTTGGGGGCGGCCTCTGCTCATCTGGGCCCTCACCGTGGGCGGGACGTTCGCTTGAGGCTGCCGGGTCGCGGTTGGCCAGATGGAGCGGAGGGGCGCTCAGATTGAGCTTCCAAGGCGCTCGCAGAACGGTGGGAACGTGAGGAGGGGAGGGCTGGCGTCTGGAAACGGCAGCGGGCACCCATCAGGGGCCAGTCTGGGTCCAGGCCCACGGGCGTGACTCGCGGCTCGGAAGTGGATCTTTTGTGAATAAGATATGGAGGAGTCTTACTTAGTCTTGCATGGGGGTGAATTGTCCCTTTCTCCGCAGCACTTTCCTGGGGCCTCTGTAAATGCAGAGTCCCCACCTATCTAGTCACTGGCAGAATGTTCTGGGGCGAGCCGCCTGGCCAGTCTCTTTTCTCATCTGTGAAATGTCTCTTTAGAGAGGCTCTTTTCACCTGGTTGAGGGGCAGTAAATACAAACATTGGAGGAGATTAAGTATCCCTGCGATTAGATCCAGGTTTTACGAATAGCAATCCAAATGCATACAAAAAGTTTTTTCCTGGTATCTCTAAAGAACAAGGCAAAACTCCGAATGTCTGTTACAATCCCCTACGAGTATATCCTGTGTGGATAAAAGCCTTCGTTGAGCACCTACTATGGACTTGGCCCTTGGGTATCACTGTTATCCTCTATAATTCTTTAAAAACCCAGTGAACTGGTTATAAGTATTCCCGTTTTACAGATGTGGAAACTTTCACACTTTCACAGAGATAGTGAGTTACAGGTTTTTGGCTCCAGACTCTGTGCTCCTTGCCTTTGCACCTCTGACTCAAAACATTATATCCACCTCCACTTGGGCAAACAAACATTAGATTCTGGTTCCCATTAACAAGGAATGGTGCAGTGCCCTGTTTCTCTGTCCAGCATATAACTGAAAGGACCTTAGTGGCTGAGAGCTGATACTCTTTCCCTCCATTTTAATGTGAAATTCTCAATTCATTACTGTCACTTTCTTGGGCACAAAAGGCTCTAAAAGAGTTTGCAGCATTCTTTTATCATGTTTCATGTTTCTTGACTGTCATGATGTTTACATAAATTCCCTAATTTTGGCAAGCTTTGAATCTTTCTTACATTAGAATGAGTTCTAGTGTGGAAAAAATTCTAAAGCAGATGTGAGATTTTTATGGGAGAAGAATCCTATAAATACAGTAGATGTTGTACATCATTTCTTTTTTTTTAAAATTTTTATTTATTTATTTATTTATTTATTGGCTGTGTTGGGTCTTCATTTCTGTGCGAGGGCTTTCTCCAGTTGCGGCGAGCGGGGCCCACTCTTCATCGCGGTGCACGGGCCTCTCACTGTCACGGCCTCTCATGTTGCGGAGCACAGGCTCCAGATGCGCAGGCTCAGTAGTTATGGCTCACGGGCTTAGTTGCTCCGCGGCATGTGGGATCTTCCCAGACCAGGGCTCGAACCCGTGTCCCCTGCATTGGCAGGCAGATTCTTAACCACTGCGCCACCAGGGAAGCCCCTGTACATCATTTCTTAATTGTGGACTTTTTTTTTAAATTGTACCTGCTTTGTTCTTTGGCCAATTATTTGTCATCTTTGCAATTATACTCACAGCACTGCTCTCAACTTCTGCATGTACATTTGTGCAGGCTAATCTGGAAAGAAAGCCAAATCCCAAAGAAGCTTTGTCCAATTTCCTTTGTTCTTGGAACATTGTGGTGCTCTTTGCTAATGGTAACAATGTGTTTTTAAAGTATAAATATGTATTGAACATCTGTTATGTTCAAGACATTGTGCTGGTCATTGCAATATAAAGAAACGTAAGTCTCAGTTCCTGTCCTCAAAAAAGTTAAAACTGTTTAGAAGACAATAATTATGAGAACACTTAGTATGTCATAAATTATAAGCGGCATGAAGTCACCTTTTATGAAGGAGGTATGGGATCTAGTTTTAATCAAATTAATTCTTCAATGATGAGCCAGATGAATGGGCCAAGAGAGAGGTCAAAAAGCAAGGCTGTCTAGCTTAATTCTAACAATGTCCTTGATAAGTAAATGATATTATCTTTTTTCTTTTAATAATAATAATGGATGATAGTATTTATTGAGCTCTTTCTATATACCAGGCACTTTGCTAAGAGCTTCTCATTTAACTCCCACAATAATCCCGTGAGTTTGGTGCTATTTTTATTTTTATTTTACAGTTGAGGAAACTCAAGCATGGAAGGTAGTTCTAATTTATCTAATTCTGAATTTGCTTCTGGTTTTTCTGTATTATCGTGATCAACTTGCAGATCTCTCCACCTGCAGAATAGAGATACCAATAGTTACTTTATTTAGTAGAAGACCAAATGTTAACAACTCAGTCAACATGCTCTGCATTGTGATAAATTGCTAAGTAAATGCCTATAAAAGATTATTAAGATTAGAATCTTAATTTACATCCCTTTTGCAGTAATATGCAGAAGAAAAGGAAAATATTAAGTAAAACATCAGGCAGAGGTGCTGAGACATGGGATTATTAGTGTCGAGATTTCAGTTGAATTTTTAGTTTATAGAAGAAACCTTGAGGAATATTGTAACATGGTGATCACTAGTCTTTGTCCGCCCCCCCTAGACCCAGGGTGCCTCCAATTATATTAAGATAGCTGTGAAATTCTGAGAAAACTCTTAAAACAAAGTAATTGTAATGTGCTTTAATATTTTTAATGCCTTATAGCACTAAGAAAAGACTCAGGGGTTGAAGCTACAAAACTTGCCAGGATTTTACAATACTCAAGACTCAAGGATAAACCTGTCACTCCCATGCCATTGTCCACGAATAGAGACTTCAAGGTTAAATGTGTCAAAGGAGAGACCTTTCCAATAAACTAAGGAAGAAAAGTTAGTGAAAGAGATCTAATTTTCTCAATAAATGTGGATTGCCTTTTTTTTTTTTTTTTGCAGTACGTGGGCCTCTCATTGTTGTGGCCTCTCCTGTTGCGGAGCACAGGCTCCGGATGCACAGGCTCAGCGGCCATGGCTCACGGGCCCAGCCGCTCCGCGGCATGTGGGATCTTCCCAGACTGGGGCACGAACCCGTGTCCCCTGCATCAGCAGGCGGACTCTCAACCACTGTGCCACCAGGGAAGCCCTGGATTGCCATTTTTCAGAGTTACTTGTGATGATGACACAGGTAGAAGTGGAGAAACCAGGATGACACCTGGCCCCAGGATGATCCTCTGGCCCTAAATACCAGGCTCTTTCCAGTATATCATCCTTTTCAGTAAAAGATGGCTTATTTTATTTATAGCTATTGAAGGATACAGAGAGTGAAAATAGAGAAGATTGGATTGTTGAAACTTAATTGAACAAGTGCCATGAAAATTGTAGCCTTGCGAAGGTAATCGAAGAAAGAAAAAACATAGCAAATAACACCAACTGATCTGAAAGTACCTTGTTTCTTCAAGACTCCATCCACATCTTATTTCTTCTTTCTTTATTTCCTGTTTATTGCTCTATTGTAGGAATGCTTGTTCAATTTATAAGACAGTTCACAGTACACATGATTCTGGGGTTGGGGCCTGATAAGATTCCCTAATGCATTTTAAATGTAATTTGTTTACACACAACATTTCAGGAGCCCATATATTATGTCCAGGGTGATATATCTGAATTGGAAATAGAGACGAATAGGTCTGACAGAACATTCCAGAAAAACAGGAAAGAAGGGGAAAAAGCATAAAGGGATCTTTGTTAAGAAAAATGATAAAGAAGTCATAAAGCGGGAAAGGAGAAAACACCCTAAAATTAAAAAAAAGAGAGAGAGGGACCCAAACTTCAGAAGTCTCCTGAATTCAAGCAAGAGAAGAAAGTTCCTGTAAATGGGTAAAATTAGGACTACAAATGCTAACCAGTGAGATGAGACAAGGTTCAAGAGAGCCTCAGCAGCTGCATAAGAAAGGAAAACAGGTGCGTCCAATTCAGCTTATGTAATGGGGGTTGGAACTGTTGGCTAGAAAGAAGAAAAAGCAGAAGGGGTTGATATGATTACTTTCCTTCCCCTTTAAGCCATCTGACATGACATTATGAAGGGGGTGATTTAATGATCTGAGGCTGGCAGGCCAGGGTTTGTCCGTGTTATGGCTTGTTAGATTTTTCAACAAATGGTAGACTCAGAAGTAAAAAGGAGATGATGCTTTGGTCAGGAAACTCTTCTTTTTCATGACATAGCCAATGGAAAGGTATAGGGAAGAGAAGGTTGGCTCCAGTGGCTGAGTTGCAAGTTAGCTACTTGGTGGACTTGATTTTCCTCTTCCATCTTCAGAGTGGAATAGATCATTAGAGATGGTTACATATTGTATGTACACTGGGTTTTATTGTTTGACCTTCTTTTGAGGGAGGTGGGTGATTCAACCTTCTGAAAACTAAAGCATTAGTCATTGTAAGTGCTTTACTAGATGGGTATCATAAAGATTGCATGTAATGTACATCAAACATGCTAAAAGATCAACAAACTGTAGCATTAGTATTAAGGGCGGTGTTAATATTAGTGTTATTTCTAGTTTTATGCTGCTACTGTTGCAACTGATCAGAAGCAATCCTACCTGCTAGAAGTAATCTTGGATTAGAAATTGGGACACCTCCATTCTGATCTGGATTCTGCTATTAATGTGACCTTTGGACCTTTGGCAAGTCCCTTGTTTTCTCTAGGGCTCAGTTTGTCTATAAAATGAGGAATGTAGAATACATGATCTCCAAAGTGTTGTGTCTATACTGATCTGCCACCAGCAAGATATGTCTGTCAGTAGCTTTGCTGGCAGAAGAGAATGATTTTGTACCCTGCCTCATTGAGTCAACTGGGTAATTAACAGCATGTATTTATAAGGCAGACAGCCTTAATGCACATTCAGAACAATCACTTGGTTGTTCTCTGGTGGCCCAGACTCAAATGTCAGCTTTTGGGAGGGGAAAGGAGCAATAGGGCATGGTAATTATTGGCTAACCTTTGAGGTTCCTTCCTCCTCTGAGTTATTAAATTCTTTGATAGCCAGGGTTAAGACTGCCTAACATATGACATTTTACCTAGTCTAACAAAACATACAATTCCAATATGTTGAAAGTCGTAAACGATTTAGAAAAGAGATACAAAAGCTGGACCCAGAAGGGAAAATGGGAGCTAGCCTCAGTGGAGTGCCTACCCTGTGCTAGGTATTCTCATGGGTCCATGACACTGGCATATTCATCCTCCCAGTAACTTTGTCTAGGTAGGTATTCCTGTACTCATTGCATGAATGAGGAAACGGCACCCTGACAGTTAACAGCACACAGTAGAACTGAGATTCACTAGCCTTTTTCTTTTCCACAATACCATGCTGCCCCTTGAGCTTACTATGGTGCTACAGAAGAAAAGTGATGTGGAAGTAGGAAGAGTTCTAGCCTACATGAAATTACCACCTGTGGTAAGGGTTTTTCCTAGCCTAGTCAAATATGATTTTAGCTGCTTATTTTGTGCTTCTTGGAGCAGTGGGGAAAGAGAGGCTCACTGAGGGGGAATTGTCTCTGCCCTCCTGCCAGTTGCTTTATTTCTGGCTGGTCCCCGCCCCCCTCATTGAGATGTTGTTTTCACTGTCTGGAAATTGTCACCACTTGAGTGATGAGTCAGTGACATAGCACACTCTTTGATTTTCTGATTCAAGACAGAGTTGTAGTTTTAATATTGACCCTCCAGGCAGGCTGTATGAAGGATGTTTACAGTTGATAGGAGGTTTCATTTTATTGGAAGATACCTCATTTACTTGAAGGTCTTTGGGGTTCTGAGTTTCTTATAAATGAAGCAGCTATTTTACCTGGTCATTCAGAGAAACTGAGCATGTTTGTGTTTGAATCAATGTACTATATAAACTCAAATTTATCCTCTATTTTGTCTATTTCATATATAGGTGTGTGTATATATATCTATCATATATACATATTTCACATATATACATTTTTTAATTCTTATAATAACCAAGTAATGTTTTACTATTGAATATTTTACTATTTGGAGAATGTTATCGCTTCATAAGTTGCAAGGCACATTGAAAGGTACCCTGTAGATACCCTTTGCAGTTAAGAAGCAGAAACCTATTTAATCCCTATATATCTGTTCATTCAGTTATCTTCTAATTCAATCCATAATTTCCTTTATGCCAGAATATTCCAAGGCTTAATGAAAACTAACGAATTTTAAACTAAACTAAGATAGCTACAATTAAAAAAAGACTTATTAATGATGTCGAACACCATGTAGCAGAATGAGATTTAATGTACTTTTAATGTAGTGTAGTTATATTAAACTAAACCAGAAGTAAAAAACAGAAAAACCATTTAAGTTTCATGCAGTTCAGCACATGCCTTTTATGTGCCACAGATTGTGGCCTCTGCCTATGAGGTACTTGCAGGCTAATGGAGGAGACAAGCAGATACTGAAAGAAATTAGTCCTATTTAATACAGCAGGTGCTAAGCTAGGAGGATGCCAGGATGCTATGAAGATACTAGTAGGAGGCTTCAATCTACCTGAAGACATCAAATAGGCTAAGATCTGGCTACTTCTTTCCACCTCTACTGCTATCACTGTGGTCCACATCACCATCATTTCCTACCTGGGCCTCCCCAGTTGCTTCCTAACTGGTCTGCCTGCTTCTACTCCAGCCTCCGTACACAGAACCAAGACTAGTTTTTCTGTTTGTTTGCTTTTGTATTTGTGTGTGTGTTTAATGTAATTCATATCTTGTGATACCCTAGTTAAAACCCAATTAAATAAATAAATAAAACCTCTAATGATATACCAATGGTTTCCCATAGATTGGAGAGTAAAATCCAGGCTCCCTTCCACGGCAAACAAGCCCATGGTAGGTCTGGCTCCTACCTTCTTCTCAAATTTCATTTCATACCATTCTCCCCAGAGTCACTTTCCCCAGCTACCCTGACCTTATTTCTATGCCTCAACCACAGCAAGCTTTTTCCTTTGCCTCCAGGCTTTGCACTCAACATTTATTCTGTCAGGAAAGGTCTTTTTGAGTCTTCGTCTGGCCTGTGCCAATCTCAGCTCAAGTTTCACCTCCTAGAAACACCTTTATTGACTGGCTTCTCTCCTCCCCGGGTTCTCTCTCCCCTTAGCCTCTCTTATTCTTTCGTCATTATCTGAAGGTATCTGTTTGTTATTTATTTGTCTTTTGTCTACCTTCTCCAGAATGTTGGTTCCATGAGACCTAAAACCTTGTCTGTCTTTTTCTCCACTCTCTCCCAAGTCCTTGGCACATAGCAATGGCTAAATACATATTTGTTGAATAAATGACTGAATAGAAGGTGCCTGAGCTGAGTTGGGATGGATGAGTAAGACTTAGCCAATCTGGGGCTTCCCTGGTGGCACAGTAGTTAAGAATCCGCCTGCCAGTTCAGGGGACATGGGTTCAAGCCCTGGTCTGGGAAGATCCCACATGCCACGGAGCAACTAAGCCTGTGCGCCACAACTACTGAGCCTGCGCTCTAGAGCCCGCGTACCTAGAGCCCGTGCTCTGCAACAGGAGAAGCCACCGCAGTGAGAAGCCCGCGCACCAGAGCAAAGAGTAGTCCCTGCTCGCCTCAACTAGAGAAAAGCCCGGGTGCAGCAACAAAGACCCAACACAGCCAAAAATAAATTAAATAAATTTTTTAAAAAAATTCACTTAAAAAAAAAAAAAGACTTAGCCTGTCTAAGAACAGTGGAAAGGTAAGGGAATAGCATGAACAAAGACACAGAAGCATGTACTGACATGGGATGTGCAGCTCAGTGTTACTAGACAATAGTGTCAACAGTGGTGGATGTGGCTGGTAATGAAGACAGGAATTAGCTCACAGAAGCCATTGTGTGCCATGACCTGGGCCTTCATGATTTAGAGAGAGCGAAACTGTCGGATTTCTATTTGGATCAGTGTTTCTCAAACATTTTAAACCAAGACCCAGAGAATACATTTTACAGTATCTGTGAGCTGAGGATCATCTCCAGATTTCAGAGGCACCACTTCTCTTGGCCCATAACCCCCTCCCTCCATCTTCAAAGGCAGCAGCACAGTCCTCGCTCTACAGCTGTCTGACCGGCCCTTCTGCCTCCCTCACCCACTTTTAGGGACTCGCATAATTAGATCGGGCCCATGTGGGTGTCCAGGATAATCGCCTCCCCTCAAGGTCCCTAACTTTAGTCACATCTCCAAAGTCCCTTTGTCGTGCAACATAATATATTCACAGGTTCTGGGGATTAGGGCATGGACATCTTTGGTGGGCCATCATGCTGCCTACCACAGGGACGTTTATAGGGAATTTTCTATAGCCCCTCCATCCCTCCTTCCCTTCTCTCATTCAGTAAAGACTTATTGAGTACTCTTTCCCAATGCCAAGTGCTCGCATACGGCAGTGAGCAAGACAGTCAATGTTCCTACTCTCATGGTGGCTTAAATTCTAGCACAAAGATAGATGACAAATAAGACAATCAAATAAGTAAACAAGATAGTTACAGATTGTATCGTGAAGTAAATAAGGTGATGAGTAGAAAGGAGATGGCCAAGACCACTTTGGCTGAGTGGTCAGGGAGGGGCTCTCTGAGGAAGTGACACATGATCTGAGGTCTGAAAGATGTAAGCTAGTCAGCCACTAAGAGCCAGGGGAAGAGGATTCTAGCAGAGGAAATGAAAAGCGCAGAGTCCCCAGAGCAGCAAGGGGCATGTCTTGTTCAAGGAACAGTCTGAAGGCCAGTGTGAATGAAGCAGAGCTGGCAAGGCAAAAACGTAGAGCAAATGATGGTGGCAAGATAGGAGACATGAAGCCATGCAGTGGCTGAGAGATTCATGTATGGTAAGGACTTGGGATTTTTTTTCTAACAGCAATGGGGACCTGTTGATGGGTTTTAAACAGAGGTGATATGAAGCAGGTAACATAATCCGATTTATGTTTTGTTTTTGGATTTTTTTGCGGTACGCGGGCCTCTCACTGTTGTGGCCTCTCCCGTTGCGGAGCACAGGCTCCAGACGCGCAGGCTCAGTGGCCATGGCTCACGGGCCCAGCCGCTCCACGGCATGTGGGATCTTCCCAGACCAGGGCACGAACCCGTGTGCCCTGCATCAGCAGGCGGACTCTCAACCACTGCGCCACCAGGGAAGCCCTGGTTTATGTTTTTAAAAGGTAGTCAGCTATGTGAAAATGACTTAGAAAGGGGCAAAGATGGATGGAGAGGCGCATTAAGGAGCTACTGCAGTCATCTAGGGGAGAGAGGACAGTGGTTTGGACTGGGGTGAGGATGGTAGAAATGGAGAGAAGGGGACTGATCTGTCATGTATTCAGGAGATAAAACTGACAGGACTTAGTGATGGTTTGGCTGTGGGGCATGAGAGAGAGGGTGGAATCGAGGATGACGTCTAGGTTTTTGAGCAATTCAGGGGATAAAAATGTTATTCACGGAGGTAGAAAAGGCTGGAGGAAGAACCAGTTTGGAGAAGGGAGACCAAAAATTCAACTTGAACATGTTACTATTGAGCATCCTCTTAGATGTCCAAGAAGTGATGCCAAGGAGACATACGTAGGAGACTAGAGCTCAGAGCAATGTCTGAGTTGAAGATAAGCATCAGAGAGTCTTTAGCATACAGATGGCATCTAGAGCCAGATGACCAGAGAAGATTCCTCGGGAGAGAGTAGAAATAGAGACAAAAATGTCTTGAGTACGCTGAGGTCCTCCAAGACTTAACAGTCAGGAGGAGGAGGAAGAGCCACCAGCAAAGACTATTGAAAAGATGCTGATATTATCTGGGGGCTTCCCTGAGTGATGATTGGGTTAGAGCAGAGGAGTCAAAAGAGCAAGTGGGGCTTCCCTGGTGACTCAGTGGTTGAGCGTCCGCCTGCCGATGCAGGGGACACGGGTTCCTGCCCCGGTCCGGGAAGATCCTACATGCCGCGGAGCGGCTGGGCCCGGGAGCCATGGCCACTGAGCCTGCGCGTCCGGAGCCTGGGCTCCGCAACGGGAGAGGCCACAACAGTGAGAGGCCCGCGTACCGCAAAAAAAAAAAAAAAAAGAGCAAGTGGACACTTTCTAGAAGCCCACTAGGGCAGGACTGTTGTATCTCTAGCACTTAACATGGTGCCTGGCAGATGAAAGGTAGCCATCACTGTTGACTGAATAAGTGATTTTTTCTGAGGCTCTCCAGCATGTTCTGGCCCATTTCTAGGTATGGGAATACGAGGTGAACATTTGCATTGGCTGGTTGCCAGTGGCCCAACATCACACAGCTTTTCAGCCTGCTTCATGAATTTCTGGCCCACCTTTAATAGAATTTAGGGATTTGCTAAAGCCATTCCTTAAGTTTAAACTTGGAAACAAACAGAAATCACCAGCTTGTATTTTTCAAATCATTCAAGATAAAAATACTCAGTAAAATAAATAAATAATGAATAAACAAGCAAACAAACCAAATTGAACTTCTATAGAAAACCCAAACAGCCCCCTAAGAACCCTTGGAATTCTTTTCTTACTGCCAAAGAGATCAATCTTTTACTAAATTCTTGGTGGGGGGGGGGCGGGGTGTGTGTGGTTATGAGCCACTTTTTAATCTCCTGTTACTTCCAGAGGCACATAACTAGATCAGAAATTCTCACTACTGGCGCCTCCCTGGCGGCCCAGTGGCTAAGACTTCGCCTTCCAAAGCAGGGGGTGTGGGTTCCATCTCTGGTCAGGGAGCTAAGATCTCACATGCCTTGCGGCCAAGAAACCAAAACATAAAACAGAAGCAATATTGTAACAAATTCAGTAAAAGACTTTAAATTTTAAAAATTAAAAAGAAAGAAAGAAATTCTCACTACTCTTGGAATTTAATACTACTGCGTTTGACTATGATGATGCAGCCCTGTTTGGAAGAAAAAAGTTTTGTGTGAGACTGAAGCTCAGAAGGTTAAGTAACTTGCCCAATAGTCTCAAAGTATTTAAACCAGTTCTAAAGGACTCCAGAGGCTAGATCTCTTCCCCCACCCTTTGCTGACCCCAAGAAGCTTAAATGACACGGGGGTTAGAGGTGGCTAAGATTTTCAGTTTACTAGTTTTAAAGGTAAACTTCATTAAAAAAAAAAAATCTTAACAATGTGAAGAAAATTAAAAGGGCATTTTAAGCCCTCTGAATAGTATTGGTTCTGGTATTTTCTGAATGTATTTAACATGAATGAATTTGTCTTCTTTTACAAGGAAAAATACAGAGGTGTATTCCAGAGTTGACTGTTCATGGCACATACAGTTAACGGGTGCTCATTGGCACTTATTTTTATCATCATGTGGCTGTTAGTTAAAGCAAAAATAGGTAAGATATTTCTGCAATCTAATCTGTGGAGGGATGTTTGGTTTAAATTCTCAGTTATAGATGAAATATGCCTTTGTGGTAAATGTTCTGGTAGTTGGTCTTTTGTAGTCAATCTTCTGTCAAGTTTAAGTGGATAAGTCTGGTTCTATGTCTGTTACTAATATGTATTTTATTTCATTAATACTAATGATTAAGAGTCCAATGATATCTTTTCCTCTTAACAAAATGACTAGGTATCAAGCTAGGCATCATGAATGAATGTTTTACATTATAGTGCATTTTAACAGAGGGTATTCATGGATGGATTCAGCTCTGCTAAAAAAATAATGGCTGGCATTTTCTTCGCTGTTCTTATTGGCATCTTATTTTTTACTTTCTGGCCCATTAGGATCAAAGAAACAGAAAACAAAAATATAAGTAAGATAAGAGAGAGAAAGAGACAGTTCTGAAAATAAAAATAGAAACTTTTCAGAATTCAGTATTTCCTTTATTTGATTTGAATAACTTTTTTACCAATTTGTTTATGATAGTTGATCCAAGCAATCTGATAATTACCAAAAAAGGCTTTCAGTGGAGGCTTTATATCACATCTAAAAATTCAAGGTGAGTCTATAATTCTGAGGTTTTTTTTCTTTTTTTCATCAGCAGTACTGAGTACTACCCAAAACTGCTAATTTCTGATTAGTTGTCGTATTTACATATACAAAACCTCTTGGAGAGTAAGAGTGACCTCTCTTTAAGAGTTTATTGTGGGACCTGGCATATAGAAAATAATATGGAGAACTCTTTTTAAAAGAAGAACACATTCATGTGATTTTGTATTAGCTGTATTGGACAATGGTTCATGCTACCTAGGGTCTTACATCTTGAAGGAATATCATGGTAAGACCTAATTTCCATCCTTGATGCAAACTACACATACAGAGCCCCTAAATATTTTCTCTTTGTTATAAAATAATAGATTATACATACTTTATACCTCTAATATAGCAAGAGAGGGAATTATTCCCAAATCTTCCCTTTAACATTTGTAATAGCCTTTTAAACATTTCTAATAGCTTGTTAATCATTTTGGTATGAGTATTGAAGTAAGTGTTATAAATCATAAATGGGGATGGAAACAAATGTGATTTATTCTGGGAAGTAATTTTTAGTAGTCTGGTGAATAATTTGCATATAAGAGAGATTGGTTTTTCCTAGAACTGTGGTCCTAAATGTTCTTCCAACACTATTTTCTCACCACTTTCATATTTATAGTTCTGGTTATAGTATTACTGTTTTGAGAAGGATTTTTTTTTGTTTTTTGTTTTTTGTTTTTGCGGTACGCGGGCCTCTCACTGTTGTGGCCTCTCCCGTTGCGGAGCACAGGCTCCGGACGCGCAGGCTCAGCGGCCATGGCTCACGGGCCCAGCCGCTCTGCAGCAAGTGGGATCCTCCCGGACCGGGGCATGAACCTGTGTCCCCTGCATCGGCAGGCGGACTCAACCACATGCGCCACCAGGGAAGCCCAAGGATGTATATTTTAATTCAAATACAGTTAGACTTTAATACGGTTGCCTTCTCTCCTCATTGTGCTTCACCAATACAGCCAGAGCAATGAAACTTAGGTATATTTCCATCATTTGACAGGGTTAGTTTTATCCAGCTTTGGGGAATTACACAAACCCTCCATCTTGCAGTGGGTTTCTTATATGCCATCTTATGTCTTTTGTGTGATGTGTGTCTTATTGCAGATGTGTGCAAGAGAGGGGATGTGACTGTGCAGCCTTCCCATGTAATTTCACTTGGGTCAGCTGTCAACATTTCGTGCTCTTTGAAGACCAAACAAGGCTGCTTGCAATTCTCCAGTTTTAACAAGTTAATCCTCTACAAGTTTGACAGAAGAATCTATTTTCAGCATGGTCACTCCCTCAGCTCGCAAGTCACAGGTCTTCCCCTGGGTACAACCTTGTTTGTCTGCAAACTGGCCTGTAGCAGTAATGACGAGATTCGAGTATGTGGGGCAGAGATCTCCGTTGGTGGTGAGCATTCCATCCTGAGTTCCTAAAAATTGGTGATCTTCTGGTATTTGTCATGATTAAGCAGAAATCCTAGTAGAAGACAGTGTTCTTTCTTCTCCCACCACAAGGATATATTTAATCTTTTTTTAATATAAATTTATTTATTTATGGCTGCATTGGGTCTTTGTTGCTGCGTGCAGGTTTTGTCTAGTTGTGGCGAGCGGGGGCTACTCTTTGTTGCGATGTGCGGGCTTCTCATTGCGGTGGCTACTCTTGTTGTGGAGCACAGGCTCTAGGCACGTGGGCTCCAGTAATTGTGGCACATGGGCTCAGTAGTTGTGGCACACGGGCTTAGTTGCTCCGCGGCATGTGGGATCTTCCCGGACCAGGGCTCGAAACTGTGTCCCCTGCATTGGCAGGCAGATTCTTAACCACTGTGCCACCAGGGAAGTCCCAGATATGTTTAATCTTGATAGTAACATGAGCACCTCAATGTAAGAAGTCCAGAAATCAATAGAACTGGAACCACATTTAGTAAGTCTCCTCTTCCTTCTCCTCTTCTCTCTTTTCCACCCCTCTCCTCCCCTCTCTCTTTCTCTCCTCTTTTTGGCCATTAAGACCATTTACCTATTGCCCTTGGGCTCCAATGGCAGGAAAATGGCTCTCCACAGCTGAGTCTTCATGCCTCCTTACTTATGAGAATTGTTCAAAGCCACTGCCCCCTAAAAAGAAGAGAGATGTCTCTTTTGACTTATGCAGCCCAGGCGGATACCCAAGGCTGAGCACTTTTCCTCTCTCTGACTTAATGCACAAAAAATCGTTCTTCCATCCACCTCACTCCTGACCGCTGGTTATCAGACTTAGCAGAGGTTAAGAGAGAACTATCATCATACTTAGTATCTTTTCCTGGGTTTTCTAGAAAACTGCCTGAGACAAAACTGACGTGCTAAGACTTCATGGGGGGAGAGGAGTTGTACAGTTCTAGAGAAGCAGGAGCGAGGGAGTGAACTAGGAAAGGAGCAGAGCAAACACGAGGGGGTTAAGTTACTGAGCTGGCCTCGGCATCAACAGAAGATACAGCTGATTTCCTGGTCACTAGCGACATCCCCAGAAAGAACCTATAGAAATAGAGTGGCACGTGAAAGAATTAGCAGTCTGCCATCGGTCCAAGTTCACCCACAGAGCACCAACTCCCCCCCCCCTCCACTGCTGGCTTGCACTGTGGGTCCCTCCACGCAGCCGTGGGGAGTAAGAACTAAGATGTCAGAGTTGGCGTCTGCAGCCTGAGCCACAGTGCACAGGGTGAGCCAACGGCACACCTTCCTGCAGCCTTAGAGGCCCAGCCCAACAAGCCAGTGTGCATACATAGGCCCTGAGCGATCCCACGGCACTCTGTGCCTCTGTGGATCCAGGGAAGCTCCGAAGGGGTGGGTGGGAGGCATAAGAAGAGTGGGAGGAATTGCTGCAGTAGGCTGACTGACCAAGATGCAAGGACAGGGTCCCTCTCATGAAGAGAGTGATATAGAGCTCAATGAGACTCTTCAGGATAGAAAGAGTCTCTTTCCCTCTTCTAGGGAAGAGGCTTCCATCCTCTTCTCTGTGACCTATAAGGAGGTGGTCGGTACCAGGAGGTCTTCCTGGAGGTCAACCACAAGCATTGAGCAGGACACCAAGCAAACGTCGAAGCAAATCAGCTGTGGGTACGGAGGCATAAACTAGGTCCTGTGCTCCTCTTCCAGATCAGGGGCTCCTGTTCACACCACTTATGGGTCATGTACTCTCAGCTCTGATAGCTTGTGGTGTAGGAAAAGGTGCCCTGGCTTTGAATCTCAACACTGCCACTAGCAGTGGACTCTTAGACATTTTCAATTCTCTGATCCTCAGTTTCTCCATCTGTGTGATGAAGATACTAACACCTACCTCATAAGATGGTTGTAGTGATTAGATGACACCTTGTATGCAAAGTGCTTAATCTAGTACCGGTCACATAGGAGGCACTTAAGTGATAAGCGCTAGGGTTGCAGTTCCATCGGTTTTACTCTTTTCTTCGTGTGTGCAGCATGCTGAGCGCTGAGCATGTTTCGCTTGAAAGGAAGTATAAGCATTGGTTATAGACAAAATGAAATTTTTTTCTTAAAAACACCATTAGTCCTCACCTCCCTTGTCCTCAGAACACCTGAATGTTTCATCCAGGTAATTCACCATCTTACAGACCAACATACCATATTGGTATCAGACATTCTCAGCCCTGTGATGTCAGCTCCAGGTGTCCACAGTGCTGCAGGTGTTTTCTTCTTTTTTAGGGGGCTAACAATGGCCTTGAAAGTCAGTATCTTTGCAGATGTCCTTAAGCCATTCCATTCCATTTCCTATCTTTGCTCAGGTGCATGAGAGTGATGCAACCCCTTTTCATCTGTTTACTTTTCCATCCAGAGGTTGTGGATGCATCTGTGACAGTTTGCAGCATCAGGAGATCTAGGGAGATGGTGAGGAGTATCTGCCCCAGTGCAGCTCAGTTGGGCAACGCTGCTGGAATGTTGCTTGTGCAACGTGCTCAGGTGGTAACCACACTATCAAATGGCTGTTCTTTGAACAAGTTTATCACCTTTGAGGTGAAGAACTGACTGGAAGCAACACATTTTTCTGAGTATAGCTAGTCATTCCAAGAAAAGATACAATGAATGTTGGTTACACCCAGTGTAGTAAGCTTAAACCTATCTAGTGAGGGAGTGAGCAGCCCATTTTCTTTTTTGTGATAAGCAGTAGCCCATAGTGCCATTGCATACTCTGAGTGGGCCTGTCATAAAGTTGACTGGTTCTTCAGAACTGGGAATGGGTAAATGGCCTTTAAGCCTTCTCTTTCTGGCCCCTTCCTGGGCTTGTGCTGCTCTGCTGCCCGGAGCTCATCCAAATTGTGCGGTAACTAAACAACCAGTGCTCTACCTAACCTCAGAGGATTGGGCCACAAACTATTTGGACAATCAAGGAAATAAAGGAAAGACAATAGATCCTTGCTTAGTTGTTTTCAATATATGTTTAGCTGTTGATATTTCTGAAAGCTGTTTTTCTAAGACCTTTTATTTCACATAGTAAGTAGGGCTTTTAAAAATAATAAGCATAATATGCATAACAATTCATTACATGGTAAACCATTTTAATTTTCAGAGACTTTGATTTCTGACCTTTCCTTAGCATCGGCTATTATATATTTGTATTGAAGAGAATCACATCTGGTTTCTCCTGGGACAGACAGTCTCTGCCCAAACCAAGTCCTGGGCTGAAGTAGACACCTTGATTTCATGGTCCAGGGAACTCACACTGAGAAAGTTGACTTGATTTGTGGGTAAGAGCTGTGGTCTTTAAAGTGAGATGCTCTGCAAACTTTTAGGAGTAAAGGTGAGGGTGAGTAACTTTTTCATTAAGCAAAAGTGCCAGGTACTTTATCTCATTTGGTCATCAAAAGACTGTATGAAGCGTTAGGGTAATGATGCTGGTTTGAACACATGCATTTACTTTCATTCCTTGTGAAATAAAGCCAAGATGCAGTAAAAAAAAAAAGTTTTCTAGAGGCACAAACCCTAAAGGACAAAAGAAATGGGAGGGGAGACACAGCAACAAAGTTTTGGAAGCTGGAAAACAGGTGGGCCAGCGATAACTGGCTTAACCTACAGCTGGCAGTGAGAAACTTCAAGATGCAACCTGATTTAATGCAGAAGCTCCCACCCCAGACAGACAGAAATTGGTGATACCATATACTGCTGGGAGTGAGGGTAACAGTGGGGATAAAAATGGGAGACTTTAATTGAAAAAATCTATTTAAAAAACAGATTCTCAGATTCCCTTCCCAATTTCATGTACCCAGTTACTTGCTGCTTTTCTACACTGGCATAGCCCTGGAGACCTGGTATCAGAGGGCCACTGAGCTAGTTTCAGCCCATTCAGTTGAGATTGGTAGTACGTGCTGAAAAACAGAAGGATGAAAAGGACGTTGGCATATAGCTCCCTTCAGACCTGTACCCTCCTCCTGGCAGATTAGAAAATCCTTTTCTGGAAATCAGACCAGGCTAAGAGGAAATGTCTAAAATTATTTGCAATAGAGGTTCCTAAGAAACCCTAGTCAGATCACCCTGGAGTGACACCCAGAGTCAACAAATGTCCCTCAACTGACATACCCGCAGAGCTCCAATCTATAATGTAGCATTCCCCCTCCTATATATGAGTAAAAATACAAGGATCCGGGAATTCCCTGGTGACCCAGTGGTTAGGACTCAGTGCTTTCACTGCCAAGGGCCTGGGTTCAGTCCCTGGTTGGGGAACTAAGATCCCACAAGCCACACAGGGTGGCCAAAAAAAAAAAAAAAAAAAGTAAAACAAAACAAAACAAAACAAAAACAAGAATCTGAGGAAAATGCCTAACATGGAGAACAGAAACCAAAACAAACGTGGAACAAAGCATCGAAGCAAAGTGGAAGAAACAGATGTATTCAGGGAGAAGAAATGTTAAGAAACAAAATCTAACCTTGATACACTTAGGAATTAACAGCAAATATTGCATGTAGAACAAAAATAGGATGCTATAAAAAGGAAATATTCAGAGAATAAAAAACATCCCCCCCCAAAAAATAAGTGCAAATGAAAAACTCAATAGGAGGGAAGAAATGTAAACTGAGGAGGTTTTTTTCCTCATATTAGAGCAAAAGGATCAAGAGTTTTAAAATATAGGAGATAAAATACAAAATTAGAGAAGAAAGTCCAACCTATGAAACTAGGGATTTTTAGAAAGAAAAAACAGATAAGAATTATCAGAGAAATAATTCTAAAATGTTTCCCAAAATAAAAACTACAAGTTCCCAGAAGTTATGAACTCTTTGAGAATCCATAAGAATGAAAGAAAAGAGACCCCATTAAGCACAGACTATACTCAGCCAAAGTATCAGTCAAGTGTGAGGGTAGAATAATGACATTTTTAGCCATGTTCAAAGTATTTCCTCTCCTGCAACCTTTCCCAGGGAACTACTGGAGGATATACTCCACCAACACAAGTAATTAAATCAAGAAAGAAGAAAGCATTGGATCTAAGAAACAGGAGATCCAACACAGGGAAAAAAAGAGAAGGAATTTCCAGGACACTGAGAGCTGGCAGTTCCACAAAGATAGCTGTGTACAGGCATAGAGGCAAACCCATCTTACTGGAAAGTTCACAAGGCTCCAGGAAACTGGTCTCCAAGCAGATGAAACTAGTAGAATTCTCAGTGCTTCTGAGTATGTTGAACAGTGATTCAGATAATTGACTTGAAAGTTTGGAATTATATTAATAATAAGGAAATTAAACAAATGGAAAAACAAGAAAATGACTACCTCCAAGATAAACAAGAAGTTGTACATAAAATGAAAAGTTAACATAGGGGCTTCCCTGGTGGCGCAGTGGTTGAGAGTCCACCTGCCGATGCAGGGGACACGGGTTCGTGACCCGGTCCGGGAAGATCCCACATGCCGTGGAGCGGCTGGGCCCGTGAGCCATGGCCGCTGAGCCTGCGCGTCCGGAGCCTGTGCTCCGCAACGGGAGAGGCCACAACAGTGAGAGGCCCGCGTACCACAAAAAAAAAAAAGAAAAGTTAACATAGCATTAGTCATAAGTGGTTGTATATACAGATGTATAAAGTATACATATAAATGTATACATGTATATATGTATATATATATATATATATATATACACATATGAGTCCATTATCCGAGGAAAAGAAAGAGTTTATTATTCCATTAAACAAAACTCTATGAGCTACATATTGTTATACTCACTTTATAGATGAAGAAACTGAAGCTCTGAGAAGCTCATCTGGGCAAGATCACACAGTGGGTAGTTACTGTCCCCAGATCTATGGTGTGTGCTAAGGACAAAAAAAGCTTTTATTCCATCAATTACAGCTTTTTTTTTTTTTCTGAGCAGACAGTGTCTAGGGCTTTGGTGGTACCCTTGTTTTATCTCACCCAAAGGAAGCCTCTGTCTACATCTGGGTCTCAGTATTAGGGTAGAATGAGATGACCCAGTAACAGAGTATTTTATCTTATCTCCATTAAATCTGAGAAACTCCTAGCTTTGAGTTCTGTCTTTGACTATAAAATGGCTTCATTTAAAAATACACACCTTATGATAGAAGGGACCATGCCTGCCTTGTTCACCTTTGCATTTCCACAGCTAACACTGCCTAGCCCATGGAAGGTTCTCAATGTCTGTGTACATAAAGAATTAATTTATACATGTTCATTAAGTGCTCCAAATGATGCTGCAGAAATTAGATTTATGTGGTACAGCCCAGGAAGACATGACTAAGGGCCAGTGGGTAAAAGTGCCTTGGCAACAAATCTCAGGTCAATGGAGAAAGAAAGCCCCTCAGTTTTAAATGTTTCTAATATTTGAATGGGCTTCATTCTAAAAAAGTAAACTCATCATCACCTGGGGTAATGGAGCTAGCACTGGATGTTCACCTGTCAGGGTGAACAGTAAAATATGGTGGTGAAAGGCTTGGATTCAAGTCAGCCACTCCTGGGCTGGAGACCTGATTCTGCCACTTCATCGTTTTGTAATCTTGGGCAAGATACTTCATCTCTAAGTCTTAGTTTCTTCTTTGATAAAATGAGGATAATAATAGTAGGTACTTGATGTAGCTGCTATGATTTCCAATTGAGAAAAACCACACATAAAACACTGAGCATAGGACTTGGCATATAATAATTGTTTGATCCATATTCACTATTATTGCCACTGTTATTAGAAGAAATTCATGCCTAGGAGGCAAATTTGAACTTCATGGGATCTGAAATAGCTCCCAGCTCCTCTGGGTATAGGAGACATAGGGGAAGTATTGTTATCTTGTTGGCAAATAATAACAATGTAACTGAAGTATCACCTGTGTGCTATTTAAAATAGGTGGTTTTGTTATTTATTTTTAAAGTTGTTCCAGAACAGCCTCAAAACTTATCTTGTATACAGAAGGGAGAACGTGGGACCGTCGGCTGCACCTGGGATAGAGGACAAGACACCCACCTGTATACTGCCTATACTTTACAGTGAGTGAGACTTTATTTTTGCAGCTTTTTTGGTAGGTCTTCGCTTAGATGACATTTGGAAGTATCGAACAGTTCTAGTTTCACCAGAGAGAAGAAGCAATAAACACCTCTAGATAATTAGATACTTTAAAAAAAATTCTAGTGTTCATCAAGTAAAACTGGTTTATTCATCTAAAGTGTGACTAACTCAGAATTCTCTTCAGGGCATCCAAGGCCCACGTTGTAGACGTTCTTCCCTGCTCTATAGGATTAAACTGGCTGCATTATATCCCTTCCCTTTTCTGCAGTTGTGGACTCTTAGGGTCATGGTATAGACTCTTAGAGTCTATAAATAGACTCTTTTTTTGTGGTAGCTTTCCATTAGCCTTGGAGGAGTTTCTTTTTAAAGCACCTTTACCTGACCTGAGAGTTCACAAAAAGAAAGAGTCTGGGAGATTCTTTTCCTTGGAGTTGATTCTGTAATCCTCTCCAAAGATCCTGCTCATAGCACTATGCCTAAGTGAGTAGTAGATAAGGAAAAGGCAGTGGGGCTCAGGGTTCTGGTCTGTACTAGCATCTGGCATTTCTGTGCAGTAAATGCCAATGTGGCCATGGATCCTTTGGATGATTGGATCTGTCCTAAGGAGCTAAGATGTCAGCCAGGGTTTTGGGAATTCAGAGAGTGTGGAGATGATTACTCATCCATACGAATGTCAAAAAGTCTCAGTCCTACCAAAAAAAGAGACGGGTGAAGTATGTTCCTATTTATGACCACAGAATACAAATATTCCCATTGTGTATCCCCTAGTAGTAAAACTGACCTTAAAAATCTGAGGAATTTTAAATATATGAACATTTTGTTCCTTTGTGCTAAGAAGGCAACAGCACATAAAGTATCTTGCTAAACACAATTGTCTTTCATTTACAGGTTAAATGGACCAAAAAATTTAACTTGGCAGAAACAATGTAATGATCCCTATTGTGATCATTTGGACCTTGGAATTAACTTACCCCCTGAATCACCTGAATCTAGTTACACAGCCAAGGTTACTGCTATCAATAGTCTTGGGAGTGCTTCTTCATTTCCATCCTCATTCACATTGTTGGACATAGGTATATATTATTTCACTTTTTGTAGGTGTCGATCTTTAGCACATGAATATTATTTTTAAAATCACTTGAATGTTCTATGTGTGATTGTTTCAAAAGGGACAGTGGTTCATCGAAAGTGGCCAGTAGGCATAGGCAAAGGATAAATGTTTCTTTGATGCAAGCAAAAGGATGTATGTCTCTAGAGCTATAGAGAGACGTTCAAAATGGGATATTGAACATTATTCTCTCTGTTGGAGAAATAAGAGCCCCCTGGCCTCAAATCCTATGAAGGCACTGGCTGCCAGTGATATCATCTGACTGAGGCAAGGGTCATGTGAGGTTATTCAGGTGTCTTTTCACCCCCATGGCTACTCCATTGTTCTGAGATAGGCTGCATGTGGGCCTGCAGGGCTAGAGCAGCCAGGTGCCACCTATAAAGAAAGTGTATCATTGTACCAATCCATCTTCCTCAGAGAATACCTACCTCCACCCCTTTCATCAGCTTGGGAGCTGGAGTGAGCCAGTCCCAGCACATTTCTGAGCAAATGTAATTGGCTGGCCCAGTTGAATCAGAGGCCAATCCCAGGCATTCCCAAGGTCTGAACATCCCATGTAGGACTGGGCTTCAGGCCTGAAGGCCTATGTCTCTCTCTTCTCTCTTCCCAAAGCACCTCTTTGCACACATACTGCTAACTGTGAGTCTGAACTTCGGTATCTACTCTACATTTTCCTATCAAAGTTCTGCCCGTTCTACCTTCCATCTCTTTACATTGATCATCTCTAGCCACCTTCTTTCCCTCTTATTCTTCTCTTCTATTCCTCTGTTGCTCTCTTTCCTATGGCTTTTCCTACCAATATTTCTTCTCCTTCTGAGGTGATCACCACTAACCACACCTCTACCTTCTCAGCCACTGGAACTCCTGGGTTTTGGCACATTGGTTTTCTTTAAATCATTGAATTAAATGGAGTCAAAATTATTACTGATGTTCATCATAGTTTATCTAGTAAAAATGAGGGTAGATTAAAGGGAATTACTTTAATGATTTAGAAATGAATCCAACTTTTTCTTCTTTCTAAAAGCCAGGGGCTACTCTCTTGTCTATTTCACCAAGTTTAGTGGCCATGCATCTTAGAAATGAGATTTGTTCAACTCTTTATAAGCCCATGTCAATACATAAGACAATTTCCAATTATGGAGCCTGAATCACACTTTTTTTTTGTCCTGGTTACCAGTGAGGCCTCTTCCTCCGTGGGACATCAGAATCAAATTTGTAAACGCTTCCGTGAGCAGGTGTACCCTTCAGTGGAGAGATGAGGGGCTGGTGCTGCTTAATCGACTCAGATATCGGCCCATTAACAGCAGGTCCTGGAATATGGTAATGGTCTCTAGAGTGAAGGGGAAACCAGGGAGGGGTTCTTAGTAGCAATGCCCAGATCTCTCTTTTCATACCAGCAAAATATGGAGTTTAAGAATATTTAGCCCAAAAGTACACATACTCATTTGAGACATGCCAGTCACTTACACTTCTGTTTATTTAGAAATATCTTAAAATTTGATCACTGATTCCAAAATTTTTTAAGCCACAGGCTTCTATAAATCCACATTAATTTTCTACAATTTATTTCTAGTGAGTCATTTTCCTTGTTATTTTACCCCCTACCCCATTATTACTTCCATTATTACTTTTTAGTAATTTTTTTTAACATATTGGAAAGAGAAATATTAGGGAATGTTCAAAGAGGGGCTTATCTGAATTGAATATTCCAAAGAAAAAGCTTCACACTTTGGTGTAATAGTAAACATTATTATTATTATTTTTTTTGCCATGCCACATGACTTGTGGGATCTTAGTTCCCCCACCAGGGATTGAGCCCAGGCCCTCAGCAGTGAAAGCACAGAGCCCTAACCACTGAACCACCAGGAATTTCCCTAAACATTAAATTTTTTACAATAAAAAATGTAAGATTATAATTCCTTCCAGTATTTTTGTAAAATATAATGGCTTATAATAATAACAAAGGATCAGTTCCACATGCAGAGAGGTATAATAATTAAATTTTTCACCTATAATTTTTCCTATATAATTTTCTTATATAATTAAATTTTTCTGTTTGGAACCAGTTTTATGTCTATGTTAAAACATTCATCACATCCTAGTTGTAACCAAATAAAGAATAATCTCTAGTGTAGAAACAAGCTTCTTCAAGGCCCTTTTGAAAACTGGTAGTTTTCAATCTTGTTTTTCAGCTGGTTTCAGGATCCCCCTTGGAATCCATATAGATGATTCTTAGACCCAGGAGTTTTTTGTTTTATTAATGAGAAGGTATTGTTTCAGATTAACATCACGTGTATTCAGTAACCCAGTCATTGATATTTCTTCTTATTGAATGACAGCTTTGAAAAGTAAAAAGCGTTATCTGGTCTGATTTTCCTACCTTTATTTAAATTAATTTAATATTAACAGGCACTTTTTAAAATCTTGTTGGATTCAAGGTTAATGCCACAAATGCCAAAGGAAGACATGATTTGCTGGATCTGAAACCCTTTACAGAATATGAATTTCAGATTTCCTCTAAGTTACATCTTTATAAAGGTAGTTGGAGTGACTGGAGTGAATCATTGAGAGCACAAACACCAGAAGAAGGTATGTATCTAAAAAAAAAATGGAGGGGAGGGAGGTGGATAGAGCAGAGGAAAGACAGGAGAGAGAGAGGAAGATGTAATGATTTCCTTGGAATAGAATCTCTAAAGTACTGATACTGAATCAAAAAGTATGAGTGCATTAATTAACAAGCTCATTTTGACATTGACTTAAGTATTGAAGCTGTCCAGGGAGATATGTTTATATTGCTAAAAATTTTTTAACATTAGGTAAGTCCTACTCCTGTTTGCCACACGTTATCATGCTGGTTACAAGTTTATGCCTCAGTAATGTTTGATTATATCTCTTATTTCTATTTCACTTACTTTCTCAGTTACTTTCTCTTATTCCACAAAGCTGCAACCAGTAATTAATTTCATTCCTTTATCATTAAACCTTGATACATTTTACCCTTTGGATTCTGTGAAAATTAATATGGCTTTATAAGCCATACTAAAAGCTTGAAAAAAAGTAGACTCTGGAGACAACATTTTAAAATAAAGTTTAACATCTGGCAATCTTCTCTCCTCCAAATGTTACAACACTGCACTTCTTCAAACCTTTGATACTCACGGCTCGCATGAGTACCACTAGACTGCCCATAGCTATAAAGAGGAGATCAAATATATTTTTAAGTCTGATGGACTTTTCTTTTTGGTAATTATGGGGAAGACAATTTTATTGAAGTATAATCGAAAAAGCAAAAATGCTTATATGAACTTTATGACAATACTAAATCTTTGGAGACATAAGAAATAGCCATCTGAATATTAGTTTTCAAAAGCACTCAGTTAGTGATACAGTATACAGCTTCATAATTTATGAAAATTTGTTTCAGAGGAAAAATAATTGACATATAATCCGTTGCTTTATTATCTGGAGATTTTGAAGCATTAATGTCAGAAAAGCTAAATCCTTATTTGTGAAACTTAAAGATAAGTGTGCATGTAAACTAACCTAATGATTAAGTTACATTCATTTTCTGTGAGCTACTAGTTATTTTTGGTAGCTGATGACACTTATCAGTGATACTCCAGTGACTTTCAAGGATGTAAACTATTAATAAAATAAATAATATATAAATTGTAGAATAATTGTATACTCCTCCTTTCTTCTGACAATAATTGCATTTCACTATTTAAAAAATATTTTTAAATGAATCATTCAGCAAATTATAATTTATTCCTCTCATTTTATGATAAAAATCTCTTAAATTAATGTTGAACCACTTTTTCTCATTTAAATGTGTGTCATTTTTATAATCCGGAGCTTACTCTTATTATCCTTTTATTACAATGTCAAAGTAATGCATTTAAAAAATACCTCATGGATTTTTAGACTTTATTTATACATAGTACAGATAAAATTCTTGGAAATGGGCCATATTTTATGTCCAAGTCCAAGGTAGTAAATAGGCTGAAAATTTTTAAGTTATATCACATTAAGCTAAAGTATAAACTAGGGAAACTCTGGGCTTGTAAATTCTTGTCATTTTTACTCACACTTGATAATGACCCATTTAGAGATGTGTGAAAAGGTTTTTCTTTCTTTCTTTTTTTTTTTCAAGTGTTTATCTGTTGCATTAAAAACCCATCAAGGCAGGATGGTAGCTTTCTCATATCCTATAAAATAAACCACCATCATAACAATGAGTGCAGCAACTTGTTATGGTTATGAACTTGTAGATGGTTATGAATTGAACCAAGGAAGCTGGCTTATTCAGAGTAATTGCAAACATTCATAAAGAGAGAAACCCGTTCTCTGAGATACACCACGCTACCAAGCTCTGCTGGTTTCCTTTCAGTGTCTGAATCTCCCTTTTTTGTGTTTGATCTTTCTGCGGTTGTTGTAGGATCTCTTTTCTCTTACTCTAAGCTTCACGGTTTCACCTCTTACCGCTGTTCCTGTCATCAGTTTCTGTATGAAACACCAACTGATGTAAACCTAAAAGGTGTGAATTTTTTTTAACACTTCTTCCTTTTAACCCCTGAGATGTGTACGCATATATAACTTGGCATTTAAAAAAAAATACTAGTAAGTTTTTTTCTTTTTTTTTTTTTAGTTACTGTCTAAAACTGAATGATCTTATGATAGAGCTTTTTCTTTGCAGCCTTGGCTACTCAAAACAGAGCAATATGTTATCTCCTGGTGGATTGGGCACAGTTATTTATAGCACTCCAGCAGAGAATGAGGGTATTATTCACTCCATATGGCCCTTTCCCATGTCATTAAATTCAACTCTTTTCATGGTCCTCCATGAAAAACATTTTTTAAATGACCACTAAGTAAGGGGTGGTAGGAAAGAGATAATTTTCTTATGTTTAGCAGGACAGTCCAGCAATCAGTAACCATCAGTGGGCCTGCTACTGGGAAACAAGCAATCATATTTTACTTCTAGTGGGAAAACAGTCTGAATTTGGGCTGCATTGTGTCCAAACTTGCCTGAGAATATGCCCAGATGTTGGGGGAAAGGCACTCCCTCATCATTTTGAATGCCCAGGAGGAGACTCCAAAATAAAGATGAATGAGCCATTCCTTAGAGCTGCATTATCTATCAATTAGGTGTTTCTGTCTGTTCATTCACCATTTTTCAGTCTTATTTATATGTTTGGTCTTGCTAAATGTGACTGTGGACAATTAATAAAGGAAGTGTTAAATGCGCATACTAGTGCCAGAGCAGCAAAGGAGGAGTCCTCCCCCACTGTGGTGATGGCATAGGTGATTGGTGAGAGATCCCAAAGAGGGAGAAAATGCAAGGCTACCAGCTGCAGCCACCCATGTTCACGTTAAGAAGCTAGACAATTCATTCATTTGTGATTTTGAACTATTGCTAGGATAGATTCGGTGTGAACAATTAAATACTAGAGGTTATTTTACCATCTTAATTAGCAAGCAAGATGATAAGTCTAGCTTAGGAGTCAGCAAACATTTGCTATAAAGGTCCATATAGTAAATATTTTCAGCTTTGCAGACCATATGACTTTTGTCACAACTACTAAAATCTACTGTTATCACAGGCAAGCAGCCATTGACAGTATACAAATACATAGACAAAGCTGTGTCCAAAATTTTATTTCTGCACACTGAAAATTGAATTTTATAAAATTTTCATGTCACTAAAAATGATTCTTCTTTTGACTTATTTTCAACCATTTAAAAATGTGAAAACCATTATTATTAGTTCACTGGCTATACCAAAACAGGGAATAAGGAATCAGCCAGATTTAGTCCATGGGCCATAGTTTGCTGACTCCTAAACTAGCTAAACTTGAAACTATTACACTTGCATCTTTTTGCCTAAGGCTTCAGGAAATGAGAATGAATAGTTCTTTACCTTCCTAAAGGGATTTACCTACAAACATTTTCATTAGAGGGAAAATGTTATGTTTTAGATCCAGTGAGTGTCCCTACCCTTTTTTCTTCTTCTTGTGGTCTCTTCTAAGCCCAACACGTATCCTGGAAGAAGTAAATGCCTGAGCTTAACTATTTGACAAGGTAGTGATCACCCAAATGGGAAGAAATGTTTTCCATGAAGCCCACCAAAAGAAGCCACTGGGGGCAAAAAATACTTCTCTGGATGATCTGTGAGGAATGTGTGTATATCAGGAACTATGCCAGGTGCTCAGACATAATGATAACCAGTCAGATCCTCACACTCAAGAGCTTATAGTCTATCTTGGAACATCAGGGAAAGATTCCTGGAAGAGATGACACCAAGAAAAACCTGCAAAGTCCAAAGGGAATCTTGTGACCTTCCTCCATCTGGAACATGTGGTCTCCAAGGTTATTGCAGTAGAAGAAAAGAGCTATTTCCTCCTGGAAGTACTTGATTCTCTTGAATTCTGTGAAATCCCTTGTTCCTGGTTTTTACTCTACCATGTTGGTTAGTTCTTCTTTGTCTCTTTTGCTGGCCTTCTTTCTCTTTTTACTCTCAATCTGTAGGGCTTTATATTGGACGCCCTTCTTTTCCCAGCTGACCTCATTCAGTCTCATGGCTCTAAAACGAGATAGGTAGGTAAAGAGAGAGAGAGAAAGACAGAATATAGTTTCTGTCCTGGACTCTTTCCGGAACTTCAGGTGTGTGTTCCAATCACCTATTCCATATCTTCACTTAGATGTCAACAGACATTCTAAACCTCACATAGCCTAAACAGACACTTTTATTTTTTTCTCCAAAGCAAAATGTTTCCAAAATGCCTCTGTTTCAATCTTTCCTGTCATGGTAATTGACACTACCATCTTCCTAGCTACTCGAGTCAAAAATGCAGAAATCATCCTTAACTTCCCCTTTTCTCCTATCCCCTCATACCAGCATTCGACTCTTCTAAAACATATTCAAAATGCATTCATTCTTTCCATTGCTACTCTGACTATCCTAGTTTAAGCTACTTTCTCATTACAAAGCATAACAATAAAATGAACACTTAGAAACCCACCATTCAGCTTAAATGCTATAAAATTACCAATATATTCTTACCGTGTCATGCTTCACTATATGTAACCACTATTTTGGACTGTGTGTTTATATCATCCTCATACTTTTTCTCATAGCTTTCAGAACTGTATGTATTTCTAAACAGTGATTCATTTTGCTTATTTTTGAGCTTAATCAAAATTATATGTGTATGTAATCTTTTGCAACTCACTTATTTTCCCTTGGCACTCTAACATGAGGCCTCCATTGACTTTAGTATGGATGAAACATTTCTGCTTCTATTAAGAAACAAGCTCTTCACTTGTGATCTGGATGTTGAAAGGTTATGTTTCTTTAAAAAAAAAAAAAGATGGTGGAGTATTCAGCTATGTCAAATGCTGCCAATAAATCCAATGAAATGAAAATAGAGAGGTGATCATTAGATTTGGCAAAATAGCATTCATTGCCGACCAGGAGCAGCATCAGTAGTGTGATGGGGACAGAATAAATTGGCATTTCTTGAGAGTGAATGTTAGGTGAGGGAATAAAGACAGTGACCATTCACAACTCTTCAAGAAGTTCTGTGAAGGAGAGCAGAGAAGTTGGGCAGTAGCTGGAGCAGGATGTGGTATTAAGAAATTCCCTATTTGTTTTTGCTTTTAGGATCAGAGATAATACAATACATTTGCAAGGTGATGATAAGGGCCCAGCAGAGAGGGAGAAATTAATGATACAGGAAGTAGGATAATGGTGGGAGAGAGCTCCTTGATGAAGCAAGAGGATGGGATCCAGAACTCAAGATGTTGGTCTTTGATGGAAGTGGGGATGCTTCATCCACAGTAAAATCAGTAGGGGTGCTGTGTTAGGGAATTGATGGGGAAGTTCGAAAGTTTCCAGGGTGGAAAGATTAGGGAATCCCTGTCTGATTGCTTCCTTTTGCTCAGTGAAGAAGTTGAGAGAATCAAATCATTGGAAGTGAGCAGGTAGAGGGAGGGACAGTACCAGCCATTGGGAAGGAACACCAAGGTGGATGATGAACCAGCAAAACTAGTGACAGAAAGGAGTGGAAAGAGAGAGTGAACCAAGTGTTGAAAGTTATCAAAGAGGAGGAAGGGTGGGGGCATCTGTGTAGGACTTCCCATGGAGACATAGCAGGTGGTAACGTATAAAGGCAAGAGTATACCACTAAAAAATTGTTTAAGCAAATGGGTGTTTGTAAATCTGTTTGAGTTATTTGAAACTAGATTTTAGAGAAACGTATCACAGCCCAAAGAGTGGACATGGAGGAACCAAGATGGCAAATGACTTATCTCTATCTTGTCCTGCTTGGAGCATGGTTTGGACCAAAATATTCTCATGGGTTCAATTTAGCCCACTACTTGAAATCTCCCAAGATATTCCTTTTTCATATTTACTTTGTGTTAAATTCTCCATTTTCACTGCTCTTAGAGATCTTTCTACTCCACTCCACTGCCTGCTAAAATCTCTGTGGAGGGATTGCTTTCCACTTGCAATTCAATTGCTCTTGTTCACACCCTTGCACTTGCCTTGGCTTCAGAAACGGATGCTAACCTCAGAAGCAGCACATGTCTTGGCCCTGATTTATTTACCACATGTACTGTTTCATAGAATCCTAGAATCTTGGGATTTAGAGTTGAAAGAACCCTCGAGGTCAGTTAGGTCAGTTAAGCTGATCTTCTGCTTAATTTAGGATGTCCTCTTTTTTCATATTGGTGATTCCCTCCTCTTTAACCCAATGGTTTTTTCCTTTACCTTGAAGGTACATTCATCTCAGGAGAACTGACTTCCATTTCTCAATATTCATATTTTTAATCATTTGTACCCATCTTTTTTTGTCATTTGGACATATGGGCCTTTGACTTTCCTTTTCTCGTCTACCCATAATAGTTTTATCTGTCTTTTGTTAGATAACACTGAGGTTAGGACTTTAAGTGATTTTATGACAGTTGAATGTCAAAGATTGTCTCTAATATTAGCCCTTAAGTTGCTCTAAGCAGCAATGGTTTGACATTCCTGGTCATGAAATTTTACACTTGACACTCATACAGAGTTGGCTAGTGATTTCTCTCCCATAGAGGCTTACGCTGCAAGTGGGCACCATTAAAATTTCAACTTCACTTGCAATTTATCCTTTGAACAAAATATGACTCTAGAATTTGATTCTTAGCTCTGTAATAATCTGGTAGGTTGTAGAGTGACAATGAGAGGCAATGAGGCAATGAGTGTTCCCTTTAAATTTCTTACCAATATGTAATTTACTGAAGACATTTAACACCATGGAACACGTCCACTGGCTTTGACACGGAGCACACCCAAGTTTCCAAATCCTGATTATGTAGTCAATGTCTGGATTATCTAGTTTGTGGATTGTTCAGATCTTTTCTCAACACGGTGGACTGTAATGGACGAGCGGGGTCTTTGGAGACAGTGAGACCTGGGCTCGGCTCTTAGCTTTGCCATTACCAGCTCCACGGTTTTTGTAAATCACTTAGCATTTGTCAACCTCCTTGTCCTCAGCTGCAAAACAGGTATAATCACATGTACCCTCTGCCTTGTGTGAGGATTAAGTGAGATCATGTATATAAAGTGTCCAAAGATTACCTGGCACACGGTAGGTGGTTAATAAATGTCAGGCCCCCTTTCCTTCTGTTGCCTGTGCTTTTTTCCTTTTATGCATCTGGACTAGCAGAAAAAATGTTCTGAGCTTGACTCCTGGGTCCCTGTAATCCTGAACGATTGAGAGCACTTTCAGAATGTCTTCTGTACACATTTCTTACTTCTAATTCCTGGCTGCGAGGGTAAATACTAGCACTGGTGGGAAGAGAATGGGAAGAAAAGAAGTGAATGTTTAGAAATAAAAAAAGAGAGACAAAGGAGAGAGAGGCAGGAAGAGGAAGTGACAAAGGAAGAGAATAGAAAGGTGTACCTGATGGAGGATGTAAGTTTTATAGAGAAATCATAACCCTTCACAGAGCCAGGCAACCACATGATGCAGAGCAAAGAGCACAGGCTACGTGACAAAACAGAGCTGTGTTCAAAGCCTGGCTTCTCCGATGACTACTTCTGGAACCTTGATCAAGTTCCTTAACTTCTCAGTACTTCAGTTCTCAAAGGAAGAAAACACAGCAGCAAAATTTACTGAGTATTTACCATGTGTCAGCACTCTTCCGTTCATTTACATTCTCACAACAGCCCCATCTGATGTGTAGAATTAATGTCCTCATTTGACAGATGAGGAACTTGGCTTGAGGACATGGTAAACATTTGCTCAAGATCACAGAGCTGGGATTTGCCCATAGATGGTCTGGCTCTGGAGCTCACACTTTAACCACTGCACTGAAGCTAGTGCATCACAGGGCTGAGGAGGATGGGAGATGTAATTGAATGGGCCCACAAAGGGCCTGCCCATAGTATGTGCTGGGACATGTGCTCCCTCCCTGTCCTTCTTTCTCTTCTCCCCTCTCTGGCTGTTTGTCTTCTGCTTTCCAGATGGGACTTAGTTTCTGGAAATTTCCATCTGGTTAAATGGAACTTGCTGCTCCAAAAGGAACCCCAAGATAGCCTCACCCTAATATACTCTGAATGTCACTGTTACACAAGTAAGGTTGGTGCAATTGAAGCCTGTTTTCAGGGATTGCTTCTGCTGATTCCACCCCTGGCTGTAAATCAAAACAAATCTGACAGTGGGAGAAATAAAACTACTTCACCCATTCATACATGCACACACACACACACACACACACACACACTCTTAGACACAGGAGTTGATTATTCAGTTTTTTTTCAAGTATGTTCGATTGACTTTCTCAAATTAAATAAGGTAACATTTGACCATCGTCTTATGGATTGGTGGTTATTTCTTCTATGAGTTCAGCCTGTGTTTCAGCATCAAGTAGATAATATTGCCTTGTTTGTTTATTTGCTTATTCATCATTTAACAAAGAGTAACTGGGAGTCTGTTACATTCTAAGCACTGTGCTAAGTATGAGGAGTATTAATATGAATGAGATAGGCTTCCTTACAAATAGATTATTGTCTAGTGATCATAAAACCAAATAATTATACTCCAGCATAAGTTCAGGAATGGAGATGAACACAAAGTTCATCATTTGTATCTTGTATTTTTACAGGATCAAAAAAATGTTTCCCTTATGATTTATGTTTATTTTTCTGTTGAGAATTCTTTCTGCATTCCAATAAAAAAGAATTAACCACACGTACTTTCTTTGAGTTGTTTTACTAATACACATTTTAAGAGTAAGTTAAGAAGCTAATTTCCTCGTCATTTTTTAAAATTTGTCTTCAAGTTAACCTTGTTTTTTCTGACTTCTGTAGTCAAAGATATATACATGTTCATTGTGTAACAACAGAAAAAGGAAGATACTGGGACACAAAGAAAATTGAAATTATCCTATAATCCTACTCCCCCTGAATTATTTAATGAATAACCAATTGACTTCCAAAGTATTCATATTGTATAGATATATATGTATATATGAAACTGTTTTTTTCCCCTTCCAAACAGAGCCTACTGGAACATTAGATGTCTGGTACATGAGACAGCACATTGACTGCAATAGACAACAGATTTCTCTTTTCTGGAAGGTAAGTTTGCAGTGTCCACTTAAAATTCAGGAGAATTATAGATTTGGGGTTTTTGTTTTGTTTTTATTGAGATATAATTGACATATGAAGAGAATTACATATTTGAATGATAAGTTTCAAGGCCAGAAAAAGACTTTCTGTTTCCATAGTGGCTTTGGTATGAGCCTTCAGAGTCTGTATTGGAGCTCATTTTCTCAGCCACATCCTCATGATACTTGATTCTGTGTCATTTATTTTTCCCAAACAAGGGTGAAAACTCTGACTTCCTGCCTCCACACAATTACATCTTTCCCTCACCCACTTCCAGTCGGATCAATGTTCCCTCCCATCCCCGAGCATGTCCACCCTTTGACCCCACTCACTACACCTTCTCTTCTGATTCATACAATATGCCCAACAGTGACCATGCAACCTCACTTATTCATTTGGGGGGAAATTAAAGCTGTGGATGTTTAAGAATATGGTTTCTTGCAAATCAAAACTACAATGAGGTATCACCTCACACCAGTCAGAATGGCCATCATCAAAAAATCTACAAACAATAAATGCTGGAGAGGGTGTGGAAAAAAGGGAACAATCTTGCACTGTTGGTGGGAATGTAAATTAATACAGCCACTATGGAGAACAGTATGGATGTTCCTTAAAAAACTAAAAATAGAACTACCGTATGACCCAGCAATCCCACTACTGTGCATATACCCTGAGAAAACCATAATTCAAAAAGAGTCATGTACCATAATGTTCATTGCAGCTCTATTTACAATAGCCAGGACATGGAAGCAACCTAAGTGTCCATTGACAGATGAATGGATAAAGAAGATGTGGTACACATATATAATGGAATATTACTCAGCCATAAAAAGAAATGAAATTGAGTTATTTGTAGTGAGGTGGATGGACCTAGAGTCTGTCATACAGAGTGAAGTAAGTCAGAAAGAGAAAAACAAATACCATATGCTAACACATATATATGGAATCTAAAAAAAAAGTTCTGAAGAACCTAGTGGCAGGACAGGAATAAAGACGCAGATGTAGAGAATGGACTTGAGGACACGAGGAGAGGGAAGGGTAAGCTGGGATGAAGTGAGAAAGTGGCATGGACATATATACACTACCAAATGTAAAACAGATAGCTAGTGGGAAGCAGCCGCATAGCACAGGGAGATCAGCTCGGTGCTTTGTGACCACCTAGAGAGGTGGGATAGGGAGGGTGGGGGGGAGATGCAAGAGGGAGGAGATATGGGGATATATGTATATGTATAGCTGATTCACTTTGTTATGAAGCAGAAACTAACACACCATTGTAAAGAATTATACTCCAATAATGATGTTAAAAAAAAAATCAAATGGAAAACAATATGTTTTCTATGGTCATTGAAAAGGGAAAGGATGGAAAAAAAGCTGCTCTACTTCAGGAATACTAATAATAGTAGAAAATAATAGGAATAGTCAAAGAAAGCAGCCCTTACGAATAGTAGTAAAACAGTAGTAAACTGAACAACCTTCCAGAAAACAATGAGGCCTAATGTTATTACAAAATGTAAAAGTTTTACAGAGTACTGAAAGCTGGCATTATCATTTCACTTAATCCTTACAAAAACTCTAAGAGGTACATACTAGTATCCCCACTAACACATGAAAAAACTGAGAGTCAAAGAAAGGAGGTTCTTCTCAAAGTCACCCACCTACTAAGTGCAGAGCTGGGACTGAAACCCATCCACAGCCCTTTCTGCTACAGCATGACTCATCTTTGTCCAAAAAAATACTATTTGAATTGAGCTACTGATTGGCATGTTCATAAGAAGAGGTTTTATTTCCCAAAACTTACATCCCTTTTACGACAGTTCTTCTAGTTAAGGGTAAATAAACAGTTTTGGAATTATGAAGCTGATGAGCAGGAAATCAGAAGTCAGAGTAATAAAGACTTCTGATGGGGCTAGCTTGATAGATTTTGATAATTGCAATCCTCTTCAGTTTTAAGAAATGAGCTCTTTCTCCCTCTTTCCCTTTCTTTCTCTCTCTCACACACACACAAAATGTCTGGCATAAGAGGAGTCTACTATAAATAGCTTGGTGAGTCATAATCAAGTTCTTCACTTTGAAACTAAAACTTCAGCTTAAAATTTTTCTTAAAATAAAGCATTGTTCAAATAAAGCAAGATTATTCCTAAAGCAAGGCATTTAGAGCAGCCATAATTTGTAAATAGTATAGAAGAACCCAGCTCAATTCCTGGCTATTGGTTTTCGTTTTCAGAAGTAAGCAACTGGTTAAAATGAATATTCTTCCTCCCATAAAGATCCCTCGTCCCAAAATGTACTTTACAGTTACCTGAAAAGATACTCTATTCTGGTCCCATTTCACTCCTCTCTACTCTAGGGTTTCTCTCGGTAGAATGAGGGTAATGATCCTGGTACCTGCAGAGCTGACAAGGCCATCGGAGGGCCCAGTAAATGAGAAGACACAAACACAGAAAAATCACGGGGGCCACCAAGGAAAAATTAAATGATACTGCATCATGATTTTTATCCTAACAGGGTAAGCAACATGCCTGGTGCTGTATCTGTGTGTACTGTCACAAAGAGAATTTAGAACAGGCATGAGCAGAGTGCCCTGAAACCAACGTCAGAGCAAAGTCAAAATAACTGTTTGTTAGCCAACAGGTAATGCTTAGCAAGCTTGCATATGCAAATTCCTCTCTGCTGCGCATCTTGATCCTGTCCCTATTCCTCACGAAGTTTAGATTCTAAAATGAAGTCTTGAAATTCAAAGAGGCTTTAAAGCTCTTCTAGCCCACCCTTTCTCTCATAAACATTGCTCCCAGCCCAGCCAGGACAGACAGATATCTGGGACCTTCTGGGACAGGGAGAATCGCTTTGGAGGAAGCCCATGCCTTGATGGCATCTCTTATTGATAAGTTAGAAAATCTTTCCTTTAGTGGATCCAGAAATGTGAGCCCAAGAAGGATGCTTTGGACTGGAATCGATTTTGAATAAGAAACCAAAAATGTAAATACTAGAAGCTTCTATAACCTTGTGCCAGATGGTAGTTGTGACGGGACCTTCAAAACCTTCAGTGATTGCCCAGCCTGAGAAAGGAAAGTTGGACTCAGTCTTCAGTTTTATAGGGTCATTACAGGATTTAGTCCTTCTCTGTCGAATCCTGGGCATCTCCAGTTGCCTCTCCACCCACCTGGGAGAGGCAATTAAACCCCGACTGGAGTTGCTGAGATGAGCAGTCCTGCTCTGGACCCCAGAACCATGAATCCCAGACCTCTAGAGCCAAAGGGCATTTAAGCAGCATGCAGTTCCAACACTGGTTTTACAAACACGGAAACTGAGGTCTAGGGAGGGGAAGTGATTTCCCATGAGAGGATTCCATGATGTGGTGCTTGTGCTGGAAGCCTTTCCTGGGCGGAAATACTGCCCTCTGGAACCACCCCTCTCCCACTCATCCGCCTGGGGATTCCTCTTGCCCCCCTTAGGCAGGTTTGGGAGTCTCACGCACAGGGCTGTGCTGTGACACAAGGAACTCATCTAAACCTCAGGCTAGAAAGAAACACTGTAGCCGTATCAAGTGCTTTGTGGTGGGGCCTCAGTCAGACCACACTGGGGAAAGGAAGCAGACGTATGTAGTGGCTGATTTTTCTTTTTTCACTTTGATCAATACTGGGAAATGAGATAAGGGGGACACCCCGCCACTGCAAAGGGGAATTTGGGGCTTTGGCACCAAAGGAAGCCCCAGGTAAAACCCCATCAGCCTGTGAACACAGAGAACACGTTTCTCTTGCAGATAGGGAAAAGTGAGATGACCTTTCGTTTTTGTAGGATGTTTACACTAGGGGAGAACAGCTTGGTGCTGAATGGGTACAGCCCCGGTGTGTGGGGGGGAAGTTGAGGATGTGTGAATGTGCGTGTCTGGAGTGGTGTGTGTGCATGTGTGTTGTATATGTGAGTGAGTGCACATGTGTGTGAATGCGTGTGAGTTTTGTATGTGTGGGAGGGATGTGAGTGTGTGGGTGTGTATATGTGAGTACGTGTGTGAGTGCGTGGGCATGTATGTTGTGCGTGTATGTGTCTTAGTATAATAAAATACCATAGACTAGGGGCTTATAAATAGCAGAGATCAATTTCTCACAGTTCTGGAGGCTGGAAGTCTGAGATCCAGCTGCCAGCATGGTTGGGTGAGGGCCCTCTTCTGTGCCGCAGACTTCTGTTGTATCCTCATGTGGTGGAAGGGGCTAGATGGCATTCTGGGGTCTCTTAGAGAGTGCTAATCCCACCCATGGGGGCTCCACCCTCAGGACCTAATCAACTTGCAGAGGCCCCACCTCCTGACACCATCACATTAGGTGTTAACTTCCAACATGTGAATCACCCTCTGTAGTGAGTGAGTGTGAAGGTGTGAGTGTGTGGGATACATGTGGGTATGAGTGTGGGTGTATATGTATGAGTGTGTGAGTGTGAATGTGTATGAATGTATCTATATGCGTGTGTATTTATGAAGGTGGGTGTGCGAATATGTTGAGGGTAAAGGAGATCTTTGATGTTCTGGTTCCCAAGTAGTTACTCGTTTTCCCACACCTTGGTTTCTCCAAAAAACTCCATTTCCTCAAAAATATCCTGTACTATTTTTTGCCATAGTTTCTTTTTAACATTTTTTTATTTTAAAATTTTTGGCCATACCACGTAGCTTGCAGGATCTTAGTTCCCCAACCAGGGATCAAACCCATGCCCGTGGCAGTGCAAGCCAGAGTCCTAACCACTGGACCGCCAGGGAGGTCCCCATAGTTGCTTTTAAGAGAAAAAAATACTTTCTATGTTGAAGCCAAAAAGTAGAACCTAATCTATGAATCAAGCAAAAACACCTGGGTGCTGTTAAAACAGTAAATGCAATAACAGGTAGAAACTGTTGCTGTGTTACCAACAGCCCCAGTGTTGGGTTAGAGCCCTTTAAGGGGGGGGGGGAGTGTCACCGATTCTTTCCCTCAGATTCCCTCTATCATCTCCTTCTGCACAAACTTTCATACCGTTTCCTTTGCTTTGACAAAGCATTTCAATCCATGATTCCAGCACACTTCTCCTTCAGTTAAAACAGCTTCTATCCTTTAAGAAGAAAGTCATCTCGAATATATATGGGGATGATGTATGTAAAGATATGATGATGGGTTAAAGCCATATTAACCTTTCCAATTTCCTCTGTAAATTTCTTCAGTGTCCTCTCACTGTCTCGATCATAGCAAGTCACAAACTTTCTGAAATGGTGGTTTGGGCCATGGGTCTGGAAGAGAAATACCTGTGTGCAGATGGAGCTGAATTCACTCCTTCATTCACTCACTCATTCATTTATTCATTCAAGCAAACAAATACATGAAAACCCCTCTTTAGGCCTAGAGCCCATGCTGCATGTGGGGATATGGAAGTGAACAAGCCAGGTCCAGGCTCCATGTTCTTGAGCTCAAAGTCCAGCAGGAGGACAGAAATAGCAAGGAGATGGTGAGGGCCCTCAGGTGTTAAGGAGGGGTTCAAGGTTCGGCTGGGGGGATGATGGCCAGGCAGGGGAAGGGGTGAGGAGTCAGAGAGGACCTTTCAGAATGTAATACTGCAGATTTCAGCATCTTCCATTCTCTATGCAGCTGACTAACTTTGTGAACCATAGAACAAAGTGGAGCTCAGGCAATGTGCGAGTCACTGCAGTTAAGACATGGAGCATCAGGACTTCCCTGGTGGCGCAGTGGTTGAGAGTCCGCCTGCCGATGCAGGGGACACAGGCTCGTGCCCTGATCCGGGAGGATCCCACGTGCCGCGGAGCGGCTGGGCCCGTGAGCCATGGCCGCTGAGCCTGCGCTCCGCAACAGGAGAGGCCACAAAAGTGAGAGGCCCGCGTACCGCAAAAAAAAAAAAAGAGATGGAGCATCAGAAGGACAAAGGGCATAGGAGAGTCTACACATCGAAAGATAGGCCTGGCAGTCAGAATCCCATGTGAGTTTCTGCTTTTTAGTTTCTTTATTGGTTGGAAGGATTTCGAGGTGTGGGTAAAGTGAATCCACAGTCGAGTTGCTGAGGGTTATATAGGGTGAAGTTTTTGTTTGTTTGCTTGTTTGTTTAAACTGAATTTTAAGGATAAAATGTTTTGGAATATTTTAAATCTTTAGAAAATATCATGTATAAACTTCCCCTTAAATTGTTAGTATTGATTCTGTCCAGGTGTTATTAAAGTTTTCTGACCCTAAAAAAAAAAAAAAAAAAAAAAGAAGTTAATACTGGAGCTCCCCAGAAGAACAAGTTAGTCAGGACAAGGGTGAGAGAACATTTGACAGGAGACCCCCTGGGGACACAACTTTGGCTTGAAGGATCACATTAGTGAAGTGCTATCCCATAGAAATATAAAGCAGGCCATGGATGCAAGCCACATGCGTAACTTAAAACTTTCTTGTAGCCACATTTTAGAAAATAAAAAGAAACAGGGGGACTATTTTTTTTTACACCTTTATTGGAGTATAATTGCTTTACAATGGTGTGTTAGTTTCTGCTGTATAACAAAGTGAATCAGTTATACATATGTTCCCATATCTCTTCCCTTTTGCGTCTCCCTCCCTCCCACCCTCCCTATCCCACCCATCTAGGTGGTCACAAAGCACGGAGCTGATCTCCCTGTGCTATGCGCCTGCTTCCTACTAGCTATCTATTTTATGTTTGGTAGTGTATATACGTCCATGTCTCTCTCTCACTTTGTCACAGCTTACCATTCCCCCTCCCCATATCCTCAAGTCCATGCTCTAGTAGGTCTGTGTCTTTATTCCTGTCTTACCCCTAGGTTCTTCATGACATTTTTTTTCTTAAATTCCATATATATGTGTTAGCATATGGTATTTGTCTTTCTCTTTCTGACTTACTTCACTCTGTATGACAGGCTCTACGTCCATCCACCTCATTACAAATAGCTCAATTTCGTTTCTTTTTATGGCTGAGTAACATTCCATTGTATATATGTGCCACATCTTCTTTATCCATTCATCCAATGATGGACACTTAGGTTGTTTCCATCTCCTGGCTATTGTAAATAGAGCTGCAATGAACATTTTGGTACATGACTCTTTTTGAATTATGGTTTTCTCAGGGTATATGCACAGTAGTGGGATTGCTGGGTCATATGGTAGTTCTATTTGTAGATTTTTAAGGAACCTCCATACTGTTCTCCATAGTGGCTGTACCAATTCACATTCCCACCAGCAGTGCAAGAGTGTTCCCTTTTCTCCACACCCTCTCCAGCATTTATTGTTTGTAGATTTTTTGATGATGGCCATTCTGACTGGTGTGAGATGATATCTCATTGTAGTTTTGATTTGAATTTCTCTAATGATTAATGATGTTGAGGATTCTTTCATGTGTTTGTTGGCAATCTGTTTATCTTCTTTGGAGAAATGTCTATTTAGGTCTTCTGCCCATTTTTGGATTGGGTTGTTCGTTTTTTTGGTTATTGAGCTGCATAAGCTGATTGTATATTTTGGAGATTAATCCTTTGTCAGTTGCTTCATTTGCAAATATTTTCTTCCATTCTGAGGGTTGTCTTTTGGTCTTGTTTATAGGTGGACAATTTTAATAATACATTTTACTTACAGATATATTTGGAATGTTATCATTTCAACATATAATTGATTTAAAAAAATATTAATGAGCTATTTTACATTCTTTTTTTCCTACTATGTCTTTGACAACTGGTGTGTCTACTAAGTGCCAGTATGGCACAGTGTCCAGGGGCTCACCCTCCAGATAGCAGCCCATCTCGGGTCAGGAGAGCCCCATTTTGAAGGCTGCAGAGCTCCCTCCTGCAGTGGACGACAACCAGTCTCCTGAGCCTTAACAAGCAAGACAGAAGAGAGCTAGGGAATCTTTTGGTTCCAAAGGTGGGGAAAAGACTGGGTGTTTTATATTCACTTGTTAAATGAAGTAATTCATTTGGATAAACAGCTACCCTCAAACCATAGAAGTCAAGAAGAAAGAGAAAAGAGCCAGCCCCATACACCAGTTTACAGCACAGCCTTAGACTGTTGAGACCAGGAGCGGCTTATTCAGTACATTCACTTGGTCTCTTTCTCCCTGTCTTTGTCTTTGGTGAAAGAAGAATATTCCAACCTGTATCACATTGCACTGAAGGGATGAATTCTTTGGCCTTCTCATATGAAAGGGATTCGGTAAAAGTAGAAAGTATTATTTGTAACCTGGTTTATATTGATGGAGGACAAAGGTCTATTGTAAATCCTCAGGGAAGATTGGCTGCCAGGAGCCTGAGGCCCTTATATAATTATAGGAGGTATCCAACCTCAGAATCAATGTTTAAATACAAAAGCAGCAGATGGGAAGATTAGTTTTGCTGCAGTATTCAACTCTCTCTCCTTCCCTTTCCCAACCCTGTCTCATCACAGGCTGGCACAGCATTTCTGGGGATATTTTCAGACAGAACAGGTTGCTTTCCCTTGCTTACTAGTCACACGTACTGTACCAGATGCAATGCAGGGAATTTGGATTGGATAGCAGAATGTGGTCAGTGACGAAGATAAGAGTAAGTAGCAGAGAATTAACAGAAGATAGAAAACAGAGATGGAAGGGGAGTTAAAGCTTTGCTCTTAAAAAGTTTCCATTATTTTGCTGTTTTCTAGCTGTAAAACAAGATAGACATCATTATGCCCGGGTAACGACCAGGAGGTATGACTATCAATTAAATCAGTCCAGAGTAGCAGAACACCTGGGGAATGCCTACTAAGTGCCAGCATGACAGCAGTTAAGACTTCATCCTCCAGATAGAGCAGCTGTGCTAGCTGGGTTCAAGTTCCAGCTTTACCACTTACTTTGTGTTCTTGAGCAAGGTGCTTAAACTCTCTGTGCCTTACTTGCCTCATGAGTACAGTGCAGATAATAAAAGTGTATATAACATGATGTTGGTATGAAAATGAGAATTGTGAAAAGTGTTTGCCAGGTCATTCTTAGGAGGCAAACACTGGTCATGACACTGAGGATGCAAAGATGAACTGACAGGCTAGTGGGGAGATAGATCCACAGATGGAAATTTCCAGTACAGTGATTTTTAAAACTTCCAGGTGAGGATTGTCTTCACTTTGGACCGGGCTTGCTGAAGGCAGTCATAAGTTCTGAAGTCAAGGTACCCAGACTTAAACCCACAAATTGCATATACTTTGTAATCAACTGTATGACATTGGTGAAACTTCCATAGAAAACTGTGGTATAAGCCAGGTCAAGATTAATAGAAGAGCCATATAAGTATGATGGGAAAAGTGCCAATTCTGATGATTTTTATATAGAGTTAAGTGAGAGAAGAGTACCCACCAAGTGTCTTCATATCTGTCATGCACCAAACACTCTTTTGAAACAGTTTACTTCCCTTAGCTCATTGAATCCTCCAATAAGCCTATGCTGCCTATAGAATTATCCTCATTTTACAGATGAGGAGATTGAGGCTCTGAGAGGTGAAATAACTTGCCCAAGGTCATGTGGCTGCTAGGTGGTGGAGCAGAAAAGCAAAAGATCTTCCCGAATAACAAGAACCAAGTCAGCAGTGTTCCAAAACCAAAAAAAAAAAAAAAAAAAAAAATCTTCACAGATAAAGCTGTGACTAATAAGTGTTCAAACTGCCCAGCTTTCCAAGGGGTAGTGATTACAGACTCTCTTCTCTGATACAGGCTAAGCTCTAACAGTTTTTTAAAAGTTATTATTTGCATCAGGGGAAGTTCAGAAGTAAAATATTACTTTATTATAAGTACAGTAGTTTTTTTGAAGTCTTAAGAGGAAATGATTTATCAATTCACAGAAACACCTTTCCTATAATATACTTCAAAACACAAACGGGGCACGCATTCACAAATGCATCAGACTTTGTCCTTTCTTGGATTACATTCACCAAGTTATTTTTGAGGCTGAAAGCCTTTTCAGGCAGCAGAATTCTTATAATGGTTTACGAGGGAGCTGTTCACTCTTTGCTTCTCAGACAAAGCGAAGTCAGAAAGGCCACGTTCATTAAGTTTAGATCATTTTCCACAGGACAGAGCGGAAAGAAGACCGAAGGGAGAGAGGCAGTGGACAGCTTTTCCTTTTTAGTGTATTCTTACCAGTAGGAGAGGGTGACAACAACAGTAGGACCACTGGCTTGAAACCCACTCTCAGCACTGCCCAAGAAGGGACAAGAAGTACCCTGTCTTTGAGATGCTCCCAGGGACCCCAGACTCCATCTGGATATCACCCTCCTCTCTCATATCCACCAAGGGGAGCACTAAAATCTCACATTACTTTTCTGTAGGGACTTTTTTTTTTAATTTATATTTTTTAACATCTTTATTGGAGTATAATTGCTTTACAATAGTGTGTTAGTGTCTGCTTTATAACAAAGTGAATCAGCTATACATATGTTCCCATATCTCTTCCCTCTTGCATCTCCCTCCCTCCCACCCTCCCTATCCTACCCCTCTAGGTGGTCACAAAGCACGGAGCTGATCTCCCTGTGCTATGCGCCTGCTTCCCACTAGCTATCTATTTTATGTTTGGTAGTGTATATATGTCCATGCCACTCTCTCACTTAGTCCCAGCTTACTGTTCCCCTCTCCGTGTCCTCAAGTCCATTCTCTAAGTCAGCGTCTTTTTTTTTTTTTTTTAATTTTTTTGCTGTGTTGGGTCTTCGTTTCTGTGCGAGAGCTTTCTCTAGTTGTGGCAAGCGGGGGCCACTCTTCATCGCGGTGCATAGGCCTCTCACTATCACGGCCTCTCTTGTTGCGGAGTGCAGGCTCAGTAGTTGTGGCTAACGGGCCTAGTGGCTCCACGGCATGTGGACCTCCCAGACCAGGGCTCGAACCCATGTCCCCTGCATTAGCAGGCAGATTCTCAACCACTGCGCCACCAGGGAAGCCCTAAGTCTGCGTCTTTATTCCTGTCCTGCCCCTAGGTTCTTCAGAACCTTTTTTTTTTTTTTTAATTTGTAGGGACTTCTTGAGTCAGTTTCTTAACCTCCCTAAGCTTTAGCACCCTCATCAGAATGGGGAGTTATAAGGAATAAATATGACAATAGATGTAGAGCTTCTGACTCATGGTATGGCCCAATAAATGATAGATTCCCCCTTCTCACCCACCCGAATAAACAAACACTAGAGTAAAAATAAATTTATCCAAGAAGACCCAGCTGGCTCCTCAGGCCAAGTTTTTTCTCAGTTCAGAGCTTCTCTCCTTCTGACTCAGGGCTCGTTGGCTCTGGAAAAAAAGAATTCTGGATCTCCACCCTCCCCAAATTGCTGACCTCATGCCCACTGTTGATGTTCCAGTTGCCTTGCAACTCTGGGCCAGAAGGGTGAATGGGGATCCAACTATGCAACATGGCACTTGTACTCACCAGTTCATTGTCTCAGGCTTGCCGATAGAGGGAGCAGTGAGTCAGAGTGGAGGTGTCATGAATCCAGAAGTCAGGAGCCCTGGATTCCACTCTCAGCCCCTCTATCTGTCCCTTGAGTGGCCTTAAGCAAGTCATCTCTTGTCCCCAGGGCTTAGTTTCCCCATTGATAAAATGAAACACTGAATTAATTGTTAATCTGTAGAATCCCTTCTGTTCTGTTGTTCTGGGATGATATTTCATTCCGTCAGGGCCAGGTGTCATCGAGGGGTAATGCATTATATACATGATTTGCAAACTTGATGTTACTGGTTTTTTTAACCAACCTAATCACACTCTTTTTAGTTGCTTCAGGAGACTGAGTGCCCCTCCAGCTAAATACCTGTTTTCCCACTGGCTCATTGAACTCATTGAATCTTTTATTCTATGGACCCTGCTGGACAAGTTAGACTCATTTTCCAGTTTGGTTAAGGAGACCAGTTATCTGAGAGATGTTAACCTTTATCGCCAAACTGGAGCTTGACATTTTATACAAGCATAACTCAAGAGGTACCATATTTATTTGTCTAACTCGGCCCCATCCTCACCTTCTCACTGATATTTGCAACTCAACAATAATGCAAGGTGGGTCCAAGCCCTTCCCTGCCCTCTGGGAACATTTACTCATCTTTCCAACCCACACCTCTGTTTACTAGATCACTGGGATCAGCTGGATTTCCACAGTGGTCTCTAGGTAGGTTCATTGGATCCAAGAGGACTTGACGTTTCCTCCCTTCTGTCAGCACTTTACCATTGGATTGCATGAGATTGCTGAGGTGTCTGTGAAGGACAATGAGCGTGTGGTAATACAGGCCGTTTCCCTATTGCCCCTTGGGTTCCTGGCAAGAATGGGGAGCTTTGTGAGCCCAGTTAACTCTTGGGGAGTGCCTTTGGGTGGGGTGCCTGGGATGGGCACCAGTCCTCCCTCTGGAGCTGCACAAGGGACAGGGAGGGAAGAATGGAGTGAGGGAGAGCTGAGGGAATGGTCTTCCCTAGCTAGCTTTTGCTTTAATTTATCTTGTTTTTTCTCCTATGACAAAGAGCATGTTTATTAATAACAGTTCAGAACATCACAATGTCAAAAGCACTCACTTGTTTTAATCCACACAATGGGCCTATGAGATCAGCTGTGATGGACATTTGCAGTGCTAACTTTCTTGGTTCTTGTCAGGACACAGGATGTCTTCTAGGGAATGGCTGAACGTGCACCCAAAAATGCCCCCAACAACATGGCATTCACCCAGTGTGTTGACCATGGTTTATGATCCAGGCTTGGGTCTTGTGGATCCAGAAGGGTACCTAGGACATGATTTGCATTATTCAAGCTCCTAGAGCCTGAAATATAAAAAGATGGATGTTCATGCATTAATTTATAGTGAGAATTGCAGCTGTTGGGCCAACCAGAAGGCTTGAGTCAGCAGATAGGAACATCTTCTCCCAGCATGCTAATTATTTCAGAAGCCAAATTATAATCAGAAGGCCAATTTTTTCACTTTAGGTGAAAGACACAAATTTTAAGTGAACCAGATGTTCACGTTAGCCCAGCCTCTCCTGACAGATAAATGACGATAAATGACATAGGAAACCAAATTATTAAAAGATTGCTTAGGGATCTGGGAACCAGAGAAAGGGGCATTTGTCAATCCTAAGGTGTGTCTTTCAGTGGCTTGAGGCCACCACACACCCCATGGAAGGAAGAGCCTTGTCAAGAAAACTGTGATGCTTAAGTGTGGTGAGCAATGCCTTTCTCTCCCTGCACTAGGCATGGACAGGCACTGCCAACACAGACCTTGGCAACTCCCCATTTCCAATGCTTCTGTTTCCCATGGTCCTTGTCCAAACAGGGTTACAGTACAAATAATTAGTTTTCTGCTTACTTTCTGGGATTGTTCCCAAGCCATCTCAATTGGAATTCTTGCAGTTCCAAAACTTGTTAGTCACACATTTATAAACAGTGTCTTAGTTTCCTATCACAGATGGCTAATCCAATTCACTAAGTATGGATTTTACTAGTTTAGCTCTTAAAAAGCTTGTTTTTGATTTCAGGAGCAGCATTGCACTTTCTATATAAAAATATATACATGTGTGTGTTTCACAAATTTGGAAATGGAGACTCAGAGGGTCTGAATGCCTTGCCCAGGGTCACACAGCTGGTGATTGGTAGAGCTGGAACTCAAACCCAGATCTTCTGAGTTCAGATCCCTCACTTGTTCCATTGAATGTAATTGAGTTTTCTCCTATTAGGAAGTGCCACTTTGAAGCAAGAAAGGAAAATCAATATGTTTTTAAGAATTAGCTTTAAGAAATGTTAACTGATTTTTTTTTCTTAAGTGGCGGGGCTGGGTGGAGACATGAAAGTGTGCAGTGGAGGAGATGAGAAGATGTAAATAAAAAGGTCACTCCAATGTAGCCACCTGCTGCTGGCAGTCATGAGGTCCTAGCATAGAGCATCCAGTGACCTTGTCTGACAGTACATAGTAAGTAGATGTGTTTTGTTGCAGAATCTGAGTCTATCAGAGGCAAAAGGAAAAATCCTCCACTATCGAGTGACCTTGCAGGAGGTAGCTGGAGGGAAAGCCACACTACAGAACATCACAGAACACACCTCCTGGACCTGGGTCATTCCCAGAACTGGGAACTGGGCTGTGTCCGTGTCTGCAGCTAACTCGAAAGGCAGTTCCTTGCCCACTCATATTAACATAACGGACCTGTGTGGGGAAGGTAAGTACCAAATTTTCTTTAATATTACTTGTAGGAAATTGTTTTACTAATCTCTTATCTCCCGCAGGTCCAGCTCAGGGCCTGGTATAAGTAACACAGGAGTTTAGAATTTGGAGTCAACAGCCTTCAGAGGCCATCTGAAATTTCCATTTAGCCAGTGAGTGTCCTTTGACAAGTGAATTAACACCTCTGAGCTTCAATTTCCCCCTCTCTAAACTAGGGGTTTTATTACCTGAATTACAGGTCATTGTGAGATTAAATACAGAGACTAATACATAGCAGGTGCTTAATAAATACTAGTTAAGGAAATATTCATTACATTAAATTGAACGCTAATATCTGGCTAATTTTTCCAGAAGCAAGAATAATATGTGTTGTCAAGTTCTAGAAAAAGTATACCTATAGTCAAAATATGTTTTAAAACCAATTGTATTAAAATGAAATTCTGGCTGTTATGGAACTATGGTACAATTTTGCTATAATACAGCTCTTTATTACACAAATTTAGATATGTATCCAATTATCTACACTGAAAACCTCCCAACTAGCTATACACATTTTATAGTTGCATCCCCTGAAAACTAACTTAGGATGTAAGCCCGTAATTCATCAAAAAAAAAGATATTAAATCTATTTCTCAAGATCTGTATAATAAAAGTATTTCAAGTCAAGATCGTTGGCCTAACTTTTTCAAAAAATGCCTGATAGAATAAAACTCTATAATTAGATCCTTCCTTAAAGTTCAGTGTAACAGTTTATCCACATGGGGGTCTAGCAATTATAATTTTGAAGAAGCTTCCACCAAAAATGATTATCTTATAGACACTGTCGAACCTTGGTTATATGTCATTTCAGCCATACATCTGTAAATGTAGAGGTAATATAGTAGATAAAAATACAAATAAATATTGATATAACCTTGGGTTGGCATATGAGTTAGGAATCACTCTTAGGAGTAAGAGTTGCTCTTACCAAAGGCCTGACTACAGTGACTTATTTATTCTCTTGTATAAAAGAAATTTGGAGGTGGACAGCCCAGGGCTAGTGTGACAGCTTCATAACATTGTGAGGACTCCAGGCTCCTTCCTTCTGTACCCACTGCCAAGTTGACTTCCATCCACAAGATGGAAGTGGTCCAGGATGGCTGCTGGAGCTCTAGCTGTTTCCTTCTAGGCAACAGAAAAGAAGAAGGGAGAAGCCTCAACTCTCACTCTTGCGGAGTTTTGCCCCAGGTCACACAACAACCCTTGCAGTCATTGACCCTAACTGGTCACCTGATCACACCCAACTGCAAAGGAGGCTCAGAAATACACTGTTCCCTTGCTAAAGAAGATAGGAGAGGGTATTTGGTAGGTAACTGGTAATCTCTGCCTCATCCGGGGAAGGCATGAAACCTGAAGGAAAAGATGGATTAACTATGGGGGGAAAAAAAACATAAACTTTAGGCATAGTAAAGTAAAAAATTTAAAAACACCATAAATAAGGCTTTAAGATGCAAAGAGCAATTTAAGAAAAATGTATGCTCCATTTTTGGCAAAAAGAGGATTGGGACTTCCCTAGTGGTGCAGTGGTTGAGAGTCCACCTGCCGATGTAGGGGACACGGGTTTGTGCCCCGGTCCGGGAAGATCCCACATGCCATGGAATGGTTAGGCCCGTGAGCCATGGCCGCTGAGCCTGTGCGTCCGGAGCCTGTGCTCCGCAATGGGAGAGGCCACAACAGTGAGAGGCCCACGTACCGCAAAAAAAAAAAAAAAAAAAAAAGAGTATTGATTATCTATATATATATAAGTTTTCAAATAATAAGAGATCATGGAATATGAACAGGCTACTCAAAACATAAATATAAAATAAAAGTAATAATAAAGATGAAAATGTTTAGCCTAGTTAGCAATCAATGAGATGCAAATTTTGAAAAAACATGAGAAATCAAACCAGACGGAGAAAGAGTAAGTAGAATTAGCATCACCTATATTGGTGAGAGTGTGGGGAAAAGATACCCTTGTATACTGCTGGCAGGTGTGTAAATTGGTACAACTTTCTTAAGAGAAAGTTGGCAATTGGTAACACTAATAAACTTTAAATATGAACATATCTTTTGATCAAGAAATTTTGCCATTAGAAATGTGTCCTCGGGACTTCCCTGGTGGCACAGTGGTTAAGAATCCACCTGCCAATGCAGGGGACACAGGTTTGAGCCCTGGTCCAGCAAGATCCCACATGCTGTGGAGCAACCAAGCCTGTGCACCACAACTACTGAGCCTGCGTTCTAGAGCCCTTGAGCCACAACTACTGAGCCTGCATGCCACAACTACTGAAGCCCACGTGCCTAGATCCTGTGCTCTGCAACAAGAGAAGCCACCGCAATGAGAAGACCGCGTACATCAATGAAGAGTAGCCCCCGCTCAATGCAACTAGAGAAAGCCCGTGCACAGCAACAAAAACCCAATGCAACAACAACAATAAAAAAGAAATGTATCCTAGCAAATAATAAGGCATGAGCTTAAAAAAATGTAAGCACAAAAATGTTTGTTGAAATGTTTTTGAAATAATTAAATACCTCAATAATGAAACACCTCAAAGCCTAAATATTTAATAGTAGAGGATGGATTGGTTAAATATATCATGATCCTCACCCACCTTAATCCCACTCCAGCATTAAAGTGATATTGTAGCTATGTTTTTATTAGCATGGAAAGATGCACATAATAAGTGAAAAAGTAAGCTTTCAAAAGTATACATAGTATGATGTCATTTAAAAATATATATTTACACAAATACACATTTTAGCATAGTAAAAAAAACTAGAAGAATGTACATGGAAATATTAACAGAAATCATATCTACAATATGGTACTACAGGTAATTTTTATATTTAAAATTTTTTCCTTCAGTGAATAAGTACTATGTATATAAGTTTTAAAGGGAATTCTGTTGGGGGGAAATTGAGATCTTACCATTGTTTAGTATCCTGCTCTTGTTAAAATGTAGTATGTCAAAATACGTTACTTCTTTAAACCTCACTGCAGATGGGTCTTGAGGATATAAGCCTCTTGAATTTTCTGGGCCCATTCCAGCTTCTTTATTTAGATTTGGAAACAGCTTCTCAAAATGACACATTCATTATTTTAGAGTTGGCCTCTACATTATTGATTCAACAAAAATTTATTGAGATTACTATATAAGGTAACTGGAATTCAGCAAGAGGTAAAAACTACAGTCAAGGTCCTACAGTTATATTTTGTCCAGTGGGAGGGGTAGACATTTAAACAAATAAACTGCAGTACAGGATAAGTGTAATATTAGAGGTGTGCACAGGGCACTCTAGGAGCAGAGAAAAGCTGAAGCATGGGCTTGGAGAGGAGGCTACATGTGAACAGAAATGGAGAGACAAGATGGTGTTAGCCAGGCAAAGTAGTGCAGGTGTGCGAGCATGAGGGTTTGCTTTAAAGTGAGATCTGAGCCGGCATATAAGTTGAAAAGGAGAAGTGGGGTGGGAAAGAGTTGAAGGGAAAGGGGAAAGGGGATCATTAATGGAATGAAGTTCCTGGGGAGCTGAAAGATGATGGGATCCAACAGCAAAAAATATGTAAGAGACACACTTCTTCCTCTCATAATGGAAGGTGTTAAATAAGGGTGAGGCTCAATAAGGAGGAACGTGGAGGGGTGGTAAGGTAGGATATTGAAACAGTTCTCTAGAACCGAGCTGTGGCTAAGAGGGTCCTACTCCCAGAAATCTCAAGAGCCTATTGTCTCTCCTAATGCCACACCTAAACCTTCCAATAAGAGTAGTTGTGCACCCAGCGAGACCTGGAGGACAGATTTGCAAACCACATGGTCCCATCCTGGAGCCCTCTTGTCTTATGCAAATTCTGCATGATCTGTAAGAATAGCATACCATGATTTTTGTCTCTCTCTCTTTAAATATATGTTCACACTACTCACATAAATGGCTTTCCTTCTAGGAAGAGAAAAATAATGCCCCAAGAGGCAGAATTATGTTGATTTTGAGAAAGTAGGGACAACTTTGTTGTAAAAGGTATATGCCACAGCATTGCATATCAAGAAGCACCAGAATGATTTTGTTGGTTTATGATGAAAATTGAATGTGTGCTAAACCCACCAGTCAACAAGTAAAACATATTTAATATTTCATACCAGTCCTGTGCTCAAGAATTCTTGAAACTATAGCAAGAAACAGAAAGCAGTACAGCCATAAATAGAGGCCCACACAGATGTCAGAGGCTGAGGCCCCAGGAGGTGACATAACTTGGCCAAGATCATATACACAATTAGTGGCAGAGCTGGACTGAAAAACCAAGCCACCTGTCTCTTAGATGGGCACTTTTTTCCAAATACCTTATGACTTCATAACTCTATTTAGAAGTTCTCAGTGAAAATGGAGATGGGAAGTCGAATGATAGAGGCTAAAGGAATAATTTTGAAGGGTGTCAGAGAGGTGAGTTGTTAGCAGAGTTCTAAAGGAGAGAGCATGCCCTGGCAAACATGATGGGGAGGAAATTCAGGCTGGTTCCTGGCAAGTGTGGTGACTCAGAGGCTGGGCAATGCCAGGTTGATTTACTTAGCTAACTGCAAAGAGAGCAGTGGTTAGAAAGGCTCTTTGGCTATTTTAGCCCATCATCTGGCAAACGCTAGGTACTCAATACATATTACTGAATGAATACATTTTATTCTCCAAAACAAAAGCAAACTTGTGACATAGCCAGAAAATAAGATACCAAGGCAAATGAAGATAAAGAACCAGGGCTGGGGAATTCCAGTTCCTGGCAAGGTAGCCAACACACAGGTTCCAGGCTCTCACCACCAAACCTGCCCTGAAGTTACCACAGGAGAGACAGAACAGGATGGCTGAGTGCCTGTGGATGGGTAATAGTGATGAAGGGGGAGGGCTCAGGTAGCACTTGCTGGTTGCACTCCTTTTTCTTCCCCTTGTTGCCCTGAGATGTCCATCGCCTGGGCATTTTTACTATGGGCAGGAAAGTCTGGAGGGCAGGGCAGAGTAACTTCAAGGAAGCCCTGGAACCTGACAAAGAGTGCCTGAGATTTTCTTCTGCCACCCACCCCATGGCCTGGCAATTATAAAAAGAGAATAACAGCCCCACTCCCCCATGAAGAGCAGTGCCATCCACAGAGACATGGGTAGGTTCTGGAGCTGCCAGGTACACCTACAGGGAACAAGAGACAGGCAGAGCTTAGAGTGAATCACTACAGGCTCCCTGGCTTTCCTCTCTGAAAAGCTCCTCCACCCCACCTAAACTTACCTGGAGGAGCATGAGCTCTGGCTAAACTTTCACTCCTCCCCCCACAGAAAAATAAAGGCCGAGGTTGCTGATCAATCCAAGAAAATAAAACATGATCCCAAAGGAGAAAATTAGTAGAAATCTGAGGGGCACAAATTCTGAGAAAGAAAGGCAGCAAATGGGACTACCTGTATGGTAGGAAGTATAACCAGCACAACAGAAAGAGCAAGAGTTTAGAATAAGCATAATAAGTATCCTTAGAAAGATAAGAGAGGATGTTAGGAACATAAATCAGAAATAGGTGGTTGTGGAAAAGGCCCAAATAAAGAGATTCAATATGGAAAGTTCAGTTGTTGAAATAATGAACTCACCCAATGGGTTGGATTACAGAAAGGACTCATCTGAAGATTGAAAGAGTACGTGGAAGATTGGATGAGAAACTCTTTGAAAAGTCATCAAAAGGGGAAAAGAATTTGAAAAATGAGAAGACTTAAAACACTGAAAGAATAAAAAGAGAAGTAATGACAACCACCTAAAAGGAGTCCCAATAAGAGAAAAAAAGTAAATGAAAGGGAAAAAGTATTCTAAAATATTTATCAGGAATCTTATAGAATGTACTACTCTGATGCAAGATGTCAATAGTGGGGGAGGCTATGTGTGTATGGGGGCAGGGGTGTGTGGAAAATCTCTGTGCCTCCCACTCAATTTTGCCATGAACTTAAAACAGCTTTAAAAAATAAAGTCTATTAAAAAAGAAAGAAAGAAGAAAAGAAAAGAATATGAGTGCAGAATGATCAAGCAGGTGTTGCTCCCAAAAATACAAAGATGGATCAGTATCAGAAAAATGCATCATTGTAATTCATTACTTTAACACTGAAAGAGAAAAAAAATGATATTTTCTTAACAGATGTAGAAAAGTATTCAGTAAAACAAAGTTTTTAGTAAATAAATAGGTTTTTTTTGTTTTGTTTTGTTTTGCTTTTTGTGGTACGCGGGCCTCTCACTGTTGTGGCCTCTCCCATTGCAGAGCACAGGCTCCGGACGTGCAGGCTCAGCGGCCATGGCTCACGGGCCTAGCCGCTCCACGGCATGTGGGATCTTCCCGGACCGGGGCATGAACCCGTGTCCCCTGCATACGCAGGCGGACTCTCAACCACTGCACCACCAGGGAAGCCAAAATAAATAGTATTTTATAAAAATAAAATGTACTTGAAAGCTATGAATAAAAGAAAACTTTTTAGGGCTTCCCTGGTGGCGCAGTGGTTGAGAGTCCGCCTGCCGATGCAGGGGACACGGGTTCGTGCCCCGATCCCGGAAGATCCCACATGCCGCGGAGCGGCTGGGCCCGCGAGCCATGGCCGCGGAGCCTGTGTGTCCGGAGCCTGTGCTCCGCAACGGGAGAGGCCACAGCAGTGAGAGGCCCGCGTACAGCAAAAAAAAAAAAAAAAAAAAAAAAAAAAAAGAAAACTTTTTAGCTTTGCTAAGACTTTCTACCAAAAACATGCAGCAAGCATCATCGTAATAAAGATATGTAGGACCATTCTCTTTAAAATTACAAGATAAAAGCAAAAAAAAAAAGGCATAAGAGTTAATTCAAAGATTGAAAAGAGAAGATATTCTAAGTGTACAGCTAGTAAGATTATTACATGGAAATTTTAACAAGGGCAATAGACAAATTATTAGAACTAATTAGAGAGTTTAGCAGGTCTGCCAGAATAAGAATAACACACACAAATTAATACTGGAAAAAGCAGTAGAAAATAAGATGCCATTTAAATTGCAAACTAATAGTATAAAGTATCTAGGAATTAACCTAAAAGAGAATGCATTAAAACTTTAAGGAGGAATTTTTGAAACTCCATTAAAAGATATAAAAGGAGACCTAAATAATTTCAAATAGCATATTTATAAATGGGACAATTTAACATTGTCTAAATTGAGCTATAAATTTAATATAATTCCAATAAAAGTACTAGCTGAAATTTTTGAGGACTCTGATAAACTGATTCTAAAAGCTATATGGAAGAATAAAGTTTCTCGAATACCCAAGACCACTTTGAAAAAAGAAGAGCAAAATGAGGAGGGACTTTAACCACCAAATAGTCAGGTGTCACAGAGCCTCGTAATGTAACCAGTGTGTTCTGGTGACGAAGCTGACCTAGACACAAACCCATGAATGTGTGGAACTTGGTGTGGGCCAGGGATGAAACCACATTTGGAAAAATTGACTCACTGTGTGGAAAAAATAATAAAGTTTATTCCCTTAAAAAAAATACGCTTTAGCTAGATTTGGATCAAAAACCTAAATGTGAAAGGTAAAACCAAAAGCCAATGGGTGGAAATGTAGTTTAGTATCTTTGTGACCCCAGAATGGAAGGATTTCATAAACAAGACTCAAAATACACAAACTGTGGATAAATTTACCCACATCAAAGTATGTTTGTGCAACAAACACATCATAAAGTTTTCAGAGATTGAAAGACTGGAATGAGATATATTTGGTGTTGAAAACTAACAAGTGATTAATATCTAAAATATAAAAGCTATTTCTGCAAGTCAGGAAGAAGATGGGAAACACAACAGAAAAAATGAGTGAAGTATGAGAAGGGGAAAATCACACAGCTAGTAATATGGGAAGAGAAGCTCAGCCTCATAAGAAATCAGAAAATGAAAATAAAACTACAATTAAATACCACCTTACATGTACCAGATTGGCAAAATGAGAAAGTCAGAAAATACCAAGTGCTGGTGGGGAAATGAGAACTTCTTATGCTTTTCTTGTTGGAGTGTCAACTGACTGACTATTTTAGAGATCAACCTGGCTGTATTTAGTGAAATAACTGACTGACTATTTTAGAGATCAACCTGGCTGTATTTAGTGAAATAGGTGAATTTAGTCTATAATCAAGAAATTCAGTGCATTTAGAGAGAGAGAGAGAGAGTCACTCTTTTTTTTTTAATTGGAGTATAAAACAAATGCAGAGGAAATAGGCAAACTACCTGAAAAAGAATTCAGAGTAATGATAGTAAAGATGATCCAAAGTCTTGAAAATATAATAGAGAAAATACAAGAAACATTTAACAAGGACCAAGAAGAACTAAAGAACAAACAAACAGTAATAAACAACACAATAACTGAAATTAAAAATACTCTAGAAGGAATCAATAGCAGAATAACTGAGACAGAAGAACGGATAAGTGAGCTGGAAGATAGAATGGTGGAAATAACTGCCACAGAGCAGAATAAAGAAAAAAGAATGAAAAGAATGGAGGACAGTCACAGAGACCTCTGGGAAAATACTAAGCACACCAATATTCAAATTATAGGCATCCCAGAAGACAAAGAAAAAAGAAAAGGTCTGAGGAAATACTTGAAGAGATTATAGTTGAAAACTTCCCCAACATGGGAAAGGAAGTAGTCCATCAAGTCCAGGAAGCACAGAGAGTCCCATATAGGATAAACCCGGGGAGAAACATGCCAAGACACATAATCAAACTAACAAAAATTAAACACAAAGAAAAAATATTAAAAGCAGCAAGGGAAAAGCAACAAATAACATACAAGGGAATCCCCATAAGGTTAACAGCTGATCTTTCAACAGAAGTTCTACAGGCCAGAAGAGAGTGGCAAAATATGTTTAAAGTGATGAAAGGGAAAAACCTACAACCAAGATTACTCTACCCAGCAAGGATGTCATTCAGATTCGACAGAGAAATCAAAAGCTTTACAGACAAGCAAAAGTTAAGAGAATTCAGCACCACCAAACCAACTTTACAACAAATGCTAAAGGAACTTCTCTAGGCAGGAAACACAAGAAAAGGAAAAGACTTGCAAAAACAAACCCAGAACAAGAAAATGGTAATAGTAACATACATATCAATAGTTACCTTAAGTGTAAATGGATTAAATGCCACAAACAAAAGATACAGACTGTCTGAATGGATACAAAAACAAGACCCGTATATGTGCTGTCTACAAGAGACCCACTTCAGACCTAGGGACACATACAGACTGAAAGTGAGGGGATAGAAAAAGATATTCCATGCAAATGGAAATCAAAAGAAAGCTGGAGTAGCAATTCTCATACCAGACAAAATAAACTTTAAAATAAAGACTATTACAAGAGACAAGGAAGGACAATATATAATGATCAACGGATCAATCCAAGACAAAGATATAATAATTGTAAATACCTATGCATCCAACATAGGAGCACCTCAATATATAAGGCAAATGCTAACAGCCATAAAAGGGGAAATCAACAGTAACACAATCATAGTAGGGGACTTTAACACCCTACTTACACCAATGGACAGATGATCCAAGTAGAAATAAATAAGGAAACACAAGCTTTAAATGATGCATTATACCAGATGGACTTAATTGATATTTACAGGACATTCCACTCAAAAACAACAGAATACACTTTCTTCTCAAGTGCACACAGAGCATTCTGCAGGATAGATCACATCTTGTGTCACAAATCAAACCTTGGTAAATTTAAGAAAATTGAATTTGTATCAAGCATCATTTCCAACCACAATGCTATGAGACTAGATATCAATTACAGGAATAAAAACTTTAAAAATGCACACACATGGAGGCTAAACAATACGCTACTAAACAACCAAGAGATCACTGAAGAAATCAAAGAGGAAATCAAAAAATACTGAGAAACAAGTGTCAGCGAAAACACGACGACACAAAACCTATGGAATGCAGCAGAAGTAGTACTAAGAGGGAACTTTATAGCAATACAATTCTACCTCAAGAAACAAGAAAAATCTCAAATAAACAACCTAACCTTATACCTAAAGCAATTAGAGAAAGAAGAACAACAACAAAATACCCCCAAAATTAGTAGAAGGAAAGAAATCATGAAGATAAGATCAGAAATAAATGAAAAACAAATGAAGGAAACAATAGCAAAGGTCAATAAAACTAAAAGCTGGTTCTTTGAGAAGATGAAGAAAATTGATAAGCCATTAGCCAGACTCATCAAGAGAAAAAGGGAGAAGACTCAAATCGACAGAATTAGAAATGAAAAAGGAGAAGTAACAACTGACACTGCAGAAGTACAAAGGATCATGAGAGATTACTACAAACAAGTAAATGCCAATAAAATGGACAACCTAGAAGAAATGGACAAATTCTTAGAAAAGCACAACCTTCTGAGACTGAACCAGGAAGAAATAGAAAATATAAACAGACCAATCACAAGCACTGAAATTGAAACTGTGATTTAAAATCTTCCAACAAACAAAAGCCCAGGACCAGATGGCTTCACAGGTGAATTCTATCAAACATTTAGAGAAGAGCTAACACCTATCCTTCTCAAACTCTTCCAAAATATAGCAGAGGGAGGAACACTCCCAAACTCATTCTACGAGGTCACCATCACCTTGATACCAAAACCAGACAAAGATGTCACAAATAAAGAAAACTACAGGCCAATATCTCTGATGAACAGAGATGCAAAAATCCTCAACAAAATACTAGCAAACAGAATCCAAGAGCACATTAAAAGGATCATACACCATGATCAAGTGGGGTTTATTCCAGGAATGCAAGAATTCTTCAGTATCACAACAATCAATGTGATACACCATATTAACACACTGAAGGATAGAAACCATATGATAATCTCAATAGATGCAGAAAAAGCTTTTCACAAAATTCAACAGCCATTTATGATAAAAACTCTCCAGAAAGTGGGCATAGAGGGAACTTACCTCAACATAATAAAGGCCATATATGACAAACCCACAGCCAACATCGTCCTCAATGGTGAAAAACTGAAACCACTTCCACTAAGATCAGGAACAAGACAAGCTTGCCCACTCTCACCACTATTATTCAAGATAGTTTTGGAAGTCCTAGCCACAGCAATCAGAAAAGAAAAAGAAATAAAAAGAATCCAAATCAGAAAAGAAGATGTAAAACTGTCACTGTTTGCAGATGACATGATACTATACATAGAGAACCCTAAAGATGCTACCAGAAAACTTCTAGAGCTAATCAATGAATTTGGTAAAGTAGCAGGATACAAAGTTAATGCACAGAAATCTCTTGCATTCTTATACACTAATGATGAAAAATCTGAAAGAGAAGTTAAGGAAACACTCCCATTGACTATTGCAACAAAATGAATAAAATACCTAGGAATAAACCTACCTAAGGAGACAAAAGACCTGTTTGCAGAAAACTATAAGACACTGATGAAAGAAATTAAAGATGATAGAAACAGATGGGGAGATATACCATGTTCTTGGATTGGAATAATCAACATTGTGAAAATGACTCTACAACCCAAAGCAATCTACAGATTCAATGCAATCCCTATCAAACTACCAATGGCATTTTTCACAGAACTAGAACAAAAACGTTTCACAATTTGTATGAAAACACAAAAGACCCCGAATAGACAAAGCAATCTTGAGGAAGAAAAACGGAGCTGGAGGAAGCAGGCTCCTGGACTTCAGACTCTACTACAATGCTACAGTAATCAAGACAGTATGGTACTGGCGCAAAAACAGAAATATAGATCAATGGAACAGGATAGAGAGCCCAGAGATAAACCCACGCACTTATGGTCACCTTATTTTTGACAAAGGAGGCAAGAATATACAATGGAGAAAAGACAGCCTCTTCAATAAGTGGAGCTGGGAAAACTGGACAGCTACATGTAAAAGAATGAAATTAGAACACTCCCTAACACCATACACAAAAATAAACTCAAAATGGATTAAAGACCTAAATGTAAGGCCAGACACTATCAAACTCTTAGAGGAACACATAGGCAGAACACTCTATGACATAAATCACAGCAAGATCCTTTTTGACCCACCTCCTAGAGAAATGGAAATAAAGACAAAAATAAACACATGGGACCTAATGAAACTTAAAAGCTTTTGCACAGCAAAGGAAACCATAAACAAGACCAAAAGACAACCCTCAGAATGGGAGAAAATATTTGCAAATGAAGCAACTGACAAAGGATTAATCTCCAAAATTTATAAGCAGCTCATGCAGCTCAATAACAAAAAAACAAACAACCCAATCCAAAAATGGGCAGAAGACCTAAATAGACATTTCTCCACAGAAGATATACAGACTGCCAACAAACACATGAAAGAATGCTCAACATCTTTACTCATTGGAGAAATGCAAATCAAAACTACAATGAGATATCATCTCACACCGGTCAGAATGGCCATCATCAAAACATCTAGAAACAATAAATGCTGGAGAGGGTGTGCAGAAGAGGGAACACTCTTGCACTGCTGGTGGGAATGTGAATTGGTACAGCCACTATGGAGAACAGTATGGAGGTTCCTTAAAAAACTACAAATAGAACTACCATATGACCCAGCAATCCCACTACTGGGCATATACCCTGAGAAAACCATAATTCAAAAAGAGACATGTACCAAAATGTTCATAGCAGCCCTATTTACAATAGCCCGGAGATGGAAACAACCTAAGTGTCCATCATCGGATGAATGGATAAAGAAGATGTGGCACATATATACAATGGAATATTACTCAGCCATAAAAAGAAATGAAATTGAGCTATTTGTAATGAGGTGGATAGACCTAGAGTCTGTCATACAGAGTGAAGTAAGTCAGAAAGAGAAAGACAAATACTGTATGCTAACACATATATATGGAATTTAAGAAAAAAAAATGTCATGAAGAACATAGGGGTAAGACAGGAATAAAGATACAGACCTACTAGAGAATGGACTTGAGGATATGGGGAGGGGGAAGGGTAAGCTGTGACAAAGTGAAAGAGCGGCATGGACATATATACACTACCAAACGTAAGGTAGATAGCTAGTGGGAAGCAGCCGCATAGCACAGGGAGATCAGCTCGGTGCCTTGTGACCGCCTGGAGGGGTGGGATAGGGAGGGTGGGAGGGAGACGCAAAAGGGAGGGGATATGGAAACATATGTATATGTATAACTGATTAAATTTGTTATAAGGCAAAAAATTTAAAAAAATAATAAAAAAAAAATAAAGTGCATGACAAATTTTGACTAGTAAATAAAAATAAATTCAAAGCTAAAAAAAAAAAAAAAAAAAAAAAGAATGAAATTAGAACACTCCCTAACACCATACACAAAAATAAACTCAAAATGGATTAAAGACCTAAATGTAAGGCCAGACACTATAAAACTCTTCGAGGAAAACATAGGCAGAACACTCTTTGACATAAATCACAGCAAGATTTTTTTGACCCACCTCCTAGAGTAATGGAAATAAAATGAAAAATAAACAAGTGGGACCTAATGAAACTTAAAAGCTTTTGCACAGCAAAGGAAACCATAAACAAGACGAAAAGACAACCCTCAGAATGGGAGAAAATATTTGCAAACGAAGCAACTGACAAAGGATTAATCTCCAAAATATACAAGCAGCTCATGCAGCTCAATATCAAAGCAACAAACAACCCAATCTAAAAATGGACAGAAGACCTAAATAGATGTTTCTCCAAAGAAGACATACAGATTGCCAACCAACACGTGAAAAGATGCTCAACATCACTAATCATTAAAGAAATGCAAATCAAAACCACAATGAGGTATCACCTCATACCAGTCAGAATGGCCATCATCAAAAAATCTACAAACAATAAATGCTGGAGAGGGTGTAGGGAAAAGGGAACCCTCCTGCACTGTTGGTAAGAATATAAATTGATACAGCCACTATGGAGAACAGTATGGATGTTCCTTAAAAAACTAAAAATAGAACTATTATATGACCCAGCAATCCCACTACTGGGCATATACCCTGAGAAAACCATAATTCAAAAAGAGTCATGTACCACAATGTTCATTGCAGCACTATTTACAATAACAAGGACTTGGAAGCAACCTAAGTGTCCATCAACAGACGAATGGATAAAGAACATGTGGCACATATGTACAATGGAATATTACTCAGCCATAAAAGGAAACGAAATTGAGTTATTTGTAGTGAGGTGGATGGACCTAGAGTCTGTCATACAGAGTGAAGTCAGAAAGAGAAAGACAAATACCGTATGCTAACGCACATATATGGAATCTAAAAAAATGGTACTGGTGAACCTAGTGGCAGGGCAGGAATAAAGACTCAGACATAGAGAACGGACTTGAGGACACGGGGGGGAAGGGGAAGGTGGGACGAAGTGAGAGAATAGCACTGACATCTATACTCTACCAAATGTAAAATAGATAGCTAGTGGGAAGCTGCTGCATAGCACAGGGAGATCAGCTCAATGCTTTGTGATGACCTAGAGGGGTGGGATAGGGAGTATGGGAGGGAGGCTTAAAAGGGAGGGGATATGGGGATATATGTATACTTATAGCTGATTCACTTTGTTGTACAACAGAAACTAATGCAACATTGTAAAGCAATTATACTCCAATAAAGGTATTTAAAAAATTTTTTAATAAATTGGAGTATAGTTGCTTTACAATATTGTGTTAGTTTCTGCTGTACAGTGAAGTGAATCAGTTATACATATACATATATGCACTCTTTTTTAGATTTCCTTCCCGTTTACGTCACCACAGAGCACTGAGTAGAGGTCCCTGTGTTATACAGCAGATTCTCCTTAGTTATCTGTTTTATATATAGTAGTGTATATATGTCAATCCCAATCTCCCTGTTCATCCCACCCACCCCTTCCCTCCTTGATAACCATAAGTTTGTTTTCTAACCTGTGACTCAGTTTTTGCCTTGCAGATAAATTCATCTGAACCATTTTTCTAGATTCCATATATAAATGATAAATGACGTTTGTCTTTCTCTTTCTGACTTACTTCACTCTATATGACAATCTCTAGGTCCATCCATGTTGCTGCAAATGGCATTATTTCATTCCTCTTTATGGCTGAGTAATATTCCATTGTATGAATATATATGTACCACATCTTCTTTATCCATTCCTCTGTCGATGGACATTTAGGTTGCTTCCATGTCCTAGCTATTGTAAACAGTGCTGCAATGAATTTCGGTGTGCATGCATCCTTTCAGATCATGGTTTTCTCTGGATATAGGCCCAGGAGTGGAATTGCTGGGTCATATGATAGCTCTATTTTTAGTTTTTTAACGAACCTTCATACTGTTCTCCATAGTGGCTTTATCAATTTACATTCCCACCAACAGTGTAGGAGGGTGAGAGAGACACTTTTGCACAGGCACACACGAGGACATGTTAGAGAATGTTCATTGCATCCTTGTTTGTGTTGGCAAAAAGTTGGAAGGAAGCTACTGCTTGTCACTTGGAGACTGGACAAAGACAGGGTTGAGGCAGCCGTCTGAAGGAATGAGCTGGATTTTCACATAGCAGCAGGATGGATGTATCCTGGAAACATAATGTTGAGTGAAATAAAAAGTTAGGAAATGCATTAGATTTACTCCAAACATGTTTCATGAAAATCCAACACACCAGCATAAAGCAATACTAATTCTCAAGGACACATATATATGTAAATAAACATATGGGTGGTGGATTAGAAGGATGCATATTATATTCACTAGAGCAGGTACCCTTGGGGACACAGAAATGGGAAGTGAAATGGAAGGTGAAAGGGAAAATAATTTCATAAATAACACTACATAGGGTCCTGGCACTGATCTGAGAAGCTGGATGAACAAAATCTGTGAACCTGAAGTTCTTTAAAAGAAATCGTTTCTTGCTACAACTTTGCTGGGTTGAGTTGTTTTTTATGTCTTTATCCACTGTGATTTTATTTTTATCCCTCCCCCTCTTTCCCCATAAAGGGTTGCTGGCTCCTCAACAGGTCTCAGCAAACTCAGAGGGCATGGACAACCTCGTGGTGACATGGACACCTCCGGGGAAAGCTGCCACTGCTGTGCAGGAGTATGTGGTGGAATGGAGGGAACTCCATCCAGGGGCCAGCGCGCAGCCCCCTCTAGGCTGGTTGTGGAGTCCCCCCTACAACCTGTCTGCTCTGATTTCAGGTACTTAATTATTCACCTTCCTTCTAGAGGGTTTGTAAGTTCACGTTTTTTGATGAAATTGCAGGTGGGAACCCAGAGTCATGCCTGCAGTTACAGGCAGCTGCATGAGAAGAAGGATAGTGATGACCTAGAGCCCATCAGGATGCACCACTGCAGCCATAGAAGACTCACTGATTAACTAAAAACTCTAGAATTTATGGAAAACTCATGTGCCTGATACAGTGCCGTATAAGATGACTGAATAATGAACCCAACAAGCATGGCTGAGAGCTAAGTAGTAGCCAGTCAGTGTGATGGACACCTTGCATTTGGGAGTTCATTTAATTTTGAGAACAGTCATGTGCAGCAAGACTTATTATACCCATTGTACAGATGAGGAAACCAGAAGATCTTTCATTTCCAATTCTGCTACTTACTAGTTGTGTGATAACAAATCCAGAATTATCTATATGATAATTGGTGTCTCTAGTCCTCAAATTCTGAATCTGTCAGTGGTTAAAATCAAGTGATAGAAAGTGTCTGAAAATATATTCAAATAACTGGACAGAAGTTAATCAATGTCTTTTCTTTTTTTTTTTACAATCTCATTTTACCCTTGGAGCACATCCTAAATTTCTGTATCATACAATACGAATTTAAACTAAAAAGAAATCTCACAAATAGTCAACCATTCAATCCTGAGCATAAACAACATTGGACAATTGGAAAACAAGGTAGCCAAAGGCTCATTTAATCATTTTTATAAGTGATTGCTGTGGTGCACATCTTCCTCCCATGAGAGTCTGACCCTTGCCCTTTAGCTTTCATCATAGCAATCCCTAAATGGAGCTTGCCATTCCTGACCAGTGAAAAGAATCCTTAACCTCTTCTCTCAGAGGAGAGATCTAGTCCTAGTCACACTGCAGGCAGTTGACATTTGCCAAAGAAACATTAAAGGGCAAGGTCTCAGCTTTATTTTTTTCAAAGTTCTTAATTCACAAACTCTGAAGTCTTACTCTGTCTGTTAGCCACAGCCAGCTTCTTCTTCTTTTTTTTAAATTTTTTTAATTTTTATTTTTGGCTGTGTTGGGTCTTTGTTGCTGCACGCAGTCTTTCTCTAGTTACGGCGAGTGGGGGCTACTCTTCGTTGCGGTGCGTGGGCTCCTCATTGTGGTGGCTTCTTTTGTTGCGGAGCACGGGCTCTAGGCGTGTGGGCTTCAGTAGTTGCAGCAGTGGGGCTCAGTAGTTGTGACTCGTGAGCTCTAGAGTGCAGGCTCAGTAGTTGTGGCGCACAGGCTTAGTTGCTCTGTGGCATGTGGGATCTTCCCGGACCAGGGCTCGAACCCGTGTCCCCTGCATTGACAGGAGAATTCTTAACCACTGCGCCACCAGGGAAGCCCCACAGGCAGCTTCTAAGATTGTTTTGTGTTTAAAGTACTCAGAGGCCTCCCTTACTTACCAATGAATATGTTACCAAAAACCTATTAGTGAAATTCTTCTTATTTTAATTTTCCCAAAGAGAAACGGTATTATTTGCATATCAAAGTTAGGTTAGTTAGGGCTTCCCTGGTGGCACAGTGGTTGAGAGTCCGCCTGCCAATGCAGGGGACACGGGTTTGTGCCCCGGTCCGGGAAGATCCCACATGCCGCGGAGCGGCTGGGCCCGTGAGCCATGGCCGCTGAGCCTGCCCGTCCGGAGCCTGTGCTCCGCAACGGGAGAGGCCACAACAGTGAGAGGCCCGTGTACCGCAGGAAAAAAAAAAAAAAAGTTAGGTTAGTTAGATGGTCAGTTGCTTGAAAATCTTCTTCCAGGATGAATTTCAATGAACAAGGCATGTGACGTGTGTGCATGTGTGTGTGTGTGCTGAACCATTCAGAACATTCAGAAGCCGAAACTACAGTATTGTGCTCCTATTTTTCTCCTAATTGTTGTTCTATAATAATTCAAAATCATCATAAGATAATTAACGCTAATCAGCAGTATCACCCCAAATTAAAATGTTGATAAATGTATCTTCTGTATGGCAACGGATGTGTTAATTTAATGTGTTAAAAATGTCAATGTGATTTTTAAAGTATAAGTTCAGCATAGAGTTTAAAAGTTTTGCCTCCAGACTATCTGGGTTTGAGTCCTGGCTCTGTCACTTACTAAACTGTTTGATCCAGGGCAAATTGCTGAACCTCTCTGTGCCTTGGTTTCCTAATCTGTAAAATGGGGGTAGTATCACCTACCTCCCTGGCTTATTGTGAAGACTAACTGAAAGAGAAAACGTTTTGAACAGTACCTAGCAAATTTTAAGTGCTTAATAATTTAGCTATCATCATCATTATTATTATATGTGATGGAGCTATGATTTTAATAGGTTTTCAAGGTCTAAATCCCATATTTTCATTACACCATGACAGCTATTACACCTGACCAGAGGATACACACACCCTGCCTAAGGAGACAAGACTTCCACAAATGAAATAAACAGAGAGCACTGCATGATAATACACGAGCCAGTCCTTAACTGTGTGCCTCTTTTAGAGTCTAGCTACTCAGACTTCTAGTGGGTTGTATTCAGTTTTAATCACTGTACTTAAAAAGAGTGCTGCCTGGATAATCCAGTGAACATCAGAGGAAAGTGAGTAAGCCATTAGGGGTCTGGAACTTTTAATGTGGAAACCACTTAGCCCATAGAAGAGAATTCTGGATTGGGGCAGTGGGGGGTGGTTGATGGCTGTTACTGGCTTCGACATGTATGTAAGAAAGAGTATGTGTCCTTTGCTGTTTTGGAGAGCATAACGAAGGCCCTCTGCATAAAAATTATAAGAAGACAGATGTCAGCTCAATTTTGAGAAAGAACTTTCCTTATACTTGATGGTCTCTATTAAGACAGTTGATTGCCCCTCAAGGCAGTGTGTTCTCTGTCCCTAGAGTTGTTGCAGTAGAACCATTTTTCCTTTAGGGCTGTTATGCCCATCAAATCAGATGAAACAGTGGATAGAAAAGGCATTTACTGAACTCTAAACTGCTATATAATTGTAAACGCTTATTATAAACTGTATTAGGATGTAGCCCTTTGGGATACTTTGAACTATATAGTCCCTACAGTTCTTTCCTTTTAGAAATTCTATATTCTACACACAATGCATAAAATAGATGACAAGAGAGAATGTTTTCCATACTTAGGAAGTTAAAATGTTTCCTAAGTATGACATATTCATTTGAATAAAATGAATAATACTGGGTAAGATAACTATTAATTCAAGTTGTTCTCCCACTTGAAAACACTTGATCAACTATGAGTCTGTGTTGATGTTATGTTATGGAAATAAACAGTTAAAACTTAACTCATACTTATCACGAATTCAAAGTAACCCTCTCTAATAAGTAAGATGACTCATTGTCATTTGATCCTTACCAGTCTTTTCCCAGCATCTGGCTGGGGCCAAGTTGGGTGTTTTGGAGCAGACTACAATGAAGTCCACCTCCTGGATTATAAATTGGTGTGACCTAGGCTAGAAACTGTCAGTCCTGTCTTGTCTTGCTGAAAACAGTTCTGACCTTATAGAGATACTCCTTTTACAAATATGTAGACATCACAGTGTCTAGAAAACCTTCCCTGATGCCTAGCTATTTGGGCCCCTCTTCCGTATGGTCCCATCATACTTCCTCTGTGATTACTCCTCATTGCTGATCATTTACTATTTGCCTTCTCCCAGACTTAATAGGTGAATTTAGCTTTCTGCAGAAAAACCACCTAAGAGGTGGTTTATAAATGTGAAGACAGAGCCTTTGCCCAAGGGTGCCAGGTATATGTGTATGCATGGGGGTTTCAAGATATAAGCCTGGAAGTTGGGGCCAGACTGTAGAAAGAAATGAAAATGTTAACAGTATGGGCTTCAGGCCTCCCTGGTGGCGCAGTGGTCGAGAGTCCGCCTGCTGATGCAGGGGACACGGGTTCGTGCCCCGGTCTGGGAAGATCCCACATGCCGCGGAGCGGCTGGGCCCGTGAGCCATGGCTGCTGAGCCTGCGCGTCCGGAGCCTGTGCTCCGCAACGGGAGAGGCCACAACAGTGAGAGGCCCATGTACCGCAAAAACAAAAACAAACAAACAAAAAGAGTATGGGCTTCATCCACCAGCAGCAAAGGCTAAGGAATTTTTGAGGTAGGGAGCAGACAGTGATTAGGGGGTGTTCATGTAAGAATTAGTCAGTAAAACAGGAGTTCTTAAGGTCAGAACTGGGGAACAAGCTTGCTAGGGCTCTGCTCTTCATAGAAAGGAAAATGTCAGCTAAGTTATGGAGCCACATTTTCCTCCCTCCTCCACTAAGGGTAGGCTGTTCATAAGAAGGAACCCACAGCTTCTGATGCAGCAGTTCCCCAAGGCCTCTGCCCTGAACTCACACTTTTCATGGCAAAACGCAACGAAACCATCTGCCTAATGAGCTCATCTGGAACTCCCACATGGCACGGTGGTTGGTGGGTCCCTTCCAGAACTAGCGACAGAGCAGCCAGGCACCAGCCGCTCCCAAATGAAATGATTCCATATTCCGTGTTGCCCTCTGAGCTTCTGGGTCTGGAGGCTACCCACAAAGTATCTTTGGATTACAAGACTAAGCTGATTGCGGCCTCGCTCCATTTCACTCGGTTCATGAATACAAGTTGGAACTCACCCATGGCGTGAGTTCTGATTTCTTCATGGTCCCTTCTGACGGCACTGGTTGCACGTCTGAGCTTCATATACTACCTACTTGATGGAATATTTAAGGGACAATGGATTTTTATATAACACACACACTAGTAAATTATTTTGTGATGTAAAATTCTTCTTCCCAAAAAAGAAAATGTTAAACCCTAATCAACTGTCAGTGTAGGGGACCAGACCTACCTATGGCAGGGCATTGAACAATCTGGGAGAGTGTCCTTACCCTGACCACATGAGACTACAGTTAGGTACCTAACAGAAATAATCTTTTTCCTTTAAACTTTCATTGGGAGTTTAAAGATATGTCATGGGCAGTATCTATGAGAGGGGCCTTTTCTTTACAAGAAGTAGAAATTTGAGATTCATGGAAATAGGGAGTTTGGGTAGGGAAGAGTGACTTGCCAATAAACTTCATGACTGACAGAAAACTGCCAAGTGTGGCACTTTAAAACCTAGGAGGGAGGGCTTCCCTGGTGGCGCAGTGGTTGAGAGTCCGCCTGCCGATGCAGGGGATACGGGTTCATGCCCCGGTCCGGGAAGATCCCACGTGCCGCGGAGCAGCTGGGCCCATGAGCCATGGCCGCTGAGCCTGCGCTTCCAGAGCCTGTGCTCCGCAACAGGAGAGGCCACAACAGTGAGAGGCCTGCATACCGAAAAAAAAAAAAAGCTAGGAAGGAGTATTAACATTCCCAGGTATCTTCCTAATCTTCCAAGCTGTGAAGCAACTGAGATCTGAGTGGAACATGGTACGAGGAGAGGGGGAAGGGGGGAGGGGGGGGAACAAAGGGGTAGATTGCACTGAGCGCCCCTGATTAGTCACGCCTGAATGTGTCATCCCATGCTGCCCTGTCAGAGCCTGATAAGCATCTAGGGAATTAGAAGAGCCGTTCAGGTGCTATGCCTGCAAAACACCACCCTTACTTTTCTGTAAACGGCAAATAATGTCTTTGTAAAAGTCAAAGTTTTTCCTTGAAGGTAAGTTTTGTTTCAAAAGCTGTCTGTGTGGTTTTCTTTAAATCCTTGTTTCACCCAGAGTAGCGTCTGTCTTTATGTCTTGCAGAAAACATAAAACCCTACATCTGTTATGAAATCCACGTGCATGCACTTTCAGGGGACCAGGGAGGATGCAGCTCCATCCGGGGTAACTCTAAGCACAAAGGTGAGTCTTGGGACCTTTTGTCCAATTTTGCTGTAGTTTAATGGTTTGGATTTGGAGGGTGACAAAAGCCTCCTGTGTTCTACTTCACAGCACCACTGAGTGGCCCCCACATTAATGCCATCTCAGAGGAAAAAGGGAGCATTTTAATTTCATGGAATGAAATTCCAGCCCGGGAGCAAATGGGCTGCATCCTCCATTACAGGATATATTGGAAGGAACGGGACTCCGATTCCCAGCCTCAGCTTTGTGGTATGTGTGAGAAACAAAGGCAGCAGGGTCTTTCTTGTTTAGATGTTGGGAAAACACAAGCGTGTGCAAGTGCTAGCACCATACCTGGCACTTAGTAGGTGCTCCATAAATATATGTGAAATTAATTGAATGAAGAAAAATAGACATCTAAACACACACACACACTCACACACACAAAGTTACTGAATATGTGTTACGTGCCAAGCAAATTGAAGAAATGAAGTTAGTGGACGAGGCTCTCAAGGAACTTACTCATATGGGGAGATAGCATTTCAAAAAGCAATAAGGGTACTTTGATACTATTATATAGACCCTTGAGGCTTGCAGGAAATGCATTTGGAGAATCTTTGAATCACCACACTTGCAAATACCATCATAGCATATTATTTTCTCCTTAAGTGGATAAAATACAATTTAAGTAACTCCTTATGACCCGTAATTATGCTGTTAAGACTAAAGCAATTAAATTCTGGCTGGAGCATTATCTCAAATGATTTCCTCACTCGTTCACCGAGCAGTTCCAAGTCACTTGCCAGATTTAATGTTCTACTCTTTGATTTACTCAGTTTTGTTTTGTTTTTCCTGGCTTGAGCTTCCCTTTAGTATTTCATAGGCAGCTGGCTTTCTTTCAGGAGCATTTATCATAAAGAAGCAACCATTTTATTCCTTCATGAGAACTATTAGGTCCAAGAAGAATGTAACAAAGCCAGCCTGAGATGTAGGTGTCCGAGGGCTGCCTGCAGAGTGATTTTTACCTGGGAAACTTGAGGAATTGGTCCTCTCTCTTGACCTTAGATCTGCAGTACTGCTTTTCTAAAAGTTATGACTTTTAAAGCTAATTAATTTCTTATTATATAAATAATATTTGTATATAGTAAAAGCATTCAAATAGTTCAAAAAGATATAAAGTGGAAATTATCCCTTCCTCCATACTTAGGCTGTTAGCAGTTCTTTGTGTGTTCGTCCAGAAAAAAACTTAATGTATACACTAGCATACATTTGGGATAACCATCTATATTTTGATCTGCACCTTACTTTTTCCTCTCAATAATACATACTGAGATCTTTCCATATCAATCTATGTGGACTTGTCTCATTCTTTTTTTAACAGCTTTATAGTATTCCACTGTAAGATCTTAAAATAATCAGCTTAATAATCCACCATTGTTAAATACAGCGGATCACTGAACAGAACTGCTCCCCACTGTCGGGGTAAGGCAGTTCTGAAATGCACCCCCAAAGGTGATGAATCAATTGATCTCATCATGAGCCATTTGGAATACTTCATATGAAATTTGCTCCCCCCAAACTTTTTCATTTTGATAGAATTTAAACCAAGATGCTTATTTACAACAAGATCAACATGGTTAGATGGTTCTTAAATCTGCTCTTGTAGATGTTGTAGAAATTACCTACATTTTTTGCACCAAATCTGATGAATCCAAAGTCTGTGTAAGGGTATTTTAAAATACGTTTAAAGGGGAGAAGGTGCAGATTCAAAGCCCTGTTTTGTACCAGTTTAGATGGTTTCCCTTTTAGCACTTATAGGTGAACAAAGACCTGTTCCCTATCTTCAGAGAGCTCACAGTGCACCCAGGGAGACGGAAAAGTACACAAAAGTGATGTGTAAGTGCTGTAATCAAGGACTGACACCTACTATTGCATTGGGCAACCAGAAATCATTGGCAAATCCACAAGTGCCATTTCTAGAGAGTGGTAGAGGGCAGTAGGTTGAGGAGGAGGGAAAAAGAAAGCAGAGAGGCTCCACATCAGCAAAAGGAGGATGGAGTTCCAAGACGTCTTCTGTCACGGCCCCTAACAGCACAAGCAGGGTGCAGTAGGAACACTTTGCCTGCCTGGGCAGGCGAACGGGGTAGCCCTGGGGCGGGGCATCTGCGTTCCCCAGGTGATTTGGGTACACAGCCACTCCTCTGGAAGTTTGTTGATACTGCCATGTGCACTGCTCTACGGGCACACACATTCTACTTATCACTTGGCTGTTTTTGCCAACATGAGGGCAGAAGCCGTGGCAGTTAGCTCACCATTGTCTCCCCCTTACCTATAATACAGCCAAGCACCCAGTAGGTGCTTAATAAAAATAGTATTTTTTGAATAACAAATGGGTGAATACTGCCCTGGGCTTTGTCAAACCAATGCAGATGTTTAGATAAAAGCTGATTTCCAGGAGCCATGCAGCTGTTTTGCCTGGTACCACTTGACCTTCTTACTGGTGACCTTTCAGATGATTGGCAACCATCACATCTCCCTAAACTGGTGCCTTTGTCATTTAACCACCTTAAACCTAAAGTTTCAGATCCAAGAACTGAATGGCCTCCTTTATCTCTGCCAGAGATCACAGCCCAGACAAGGCAGCAGAACCAGTATTTCCTGCATGACTTCTTTCTTCCTTTACTCAACTCAACCTATTTGCCAACCAAACTGCTGACACCATCACCCTCCTCTTGGCTTCCCCCATAGTTTCTATTTTTATTCTTCACATCTACACATGTGCATGTATCTGTGTTTGCGTGTAAACTTTTTTGGCCCAGCAAATCATTCAAACTCCTTCCCTTGTGTTCCAACGGCTCATTCACTCCTGGAGTTAAGGATGCCCTAACACAGTTGGATGACTGACTCCCTGATGCTCGCCTATGCTTTGCTGCAGCAATATGAGCAGAAAGTCTCTCCCAAATTATTTTTTTAGTCCCCTGCCTTGGGAATAAGAGACATTTTAGTGTAATCATATAGCTGAAGTCTGTGCAAGCAATTTCATCAGGTTAAAGTAGGCTTGGGAATTTTCCACATGGTACTTTTTCTCAAAAGGATGTAAAATATAGAAATTGCTCTGATAGTCACAGCTGTTAAATGATCTGCTCAGGCCTCAGCTCCTTTGGGTGGAGTGGATGCAATAATACAGGGTTCCATCTTACTGGTCACACATAGTAAGTAGGGGTGAGTGAGTGTAAGGGGTCTGTTTTCCCTACTAGATGGTGAAGTCTTTGAGGCAGATTCTGTGCCTTGGTGCCTTGTCCAGGGCAGACACTCAATAAATATGTGTGACTGTTGAAATAAATTCAGCAAACAGGGTCAAAATCTGACTTGCCCTGGGGTTTGTGAGACAGTAAATAATGTTGAGGCACAAAGTGCTGAGTTCTTCTAGTTTCCACTTTGATCACCAGCACACACACAAGTCTGCTGAGCAAACCAGTAGGCTACACCTGTCAAAGTTCTTGCCTCGATTTTACAGCCCCCCTCAGTTTTTGAGAGGTCACTCCAAAACTCACACCCAGCAGATCCCTGGAGGAGGAGACTGCCTATTTACTAAAGGCTACTGATATTCATGACTCTTGGAGGAAAAAAACAGCATAAACACATTGCTCAAAAACCAAAATCTTACTTGCTGAGAACCTGCAGGGGTGTTAAAGCATAAAGAACTGACAGTCTAGCCTTAAACTACCAAAATAAATCTAAGTACCATTGCTCTTATTTTTTAGATTTTATGTCAAATTGAAGCAGATCAATGATTAAACCCACTAAGACCAGTACCCAGAACTTACCAAAAAATAAAAAAGGAAGTCAGAATTAATAAATGTTATTAATGTCTATTTCATTAATTGCTAAACTTAGCTTGCTTAAAAATTCCATTGATAATAATTTGTACATTTAATTTCCTCCCCAGGAGTTCTCAAATATACCTGATAAATGTTGGAAACATTATAGTCATAGGAAATAAAAGAAGTTACTACAGCTAAATAGTTTCAAAAGCAAAATAATAAAAATTCTTTGAAAAGATTTTACCACAGAAAAAAATATAATTCTTCTGATATGCTGTGAAGTGGTGCCTTCATAAATGACAGTGCCTAGGGCCTTTTAAAGTATTAAGTATTAATGAATTAGGACTACTTCAAAGCAGAAATGTGCTTTTCTCTTTCAAATTAAATGAAGCATTAACAAGTAAAAATGAGTAAGAGCCCACATTCAGATATTTCCTTTAATTTGTGCCTTAACCTTTATATTTATCTTCCTTTCAGAAATTCCCTATAGGGTCTCCCCAAATTCTCATCCCATAGACAGCCTGCGGCCCAGAGTGACATACATTCTATGGATGACAGCTCTGACAGCTGCTGGTGAAAGCCCCCAAGGAAATGAAAGAGAATTTTGTCTTCAAGGTAAGAACCACCCTTAGAGAGGGCAAGTCCACTGTGAATTCCTATATAGGAGTATACTCCCACTACTTGATATGGAGATTATCAGATTTTCTGTAATTCACTAATTACTTTCTTGCTGCTATACCTTTGCACTTGCTATTTCCTCTAACCAGAGTGCCCTACCATTACATTGTCTGCTTGGAGACAGTGTCTACTCATTTTTCTAAACTCAGCAAAAATGTTGCCCCCTCCAGAAAGCCTTCCCAAATGCACATCCATATTTCCTTCATAATGCGCTATACTTGACCCCTATTCAAAACTCTGAATCCAATAGGCAGGGACTAGTATCTGTTTAATCTCTATCATCAAGGTCTAGAATGGCACCCAGCACATAGTACTTGTTAAATAAATACCTGTTCAATGAATGATGAGAATAATCCCCAAAATAATACAGCTACTGCATATCAGATAGTTATGTGCCAGGCACTGTGTTAAGCTCTTTGAATACTGTATTAGTTTGCTGGGGCTCTTGTAACAAAGTACCACAAACTGAGTGGCTTAAACAACAGAAATTCATTTCCTCACAGTTCTGGAAGCTGGAAGTCTGAGATCAAGGTGTCAACAGAGTTGGCTTCCTCCAAGGGCTGTGAGAGAATCTGTTCCACGCCTCTCACCTCGCGACTGGGGGCAATCTTTGGCATTCCTTGGTTTCTAGATCTCTACCTTCATCTCACTTAGAGTTTTCCTTGTGTGTTTCTCTTTGTTCAAAATTCCCCTTTTTACAAGGATACCAGTCATATCAGACTAGGGGCCACCCTACTCCAGCCTGACCTGTCTTAACTAATTACCTCTGCAATGACCCTATTTACAAATAAGGTCACTTTCTGAGGTACTGCAAGTTAGAACTTCAATATATGAATTTTGGGGGTGGGAGGACACAATTCAACACATGTAACACATACGTTTACTCGTTTAATCCTGACCACAACCATGTAATGTGCCTGCTTTACACGCCTGTACCTGGCCATACTACCAGGCACTCAATATGAAATGAATAAAAGAATGAGAGATTATGATGCCTTTTTACAGGTATGAGGTACAAAAAAATTACCCAAGGTCTTAGAGGTGGCAAGTGGCAGAACTACAAATCAGACACAGATTTGAGTTTCTTAAGTTAAATTTGAGTATGTGAAGAAGTGACCCAGTTAACATGGGTTTCTCTCCACTGGCTAAATTATGCTGTTCTCTCTGGCAGCGCCCGTTTGCATCTGCTCTAAGCATAAAACAAGCTGTTCTTGCTTTGTGACATGGAGTATCAAGTTAATCATTCAGGACTTTGTTGTTCTATGCCAGATACTCCTCCACTGGGAAAAGTGACAAGCCCTCTTCTCAAGCACTCCCATGAAAGTTAACTTGTGAGCAATTAATTGGACTAAGGACTCAGCATCTTTCTACTCCTGGTACTCCAGGCTTGTCCCATCTGCCCAGAAAGAAAGGCAGATGCTAACGAAATGTCAGATTGTGCCGATTGTGTGGGGTGGTAACAAGGTTTCCTGCATTAACTCCCCTGTTCAGCTCTAGGAAAAGCCCCTCTCACAGGGGCTAGCAGGTCTCTGGCCGCTAGTGGCCCCTGGTCACCCTCCCTCCTACCCTGTTCTTCACTCTATCAGAAGAAGAATCTTTCTACAAGATCCCTGTTGCTGACATTCTACCTCCTGTTGCAACCCATCAGTGGTTCCCCACTGGCTGTCAAGCTAGAATTTAAACTGCTTTGTTACCAAGCCCTGCACGACCTGGTCCTGTTCATCCATCTAGCTTTGTTGTCTGCCGCACACTCATCATTCATACTGGAAAGCAAGACCAGGCTATTTGTGGTTGCTGAAGCACTCGCTCTTTCCTCCGTCCATGCTTGCTGTCTGTCTAGTCTGCACTTCCCTAACTTGTCCACTTAGCCAACTCCTAGCCATCCGACTCCAAACTTTTGACATCCTGCCTTTTGGGAAACCTTCCTGAGCTGTTCGTGAAGCCATTTCCCATGCTGTTCTCTGCGACACTGCTTTGTACATACTGTTTTTACATGTACCCCGTGGCATCATGGTTTACTGTTTACATGTTTACACATCTGTCTCCTGGACTATCTTCAGAGCCCATGTCCCATTCATCTGTGTATCACAGCACCTAACCTGGCCTGTTCCATGGTTTACACTCAATAAATGTTGGATGAATTAATGAAAAATTCCAACACATAGTGAAATATTTACATGTCTATAGGAAGGAATCAGAACAATTTCAAAGACCCTAGGTAGACAGAGGGCTTATCCAATGGTTGGGAAAATTAATAGCTACCATTTCTTGAGGCCTCCTCTGTTCAGATACATGGCTGTGCCCTTTAAATACACCATCTCTAATGTTCACAACAACCTGCAAGGTAGATGTCATCGTTCACCTTTTATAGATCAAGAATCTGAGGTCCACACATCAGTCAGTGGCAGAGATAGGACTAGAATCCAGGGCTCCCAGTTCACAACCAGTGCTTTGTATACCACACTCCCTTTCTTTCTGCATCTATTAGAGGAAGAAGCCCTTGTAGGGCTGGAGCTCCTTCCTTGGAACCATAGTATTGGCCCCTTTGGCCCGGCCCTGTCTTCCTTCCTTGATGGGCGAAAGAGAGTTGGCCTTGTTCCTGAGTCTAGCTATCCAGGAGCTGTGGGTAAAGCCCAGCGGGTTCACACAACAGTCAGTATTTAGAAATGTTCATTGACGATAACTCAGTCACAGGGTTTGCTAACTTTTCGTTTCAGGTAAAGCCAATTGGAGCACATTTGTGGCACCAAGCATTTGCATGGGTGTCATCGTGGTGGGCGTTCTCTCAGTGCGTTGCTTCCGGCAAAAGTAAGTTCATTACGCCTGCCGACTTTGGTAATTTTTTTTTTTTCATATAATAGCTGTTGCTGCTATGGGTCAAAAAAATGGTTACTCTCCTACATCACTGGTAGCACACTAAATATATTCACCTTTTTGGGGTGACAGTATATGTTTAGTTTTTTAAAATATTAAACATTTCACCTAGCAATTCCCATCTAAGTACATCATAGGTATACACAGATATTTAGTGGCAACTATGTTCACTGAAGTATCGTTCATAGAAGGAAAACAATTTGAAGCAACCTAAATGCCTAACGATGTGGGATTGGTTAAATAAATCACAGTATATTTCATGCTATACAGCATACTATGCATTCATTAAAGATGTAGAAGAAAATTAAATGGTATGAATATTTGCTATATTACATTTTTAAAAGCAGGTTGCAAAACATGTACATTCATTTTTTAAAAATAGTGCATACACACGTGCCCACAGACACACAAGATATATTAGTTAGCATTAAATTTGGTTGTGTGTAACATAAAAATAATATGACAAATGAGCTAAGTTTCTCACCCAGGTAAAGTAAGTAAACTCAGGTAACGGCTGGTGTAGGAGGTCCCCAGTCATCAGAGACCTAGGCTCCTTCTTTTTCTGCTTCCTGTCCCGACACTGGCTTTCATCATCAAGTTCACCTCATGGTCCAATGGCTGCAGGAACTATGGCCATCATGCCTGCATTCTACAACTACAGGGAGAAGGGAGGTGCCCACACCCACCTTTTCAAGACACATGAAGAAGTCACACATGGCACTTTAGGTTACCTCTCATTGGCCAGAACTTGGTGAGGCAAGGGAGGCTTAAAACTGTGGCCTTTTAGCTGGGCTCATTGTTGTCCCAGTAAATCAGTGTCCCCTTTCTAAGAAAGAGGGGAAAATGGGTATTGGACGGCAGTTAATACTCTCTGCTCCAAGGACATACACTAAAATATTAATGGTGGTTATGACAGGGGATAGAATCATAGCGCTTTTAGTTCTATTTAACTGTATTTCCTAAAATTTCTTTAAACATGTATTATTTGGTAAAGAGAATTTTTTAAATGAGTTAGTTATTCAATAGTTTTCTTCAGATGTTGTGTAATGTAGGAGAAGAGGTCAAAATAAAACTAGCTCAAAGTCATTCTACTAGTCATTGAAACTGTCTGAAAGGTTTTCCATTTATTGAAGCTCTCCCATATGTGATAGATACTTCAAAGCAGAGCTCTCTTTAGGTAGACTTTGAAAAAGTTGAACTCAAAGAGCCAACTAGGATCACATGCATCCTCTCTTCAGGGAAATAGTATCAGTTAGGGTGGAGGCTTCTGCTGTTAAAGAAAAAAAAAGAGCCCCCAAATATAGTGGCTTTAACAAAATAGCTCATTTTTCTCCCATGTAATAGTTCTAAGGTATGTCATCCAGACTGGTTGGCAGCTCTGCTCCACACTGTCATTTAGGGATCCAATTGTCTTCCACTTTATTGGCCCACCATCCCTTGGGTACTTTCCTCATCTGCATGATCTATACTATGTCACAGGTACCTCTGCTCACATTTCTTTGGAAAAAACCTAGTCACATGGCCTCATCTCTTGTTTCAAAGGTTTGAACACGTCCCAGAAGCTTACTTTTCTTATTAAACAAAGTGTGTTAAAGCCAAGTCTTTAAAAATGCTTCATATTGGTCTTGAATTTTTTTAAAAAATAGTCAAAATAGTTAAGTCATATGCATATGAGAAACATTTTTAGGATTTTTTCTTCCACATAAACTCATTTTAAAATATTTTCAAAAACCCAGAGGTGTGGTAAGAAGAAATAAAAAGACCCTCTGATCACCAAATACAACTACTTTAATAGTTTGGATATTTCCATATTGGTATTTTTTCCTTGGCTTTTTTTTTTTTTACTTGGTTATGTCCAAGCTGCTTATACCACCTGTATCCCATTTTACTCTGTTTTCATTACAAGCTCTTTATAAACATTCTAATTTACTAAATATAAATAGTAATCTCCCCAAGGGTATTGACCATGTCCTCTTGTTTGCTGTTTTATCCCCAGCATGTGGCACTGTGCTGGTCATACATTAAGGATTCAATCAACATTTGTTGAGTACTTGGCTGCTTAGTGATAGCTAAACATTACACCGAGCAAAAGTTCCATAGTTTATTTAGCAAACCCTACATGGTTGCACCATGAGTCTTTATCATCTATCCAAACTTCACAGAAAACTAGTCCAGACTTGGATGATACATCATCTTTCTCCTGCAGTGTTTACATTTTACTCATTTGCATACCCCTACACTGAAGTCACTGCACTAAGAACCTGTGCTTCCATGCCACTGTGTGCCCACTTAACCAATGTCACTGTTTTCTTTACCTGCAGGGTATTTGTTCTCCTTTTGGCCCTCAGACCTCAGTGGTGTAGCAAAGAAATTCCAGACCCAGCGAATAGCACTTGGGCCAAGAAATATCCCATTGTGGAGGTAAGGTATAAAGCCTTAGTGGTCAGTTGATGGGGTTCTGGTGATCAGTACATCTAAATCTTTCATTGTAGTTACAGGGAAACCTCGGTGTTTAGATCCTATGGATAAGCTGCTTATCACGAGTGCTAGGTTACCATCTGAGTCATCACTCCCATGCACAGGAATTTTCTGAAGCTTGTGACCAAGACTAAAAGACCCCTAACTAACTTTTCATTCCTCTCTATGCCTTCTGTTCCTCTCCTCACCTCAGCTCACTTCAAAAGAAATTTAAAAAGCAAATATATTTGCCAAGCAGTAGTCTGAGCATTGGCTCATCCAAATTCAAGAGCACTGAAGCTTTACTGTGATGTTCCCCGTCCTGTGTGAGCACAGAACAGACAAATAGAGCCCAGACTATTTTGGCCTTGGCAGGAAGCCAGTAAGTCATTCCATTGTGTAAGGAAAAGGTTTTAAGGCAGGAGAGGTTGCTCAGCTGGCAGATGAGAGTGCTGGGAGTAAAGGACACGCAGGGAGCGGCTGCCACACAGTCCTAGGAGGGAAGAGCAGCTCACAGCAGGCAGCAGGGTCTGTCTCTGATGGAGGGTCTTGAAGTTGAAGGCATCTGAACGTGGAGCAAGACTGTGCACTGAAGGGGAGCAAAGGGGAGGAGAGGGGTGCCCACATTCTTCCCATCACCCGGCGCCTCGGCAGCCCCGCACTCTCATGTCATATAGCCCTCCTCCTCCAAGATTCTTCTCTTCAGCCACCCCTGCCTCATCCAGAAGCCAGTGGTACCAGCCGCCTCTCAGAGAAAGAGCTGGTCCCAGCCATGTCTGCCTCCGTAGGAAGTTAAGTCACCGCAGTTTAATGCCTTTGAAATAAGGCCACCTCTGCCACTTACTATGTCAATGACCCTTGAGCGCTTGCCCGATGACATGAGCCTTAGTTTCATCCTCCGTAAAATAGGAATTGACAATATCTCTCATATATATTGTTGTGAAGACTAAGTAAGATGCCATGTAAAGCACATGGGTCACACAAGGCAAAGATCATTCATTTTCTTCCCAGGAAGATTTATACTTGAAGTCTCCTCTCTCTATTGAGGAGTTTTGTCGCTGTTAAGTTACAGTAGCAAGAACAGTATAATAATAACAGTATATGTATGTGCGTGTGTATGTCATATATATGATAGACGTTTGATATATATTTGATTATACATGACATATAATTATGATATACAACAGTATTACGTAATAATATATTTATGTTTATATATACACATAACATACCTTACTTTCTATATGCCAGGCACTTTAAAAATTGTTTTCATGCATTAACACCTAATCTGTACAACAGCTATATGAGATTGTAATATTATTATCCCCATTTTTCAGGTGAGGAAAGTGAGGGACAGAGGACTCAGTAACTTGCCCAATGTTAGTCAGCTAGTAGGTAGACCCTGGGTCCACATACAAGCAGGATGTGCTGTCCTCCATTATACTATACGTTCTAAAAGACCTTAAGCACAGGGTGAGGGGGGTGTTTCCAGCAGTCAAAACCTCTGAGCTGAACAGACTAACTCAAGAGGTGTTCACACACTGGGCCCTCACTTGGTGGCAATATTGTGATGACCTATGGGAAGGCACTCAATAAGGATGCCACCGCTGGTATTAGAGGGGATTCAGGTACCAGGAATTGAATCCACTGAGCTCTAAGATCTCTCTCTTCCAATGCTGAGATTCCACAGTCCCATGTCCTAAAAGCCTGAAATAGCACAGTGAGAAGCAGCTCTGGGTCAGTCGTGGACACCTGGCTCCCAAGCTGGTAGCTGTGGCATCATGGCCTCTATTTGCCACTGCCTGGGCATGAGGGGATACAGAGGCATGCAGAGCCACTGAAGAGCTCATAAAAGCCTAGAAGAGATGCTGAGAAAGACAAAGAGTTAGAGAAAGTAACACATGGAAAAAATAACAGAAATTGCCATACACATGCCTAAAGTTGTACAGTATGAGTATGTTCATTGCAGCATTATAAATAGAAGCCATAACGCGTAACCTGCCACCAGGGGGCTAGGTTAAACATTTGGGTATACCTGTACAACAGGATGTTATGCAACTACTAAAAAAAAATGAGATCTATATGTGTCTAACATCTCTAATATATTTAAAAGTGAAAGAAAGCAAAGTTTGTACTAATTGTCTAAAGTGGGTTCTCATTTGTATAAAAAGATGATTTTATACACACACACACAGTCTCCAACATGTGCACAGGATATTTCTGGAAGCCTAAATATGAAACTGATAATGGTGGTTGCCTTTGGGGAGGCAGCTGTAGGCAATGAAGCCCACTTAATTTTTATTACAAATTCCCTTTGAACTTAAAAATTTTTTTTTACAAAACTATGTGCATATATTTCTTTTGCAAAAATAACCAGTAAATTAGAAAATTTAAAAAAATTAAACATGTCATCTATGATGGCCTTGTGGCAGCCTCAGAACACCATCTCATTTGACCTTTGAAGGGGTAGACTGTTTTTAAAGACCCAAACTTCTCTCCTGGTGACAGGCTGGGGCAGACATCAGAAACACAATAGTCTTTCACCTCCAACAAAATGTGCTTTAAGTTCTCAGACTTTACATCCCCCTACCATTTCTTAAAATGTGGCTAAAAAGCCATGGGTCTTAAAGCTCTAGAGGAAAAGGCCCAATCATAAAGGGGATCACTGGGATGTTACCTATTTTGAGCTTGTAAAAGCTTAAAATAGTTTCCATGATGTACCTGAGTTATTAGTGGCCCAAGACGCCTTGCCCCAGGGCTTGTCAGCCAGGGGCGCTGCTTTGTAAAAGCTCTGAGGAACAGCCTCTATTGATACTGCCAGAGCTTTCAAGAAGGCAGAGCCTCGCACTGTGAAAACAACAAGGTGATCCTCATCCAGTGAGATCTCTTCCATAGCAGTGGTCTCAGCACTTTGGCAGCTGCCAGTCACGTTCCAAGCCAGACCAATGTGCCAGGGCCATTTTGCATAGCGATAGGAAAAGAGCAGGCTCCCGAAAGAAAAGTACACACGTACCCTTCCGGCTGCACAGGGCCCTTTGCAGAAGTCTACCCTAAGACAGCATCGTCATTCACTTTGGGGACAATTGCCATGCCCAAGGCAAGGGTGGGGACATCAGAGGCCAGTCCAGACCAAACCATTCTTGCACAACTTGGCATCTGACAGATGAGGGATCCAAAGGCCAGACAGGTAGACTGAGTTTTCCCAAGCTGTAGAGTCTCAGAGTTGGGACTAGTCCTCAGGGTTTGCCCTGTCCTAATGCTATTTTTTGTTATCCTCCTTCTCCCTTAAGGCATGGTCCCTACTTGCAGATAGCTTACAGACATGTTAAAAAAAAAAAAAAAAGTGACAGCATAAAGCTTCTTGTGCTAAGAACCTAACAGGTGGCTTCTTTGCTGCTGTAGGAATCCAGTGGAGGGAACAGTCACTAGGGGCTTCATGAAAGCAGGCTTTGGAGATCTGCTTCAGAAAGATCAAGCAGTCAGCATAAAATATAGTTTCAAGGACGTAAAGAGAGCCCAATAAAGCCTGTAAAAAGAAATGTTAATAAAGTGCTTGAACTTGACTCAGGAATCAGTAATAAGTCTGGAAAGGAAAGATATGACACTGAAGAGCTGGTAACCAATTAGATGTTGAGAAACACAAAGCAAGAAAAGTAACAACTGAAATTAGCTGTAGGGAAGAAAGGATGAACATCATTTCCAAAAAAGTTATTCCAGAGGGGTCTTTCTTAAGAGCATAACTGACAAGGATATTACCCTGCCAAAAAACCTTCAGTAGTTGTATCAAAGCCCAAACTCTTTAGCATCCCATAAAAGTCCCTTCAACATGTGACCTCCTTCTATTTCTGAAGCCTCAGTGTGCCTGTCCTAGGAAAGAACTAGCAGGTTCCAGAATAGACCAATTCTCCTTGCCCACCACCTCCTTACCTGGAAAATACTATACATCTCTCAGGATTCAGCTCTAGTGTGACCCTTTTAAAGTCTTCTGTGCCTCATCCCCAGAGAGATGCAAGCTCAGCCCTTCCTTTGCACCCCCCGTACCCTCTCTGCTAGAGGAAAAGCAGCTGGTGCAGTTTGACTCACCAGAAACAAGTCTAGTTGAAGGTTGAGCAGGGTAGCGAATCGCTCACTGGCTGGGGTTGAGAGGAGTCCACGGCTCCTGCCTGTCTGCCTCCCCAGCAATGTTAACTGCTTCTCTTACCTCACAAAGTAAAGGCCCACAGTGTTTCTCCTCGAGCTGACTAGGCAGTGCAGGCTGCCAGGCCTTTTGGAACCCTGCAGAAGTCGGTCGTCACGGCTACTTACTCAACATAGCCACATGAGCTTCTTCCTCCCCTTTCTCAGGAGAATACGCAGCTGACCTTGGATAGGCTCCTGACAGACTGGTCCACTCCCGAGGAACCTGAGCCCCTGGTCATCAACAAAGTCCTTCACCAAGTGACCCCAACCTTCAGACGTTCCCATCACCCCAACTGGCCAGAAAAGGGACAAGGAGTCCAAGGTCACTATACCTCTGAGGAAGACACAGGATACAGTGCCTCGAGCCCCCCACCTCCGAGAGCTCTCACAGCAGAGACAGGACAAGGGGTGGATCTGTACAAGGTGCTGGGGAGCAAGGGCCCCGACTCAACGCCGGGAAACCCAGCCAGCCCCTCGACAGTCCTCCCAGTGGACTACCTTCCTGCCCATGAGGGCTACTTACCCTCCAACATAGATTATCTCCCTTCACATGAGCCTCCCATAACTGACCCTCAGGAAGAACTGCCTCAGCACATCTCTCTTTCCATTTTCCCCTCGAGTTCCCTTCACCCACTCACCTTCTCCTGTGGTAAGAAGTTGACTCTGGATCAGTTAAAGATGGAGTGTGGCTCCCTCATGCTCTGAGTGGCAAAGCTTGAAGTTTGGAAAGTCGATGTGCCTCCAAGTGGCACAGCGTGCCCCATCTCCCCAGCCACCTGCTCCAGTGGTCGTTACGTCTGGGTGCTACCATCAGGTCTGGTTGCAGCTAGAGGGCAGGCAAGCCAACTCAGGGTGAATCTCATCTCAAGATACCTCATCTTGCCTTCTCCAGAGCCTTAAGATCACATCCTCTGCTGTGTGGACCTAGAGACTCCAATCTGGGTTCCTGCAACTTTCTTGGCTATGTTGGCCAGAAAGGAGAAAGGCAAGAATGGAAACCAAAACTCTTACTAGCAATGGCGGACCGTCCAGAGGACCATTCATTCAACAACTATTTACTGTTGACCCTGAATAATATGTGTTTGAGCTGCATGGGTCCACCTATATGCAGATTTTTTAAAAATAATAAATTCTACAGTACTACATGATCCATTGCTGGGTGAGCCCATGGATGCAGAACCACAGATGAGGAAGGCCAGCTAAAAGTTATATGCAGATTCTCAACTGCATGGGGGAGTTGGCACCCCAACCCCCACATTGTTTAAGGGTCAACTTATAAAGCAGCTAGTACAAACCAGGTCTTATGTCTAAATCAGTACCGTCCAATAGGCCTGAGATAGAAATGTTCTATGTATAGCTGCCCTGTTTGATCCAACAGATACTAACCACATTGGCCATTGATTACTTAGGGATGTATCTCTAGTATGACTGAGGAATTGACTTTTTACTGTAATTAAAATAGTCACATATGACACTTGGCCACTGTATTGGAGAACACAACTCTGAATAATGGACATATTAGTGACAATTACTGGGTACCTTCAAAACAGATCGACCTAGTTTTACATATGCAGGCATAAAAGACCCCAGTGAACACCAATATAAAAGGGCTCCCAAGATGGTCATGGTTGTCCTTATTTGTAGAAGCCTAAAAATGTACCTTTTCCTTAGTTTTGCTTATTTTCTTTTGCCTTCACCCTTTTTCAGTGAAAGCAGCTTGACGGTGGAAAGCTACTGCTAAACCCACTGTAGAACCCTGGGCAAGCAGCCTCCCCTCTCTGAAATCCAATGTCTTGTAAAAGAGTGGGCCAAAGCTTCTCTGACCCCTTGTGTTTCCTCTTCTTTCTGCTGCAGCTGATACTGCCTTTAGGACCAGGGCTACCTCAGGGTCTAAGACCAAACTGCCTAGATTGCACTCATAAGTTGTCCCTTCTGAAGGCATCCTGCTTTCCTTCCTCAGGAAAACTCTTGAGCTGGTCCTCAGACAGTTCAAGTTGAACACGGAAGATAATTCTCTTTTCCCCAGCATGAACTTGGAAAACTTTAAAGATGTGCCCTCTGGCTTATCATCCTCCCTTCACCCATCACTGCCTCTATCCCTTAACTATAGGCACTTCTGCTAAGCTGATAGAGAAGAATCTTTGTCTAAATGCTAATAGTACTCTTTGCAAACGAATGGGATGAAAGGTCCAGGAACCTTTTTCTTAAATCCCTGTCAAGCCTGGGTCCTACACCCTACCACCATCCCACCCAAACACTGGAGCTGAGGTGGCTTTGGTTTACCAGATGTCCCTCAGAGCTCTAGAAATTGAAATGAGCATTTGCTCTGTTTGTTCATGTTTAACACTTCATCCATACCTCCTGCTATTCCAGACTAACACGTTTAGTTCTTCCAGGCTTTATTTGAAAAGCTTAAGCTTCTTCCTTACATCTCCATTCTACTCTATTTAGCTGCTGTGTAGCACCCCCATACCATGGTTCCCTGCATCTCAGCAGCTTCAGTACTGGCTTGTCTGCACCCAGTATGTGGAGCCCCTTGACTGCAATGGGCCATGACAAATCTGCCACCTCAGAAGCAGGCCAACCGATCACCTCTTGACAAAAAGAGCTAACTTTTCTTCCTTGCAATACCTGCTTTTCCTATATTTACTTTCCTTTTGATTACCTGATAGCCATCTTAGTCACTCTTCCCCTACCCCGGGGGTCCCCAACCCCCAGGCCATGGACCGCTACCGGCCCATGGCCTCTTAGGAACCGGGTCGCACAGCAGGAGGTGAGCAGTTGGCGAGCGAGCAAAGCTTCATCTGTATTTACAGCCGCTCCCCATCGCTGGCATTACCGCCAGAGCTCCGCCTCCTGTTAGATCAGTGGCGGCATTCGATTCTCATTGGAGCGCAAATCCTACTGTGAACTGAGCGTGCGAGGGATCTAGGTTGCGCGCTCCTTATGAGAATCTAATGCCTGATGATCTGAGGTGGAGCTGAGGCAGTGATGCTAGCTCTGGGGAGCGTCTGCAAATACAGATCATCATTAGCAGAGAGGTTTGACTGCACAGAGACCATAATAAATCAACTGCTTGCAGACTCATATCAAAACCCCATCAGTGAGCGGCAAGTGAAAACAAGCTCAGGGCTCCCACTGATTCTGCATTATGGTGAGTTGTATAATTATTTCATTATATATCACAATGTAATAATCATGGAAATAAAGTACACAATAAATGTAATGCGCTTGAATCATCCCGAAACCATCCCCCCTCCCCTCACCCTACCCCCATCCATGGAAAAACTGTCTTCCACGAAACCAGTCCCTGGTGCCAAAAAGGTTGGGGACCGCTGCCCTACCCTTTTGGCCTCAACACACAGGTCCCAGTCTCCCTTTTACCCTCCACACCTTTTCCCCTCCCTTAAAGCTCCAGGTGGTACTGCAGTCACTTGCTTTCCTAAAAGGTGAAAAAAAATTCTTTTTAAAGGGAGAGTTCCTTGACCCCTAAAGGCTCCAAGGATGCAGAGGCCTCCTCAGTGCTGCCCTAGCATGATGCACTTACTTCCTCTAGTGGACTGTAAATAGCTGGAAAGCAGGAACCATGGCAATCTCCAGCACCATGCCTGGTCCATAGCAGGCTATCAATAAAAAGTAAAAGATGTCTTCTGCCACCACTTCCACCTTGTTCCTTCTATTCAGAAGCCAGTCCAGCTGTGCCTGCTTCCTCTTTATTGAGACAATGCATTTGCTTGTAATCTCTTCATTCCCAACCCCCATTCTATCCTACCGTTTATTGACAGCACTACTGTAATACATGTAGCAGTTTCTTGTATTAAAAACATATTTGAACATGCCTTTGGCTGCTCACTCTGCCAGATAAAATGTCCTCTTTCTGTGAATGACAGGATAACCTCATTCTGCCCTTGCCCCAAAGAGTTTTTATGATCTCCCTTCCTGCCCACACACAGTCAAAATCCCAAATCAGATTGCCTAGTTTACCAGGACTAGGTAGAGCTCACTAATATTCATATAGCCAGGTTTCATTCCTCTGGAAAATTAGCAACTCTTTAAATCCACTCTCCTTATATCCAGAAGCCAACCCAGAAATCTCTGCTCTATTGAAACACATCAAATTCCTTAATTCTCTGGGACCTAAATACTACAAATAGAGTCCAAGTTCATTCTCAATGAATTCATGGGAATCTCTACCAATTCCTGTGTACAGATCATTACCCTGAATTAACAGGGCCCTCTTTTCCAGAAGCCAGAAATTCTATTTCCTGGGCCTCTGTTTTCCTTATAGGCAATAGGAAAGCCAAACTGGTGTCATCTAGTTCTTTCCCTTTAGTGCCTTTTCCCCTCCACCCTGTCCCAATTTCTCAGCTTCCATTAATAGCCTACAGCTGCAACTCTCCAATTCCCAGAGGCCAGTGAAAGAAATGCCAAACTAGGCACATTCTATTCTAGTCAATCCCCCCTGTTTGATTCTTGGTTTTCTCCATCAAGCTCTTTTTCTTTCACCTGACGTAGTTGTCATCTGTCCCAGTATCACTGCTCAGGCCCTCCAAAGGAGCCCTGTTTTTCTCTTCCTAGCCTGCAGGACACAAAGACATTCACATTATCCACCCTTATGAAAGGCTAATAGGCGAACCCTCAAATTAATCACTCTCTAGAATAAAGGAAATCAGAAAGGCCTCTTCTTCACCCTAAAAGAAAAAAAAAAAAGATAAGCAATTTAATCAATTGGCCAACTGATGATGGAAAGAAACAAGTCATATTTTTACATCACAGCCTACATGGGAATAAATTTCCAATTAAAACTTTGCAAAACACACACACCAAGTTAGATAAAAGTATTTGCAAGATATGCCAAGATAATTTACTTAGTAAGGCACTCTTACAGATCAATATGAAAAAAGCCAACACTTCAAAAAAAAATGGAATGAGCAACTCATAAAATACATATAAAATGTATTAAGCATGAAATAAGCATGAAAAAACCCCAGCTGTAATCAAAGAAATAAAAATTGAGTACCATTTTTCCCTTACCAAATTAGCAACAGTAATGAAAAAATTAGCCACTATTAGAGAACTGCGGTTGGCTACAGGAATGTTAGTTGGCTCTTTTCTGGAGGCACCTGGGCAATATTCAATAAAATTTGACTAGCAATGTAGACTAAAGAACAGTACAAATATCATAAAGTCTATAAAAGATGTATCACAGCATTGATTATAATGGGGAGAGGAACATAAATGCCCTTCAGTAGGGTCCTGGTTAAATCACGCATACAATGAAACACTGAATTTCATGGAGTCTAAGACACCACCAATTTTAGGGGACACCTCATTACTTTGCTATGAATGGGGAAAAAATGCAAATTAAACTGTAATATGCCATTGATTGCTATGGTGCACACTTCCCCGCCCCCTCCACATAATTTTAACATGCCTGAAATTGGGATGCATCTTAGAATTGATGCAAAGCATACTATGCAGCCTTTAAAAAAACATAACGTTTGACATGGAAGTGGTTAAAACGGCTGAATACAATCATCTTTTATAAAGCAATACAAAAAAAATCTAAATATACACCAAAATGCTAACAGTGACTACATCCAGCCACAGGTTTTTAAATTACACTTTTGCATTCCTTTCATCACAAGGGCTCATTACTCTTAGAAGTGGAGAGTCAATGAAATATAAAATATTACCAATTTCTTTCCAAAGACCTGAGACAGTGGGTCCTAAAGTCAGACACTAACCGCTTTCTTTATGGCCCATGTCTTTCATCCTCCACCTCCTCTGTCTGGCACTTCCACCCTTAATACTCCTGTCAGAGGGTAGAAAAGACAAAGCAGCTTCCACACTAGGTGGGGGGGTGGGGGTGGGGATGTTAGAGTAATAACTGAAGCAATGGATCTTTGAAATACAAAGTTTATATAAAAAGCCAAATTTTGCCTTATTCCCATTCTAACAGCAATTGTTAATAATGATCAATGACCTCTAACACAGTACTTAATACATGCAGTTTTTAAGGGGTGTAAGGCGGTTCTCACCATGACTGGTTTAAGGTAGGTGTTATCTCCACTTTAGAGATGAGGAAACTGTGATACAAGTAACTTAACCAAAGTCACACAATTAGTCCCTGATACCAGTCTGGTTTTAGAGCATAATTTTCAACTACTTTAATTCTTTTCTGTGCGACTGCACAACAAATTTATATCAATTGGGGTTCCGACTGTAGTTGATGGTGATTCCATAAAAATCTTTGAAGCTATTGTTACTAGGTAACCAAAAACTGGCATCTCTGTACTTCTAAAGTTCTAGAGCCTTCTTGGTTGAGAAATCTACCCAAAAAGCATGACACCAGGACAAATCTGGCACTCCTGAATTTGCTAACTTATCTACCCAGCTAATCTAAATCCTACAAGGCACACTGTGTAGGCCACAGAAGGGAAATAACACTCCAGAAAAGTCCATTATTTTAAGGAAATTGGTAAGTATTTAAAACTATGAATTAAAACATTATGCCTTTCAAACAGAAAATTAACCAGAGCAGTGTGTTCTCTCTTTAATTAAAATAACTATAACCCCATCCAACTTACCTGATTTTTTCCAAACATGGCTATTTCTTAAGTAAAAAGTAGGGCTGCATTTGACTCAACTGTGTTGCTTGTATGAACTGTTGAAACATAAACGCCTTTCCTTCATTCTATGGTAATTAGCTCCACATTTTGTTAATCGTCCTTTCTTTTATTTACAAGTGGCAAAACCATTCTTAACTTGGCTCCGAGATTTCAATCGTATCTCCAAGGAACATACAAACCTATTATGTGCTACCTTGGGGTTCCTTTACATCAATTCTGGCCACTTTTCAATTTCCACAACTGTAAGGAATTATTCCACAAGAGACCTGGGCCTTGCCTAGGCAAGAGAATGTCAGGTGAGGCCCATAATACCTTTCCTTTTCCAATTTCAGATACTTTGCTACCCATAGGTAATTGGACCCAATGAAATACTATAAAAGCTGTTATGAGATTCTCAGAGACTACGTTGTTTTCAAAGGCCCTGGGTTTTCACCAGAAAGGCAGAACACCCACAAGCCGAAAACATTTTCACAAGTTCAGAAAACTGCAAAAACATTCTTCTGAAATTGGATAAAAATTATTAGTAACAAAACACACTTGTTCCTTTAGGAAACAAAATCTAATTCACTTACTAAAACGTCAACTATGTATCTCCCTGCACATTAGCTGAGAATGTAGCCTGTGTTAACTTAGAGGGTTTTTCCTGTGCTATCCAAAGCAAAGAGCCTGGAGACCCTCATCCCTAGCCAAAAAAATCTCTCAAGGTGAAAACAGGATGTCACAAGAGTTCACTTAGAAGCAGAAATCTTACTTTACCCCATCACAAAGGGGGTTAAAAGACCATTTGCCTTTTCACAATACTGTAGAAAATACTGGTTTTCTAAGTTTTCTCTCCTTTCACTTCAACAACTGCATATGACTGGATTCCTTTGCATACCCATGAACACTCCCTTTAGACTCCCTCTGGTCTATGGCAGGATAGCTTTCAGAGCAGTTGTATAGATGGTTTTTAAAAGAAAAAAAAAACCCCACTTTTGACATGCTTAAAATAGATAAAATAACTAGAAAGGATAATTAAGTCAGTAATTTCTCCAGCTACAGATACTCTTCAAACTTTTTCCTCTAAAAATCTGCAGTTATTTTTAAAGTTTAGTAACCCTTAAGTAGAAAGAAATTGATGATCCTGAAAAAAAGGTGGGGGGAACATCCATGCTTTGCTGTAATTGAGGTGCTGGTTATTGAAGTTCTTCAAGCAAGTATTTTCACCTGGTATTATACAGCCTCCAAAGCACTTCTCTATTTCTGTCAACGTGACATCCAGCTCTACCATTTGACTCAAAATGCGGGGCTGAGTGGGGGTGGGCCAATCCAACTGTTCAATGTTAAACACTTTCATCTACTGGATTTTGTCGATACAGTGACAAAGTGCCACTCAATCTTCAAGGGATACTGTCATGAACAAAACACAGTGGTCTGAAGCACACGCAATATACGTGGCTGGGTATGCCGATTTTCTTCGTATGATTAGTGACCAATGAACACCTGCATGAAAAGTAGTTCTATCCAATCCCGTCTTCCACGGCATATTTAAGAAGCTACTACAACTGTAGCACCTACGTGAAGCCTTGATAAACAAGTATACAAGATCAAGCTGAAACCAAATTATCTGTAGTTTTAGGAAAAAGGTCTTCCTCTTTTACTGGGGAAAAAAATGTGGAAGCTTCACTGGAAATTCAGAATTTCCAGAGAAAAGACAAACCACTGTATCTCTAAACAGAAAGGTTTTCTGTGTTTAGTTCATTTCGCCAGTCATGTAAGCCTACACATTTTCAGCTATGAAATAGTGTTGGGGGGTGGGGAGGAATCTACCATCTTCGTTGATGTGTTTAGTCAACCCCTGGCAGCCTGAGCACTTTGACAACATGTCTAAACATGTGCTCATCTAACTTTTGTCAGTATGGTTGCCAAAGGAACATTTCACTATAGATTATTACACCCAAGGTGTGAAACAACGAATTCAACATGTAAAAGTTCCCGTAATTTCTGACATTATTCATCAGCTAATAAAAAACTTGAGATCCAATCTGACAGAATTCTGGGCAATGTCAAGAACCAAGTTCAACTTCATCACTTTACACAAAATCTCCATTCTAGGTAGATGAAAACCTGTGCCATTTCTTCAAATTGAAGCTCTTTCTAGGTCCTAAAATCTGTAAGAGAAATCAACTACAATTGCAATTAAGGTGACAGTGTAAACTATATACAGTGTATATTATACTATGTATTGTATATAGTCTAAATACTGTCCAAACTACTTCCCAAATAACTTCTCAGTTCTCCAAATAACAAAATCCTCAATATTCACTAGCCCTTTGCTTTTCACATTTCCATACCAGTAACACTAAAGCAGCTATTTAAGGAATAAAGCCACAGCAAGATCAGTTCAGAGCAATTCTCATCACTTTAGGTACTGTCTGTAAAGTTTTTAAAAATCCATAATGAACCAGAATTGTCAGATTAGTTATCAGCAAGTATCTTTTGTTTTCCAAGCACAAGACTTAGAATACACATTCAAGTGCAACAGAACTGTCATACCCTCCCCAATGGGCAACAAAAGGGACAAATGTTACTGATTTAACACTACCTATGTAATTAACATCTCCAATAAAAATATAATTTGGTAAATTATTTTCTAACTTGAACAGGCCGTTTCTCACCTTTTCTTTCCTTCCATTTCAATGCAAACAACGGACTTCCAGTTATTTTGTAAGACAGAAGCGAACAACTGACTCCGTTACTTAAGACAGAAGTAGTGGCACAAAAGCTGGATTCTGCCCAGATAACCTCCTGATTAAGCTGAGAAATGCAGTCGTCAGAAGCCATTAATTCCCGCCCCAGTCAACCTATGGAGTTAGAGACATTGGTTTTCTTACCCATACAAAATATTCATAATTCTCATCTTATGGAAAAGTCAAATTAGCACAACAGAAGGATCTTAGCACTAAGTGGTAAGTGCCACTAAATGTGAAAAACTATAATCAGGTACTAAATATACTATTTTAGCAAATTTATACTTTCCTAACAGCTTTCAGAATTTGCAAGCTAAACAATTTTTTAAATAACAAGATCTTCTTTACTAAGAAGCTATCAAGTATCTTGCCCTTATTCTGATTAGAGGTAAGAGGTAAAAAAAAAAATTTTTAATACTTCTAATTTCACAACTTCCCAGGAGGTAGGGTGATTTAATCTGTACCTGGAAGCAAACCTTTTGTTTTTTTTTTTTTAAGAACTTATATGTTGACCTGAGAGTGATGGCTTAGATCAGGGGTCAGCAAACATTTTCTGTAAAGGACCAGATGTTTTAAGCTTTGTGGGCTACACACATCTTTATAGAATAAATTTTAATCCTTTTAAAATGTAGAAGCCATTCTTAGCTCAGGAGCCATACAAAAACAGGCCACAGGCTGAAATCTGTTGACCCCTGGCTTAGACATAGCACTTATTTAAATGATACTCATTTCCAATGTTAGTAATGATTTTAATAATTTATATCCTAATCACTTTCTGAAATTAAGCTTATCCTTTAGGTTACAACCTTTCCCTATATTACTGATCTAATGAATTTCTCTCAGCTTGACTTATTTCAATCACTTCTCCGTATTTGTCTAACTTAGATCAAGTAAGATTCTGAAGCTGAGAGAACATGTCATAGGTAAACCCAGGTCGAGCAAAAAATCATTGAGCCCAAATTTCTGAAAGCTGCTACTTTACAGCTCAATGATAAAACCTGATAGTTTCACAATGTTTATAGATTATCTCACTAATTACTAGATCTGAAATTTTGACTAGGGATTTTACTGCCTTGTTACTACTGTAAAGCATTCTAGTCATCACGTTCTGGGCTTTCTCCAGTGAACCTGGAGATGTGGCTTGTAAGTGTTCCAACTCCCTAAACATTTATTTACACGTTAATCTCAGCAGAATTACAAATGTCTGCGTTAGAATCTATTTTCTAAGCATTTATTTATTTTCTTTACAAAGGAGAACTACAGGCATCTGAGAGCCTGAGAATTTGCTTTACCAATTACTTCAACGTTGGGATACAGATGTCCGTCCATTAGTATACCTGATATGATCTTAAAGTCAAAATCATTCCAGTTCTAGTAGCTCCATATTTCTAAGGTTTTTTTTAGCCCTTTACTATTTGTTGGTTCTTTCCATATAATGCTAGTGCTCTTAAAAATATATTTTAAAAATCCAATATACCGTATTCAGACTTTCTATGCAACTCCCTAACGGCATAACAAAATTTTTCTATTTCAGGACAACCATCTATAGCAATTCGAAAAATAACACAATCAAAATGAATACTTAATATTCTCCCTCCACACCCACACCAAGCCCCAAATGTATTTACAACTCGAGATATGTCCTGCCTCCACTTTTTAAATAAAACTGAGTAAACTTAGACGTATAGTGCCTAGCGACACATTTTAAAATCTTTCACAACTCCGCACAGGTCTCAAAACATTTAATTATAAAAAAAAAGAGACCTTATCCCAATCATCAATGCAAACTGGAAACACGTTAATAAAAAATATAAGCTCTGGCATTATTTCCATTTAAAAGCATCAAGATAAAAGTTCATTAGAACATTCTATCAGCCACCAAAAAACAAACGACCCCCCCGACATTCAGTATGGTTAACCTTCACACTCAAATTCACTCAAAAACATGGTTTGCTAAAAAGAAATGCCAATTGTCTTGTCAGTCCTTGAAATTCATTTTACAAGAACTTTTTTTATAATAATTAAAATAGGTATCCCTCCCAAATGTTGACAGCCTAGTTTAATAAACACCCCACATAAACAAAACCTAAGTTTAAGGAGAAAAAAAGAAATATGAGCATTACCCTTGGGGGTGCACACATAGGTCAGAAAACACATGACGATAAATGGGCTCCTATTTGTTTTTATGACTTTTAAGAAGTGAGCATGAAAATAAAATCTTTATTTTCAGTTATTACCCACCAATAAGAGAAAGTTAGGTTCACAGTTTTAGCTCTTGACACAAAGTGAACTAGGAGGCAAATTTACATCCATCAGATACAACTAATGGACCAACTTTTAAAATCCAGGCTATCTTGAAAGCTTGCAACATACCAGATATTGCTGCGTATTCTCTAGTGACAGAATGCCAGCAATGGCTGACAATGAGTAGAACTTGTGATGGGTTTTTAATAGCAGTGTTTTTTTATATGTTGCTAGAAATCAGGAGGTTTATAACACATTCATGTCCAGAAATGAGTTAAGATACTTCTAAGTCTAAACACACTTATGAGTGTGTTTAGGAGCGTGTATGTTGCAATCTCAAGAGGGGTAATAGTCCATAAGGACTAAATTAATACTTGCCTCTGGGTAGCAGGTATGTTTGTAAATATAAAATTATGTTAAACATTAGCACCAGTGCAGAACATGCTCAGCATCATAAGATCCAAAACACCAGCACAAGTTTATCCATCATTAAAAAAAACCAATTACCTCCTTCCTAAGATGTCAAACTAGTAGGTAACTAGGTTAATAAATCTAATCCCAATGAACAACTCTTGTACTGTACAATTTCTCATTTAGAAGTATAGGGGAGAACTAATCAGCTAAACAGACATTTTATGATTTAAAGTCTTAAATCATAAAGTATTTTAAAAACTGGACATTACCATACATAGATAGAAAATTACTAATAATAGTGATAAAAAGACCTTCAAAACTGTAAAGAAAACCCCTTTCCTGTTTATCAATAAATGTTGCAGAAGACTTAAAAAAAAAGATCCTAGAAAGCCTGTTTATTGATTATTCTCTCCATGTACGTTTTAGTCAGTGGTGATGCTCTCGATCAAGAAATCCATTATTAACCTAATTTTCTAACGGAGGAAGAGGTAAAAGATACTTATCACTTTCTGTGGAATCTATCAACTTAAGACCAAAATGAATAGCAATATAGGAAATTCAGAAACAGTAAAATTTTTGGCTTGTATTTCATGGATGGTGCTGCTGTTCCAACCTTATAAAGTAAAGCTGTCTGCTTTCCAAATTCCAAAAATTAACATACCCCCCCCCTTACCATACTAACCAGTGCCCTTTGGTTTCTTTAGAACAAGGGTTGAAGGGTTGATTATGGATGTACAATTTTGATTTGGGACCTTTCACACATACAAATCATACTGAGCGGCCACTTACTTTACAGAGCAGTTTAAATATTATGCATTAGCCAAATTAACTTGTTCCACCCACCCTACTGGAGGAGGAAAAACCCAACACCCATAAAACTACTTCATTTGACAGTATGTGTCTATCAACAATAAGTAGCTTAAACAACTTTCACCAGTAAGGTGTCTAGATTGGTTTTTAAAACAGGAAAGTGACATATTTTAAAAGTAAATGTAATTGAAATTGTGAATCAATTGAACCTAATGAACCATGCAGGAGCAAGGGTTAATAAACCAATGTGCTTTGAATTTGTTCAAGTACTGATATTTCTGTATATAAAGATTTAGCATATATAACAGCTATCATGAGAAGTGAAAAAAGACCTTATCCCCAGAAATGAAAATATTAAAACTAAGTTAAAATACATAAAGTAGTTAGTATTCCACACAGCATAAAATTTGACAAAGTTTACGTGTCCCAGTTGACCATGTGTGAAAATGCAAAGCAGGTATTAAAACTGCTATTATGTCCAATATTTAAAACCAGTTTGTAATAGGGGGAACATCTAAATCCTTAATTAAAAAACACAAATGAAGTGAAAGCTTTAAACTGGTACACACTGTTCACACCTATATTTCAAGTTTGGAAATGCATATTTGCAAGCAGCAATACAAAAGTATTCATGAAGAATGCATAATCTCTGAAAATTATGAAAACATCCCCGCTACCAATACATTTCCTAAATACAAAACTGACTACCATATTGTTACTTCTGTGTAGCAGGAGAAGTTCATTTTCAAAACAGATAAAATTCAGTCTTTAGGTGTGAATGGTATGAATGACAGTCTTTTTTTTTTTTTTTTTTTTTAAATTTCTTAGTCGTTTGGGATCCTTAAGCATGCAAGCCTCAAAGAGGAGGGTCCACAAGGAACCAGGGTTGTCTTATGGCATCCAGTTAAGCCAGAGCTGGGAATGCCTCTGGGTCATCCACATCAGGAGCAGAAGCACTTGACTGAAAAAGAAACAGAAGCAAAATTAAAGATTTTCAAATCTTAGTAATATATTTCCAGTGTCTACACTTAGACACAGAATTCTAAAAAAAACTTAGTTTTATTACAATGAGTAAAATATGTCAAAGCTTTTACTTTTGAAAGGCAAAATTATGGATCAGAATAGGACTTCAGTGGGGGAGAGATTGGGATTGACATATATACACTACTATATATAAAATAGATAACTAATAAGGACCTACTGTATAGCACAGGAAACTCTACTCAATACTCTGTAATGACCTATATGGGAAAAGAATCTACAAATGAGTGGATATATGTATAACTGATTCACTTTGCTGTACACCAGAAACTAACACAACACTGTAAACCAACTATACTCCAATTAAAAAAAAAAAAAAGAATAGGACTACAAATATTTGCAATGAGCCTTGTCCTGAATTTCTATCAAGATCTCAGAAAATTCCCTAGTAACAGCATGGGTTATTTTTCTAATAAATCACACAAGTAGATTCACACAAGGTATGTATGTGGATTCTTACTCTATTGTTCAGTATCCTTTTATTTTCCCCACTTGCTAAATAAGAATGGCATCAATGTGAAAGCAGGCTAAGAAACCAATTACAGTTATTTAAGCAGCACATTCATGGCTATTTACAGTCAAAATACAAAGTTTTACAAAACAAGAGTATTAAAAAGATCCATATACACAATGCCTTTAAAAAGAACCCATGTCACAGAGAAAGAAAGAAAAACAAAATATCACTACATTGTTATGGGTGACCATAAAATCTAGGATATTAAGTTACCACTATAATCAAACATTGGCAGACTCAATCAAGCAGATGGGTCCCCCAATTTGCATATCAGGTGTTGAGAATTCAGGAGGACATTATGGTTGTTTCCTAGGTAGACCATAAGAGACGATAAACTAACCCAAGTTATCTCTAATACTTTAGTAATATCTAGTCATTAAAACCACGGACTTTGGCATCCGACAGGTCATTTCAAATCTACCAATTACTAGGGCTTCTATCAAAATATTTCAGAAGAATTTGTTTTTTGTCACACTTAGTGCAAGGCAATGGAGATTACAGAAAATAGGACACAAATGAATCCCAACTTACAGAACAGCTCTCATGAACAAAAAACAATCGGTCAATGCCACAAAATTATACAAAGGACACAAAGGTTTTATTAAGCTGAGCCCTAAAAAGCAGTGAAGTTTGTCAAGGCAAAGCAAGTATTTGGCATTTCAGGCAGACGTTACCAAAGGCCAAGAATTACCTTGGTTCCCTTCACCTGAATTTCATCTTCTGTAAAATGGTGGGGTTTTTGTTTGTTTTTGTTTTTTTAGCACAGTACCATAATTGGCACCAGGTAAGTACTCGATGAAGGGTGGTAAACTTAACTACTGGCAGCACTATTCAGTCATGTAAGTGCTTTAAACAAAAAATATCACCTAAAATGCAGTTTCTTAAAGGCATGCATGTCAACCTTTTTCTTCTTCGACTTATGTCCCCAAAAGGACCTAGGGCAGTGATTTATGGAAAGAGGTCCTCGAATTACTTAAAAGGGTAAAAGAAGCCTTAAAATTACCTTGTCAGTCCTGATGCCACGGTTTGGACGTCCACCACGCCCACGGCCACCTCGTCCTCCCCTGCCACCACGTCCTGGGCGGCCAAGGTCTCCAAAATTGATCTCCAGCTGAGACGTTATATCATTTGCTGGCTTCCGGAAATGATGATCCATAACCGAGTCTTCAGCATGAGCCTAAAAATTTAAGTGAAGGCCACTTAAATTAATAGGGTGATTAATAGGAAAGTCATGTTGCACACTTCTAAATAATGAGTTTTCTCCTAAAAAGACCAAAAATCTAACCTGCGCTTTGTGTGAAAAAATATAGAAACACCTCTACAGATAATAAGTAAGCTTTGGGATCAGCTACAGTAATCTAGGAGGAATAATTCCTTTCACTTTTCTCTATTTCATATTCCCTTAACTTTAAATTATAGATGATATTAGCAAGTCTTGATTAGAGATATAATCACAACTATTCAAGTGGCTGGGCCCCATCTCAAACCTATTGAATCATCATCTTTAGCAGTGAAGTATGAATAAGTACATTTAAAATATGCCCTTCAGATTAGCATTCCAATGTGAACCTCTGAGGAAGACTTGGATAGATGGTATATATCTCTATTAGAGATATTACTGAATATGTAAGTTTTAAAGAGAACTTTTGCTCTATACTCTTCCAACTATGACTTGGGAAAGAAATTATATATAAACTTCTCAAAATGCTTTTCTGTTCATATTTAACTATGTGTTCTTCCATATAAATTGGAGAACTACAAATTCAAGTGAAACACAACGTTACATAAGAAAGGAACCTTGAAAAGCTGTGCACAAATAAAACCATGCCTTCAATTTACCACAGGAACCTTCTTAAAAATAGTCATCATATTTGTGAAACCCAGATCCTAAGCTACATAATGGACTCTGCAAAAAAAGGCCAGAGAATCTTACACTGCTTAATGTCTGATCTCTTTTGTATGCTTGGGGTGAATGGGTTTTAATCTTCTAGTTAGAAACTTCTCATACTAATTTAAAGTATGTTTTAATTTTTCTAAATACACATATAATCCTCTTTTCTGAAGGGATATTTCACTCTTTCTAAATAGCTTGTAATATTACAACTGTTAATAATTACCTATTAAGTACAAATAAATTTTGTATTTGTACACAGATTTTCATTCCTTTAATCGTCGAATACCCAAATTAAATGTCATCCCTTTATGTCTTCCTTTAGGTTAATTTAAAGGCAATAGAAGATTCTTTTTAAAATATTAATTATAAAGGAGCATAAAACACAAATGCAAACCCACAAAATCACTAGCAAATTAAAGTCAATGATATATACTAAGTCTCTGATTTTAAACGTTAGCTATTGCAATGATATCAATTTATCAATTAAAAGCATTTATAGATTTCCAGAGCACAGAAGCAAAACAACTTAAGTTGATATACTACTGAAAACATCTTGAAGGTTTTACTATAATAATAAAGAGGAAGTCTGGATGTTCAGGTTACATCCCCAACCTTCAAGTTAACTAGTAGGATAAATTTACAAAGTTTTTTTTCCTAGAGCACTGTATGACAATGAGGAAATAAGAGCTCTGGTCTCAGCTGTCAATAATTCAGTTCTCCATTTCTCAAAGTTTCTTTCTTTCCCTAACTACTTCATATTTGTTGTGAAGATGAAGATAAGTAAAAGAGAAAGAGTACTTAAAGCATTGTATACAACAAACTTGAAGACCTATCATACCGATCTTCCTCAAATTACAATGGTGTTGCATCCTGATAAAGCCTGAATATCTTTAAGTCCAAAATACATTTAATACACCTAACTTACCAAACATCACAGCTTGGCCTAGCCTACCTTAAGTGTGCTCAGGACATTTACATTAGCCTATAGTTGAGCAAAATCATCTAACACAAAACCACAAAGCCTATTTTATAATAAATTGTTAAATATCTCACATAATTTATTAAATGCAGTATTGAAAGTGAAAAACAGAATGGTTTTAAGTGTATCAGTTGTTTACCCTCATGATCAGGAGGCTGACTGGGAACTGCAGCTCGCTGCCGCTGCCCAGCATCACAAAAGAGTAGCGAGTACTGCATATTCAGCCTGGGAGATCAAAATTCAAAATTTGAACTATGGTTTCTACTGTATGTGTATTGTTTTCATACCATTTTAAAATCAAAAAACCAAAAAGTTCTAAGTTGGGGTCAATCTGTATTCAAATGATGAGGCCATATATGCCAGTAAGGCTGGATTTCATGTACATACATCACAAAGGCAGCATAACTATAAGGGTCCAAACATACAAAAGTGGCTTGATAATGAAAATGTCCTGATTTCAAGGTTATTCATCACCAATTTCACATTTTATAATTTTCTAAACTTTCTAATTATATACATCACCTTGTGTAATAGTTATTTCTTAAAAGTTCAATGTAAAATAATACTTAAAGCTGGGACACCTAACCTGATGTCTAAAAAATGCATGAAGAGGCTTCAGGCTATTAATGATAATAATGATACAATATATCAGAACATTTTATATCTATGTGTCCTATTCTGGAGAAAAGTTCCATCGGGACCCCAAAAAGGTCATGAATAATTGTCTCCAAGGTGCCAAGGTAAATCTCTTTGACATTAACCTAAACAATTTATTAGTTCAAATGAACAATCTCCCCAAAGTGAACTTTCATGGTTCTTTAAATAAAGAATTCTCTGTTTTACACAGATAAACAAAACAACTTTGTCTGCAAGAACTACAAAAAAAAACCCAAAAGCATTCTAATGAAGGAAGATGTTTTTTCTTCCCTACAGGAATTGACACTTAATATCCTCATTTATACTACCTTCATGAAGTCAATGTTTAAAAAATCATCTCCAAACCTCTATTTTATTTAAAAATATTTCCAAGTTTGTTTCAGAGCTATTTTCTTGTTTAGAAAATTAAAATGTGGATTTTATTGAATCTTTTTATTACAGGTTGCCTTCATAACATTTCCATTTAACTTTGTGACTAAAATCTCATACTTATACAAACCCTAAAAGGATACAGCAGTGGGATTTTCCTCTAAGAATGTGCCCCAAGGCTTAAATAGAAGCTACCAAATCAGAAGTCACACACGTTTTTCTCAAATATTTTCATTAGTTTCCTAAGGAAAGGAAACTCATAAATTGATTTTCTGGTCTTTACATCACTCCTCAGTAAAGAAGAATAATACTATTTTACTAAAGATTCCTGGATATTATATATGGCATACACAGTTTCCCAAATAAAAATGCCAACCGCCTAACTTAATACAAGTCTTAATGACTCCCAGTTAGGTGAGATTTTTTAAAATATTACACAAATTTGAAAGAATAATTTCTTAGACTATATGATAATGCAGTTTATTTTCCTCTTGGGGCAATTTATCTGCCTCAAATAATCCTATGTAAAACTTTTCTTTTTTATAAACAGATTACCCACGTGAAATTTTAACACAAAAATTGTAAATGCAATTCAAGACATCTGAACATTTTCAAACACCACAAAACTTCATTTTACCTCTTCACTCTTTGACTTATGAAGAACAAATCCCTTCTTCCACTGCCCATCAGCACCTTCATTTGGTTTTCGGATATTAAATTCTACTTTTGCCCGGTCCTTATTTTGAATAGCCTTCCACTCATCCAAAGTCATTTCTTTTGGGCCTTCTTCCTTTACTTCTTCAACTTCATTCTCCCTGTGTGAAAATGTTTTAAGTCTTACATGTGGTAAGGGGGCTTATAAAATCATGTAACTTACAATTATACGTAAGGAAGTTAACCTTGGCTGGTTGGTAATCTTCTAGATTACCCAAGGACAGGAGAATCACAGTTTTCTTTGTAACCCAGTGGCTAACATCTGACTTGGCAGAGACCAGGAATCCAATGTTTGTTGAATTAGTGAAAGCGTGGATAACTAAGGAACATACAATTCATCTTCATAAACTCTTAAATGATCATCTATCAGTAACACAATCTTGAATTGGCTATATCAAACCTAGAACACATTTTTTAAAACCATACTACTGTTTTTAAAACTTACACTATGTGATTAAAATTGTTGACCTAACTTCTCCTAAAACACATTTTTTAATTTCCATAATTTTCCACAATACATAATTTATAACATATATGAAGGTAATCATCTAGGATATCCATGAGCAACAAGTTTCATATTCTAGAATATAAAAGAACTGTTCCCCTATCCTTTATTTAACACTTAAGGCAAATCTTTAATTTCTACAAATCGTAACTTTATATACTCCAACTTTCAAACCAATCCGTGTATGAAAAGGAGACTACAGTTTCACTAATAATAGAAGTTTCTACAAAATACTGGTTTCAATGCTTAACACCAAATTAGTTATTTCTAAATATAATTCTCAGGCTATAACTATTACATATTATCCCTTTCCCTTTTTACAGAAACAAAGCATGGGCCTAGGAATCCACGATTTAATCTCAATTTCCAATTGTCACCAAACAAGTTGTTTGCTATTTTGGGAGCACTGCTTTCCAAAGATAGCAGGTGATTCAGTTAGCCTTGCTCAAATATCTCCTGTCTGTGCTACTCTTTACTGTTTGACAAATCCCATCTTAAAACTTCCCAGACCAAGCTTACACTGAATTGATGGGATCTAGACTGTAAAGTCCAACCCTGTCAGTTTACAGATCAGAAACTAAAGACTGAAAAAAGGTCCTGTGTAAGTTGTACCACAGCCAAGAAAAGAACTCGGCATACCTTTATCATATCATGAAACCATGACACCTACCGTCAAGGATTGTTGTAAGGATCAAATGAGACAAAACAGAAGCTCTAGAACTATACATAAGGAAGCTAATCAAATTCAGCCAAAGCTGTTTCTTAAATTTACACCTGCACATGCAAGACATAATACTATGTTCAGATTCTCCCCTATTCTGTAGTAAGACTAGAGGCTGCTCTAATGTCATCATGGTCTTTAGACCCAATACCCCCAATTTTAGTCCTGGGAACTGAGCTAAGGATTTGCTTCCAATACCCTATCAATAACATCCTTTCCTTCTGGTAAACAGTTATAATCTTGTCAAATTACTCTTAAAGTGAGTTAAACATGAACTCTTCATTAAGGAACATTTATGTTGAGCTTTGTAAAGTACTTAATGTTACGTAAGGTTCATCTATCTCACCTATCACAATTTCATTGTTTACCACACAAAATTAAGACTCCATAGTTTTGTACAAATGAATTTATATTACCAAGTTCTACACATCACTTAACACCATGTATTTTTATCTACTCTCTCCAATAGTAAATTGATTATTATTCCTTATTCAAACAAATCCACAATATTCAAACAAATCCACAAAATATGATTTTCCAATCATTAATAGTGGTTCACTGTAAGAACAATTCTTTCTGGAGAAAAAGAAAAGTTTAGAAAAGCATCGCCTCCCTAAATGATTTGATTATGCCCTGATTAAGAATTACTGACCTTGATAATCTGTAATGCAAGACTTTAAACCACATACTGAAAGAAATGCCTGGCATATAACCTCTGCTTGTATTGATGGAAACCAGAGGAAGGCGTGAAATTATTTCTACTAGCATAACTTGAGTCTTTAAAACTCTCCCACACCCTTGAACAATTTCAAAACCGTCTTCTAGTGAATTGACAACATATTCTGGTGCTTGCTCTCCTCACACATTTTAAAACAAGCCAATAAATAATGCTATGTTCCAAATTCTATGTTGATGGAAAAAAAAAACTTCAAGGAGATGGAGGAACTAATTTTAAAATGGTCATGTTTTCTTGTTTTAAACTGTATTAGAATAAAATGTGTATAGTTACATAGAGTCCAAAGTACTTTGAACTATGAGTTCCAAGTATTTCTCAGGTTAAAACGGCTATTTTTGTGCTTAGGGTTAACAGGATGTACTAAAATACGTATCTTCCGTATCTTTTTAAGATGACAATGGTAACTTCAAATAGAAATAACCGCTTCTATTTGTCAAACCATTAGAGCCCAACATATACATTTGTAAACCACTCCTCTAAACACTATTTGAGGGAATGAAGTACAATAGTCTCTCCTTTTAAAAAGCAAATAAATAATAGCATTAAGCCTACAGGTTGTTTTCTTGTTAAACCCCAAACATTTCAATGCTCGAGCATTACAGCTACCATACACACAAATCACTTACTTATTTTCAGTGTCCGCAACTGGATGTTCTTCACCTTCAGGTGTTTCCTCAGTCACATTTGATTGCTCCAAGTCACTGCAATTATAAGATATTGGTTTCTGAATGTATTTGGGAGACTCTCTAAGGAAAGAAAGAAAAAAAAGGCATCTAGGTCCATTTACATGTAGCTGAAAGTCTTCACATAAATATTTTAAAATTCTCACGTTCCCAATGTCTTTTCCTACTAAATTTACTCCCCAGCAGACCACTAAGAGAAAATAATTTAAAAATGTATACTGATCCAAGTTATAGCTCAAGTACTTTACTCAAAAAGTAGTATGACAGCAGTTAGTTCTAAAATAAAGCCTTACTGGCTTTTCAAATTTCTGTCATCACCAAAGGGGTCAATAGCTAGAATAAGAACTATTAAATAAGAAACATACAATAACATAATATCCAAATAACCTCAAAATAGGATTTCAATAAAAGCTATATATCCATATGAAAAGAAAAATACCACATATTTTTGAAACGTAGAAAAACTGGTCATTTGACACATTATAATCCAAACATATCCAAAAAAGCATTCATTATCTTGTAAGGAAGTAGCTCTGAGATAAGAGCATCCATCCTTGTCCCAGGGACAAGTAAAAATTTAATGGGCAAACCTCTAGTAAGGTATAAGATCAATTTTATTAGAAGTATTTATTTAAAAAAAAACAGAATACCAACGTTAATTCATCTTTGACAGTTCCCCAGTTGTGAGATCCGCTACCTCCACGCTTGTCCTCATGCTTCAGGCCACTGTAATGTGAAAAAGAACTAACAAAACTGAGTTAACATAATACTCTTTAGTTCTAGAAATTCAAATTTTGTTTTATTAAAGAAGTAGCTTCAAATATAAAAGTATAATAAAAACCAATATAAGACTTACGATCTATCACTTCCACTATGCCTATCAAATTCACGTTTGCCACGAGAATCAAAGCCATCTCCCCGGCCCATTCCTCGTCCACGACCTCCTCGACCTCTTCCAAGACCACCACGGCCTCGGATAGGCCGGTCAATAATCGGTCTGTAACAAATAAAAAAATATATACTTTAAGGTTTCTGGTAAAAGGAAGAAGGGAAATTCAAAGGCTCAAAGATGCAGGAACATATTTACTGGCTCATATCCCAAAGGAAATCAAAACTAGGAAACTCCCCAACGTAAGAAAATTACTTTGACATTCTCTAAAACTTTACTACTAATGCATATACTTCTTCATTGTTACTCATTTCACATTATAATCTAGTAAAATTGCTATTCACCAATATACATAAAAATTAAAATAAACACATGTAACCTTCATAACTGAAGTGTTTCATTACAAGAAATCTAAGTTTGAATACTAAAAACCGTTACCAAAATGTCCTAAGAATAACACACACACTTAGACATTTCGCTAGAAAAACTGATAAAATTAACTAGCCACACTGCTTCCTCGCAATTATGCTCAATTTATCTGTGTTAAGATGTGACTCTATAAACTGACAAAACATGAAGAGATTAAGAAACAATCTTGCCTATCAACTGAAAATTCTCCTCCTTCACCCTTTTCTTCAAGTGGCTTTTCAAATCGTCTTTCACGAGGTGGTCGCCTTTCTGGTCTCCTATCAATTATCTTCCCTTCACCCTGAAGTTGTTGATCAGGTCTTCTTCCAACGCGTCTTATTCCTAAAATGATTTAAAAAACCCCACGAAAGCAAATTATTTTTTGCAACACAAAAAATTAGGCCTAGGCTGTTAAAAGAAAAAAAAATTTACTCTTTAAGTCCACTAACTAGCACTTTCCACTGAAAAAAGGCTAACACTGGGCATCTCTAAAGTGTAACAAAGTACTTCAGAAAAATTCCTTTTTAAATAAACTTGTTTCAAACTTCCATTCTGTTTGCCAAATCATTTTTTCCCCTAAAGCATTCTCTATAACTGACCTGGAAGTCATTTGGGTAGCCATTATTTCTCTCAATTTTCAAGATGCCAGTCTCTTAATTTAAAATTCTGAATTTAAAGAAATTTTAAGCAAATGATACATTTTGGTTTTAAAGATACCAAAGATAACACCATTAGCCATTCATAAATAATAACCAAGCAAACCAACACAATCACCAGGTAAAGACCCTCAAAAAACCCCCAGTGAAGACATTATTTTATTTTACATAATCTGGAGGGGGAAAAAAAGAACAGAGTAAAAAGACTGATGATTCTATGAAATTACAAAACTGAAAGGAAAACAAATGGCATTTAAGATTATATCTCTGATGGATAACAAGGTCTTACTGTAGAACACGGGGAACTATTGATATATTCAATATCCTGTGAGAAACCATAATGGAAAAGAATACATTAGAAAAAAGAATGTATATATGTATAATCGACGAATCATTTCACTGTACAGCAGAAATTGATACAACATTGTGAATCAACTATACTTCAATAAAAAATTAAAAAAATTTTTTTCTCTATAGTTGAAAATAGCTATTTAACAGGAAAAAAGTACCATCTTCCTCTCCTGTTGCAGTCTACATACATATATATGTATACATATACATACATACCACACCTAACTTTTAAAACATACTGTTATGCAACCAACAGGAAATAGTCCACTTACTTTATTATTATGGAGATTTTTTTGGTTTGCCCTTTCAAGTATCTTCCTTTCCAAAGAGTCTTTAAAAATCACATACACAAAAGGACCCCTTTTAAGCAAGACACAGAAATAGAAACTTGTGACACTAAGTGATGACTGAAGCATTTACTGATTTCCCCCTTCATTCATTACTTTTTTCCTGTTAGTGTCAGAGACCAAAAAGGCAACCAACATGCATTACTGGTAGCCTTAAAGATAATAAGTAGATTGATGGTTAAATTCATGACTAATATTTTAGGTATGTTCTAATTCCCAAACCACAATTTCTGACAAAGTCACAAAGCACCTGAGGAATCGGTTTCACAAGAAATTAAGTTGGTTCACTCTGGTTCTTTCTAAGAAAGTGTAACACCTCCAGGATGCCCCCAATTGTTCAGCTGCTTGTAGCCAAAGTCAAATGGTAACTGTCAAACTCTTCAGTGAAATTTTAAGGTCCATTCCATATACTCTCAGAATAGACCAGAAATCTTAGATCTTACACCAAGGCATTTTAAATAAATTTCATCAGAGGTAGTGTATTAGGGTGGAGCTATGGAACCAGTCCTTATAATATCCAAGCCACACACCCAACTGAACAATGGCTTGCTTCCCCACCCCAATATCCAGTATCGGGCTTACAGAATCTACAGCACTTACAAATAAATCCACCCAATGACTGACATTTAAAAATGCAAGCGTCTCTTGATTTTCACTAGATTCCAGGCTTCTAACATTAAAAAAACAAACGAGTAGATGGTGTCAATTTTCAAGTTCCCCAAACCGGCAAAAGACAAACTACAAAATTCAAAGAATATAAACATCAAACACACATCTAAGGCACGTCTAGGATTGTGTCAGGACCTCTATTCAAAGGCAAGGAACACATGATCAGGTTAACAATCCATCCCACTACAAGAGGCAGGGACTTTGTTTACAGGTCTATCCTTCCCCAATGCCCACAATTGACTGCTAAGTAGTAAGGCCTCAAAACGATTTTTTTTCATTCAATATTTTTATAAGCTTGTGTTTTATGCAATTTAAGGTTAAGTGTGCTCTGAAATGCTGACCTAAGGAAAATGTTGATAGCTAATAATGGAAGTTTTCCCAAGGAAAGACTACTGAATGTTGAACTCGGTCCTGGTCATAAATTTATGAAATAAATTTTTAACTTTGTAATTTAAAATACTAGGTTCCCGGTAAGAGCTTATTTCAAAAATGGGCTTTATGATCAAACGTATGACGGGTTTAAACCATGCTTTATGTTTCGAACATTCAAAAGGGGTGAACACACTTCAGACCCCATTTTTTCATGTACCTTCTTTGGATTAGTGTGATGAAGGAGGTAAACTTGTGCAGTTTAAATAAATACACAAGCCAGTATTCCTTAACATAGAAATTAGATTTATTACATTGTGCTACAGATTGCTATAAAACTTAGCTGAATGAGTATTTAGCCTAAACGATGTATATATATACAGGCTTTCTAATACTCCAACTTGTGCTTCCCTCCCCAACCTGTAATTTTAATACAACTGTTTTATTTACCACCTAGGTTCTTCACCCCAAGCCTCACAAGGCTCTCTCTGTATTTTCTAAAAATTCTAAACCAAAACCTAACACAATTGTTTTGATTTTTTAAATTTAAATTATTTGAGTTATCAAATTCGACTAAAGCTAATGAGAACTCCTTTCAGAAGCACGTGGCAAAATTTCAATTTTCAACACATAAAGGAAACCTTTAAGCTTCAAAGCTTAAGTCCTACACCTACTTACTACGTATCGTGTACACTTTTTCTAATCCCCCACTGTTTTGCTTTTTCATCCATCACAAAAGACAAACCAGTAACGAGTGAGAGTGCAAAAACCAAGTTCAAGACAATCCTGCGAAGTTTACAGTGACCTGGAAGCAACTACTGCCCGCCAATGAAATCCTGACCATGCTTCACGCACATGGGGAGAAAAAGCTGCACTCCAACGGGCTCTGCAGCGGCTAACGCTGTGACAGCCTCGGCACTCTTTGCACCACGAGGCCCAGGCCAGGCCACGCCACATGAAACACTGCGTGCGGGGAGTCCGGCCGGGGAAAAAGATCGTGACCCGAGGACGAGCTTCAGGATTTCCTGCCATCACCAATCTTCATTCAGAATTCCCGCTTCTGCTCAATCCATGGTGGCCAAATCTCTCTCCCTCCCAACAGCCTGACGCACTCCAGCAAGTTATTAAGTTTGCAATAGTTGTGCGGGCGAGGGGGTAACGATAAAGCACAGGGGGCACCTAAAAGAGCACCTTGCTCCACAACATCCGATAGGCTCGAACGTAGGGGGGGGCGTAGGTGGAAACTCCGACCCCCAGCTTTTCTCGGGGGTACCCCACGCCACACTGGGACAAGACGGCAGGGCAGGAACCTAAAAGACACAACCGCACCTCAGAGCAGCGGGCTGAAAGAAAGCTCTGAGCAGGAAGAAGACGCGGAGGCCCCGCCATCCCGTTAACAACAAACGCTCCGAGAAGGAGCTCCCTTTCCCGAACCTCGACCCATGCGCTCACCCGCCAAGGAATCCGGCGGGAAGACAACAGCCTCCCAGGATCCCGACCACGCTCCTCCGCTCAGAACCTGAGGCGGGAAGAGGTGGCTCCAGGATCCTTGCAGGTGGCGGTTTGAACTTGGGGCTACCACGCTCCCAGCACCTTCGCAGGACCTGGCTTTTGTGAAGCGGGGGAAACGCGAAGAAATCGGCGGCCAAGTCTCCCGCGAACCCTCGGAGTCCCAGAAGCCAGTGGTAGCCGCCAGTCCCCTCGCTCCTTCCCTCCATCCCGGGTCTCCCCCACCTTCCACCACAGCTTTACCTTCTTTCTTAAGCGCCACAGGCGGCTGCGTCTCCTCCTTCTTGTCAACCACGCCGACGTTGGGGGGCAGCGGGTTCTTGCGGTCTTTCTGGGACTCTTTACGCAGCTGTTTGCCCGCCGCGTTGGAGTTTGTCTGGGCTGCGGCCTGAGCTGCGCTCTTGGCCCCAGGGCCCCCAACGCCGCCCCCGCCGGCTTCTTTTTTCTTGTTCTCTGCTGCCTTCAACACCTCGAAGGGGTCCGATTCGTCGTCAAATAACTGGTCGAATCGGTTAGTGACCACGCAGCCGAAGCCCTCCTGTAAGTGCCCAGGCATGATGGTGGCTCGGCGGCGCGTTCCTCCACGGATTGCAGCGGGCCGCGCCGAGCCAAGAGCGCCTGCTTCAGCTCTTCCCACAAGATGGCCGGGCCGAGAAAGAGGGGCCGCCTTCTCTTCCGGCGCCAGGCACACATCCGGGAGCGGCCAGCGCCGCGCGGCACCATGGGGTGTGTAGGCCGCAGTCGCCTCTCTCGAGGCGGCTCCCAGCGTTAGGACTACAATTCCCAGAACACACGGCGCGACAACTCTTCGCGCGCGCCTCAGAGGCGGGACCTCACCGAGGGAGTGGAGCAGCAAGCAGAGGGAGGAGAAGAGCGGTGGTGGGCGGAGTCCTGCCACCTGCTCTCGCCACCCTTAAACTCTCCGGGTCTCGAGCTGCGCTGAAAACAGGAAAACGTGACGGCGTGTTTTGCTCGGGAAAGTTCTGAGCCTTCGCTTTTACGTCCCGCCTCTGGCCCAGGGCTAACTTTCCCCACCTGTCCGGGAGGTCAAGGTGACTACCAGTCTTACCAGTGGAGACTCACAAACTTCCAGGGCTGGCGGGTTGCTGAGGTGCCGCACTTGCCTCACGAACGCAGGACCCGCTCTGTGTCAAGTCCCTAGCTGATCAGTTGCTGGAGTCGCCCTCCTGCAGCCCCAATAATGAATTGAGGCTCTTCTGTTTAATATGAGGCGGAATACGCTTCCTCTCGCGGGAACTGAACTCGAGCAGCAGAATCAACCCCAAAGACAAGTTGAACTATCATATGTGAGTGTTGCGCTCTTTTCTTGTGTGAGGAATGCCGTGTTGCCACTAGTGCTTTAATTGAAGTAAACTCCTCACACTGCAACACTAGCCGGACGTTGGGCAAGCCTCGAAAAGGCACTGTTTGTAGAAACACTTTCTAGAGTCAATCCAATTGTCCTTTAGTGTCCGGCAAGCCAAGGATTGGGTGTCAGTAAAAAGTGCTCAAGAAATAACATTTTAGAGCATCTGAATGTGTGGTGTGGTGAGAGGTGCAGTGAGGGGAGGAAAATAATATCAGCGAATTAACTGTCATTACTAAAAGCATTGATATTAGTTGAGAATATTAAAGTCCATTAATGTAATAGAATGTCAATGCGTATTCAGGCATATTTGGTAACGCTGTAAGTGTAAATGTATTACCATAATTTTAAAACCTTTTTCCATTAACACAAAATATAGAAAAATGCATCTCTATGTTCCAGGTGCTATGAATAACCTTAATGTCGACAACAACTTGTTAGGTAAGTGGTTTTCCCATTTCACAGATGAAACCATTTCAGAGGTGAAATGACTTACCACGTTATCTTTGTAAGTGCTAGTGCCAGGAGTTAACCCAGTCTTCTAACTCCACTGTGAGACTCTTGACATCAGCTCTTTAATCCAGACTCTGGTTTCTGATAGAAGTCAGTCAATATAAGTTAATTTACAGTATTTAATAAGATTTAAATATTGTTGCATGTCAGGCAGGGTATGTCACATGGCCAAATGGAATCTTACCGATTTCTGAGCAGAATTTAAATCAGTTCCTTAACAGGGAAAATAAAAGAGTCGTGTTACAAGCATGTGGCAGCAAGCCTAGTGGTTTTCTTACTTCTAAATCCAGCCCCCATTCCTCAAAGTCACCTGTTTCTCTGTCGCCTCAGTCCCTGCCACACACACTCCCATCTCACACAGAGACTCCACCTCCTTCCACGAGCTCTGGCTCTTGTAGCTCCTACCAAGACAAAGGACAAGGAGTGTTTGACTATACTCTTCATGCCCCTTTGAAAATAGCGCAAGTGCCATTTGGAAGATCTCCCTGCTTTAACGACCTCTCTCTCTTTACCAAGGGCTGTTAATATCTGCATCTTTGAGACATCTGCTACACCTCCTCCTCTTACCCCTTTCTGACCACTGCCACAACAATGTCAGGAGCTAAAACTTGATATTTTATTAGGTACTTGGTGCACTTTACATGTGTGATCTCATTTAAGCCTCACGTTAACTCTATGAGAAAGGTATTATTACTGCCTTTTTAAAGTGAGGAAAATGAAGCACAAAGGGACTAAGTAACTTACCCACTCCTACCACAGTCTGGGGGGGTGGGGCAGGCCTGTCCTTACTTGTTTTTTATCCTATGTACAGGTCTCTGATTTCCTCAGACAGATCTTTATGACCACCAAGCACTCTTACAACAAGAATACTTAAAGATATGCTACCCATAGGGAAATTCTATGGCTATGAATTTTTGAGTTTCAGTCATGCTCCTCAGGGACTTTATCTATTAATATAACGTAAAAATATGAATAAACGTTTGGGGAAAACAGGAAAAATTTGTAAGCACTTTCAACTTCCTTCTCTCCCTTTTGTCTCTCCTGGAATTTTGGTTAATCCAGGAACGTTTTAAAGCCCTTTTTTTTTTTTTTTTTTAGGTTCCATATATATGTGTTAGCATACGGTATTTGTTTTTCTCTTTCTGACTTACTTCACTCTGTATGACAGACTCTAGGTCCATCCACCTCACTACAAATAACTCAATTTCGTTCCTTTTTATGGCTGAGTAATATTCCATTGTATATATGTGCCACATCTTCTTTATCCATTCATCTGTCGATGGACACTTAGGTTGCTTCCATGTCCTGGCTATTGTAAATAGTGCTGCAATGAACATTGTATCACAGGATATTGAATATAGTTCCCTGTGCTATACCATAGGACCTCATTGTTTATCCATCCTATATGTAATGGTTTGCATCTGCTAACCCCAAACTCCCAATCCATCCCTCCGCCAAGATTTTTTTTTTTTTTTTTTTTTTTTTTTTGCGGTACGTGGGCCTCTCACTGTTGTGGCCTCTCCCGTTGCGGAGCACAGGCTCCGGACGCGCAGGCTCAGCGGCCATGGCTCACGGGCCCAGCCGCTCCGCGGCATGTGGGATCTTCCCGGACCGGGTCACGAAGCCGTGTCCCCTGCATCGGCAGGCGGACTCTCAACCACTGCGCTACCAGGGGAGCCCTTAAAGCCCATTTTTAAAGTATACAAATAAAGCTCCAAATGCTAATTCTTTTACATCTCACAATCAATTTTATTTTATATGTAATTATTTTTGCAAATGTTTCCTTTCTTCTGAGAAGTTAAAATAGTCTTTAAAAATATTTAAAAGTTCCTGCTACTCTCAATAGAAAAAATATTGGCCAAATAAACCTCAAGAGAGAAGGAAAAGGAGACTTCTTGCAGACTGTTATTCAAATGAATGGCAGGAGTTGTAAGGTGACAAGGTATAAGATATCACTGCTTAGAAATGTAGCCTAAAATATCAGCTCTCTGTAGCGATGCTTGAATCACATATTGTTCTCTGAAAAATACTTGTGCAACTTCACAGCCTTATCTATAGCAAGCTCTCTAGAGTTTTCTAACAGTAAATGCTGAAAACTATCCAACTACCTTGATTAAATATCCAATATAGTTGCCTAATGTTAATGCAACTGAGAAATGGAATATTATACCTCCTTCCGGCCCTCACTTGTTTTTAGGATGCTAATGCTCAGTTATCAACCACATTACAACGTGTTTTTTACCCATTTCTAAATAATCTCAAGTCTCTGTTACTAACCGTTGCTATATTATAATAGTAATTACTAACAAGGACTGCAGTTTGAGCATTTGCTATGCACTTGACACTGTGCTGAATACCTTGCATGAGTCATTTCCTTTAATTCTCAGAACAACATTATGGAGTAAATAATATTACTCTACTCCCCTTTTACACATGGGGAAACTGTGGTTAAGTGCCTCTCCCAAATTCACTGTTTGGACTAGAAGAGTCCAAACAGTCTGATCCCACAGCCTGTTATACTTGTGGGTGGCATGATAGAACAAAGTCTTTCATGGCTACCACCTGTAGCAAAAGAAAACTATTATTCTATTATAACACTTTGGGGACACTGGATACAGGTATCATATAAATGTAAATAAGAGAATCTGATTTTTAGTATACTCTATATAATGCATTTTTAAAACAAAAGCAATAAAGGTGGTTCTTATGAAGAAGAGGGCAAATCCGCCATGTCTGAGTATGGAATGCTAAATATAATATTCAAGTCTAGGCTCTTGCTAAAGTTAGGATACCAAAGCTAAAAAGAGAAATATTACACTCTCTATTTTGTCACCTCAAACTTCCTTTGAAGGTTGATACTCTTGATTTTAAGCTTCCCTTCCTTTTTTCCCTTACATTGTACTCTTAAAAAAAAACACACACACAGCTTTATTGAAACATAATTCACACACCATAGAATTCACCCATCTAAAGAGTACTATTCAAAAGTTTTTAGGATATTCACAGAGTTGTGCAGCTATTACCACTATCTAATTTTAGAACATTTTTATCACCCCCAAAAGAAACCCATATGCATTAACTGTCACTCCCCCATTCCCTCCACCCCCAGCCCTGGGCAACCACTAATCTACTTACTGTCTCATAGATTTGATTATTCTGGACATTTCATAGAAATGGATTCATGTGGTCTTTTGTGACTCGCTTCTTTTCACTTAGCATAATATTTTCTAACTTCATCCATGTTGTTGCATGTATCAGTGCTTCATTCCTTTTTGTGAATAAATAATATTCCATTGTATAGATAGACTGCATTTTATTTATACATTCACCGGTTAATAGACATCTGGATTACTTCTGCTTTTGGGCTATTATGAATAATGCTGTTTTGAATATTTGTTTGCAGAACTTGTATGGACATATGCTTTCATTTCTTTTGGATATATATCTAAGAATGGAATTGCTAGGTCATATGGTAACTCTGTTTAACAGTTTTAGGAGCCAGACTGTTTTCCAAAGAGTGTGCACCATTTTACAATCCCACCAACAATTATGAGGGTTCCAAATTCTCCATATCCTGTGTGTTTGTCTCTTGATTATAGCCATCCTAGTGAGTGTGAAGTGGTACCTCATTGTAGTTTTGATTTGTATTTCCCTAATGGCTAACGATGTTGAGCATCTTTAACATGCTTATTGGCCATTTGTATATCTTCTTTGGAGAATGTCTATTTAGATCTTTGCTATTTTCTAACTAGTATATTTATTTTTTAATTATTGAGTTATAAGAGTTCTTCATATATTCTAGATCAAGGGCCTTATCAGTTATATGATTTACATATTTTGTCCCAGTTCTGTGGGCTGACTTTTCACTTTCTTGGTGGTATCCTTTGCAGCATAAAACCTTTTTAATTTGATGTGGTCTTTTGTGATGAAGTCCAATTTATCTATTTTTCTTTGGTCACTTGTGCTTTTGTTGTCATATCTAACAAGCCTTTGCCTAACCCAAAATCACAAAGATTTACTCCTATGTTTTCTTCTAAAAGTTTTATAGATTTTTAAAATAGTATTGGCTCTTACATTTAGGCCTATAATCCATTTAAAACTAATTTTTTTGTTCCATGTATTCCCCTTCCTTTTAATTTAAATTAATTTTGAATATGTCAGACCCAAAGGAAAATTTTAGAAGGAAAAAAAAAGGTGGTTATTTTTCATTTACTATTTTAAAAACATTTTATTTTGGACATTACAATAAATAGCAAGTTTTTAGGTTTAAATACATCCAATGAAGTTCCAAATACATCTGTATAAACCCCTTTGAAAACAGAATATATATTTCACACTTAATACTATTTATTCATTTTGATAATAAACATTTAATTCAACAGCTATTTATTGAACATCCACCTGTGTGTCAAGCACTGCTCTGAGTCCTAAGGATTCTGTGGTGAACAAAACAGGCAAGGCCCTGGTCTTCGTGGAGTCTACATGCTGGTGGAAAGAAGCAAAGAATAAACAAGTAAATAAATATATCACTGACATCATTTTCAGAGAATGGTACCTACTATGAGAGCATAATGTGAGGAAGGGACAACTGTTTTGGATTGTATGGTCAGAAAGCCCTCTGAGCTAAGGCCTGAACAATGAGAAGAAACCAGCCTTACAGAGACTTTAAGAAAAAACTGAGGAAACAGCAAGCAAGAGAACGTGAAGTAGGAAGGAGCTTGTAGATTCCAAGACAAAAAGCAAAGGCAAAACCAAAAGTCTCTGAGTGTGTAGCCAGATGAGCATGAGGTTGGAGTGGTGAATTGGAAGACAGATCTTACAGCGAATACAAAGGTAATTTAGTCTGTATGTGCTTTCAAATTGCTTCCAATTTTCTCTGCCAAGAAGAATCCCTTGGGCTTCCATGGTGGTGAAGTGGTTAAGAATCCGCCTGCCAATGCAGGGGACACAGGTTTGAGCCCTGGTCCGGGAGGATCCCACATGCCACGGAGCAGCTAAGCCCACGCACACAACTACTGAGCCTGAGCTCTAGAGCCTGCGAGCCACAACTACTGAGCCCGCACACCTAGAGCCTGTGCTCTGCAACAAGAGAAGCAGCCACAGTGAGAAACCTGCGCACCGCAACGAAGAATAGCCCCTGCTCGCCGCAACTAGAGAAAACATGCATGCAGCAACAAAGACCCAATGCAGCCAAAAATAAAAATAAATAAAATAAATAAATTTAAAAAAAGAAGAAGAAACTAACATGGTAATAAAGCTTACAATATAAAATATTCTGGGACTTCCCTGGTGGTCCAGTGGTAAAGAATCCACCCTACATTGCAGGGGACACGGGTTCCATCCCTGGTCAGGGAACTAAGATCCACATGCCATGGGGCAACTAAGCCCACGTGCCATAACTACTGAGCTCGTGCGCCTCAACTAGAGAGGCTGCGTGCCACAAACTGCAGAGCCCACGTGCCACAGCTACAGAGCCCACATGCCCTGGAGCCAGTGTGCCACAACTAGAGAAGAGAAAACCCACACGCCACAACTAGAGAGAAGCCCGTGCCGCAACGAAAGATCTTGCATGCCTCAGCAAAGATCCTGCGTGCCGCAACTAAGACCTGATGCAGCCAAAAATAAATAAATAAATAATAAATCTTTAAAAAATATTCTGTAATCAAAATTCTCATTTGTTATTCTGAAAGAAGCCAGGTCAACACATTCATGAAGTTTTAACCTGATTCTTTAGGCATTGAGAGGGCAAAGACATTCTTATTGATTCAATAGGAGCTCAAACATTGCTTTTTTTTTCACTAAAAGTTCCCTCTCCATACTCTGACTGTTCTTGGCTTCTGTGAAGTAGGTTAGAGGTAACAGTACCAAACAAAGATTGTTGGCAGATGGTTTCTTCATGGTGATATCATATTATTTACCAAGAGCTACCAAAAAACTGAAATAGTACATGTGCAGGTGGTATCCCTAAAATTGAAAAATCAGAAGAGTTAATTACAAGTGCAATGCTCAGACATAATAAGCACTGAATGAATAGGAGCCGTTATCACAGTAGCTTAAACCAATCTTCAGAGACACTACTCTTTTTTTTTTTTTCTTTTTGCGGTATGCGGGCCTCTCACTGTTGTGGCTTCTCCTGTTGCGGAGTACAGGCTCTGGACGCACAGGCTCAGTGGCCATGGCTCACGGGCCCAGCCGCTCCGTGGCATGTTGGATCTTCCCGGACCGGGGCACGAACCCGTGTCCCCTGCATCGGCAGGCGGACTCTCAACCACTGCGCCACCAGGGAAGCCCAGAGACACTACTCTTGATTGCTGGCTGGAATCTCTTAGGTTTCTGCTGCTCCCAGAAGAAACAAATGATGAGGATATAGGAGATGGATCCTTGTGGCTGACATATACATGTGGAGATTATGTGTAGAAATTTTGGAGCAAGTTGTGTGTGTGCAGAGATCTCAGGTTAGACAGAGACACAGGAGTGAGGGCTACAAGGCCTTGCTGCCCACTGTCACCACAGGGATTTTCTTCCTCTAGTGCCAACTTTGTAGAGATTGGGTTTGAGTTTGTTAAGGGTATTCCTTTTAAATTTAAGCTAGGGCCTCTGCTTTCCTAGAAATTGCATACAGAATTTTGCATATTCCCAGAATAGACCTTGCTTTCATCAGATCTTTTGAAGAATTTAAGAGCAAATATGTAGAAACAGAAAGCAGATTCGTAGTGGCAGCCTACACCCGTGGAGGGGCTTGGGGATGAATGGGCAGTGACTGCTAATGGGTGTGGAGTTTCTCTTAGGGGTGATTGAAATGTTCAAAAATTTGGGAGTTCCCGGGTGGTCTAGTGGTTAGGATTCAACTCTTTCACTGCCATGGCCCAGGTTCAATCCCTGGTCATACAGCTGAGATCCCACAGGACACTCGGTGTGGCCAAAAAAAAAAAAAAGTTCTAAAATTAGCTTGTGGTGATGGTTGTATGACTCTGAATATACTAGAAAACATTAAATTGTAAACTTTAAATGGGTGAATTGATGGTATGTGATGGTATCTCAGTAAAGTTTTTTTGTTTTTTAATAAATAGCTAAGACATTCAAAAGACTAAGGACCACTGCTGTCTGGCATGAACCTCTGATTGTGTCTTCTTTTATAATCCCAGAATACAATGATCATGCATACTATGTGCCCGGCACTGTACTAGGTGTTTTACGTGCTTATGTTATTATATAACAGACTTTGAGGTAGGATTGTTATCTACACTAAACATGAAACCAACAAATGGTAGAGACTAGATTTGAATTCAGTTGCATCCAGCTCCAAAAATTCATGTTCTTTCCATTATGCCACCTGTACTCCTCAAACTTTTCCAACTAAGTACCCATCATAGCTAAAAGGATATTACTTTTGAGGGCAATGTAGGATATTCTGCCCTTCCATTCTGTTCTAATCAGTCATCACACTCTAACAATTCTTCATATTATCTCCCAAATATCTCTTCTTCTCCATCCCCATGACCAGCACTGCAATGCAGGCCTTCATATCTCTCTAGGAGTATCACTGTGGCCCTGACTTCAAATCTCATCAGGTCTGGATTATCTGATCATATTACTCCGAGACTTGACAGCTTTTCATGGCTCCCTGTTACTTACAGGATAAAGTCCAAAGTCCTCAGCGAAGCCCTGAAGGCCTTTAATAATCTGGTGGTATCTTCTTTCCAGCCTCCTCACCTTCTTCCTGCCTCCGGCCCCATGCACCCGATTCCTTAAGCCAGGTAAAACTACTCACTCTATCCCATGCACGTGCTCCATGCTCTTTATACCCCTTACAATTCACATCCTGTTTTAGTAATATGTGGCAAATTCCTTCTCATCCATCAGGTCTTACCTTCAGTTCACTTCCTGTAAGAAGCCTCCTCCGACCTTCAAATGTCATGCACCCCTACCCCCTCTTATGCTCTAATGTAACTCATTTCTACTCTATTTGCAGTACTTGTTACATTGCACTGTCATTATTTGTCTATTTACCTCTTCTAGTAGTTTGTAAATATTTGCGGTGGGGGTGTTGTGTTTAGTTGTTATGCCCCCCAATGCCTGGTGCTTAGCACATGAGTGGATCTGTTGACGGAATGTGCCCTATATTTCTCACTAGATTTCAAGTGCTTTTATTTGCAGTGCCTGGCATACTTCTATTTCCTAAGTAGCTGTTCAATGATACTTTGTGCTTATTGAGCATTTACTTGTGCCATGCACAGTACTAAGTATTTAATATAGATTAACTCATTTTAAATTCATAATAATTGTATGAGGTCAGTGTAATCATTAACCCATTTTACGTAAGAGACCTGAGGCACAGAAAGATTCACTAACAAGCTGTGTGACCTTGAGCAAGTAAATGGCAAAGCCACAATTCAGACAAAGTAGTCTGGTCCCAATGTCTGCACTCTGACGCTATGCCATACTGCCTGTGTGTGAGTGTCTGTCAAGTGAAGGAATGAATAAATAGAATCCTTTCCAACCTCTACAGGAGCAAAAGGAGTTGTTAGCCTATTTAAGGAGGGAAGATAGAAAGTCCATTAGGAACTGGAATGCACTTAATTTCTCATGGGAATAATGTCAGATTTCACTGGGACTGGTTGAAATACTGTGAGAGCTTCAAGCATATTACAGGCAGTATAAGCAATTGTGAGTTGGCCAGTCAACTGGGCTGGGAGGTGGCAGAGCCTGGTCTTGATCCTGGGACTGTGTGGAAAAAAGGCCCTCGCATCAAACCATCACCTCACTGAACTGGGGCCTGGTTCTTAACCTCTCTAAGCCTCAGGTTTCTTATCTGTTAAATAGGGGTGTAATTGTTCGAGATCTCTTAGGATTGTGAGGATTCAATAAGTTAATACTTGTAAAACACTTAAAACAAAGCAAGGCATGTAGTTAAGCGCTAAAAAAAAAGCAGGAGGAAGGGCTTCCCTGGTGGCGCAGTGGTTGAGAGCCTCCCTGCTGATGCAGGGGACGTGGGTTCGTTCCCCGGTCCGGGAAGATTCCCACATGTCGCTGGCTCCGTGAGCCATGGCCAGAGGGGCCATGGGAGAGGCCACAACAGTGAGAGGCCCGTGTACAGAAAAAAAAAAAAAAAGAGGAGGAAAAAGTTTTTTCTTGGGGGAGGTTCACTAAAGCCAAATAATCATTTAAGTGGTTTATGAATAGCTGCTAACACCTTTCTAAATGAGTAGAAGAGGGAAGAGAAAGCATCCAAACTTAAGCCAATTCTACTTTTTATCAAGTTTGGGAATTAAATGTTAGGAAAGAGAAGGTCATTGTAAACATTTGCTAAAGGGAAATGTTGGGGACACAGCACAAATAAATAATCACATTAGAGATTCTCCATAGCTCATTAAGAGGTGCCTGACCATATATTTATACTTATAGAATGCCTCTCTTTTGAGGAATTCAAACAACTTTTTAAATTAGATGGAACCTTTCTAGCTCAAGGGAATTCTGAATTCTGTTAATAATTTTAAGGGCTCTGTTTCCTCCATTCCCTCAATCTCCTTTCCCCCCCTTTCCCCTCTAGCTGCAAAATTTCCCTCAGAAACAGCTTTTTAAGATACATTTCCACTAGTAAAATCCTCAAGTTCTTTTTTGTTTATTTTGAGAGGAAATGGTTAAGAATGAAAGTAAAAGAAAACAGAGAAATACTCAGTCCCCTTGGCTGCCTGCCAGGAAAAATGCCAAATGTCAGATGAGAGGCCTTGCTGAAAGCTACCCAGCCACAGCACAAGGGATTGGCCTACCACAAGATAATCCTCCAGGGAAATTTATACCAACAGTCTAAAAATGGGATGGTTTTAGGAACTCTTCTCCAACAAGGTCTCACAACCAGACTTGATAGTAAAATATTAGGGTCTTAAGCTCCCAAATCAGTTGCTAAAAAGGGCCTGAGATCTCAGGTCACATGCAAAGGATTCAAATATGTGAATGCTTTAATCTGTCTGGGAGGCCATATAACACAATGGTGAAACTCAGGCCCTGGGGCTAGAGAGATCTCTGTTTGGATCCTGGGCCACTATTTATCTCATGGATGATTTTGCACAAATTGCTTATTCTCACCAACCTACTGTTCCTTCATCTATAATATCAGAAATAAAACAGTACTCATCTCAGAGGATTGAGTGAGAATTAAATCAAAAGCCCCTAACACATTTAAGTACCCTGCTCAGTAAATGTTAATTACCCACTACTACTAGTAGTAGTTGACAGAACGTCAGCCCTCAACATTGAAAGGTAGAAACCAGAAACTTCTTTTTTTTAAATTAATTAATTAATTAATTTTATTGATTTATTTTCGTCTGTGTTGGGTCTGTTGCTGTGCGCGGGCTTTCTCTATCTGCGGTGAGCGGGGGCTACTCTTCGTTGCAATGCGCGGGCTTCTTATTGTCGTGGCTTCTCTTGCTGGGGAGCACGGGCTCTAGGTGCGCAGGCTTCAGTAGTTGTGGCTCATGGGCTCTAGAGCTCAGGCTCAGTAGTTGTGGCACATGGGCTTAGTTGCTCCGCGGCATGTGGGATCTTCCCGGGCCAGGGCTCGAGCCTGTGTCCCTTGCATTGGCAGGCAGATTCTTAACCAGTGTGCCACCAGGGAAGCCCAAAACCAGCAACTTCTAATACAGAGGCTGCAGGACCATGCTACTCTTAGGGTGTTTTCATTATGTCTACACCAGTAAGTCACCCCAGAGGATCTAGGTAGGTCTAATAACTCAACCATGAGTTTGGCAAAGGGAACCTAAAAGGTAATAACCTAAATCAAAAACAAGTGATATACTTATTAATAACAGTAACTATGTGTGCAGCTAATATATTATCCTACTTCATCATCACAATAGCCCCTAAGGGAATATCATTAGTCCTACTTTATAAATAAACTGAAGCTCTCAGTTTTCCCTACCTAAAAGGTAGTGGAATTGGGATTTGTCCAAGGATTATCAAACACTACACCTTCTTTTCTTTCATCTCTACTGTAAGGCCTTTTAGTTGAAAGCTGCAAGATTTAGCAATGTAATCTAGAAAAGCTCGTTATTTTTACTCAACGTGAACTGTGGCAAAACCTCAAAAAGTAGTTCCTCCTAGCAGCCCCTACCCCACCTCAAGATCAGAACCCCCCTTAAGCACACCTCTCATCCCCCAAGCACATACTTGGTTTGAAGAGATTTTGAGTAAGTCCCATTTTAATCATATTAGACAGATACGAAAAACCAGGGCGGATACCCCAAAGCTGTCTTGTCTAGCCACACTTGGTCATGAATGCCTGCCAGCAAGGCAGAGTGCATTCAGGGAAGCCTGAAAGAGGCAGAGCGCTCAAGGCAAAGCAGTGCGGGGCCCCAGATAGCCCTGTGGCAGAGTGTACTTTCCAAAGATGAACAAAACAATGTCTCACGCCACGTGCTCTCCTGCCATGTGATCTTCCAACTCCCCATCAAGAGGTGGAGTCCAATGCACTTGCCCTTGTGTCTGGGCTGGTCTTCATGACTTGCTTGACCAACAGAGTGTGTTGCAAGTGATGTTCTGGTTTTTCCAAGGCTGGGTCGCAAGAAGTATTTCAGCTTCTGCCTGGATCTGTTGGACACCTCACTCTTGAGATACTGTCTCTGAGAAATTCAGGCCACGCAGAGAAGTCATGTGTGGGGATTTCAGGTGACAGCCTCAGTGGAGCTCCCAGCCGACAGCCAGCATCAGCTGGCAGCCTTGTGAGTAAGGCATCTGGGATATCCAGTCTAGTCAAGTCTTCAGATGACTGCAGCCTCCGCCAGGACCAGCTCCATAATTTGTAAGGCCCAGTGCAAAATGAAAATTCTGGGCTCCCTGTTCAAAATGTATTTAGAGAATCAAGATGGCAACAACAGGACATTGAACCAAGCATGAGGCCCTTCTAAGAATGGGGTCCTGTGTGACTGCACAGGTCACAGCCATGAAGCCCACCCTGGTGCTAGTAGATTCTGACTGCAACCAGTTGAGAGATGCTAAGTGAGAACTTCCCAGCTGAGCCCAGTCAACCCATAGAACAATGATAAATTGTTATTTCAATTCACTAAGTCTTGGGTTGGTTTGTTATGCAGCAATAGATCATGAGAACATTCCCACAAAACAACTGCAGTTAGCCCTAACCAAAAAATGCTAAAGATAGCAAGTCTGTGAAAGGATCCTCTGCTGAAAAATCACACAGAAGGTTGATTGTATACAATAAAACACATAAATCCCAGATCCAGGAGTAAGGCTTCCCTGGGGTCAGAGAGAGTTTTCTCCTTTGGGCAGACTCTGGGAGAAACAGGCAGGCAGTATAGCTGCCTCAGAAACAGCTGAAAGAATTTAATAGCATTACCATTAAAAATAAAAGTCAAAACATGAATAAAGTATACTCTGCGATTAGATTTATTGCAGCAATGGAAAGAAGTTAAAAATGAGGGAGCCAAACCATTTTAGTTATCTCTAAGATATCAGGGAGAATGAAAAATGTTTGGAGGGGATGCATGAATAGTTTGATTTTCTAAAAAAGTGAAAAAGTTGAATTCTGCAAACTACAGCTTAGTTATTAATACTTCAGTGATCATCCTGGGCTAGATTCTGGAATAGCATGTTTAAGGAATAGTTTGTGAATTACTAAAAGAGGAAGAACTGATCACTAGGATCCCATACTGATTCATTAGGAATAAATCATGGTAGACACAGGGCTTTGTTTGGCACATAGCAGGTCATCAAAAACTACATAGCAGGTCATCAAAAACTACTTGGTGTATGAACTAATTTTATTTCTTTTTTTGATGGAGTTACCATACATTTTGTAAAGAATTCAAGGCACTTAGCAAAGCATTTCATGAATTTCTTGAGGGAAAGAGAGAAATGTGGGCCACAGGATAGTGGAGTTAGGTGATTTGTAACTGATTAAACAATCGGCTACAAACGCTTTGTAAAAGACAGAAGGAATAGACCACCTGGCCTATCTAGCATAGTGGAATAAAGCTTGGATTTTAATGTCATTGTTCTGCCCTTTGCTAGTTGTAAGATCTGGCGCAAGTTACATAATTCCTCTCGGCCTCAAGTCTCCTTGCCTTCAGAGCGGGAGTAATATCCCACATGGGATAGGCATGGAGTAGTTAAACAGAAAACCCCAGGTCAGTTGGCCCTGGAGAACCAGAGCGGGTGGTTCCTCTGCCAGGGAGACAGTTACAGCAAGAGGCAGGAAACAACCCAGGAGGAAAAGGCTTTTGAGTAAGAGGAGAGTCTTCTGGGCAGTGCTTGGCTCAGAAGGCAGTCTTCTTTTCTTTTTTTTTTTTTTAAACTTTTCTTAATGGCTTTCTTTTATTTTTCTTAATTAATTAATTGATTTTATTTATTTATTTGATTGCATTGGGTCTCCGTTGCTGTGCGCGGGCTTTCTCTAGTTGTGGTGAGCTGGGGCTGCTCTTCATTGTGGTGCGTGGGCTTCTCATTGCGGTGGCTTCTCTTGTTGCGGAACTCGGGCTGTAGTCGCACAGGCTTCAGTAGTTGGGGCACGTGGGCTCAGTAGTTGGGGCTCGCGGGCTCTAGAGCACAGGCTCAGTAGTTGGGGCTCATGGGCTTAGTTTCTCTGCGGCATGTGGGATCTTCCCGGGCCAGGGTTCAAACCCGTGTCCCCTGCAATGGCAGGCGGATTCTTAACCACTGCACCACCAGGGAAGCCTGACAGTCTTCTTTTCAACAGACTTTAGACACAGAGGTCCCTAACAGCCTGTCCTTCCACCACAGGTCTGAGAAGAGTCCCTGACATTCCAAAGCCTTCAGAGAGATTTTTTTTTTTTAAATACAGCAGGTTCTTATTAGTTATCTATTTTATGCATATTAGTGTGTACATGTCAATCCCAGTCTCCCAGTTCATCCCACCACCACCCCCCTGCCACTTTCCCCCCTTGGTATCCATACGTTTGTGCTCTACACCTGTGTCTCTTTCTGCCCTGAAAACCGGTTCATCTGTACCATTTCTCTAGGTTCCGCATATATGTGTTAATATACAATATTTGTTTTTCTCTTTCTGACTTACTCTTCGGAGGGATTTTTGACTGGAGGGAGTCATGGCTCCTGATATGTGTGGTTTTCTTCTATTGCTACTGTGTACAGAAACAAAATGTAAGAATAATATAAATTTAGCAATAGAAATACATAATGCAGGGAAACTCCATGCTTGAAAGACCCAACTTTGGGCAGCTTCAGAGACTGAGAGTTCTTTGCAGTTGGCAGATCAGCATTAAAATAGAAGAGCAAACAATCCAGGGACAGTCCAGGAGGCCTGACACAGGGCCTGGGCTCACGTTCAAAGCCCTCCAGTGTAGACTTTTGATGTTATCTCCAAATGAGGTTATATGTTTGATTGTCCTGGAGGTATATTTACAGAATTGAAAGTGGGTCATGTTCATATGCAATTTTAAACTAGTGTTTCATTGCTGGACCATACCACCTGTAATGTGTAATATTTTTAATAAAATTAGTAAACCTAATAAGACAATTCTGTAATTATTTTGTGCATAGCTTTTTATCATACATTAACAAAACTGTTACTAAAAACCATTTAATGTAAACATGACCACAATTTTTATAACTCTATTTTAGCATTTTTAAAAAACATACCAAGATTCTGAAAAACCACACATGGCCTGGGCTTCTCTCAGCCTCTGAGAGAAGGTGGACAAAAGCCAGGTTCAGCATCATGATAGTAAAAGTAGATGATTCATGCCAGGACAGCATAGGTGCCACTCCCTGGCTGAATTTCTCCGGAATCAGAGATAAGACTTGGTGATGCTGACCTGAGCTTTATGAGTTATTATTTGTGTGTTTGGAGGCTCTTCCTCTGTAAACACTAGTTTTCACCCTTTAAAAGGGGGGAAGTGTTGTACTTAATGCAGGAGGATATCTCAGAGATCATCATGTCCAACATCTAACCCCTTACATAAAAATGTTTTGCAGCTATTAATACCTGGGTGAAGAAAGGTAGTCCTCAATTCCTTATCCAAAACCTTTGCCAGAGGTTTTCAGAATTCAGAATTTTTCAGATATAAGAAAGATAATATGTGCATATAAAGTATATTATATAACACTCTAGTGGGATATACAGCAGACCCGTAATTGTAATCAAACATTATTTCTGCACAAAAACTTATGAATATTCATACTAAGTGGGAAATAAAGACTATAAATAGCCACATAACATATGAGCTTAGTTCAGGTTTTTGCCACTAAATGAGTTCAGATCAGATTATGTCTTGCCACGAATGAGTTACAAAACTAAACCAAACCAAACTAAACACCACCAACTTTCAGCTTTTAGAACTTCTCTAAAGATTTAAGTTATGTAGTTAACCCCAGTCCCACTCCAAAGGTATGTCTTCATATTAAATGGAATTTATGTATATCTAAATCTGTTTCAGTAATACTTAAACTATAAATCGAGCATGTTAGAATATGCCTTGCCCTTTGCTTTTTCATCACTGATCATTTGTTTGTTTTTTCTTTTATAAGTTCCCAAGGTAAAAGAAGTCCTTCAGATATGAAAAAAGAAAAGTAGCTAGTTATTGCATAACTAGTTTTCCATATACAAGGATACCATGCTATTTTTAAACACCAAAACACCAGGGTAGTTGTTGGTATATATTTTTTAAAACCTGAAATTGAATCATTTGTTTTGGGGGATGTATCCAAAGAATTACACAGTGCATTAAAATCCCAAGTCAAACAAAGGTACATGCATTCTGACAACACAACTCCTCTGCTTTAAAAACTCTTCCAAGCACTGTTAGCTTTGTTTTAAATTTCCACTTCCCAGGTTTCCAGAGAGGTTGGCAGCTTTTCTAATGTTTATTAGGCGTTTGTACTTCCCCCAGAGCCTGTTTCTGTCAGAGGGAGTCCTTTCAGAATGCACGGTAGGGAGGGTGAGTGAGTGGTGTGTGGAGGGGGTTTACAGACAGTGTATAGGTGTGGTCCAGGGGATGGCGAGGAGGGGATTAGGAGAGGAAATGGGAAGAAAGTAGAGAGGGGAGTAAAGTGTTAGGTCCAACTCTTGTCCCTGGAGCCTAACCACCTTTTCTTCCTTGGGGCTGCCTTTCCTCAACACTCCTTCCTTCTGTCTTACAGAGTCAGATCCATTTTCTCACCTGACTCTACCATACTCCTAGGATAACTTATTTTAATTGGGATCTTCTTCCTTAGGCATAGGCATCCTCCCAGAAGAGAGTAAAGGCTCAAGGGTAGAGATGCCCAGTCCTAGACCCTGGTCTTTTCCACATGGAAGAACGTCTGAGGACCAAGTGTAGAGACAATGAGGACATATCTTAGCCAAGTACAGAGATACCAATCTTGTCATTTTGCTCTAGTGTTGCACCCCCTTCAGTTTTGAGTACTCCTTATACTCAAGAACTGGCATTTGTCACCAATTTCCTAGGAGATCAAATGATATCTAGTAGAAAAATCCCAGTGGGTCTACTCCGGTCTTTGACTGTCTTCACTAATCCAAACAGATAAAGAGCATACTTTGAAGGCAGCCTGAGACACCTTGAAGTATGTATTTAGCCTCCTTGAGTTTTCTCATCTATAAAATGTGGATTTAAAATACCCACTCCCTGTAAATCGGTGTGCAGTAGAGATAAAGAATGTAGTGTGTCTAGGGCAGTGGCAATGCACGTTAAATGTTTAAAATGTTTATTTCATTTTTTCTCCTTATAGGAACTTGTGGCCCCAGCACACTGATGGAGAAGTTATAGAAGGTAGACAAGGGAAAGGAGAAACATGGGGCCCCATATTTATAGGTCATCTTAGCTAGACCCAAAGAGAAAATTGACTGATATATCTTTTTTAGATATGAAAAGTGTTGGAAGGGGAGAAAAGGACAATTTACTAGAATCTAATTATTTTCCCCAGTTTATCTGTCACTTTAGACATATCCCTTGCCTTTATCTCATTTTTATTACCTTCATGACTCTTTAACAGAAACGTGCCACAGCGAAACAGCAATAAAGTATCATCTTTGTGATCTTCCTTGAAAGCAGCGGGGCATGAGGTCAATGGTTAGTGACCAGTCTAGAATCAGATGGCCTTCTTTCCAGTACCAGCTCGGCCATTTATTTTGTGACTGGACAAATCTCAAAGCCTCTATTTCACCATCAGTAAAATGGTATAATCTTAACTCATAGGGTCACTAATTTGCTAACCAATATTTTTTTGAACAGCTACCTGCCAGGCACTGTATTAGATGTTGAGGATAGACAGTTAACAAAACAAAATCCCATCCTTATACACCTTGCATTCTAATGGGAGACAAGAATATACCAAGAAACTTAATTATTTCAGGTGGTGACTATGGAAAAAACAAAGCCAAGGAAAAGTACTGGGGGTGAGGGAGCAGTTTATTCTCATATAGGGTGGTCTGAAAAGACCCCATAAGTAGGTGCCCTTTGAGTAGAGACTAAAGAAAGTGAAAGAGTAAAGTGTATTCTAGGCTGTTGTAAGATTTAAATGAGATAATGCTGATAAAATCTTAGCACAGTATCTGGAATACTCTGGGTGCCATATCAATATTAGCTGTTTAGATTATTAAAGAAGGCATTGCATTACAGGAAAGGTGAAAAGTTTTCTAGTTCTACATAAGACACTCCTAAGGGACTCTTAACCATTGAAAAAGATAGGGGTGATGGCTTTTGGGACTTTTTACACATACATTTTATTGCTAGCAATAAAATGCCAATTCTAAGGACAAAAGTACTTCTGTAGGAGTGGGATGTTTTAAGCCAGCAAAAAAGAGTGTGGGGTAAGATATACTCCATAGAAAAGTGTTCATATTCATATCCTCTGTAACAAATATTCCCTATTCTGCAGTTTGCATGTGTGCTAAAGTATTCCCCATCATCAACAACAATAATGGCAATGATGACATTAATTATGCTGTTTATAGGTTTGTAAAAGCTTTTCTTTTAAAGACCTCAAGTGTCTTATGGACATGACCCAATTCACCTGTACAGCTTCCCCAAAGGAGGTCTAGTCTCACTTAATAGATGAGGAAACTAAGGTTTAAAGAAGCTAAGTAACTTCTTCAAGGTCAAACAATTACCTAGGCAACTCTCATCTGGATCCCAGACTTAATTTTCAGGTCAGGTCCCTTTTTGCCTGACGCTTTATCTCTCTGGATCTTGGAGAAGACTAGGTGAGTGCAATGAAAGGAAGCCATGATGTCAGATGTCAAAGTGCCCCTCCCCTGCTCACCACATAGTCAGTGATCAGTAAATCTTGTTTTGTTTTGTTTTTTAAACCCTTTAAGAAGGAACTTCTTTATTCTTCCTTCCTTCCTTCCTTTCTCTCTCTCTCTCTCTCTCTCTCTCTCTCTTTCTTTTTTGGCTGTGTTGGGTCTTTGTTGCTGCACGTGGACTTTAGTAGTTGCAGCGTGTGGGCTCAGTAGTTCTGGCTCACGGGCTCTAGAGCACAGGCTCAGTAGTTGTGGCACACAGGCTTAGTTGCTCCACGGCATGTGGGATCTTCCCGGACCAGGGCTTGAACCCGTGTCCCCTGCATTGGCAGGCAGATTCTTAACCACTGCACCACCAGGGAAGTCCCAAGAAGGGACTTCTTTAATGTTACCAAAATATTAAATATCTAGCACACTTCTCTGCTCTCTGATAACTACCTCATGCTTATATGTCAAGATGGTATCAACAAATACAAACCTTGGTTGATGAGAGAGGCCTAGTTTGGAAATACCCATTTGCTTTTAAATACAGATATTTGGTTTCTCTCTGTGAAAGTCAACAGAAACATAGCAAGGAAATTCATTTTTGTCGCTCATCTCCTCTAGGCTAAGCCTTTTACATATGTCATGTGCTGTTAAATCCTCACTTTTACAGGAAAAATGATTGACCTCACTTTACAGATTATAAACAAGGTATCCAAAAAGTTAAGTAGTTTATCTAATGTCACATAGCTTATAAATGGCAAAGATGGGATTCAACCCCACGTCTATCTGACATCCAAGTCTAGACATCTTCCATATGGCCAAACTGCAAATTTATGTTGCCTCACTCAAAGTACCTGCAGTCTGATGATCCAGTGTGAGTCATTTATGACCCATTTTTCCCTTTACATGAAATACTAGCAAAAAAATAAAATCGTCAGGTAAAATTTGAATAATGTAATTTTGCCGTTTTTAAACTTTCCTCTTTAAAGTTTATCAAGTTGGTATATGCAGCTAAAATTTGGAATTTTGAAAGTTCTATCTGGATTTTAAGTATCTAATCTATCCCTTTGCTCTTAAACGTGGACAATTGGTAGCTTCCCAAACATGTCAGTGCACCTCTTTTTCCTGTGGTGGTGACAGCTGGATTTCACAGGCAGGCACCTCTGGAGACTTGAAGAAGTTCTGAAATCTGGATTTCAGTGACATCAAGACCTTCTCAGGTGCCTGAGGTGATGTCTTGTAGTTAAATGCTGCAGACTTTGGAAAAAATTTCACTTTTAATTCAATCATTCTTATTATTCAAATTGGTAAAGTGATGTTACGAGTAGATAACTTATGTATACATAATACCTAAGCAATCATCAAAAAAGCTATGCAAAGAAATATACTCCAAAACACTGCAGATAAATTGAAATGAAATTCTCAAAAATATTCAGGTAATACACAGGAAGGCATAAAAAAGAAAACAGAGAAATGGAACAGAATAAATAGAAAATAAAAATAAAATGGCAAACTTAAGCCCTCACATATCAATAATTACATGTAAATGGCCTAAATACACCAATCAAATGACAGACTGGCAAAGTAAATTTAAAAATATGATCCAAATATGTTGTCTATGAGAAACTCACTTCAATTATAATGAAATAGGTAGGTTGAAAGGAGAAGATAGAAAACGATATGTCATGTAAATATTAATCAAAAGAAAGCATGATTGTCCATATTAATGTCAGAAAAAGTAAACTCCAATAAAAATTACCAAAAAAATTACCAAAGACAGGCACAATAAAATAATGATAAAAGGGACACTATACCAAAAAGACATAGCAATCCTAAATATGTATGCACCAGACAACCGAGCTTCAAAATGTGTGAAGCAAAACCTATAAAACTGAAAGGAGAAATAGACAAATTCACAATTATAGTTAGAGACTTTAATATACTTCTCTCAACAATTGATAGTACACCTAGACAAAAAATTAGCAAGGACATAAGAGAACAACGCCATCAACCAACAGGATCTAATCAACATTTATAGAATACTCTACCTCACAACAATAGAATAAACATGCTGTTCAAGTGCCCATGGGTCATACACAAAGATAGACCATATTCTATGAGGTTTGCTATAAAACAAACCAACAAAATTTAGAAAATTGAAATCATACAGAGTGTTTTCTCTAACCACAATGAAATCAAATTAGAATAAAAGAAAGATTACTGAAAAATCTCCAAGCACTTATAAACAAAACAAATCCATTTAAACAATCCCTGGGTTAAAAAGGAAGTCTCACGAGGAATAAAAAGTCCATAGAAATAAATAAAAATACAACCTTTTTGTTGTGAGATGCAACTAAAGCAGTTCTTGGAGGTACTCTTTCCATCCTATGAATATCCCAGTACTTTGCATGTTCCTTTAGCAAAACACAATACTTCCTGTTTTAAAACCATTCCTTCTATATCTTACTTGTTTGTTAGGTTGTGAATGGACAGTATCTTACTTATTTCTCTGCCCTCATCTGGCTTAGTGCTCAGTAAAAGTTGATTGAATAAATGAATGACTAGACAGAGCAAGGTACTTAGCTGAATGGAATTGCAGCCAAATCAATTTCTGTGTGGAATCAGAAAGTGTTTACGGTAATTCAGTGCAAGATATGTGGGCCCTTACGTAGTGGGGCTGCTGCATAGACATGATTCTGAGCTGCTGCCTAGTTTGTCTCACAGGAGAGCCTCCTTGGATTTTAGCTGCCAAATGTGGCAAGTGCCTATGAACAATGAAAGTAGAGAAAATTCAACATACACAATTCCATATCTCTGCCCTCAGTAAAAATAGTTTCTTTAGTTAGTTAAATCAGATTCAATCTTCTCCTTATTCCCCTGCCTCAACTATATAACTTTTCCTATCCCTTCCTCTATTCTCCTATGAATAGGTTCATGAAACCACAAAACCATAGAATTGAGAAGGACCATAAAGGTCATCTAGTACAGCTTCCCATTCAATAACTGAATACCCTATAATCAGTAGAGGAGTGAGCTGCCAGTTTTTCTCACAATTGACTCAACTCAGAACTCTCTGGGAAGAGCATTAGTAAGAATCAAAATGTAAGGCATAAGCTTAGTAACTGAGGAAATGACCTAATAGAGAGTCTGTGAACCCTTCCCTTTCAAAACAAATGTTTCTACTAAACACATAAAGGCAGGCCTATTCTTGAAAGCTAACTGGGGTCGAAAGTTAGAAACACGTTCCAAAAGGTGAATGTGCTAAAAGTGCTTAATAGTCTTACATGTTACGAGGCTGGTTCTATATTCCTAGAGAACCCAAGAGTGTGATAAAATCCCTAATTATCACAGACTTGACAGTATATTCCCAGGATTCTGTAGATGAGTCTAAATGTGTGTGTTTTTACTCTTACAATTGATAATGCAGTCCATTGGTTGACATATCCAATACGTTGTGTAGTTAATTTCTCATAGGGAATGAGTATATGGCACACTAATTTTCGTACATATGTCTCTTAGCTTTCTATCATATCTTGGTGTACTTGTAATTCAATTTATGAGCCTTTAAAGAGTATAATCCTTCCTGGAAATCTGGCGACTATCCCTAATTAATGCCACCATCTGGTAAACTCTCTAGTTGGTCAACTAGCTTTGTGGCCCAAGTCACATCTGACCTTACCCCAGGTCTTTCCATTCAGATGAGAACAACATCCTAACAAAAGATCCTACTGCCTATACTTGACTTCTGTTAGAGAGAGGGAACTTCGTTTTCGAGAGGTTGCTTCTTCACTCTTTGATTGGTGCCTTTAGAAACGCTAAAGCTTGCCTCCTTTTCCGTTTCTTCTCTTTGATCCTTGTTCTATCCCTTGGGGCTATGCTGAGAAAATTTAAGCTCTCGTTTAGTTAAGCCAATGAATGTAAAGACCTAAAATAGCAAAGTAAAATTAAATAACAAGTGACAACAGTGATATTATCTCTACATTCCTATTTTTCTTTTGCGATAATTAAAAAGAAAGAGAAGTACAGATGCAGCAATCATCACCCCCATTGAGAGCAATCCAGGGAGTAGGAGCCTCCCAGGATCTAGATTTGCAAGTCAGCAGCAATTACCCTCCCACTCTGAAGTCAGCAGGGCCAAGGGCTGACTTTATCCTACCAGCCTCATTCAAGGTGCATAGGAACTGGCATTAGTACAGCCTACTTAATAACACATGCTCTCTGTGAGGATATTGGATTCAGAAGGGAAGGACCAGTGAGACCTGTTTGTCAAGGTCCTAAAATGGGAATTTGCCTGGTTATACGCACAACAATGAGTACCAGCGACATTAATAGTGTCAAGAGTGATGGGGTCAAAAGCTTGACTCTTGGTCTGCTGTTAATTATTAGATGATGTACCCCCAAAGTAGGTGGACAGAATTCATGTTTCTAACTTAGAAATAGTCTACCTCTTACCCTAGCCTTAAGACGTTTGTTTGACTCAAATTACATTTTGTTGAAGGTGATTTTGCATTAATTAGAGAGTGTTTAGGGCTTCCCTGGTGGCGCAGTGGTTAAGAATCTGCCTGCCAAGGCAGGGGACACGGGTTCAAGCCCTGGTCTGGGAAGATCCCACATGCTGCGGAGCAACTAAGCCCGTGCGCCACAACTACTGAGCCTGTGCTCCAGAGCCCTCGAGCCCCAACTACTGAAGCCCACGTGCCTAGAGCCCGTGCTCAGCAACAAGAGAAGCCACTACAATGAGAAGCCCATGCACCGTAACGAAGAGTAGCCCCATCTTGCTGCAACTAGAGGAAGCCCGCGGACAGCAACCAAGACCCAACGCAACCAAAAATAAATAAATAAATGTATTAAGAAAGAAATATTAGAGAATGTTTAGACTTTGAGAAGGTTATGGGTAAGTTTATAGAAATTGTGGATGGCAGCTCTAAAATGTTCCGAGCAGCTGCCTGGAGGTGATGACTGAAAACTTTAGGTTCCTCACACAGGTGAGTCCGTCTTTTCTGCATTTGAACTTTCTCCATCCTTCTCAGCTTTTAATTCCTGTTGAGATGCTGAAGTGGTCTCAGTTTGGAATACCAAACAGCACATCTGGGAGGCCAACTGCAGGCTTTGAAGCATTTGTGACTGTGGCTCCTAGAACAATGATAATAATTGACACAGGATGACCACCCAGGCCTAACAGACTAAACATCTTTCCTAGTTCTTTCCCTTAGCAACACCTACCTCCTAATCACCCATGCTGAAAGACTGGGGCTAATTTCCTTCACTTTTCTCTTTTCCCACCTCCCCTTGATTTTGCTTTGAAACTTTTTTGTATGGTCCCCTCCTATAGAAACCTACTATCATTATTCTTGACCTTTCCTATGCATCATTGCAAAAGCCTTCATCCTAAGAGACATCAACTGTTAACTATGGTTATCTCTAGGCTAGAGACTAAGAGGCACTTGTACATTTTTAGCTATACATTTATACAGTCCTTGAAACCTGTAACTGGCATGAACTGCTTTTGCAATCAGAAAAAAAAATTTTAATTCAAAAAGGACAGGGGAAAGGGATATGTTTCTCAGAGAGGCCTCTCTGATGTGATGGGACAGGAGTGGGAGAGAACATTTGAGAACAAACACATTTCCGTAAGTTTTTTACATGTAACATAACCTGGAACCAAACTTTAGTTCCTGTGCTAAAGCAGCACAACTGTCTTCTATAAATAGTCAGAAAAACTCTGTCTGGTTTCTTATACAATATCATCTGACAGACAAGATGGAAAAGGCATGTTAGTCAGGGACTGACAGAAGAAAAGGGAGTGAAGGGATGAGGAATAGAAAGTCCTAAACAACTCATAACAGGAATTAGTCCTTAAAGGGACTCCTCAGCATTAAACCTGTGTAATAGGAATTGGTTTTTGCCTGAGACTCATCATTTAGACTCACTGGTTTGCAGTCACCGAGGAGAGCCAGCATGTTTTCCTGACCTACCTCCCCTTTCACATATGATGGTGCTATTTATGGAGCTGCTTGGCTGAGCCGCCTGTCCCAGGGGTCCAGTCTCAAGGAGGCCCTGTATACTTTGTGACACGTTCCCCTCAGGTTGGGCAAGTTTCAAGACTAGCTAGCAGCTGCTACTAGTTTTTCAGAAGAGATGCTAACAGGGCAAAGGAGAGGGCAACAGAGAAGACTCCTGGACAAAAGAGCCTTCATCTGGCTTCCTTACTTCCAACTGGACCCAGGGTGGAACTGTTGGCACACCAGCTTCTCACGAGCCCAGAGCCTGAAGGTTGCAGCCATCACTGGGCTGCCCACCAGGCTCCTCTTAGCTCATCTTCCCTGAAATTAGGGCTAGTGGGGACTCTGGAATTAGGACACAGACTTGTGTTTGCTGAAGTGTGGAGAGGGTTTTGGAAGCCTTTTCCAATGCCTTCACTAATGAGTCCCTGTCTCAGCAGGAGCACATGGGTTATATTTACAATGAGTAGGGAACTAAGAAAAGCGTCACTCAACATATGTCTTTTGCATGACTAGTAGAACATGGTGGTAAAAATCATAAGCTCTGGAGGCGGCCTCACTGGGATTCAAGTCCTACTTAGCTGTGTGACCTTTGCAAAATTGAAGCTCTCTAAGTAAGAACACCTACTTTCTAGTCCAGACTGTAGTTTAGTAACCGAATTTGCTTGGCCAAGTTGTTTCATTTCTCCAAGTCTCAGTTTTCTCATCCATAAAGTGGAATAATTATACCTGTCTTGTCTACCTTAAAGGGTTATCAGTGGGATCAAATGAGATAGTGTCATAAAAGCCCTTTGTAAATTAGAATATACTGTACAAATGCAAGCTACTATTACATTCAATTCTAGTGCCTAGTGAATAGTAAACTGGTGGAATCAACAATCCCATTGTCACCAACCTGAATCTTACACAGCAATTTCCCAATTCCACTCACTCTACCTTCTAGGCACTTCTACCAACCTCCCTTCATGACTTCAGTAAAAGACAAGAGAGAGCACCATAATAATTTGCTTAATTAACTTTCTCAATCAGAGCCCTGTGAGAATGTATCCAAAAGAAAAGGGGAATGGGGCTTCCCTGGTGGCGCAGTGGTTGGGAGTCCGCCTGCCGATGCAGGGGACACGGGTTCGTGCCCCAGTCTGGGAAGATCCCACATGCCGCAGAGCGGCTGGGCCCGTGAGCCATGGCCGCTGAGCCTGCGCGTCCAGAGCCTGTGCTCCACAACGGGAGAGGCCACAACACTGAGAGGCCCACATACCGAAAAAAAAAAAAAAAAAAAAAAAAAAAAAGAGAAGGGGAATGTATAGCAGAGTGTGTACGGTTTCTTTTAGGTCAGTTCTTTATTCCCCTATATATTTGGGGGTGTTGTGTTTGTTTCGGTGCTGTGAGTCTGTGGTTGTTTTCACACTGTTATTTGGGTGTACATCAGCAGGCTAAGGTTCCGGGCTCCTTTGGCCACAGTTGGCTAGGTGAGCATGCATGAGTTACGTTCCTCTCACTTTCTCCCATCTGTAAATTTAGGGGCTAAAGTAGATGACCCATTGGTTCCTTCCAGTCCTAGGGGACTATAATTCATCTGGAATCAGGTTCCCCGATTCCTCTGCCCACTCCAGACTTCAAACGTTTTGCTATTAGGCGTGTGTGATTTATGCTGGGACGAGATTAAGAGCAAAGGAAAAAGTCACACACACAGCAATCACAGGAGGTAAATGTTAAGCTTCTTTCCATATCTTCCCATCCTCTCTTATAGCTCTTCTCTGGAGCAGGTTAAAAAGGCCCTTTTAAAAGAGGTGAAAGCCAGAGTTGAGAGGTTGAAGTGGATTTGGAGTGAGAAACTGTCAGCCCAATTTATCGGGTTTTTTTTTTTTTTTGGCTGCCTTGGGTCTTCCTTGCTGCACACGGGCTTTCTCTAATTGTGGCGAGTGGGGGGCTACTCTTCCTTGCGGTGCGCGAGCTTCTCATTGCAGTTGCGGAGCATGGGCTCTAGGAGCACGGGCTTCAGTAGTTGCAGCATGCAGGCTCAGTGTTTGTGGCTCGCGGGCTCTAGAGCGCAGGCTCAGCAGTTGTGGCGCACAGGCTTAGTTGCTCCGCAGCATTTGGGATCTTCCCGGACCAGGGCTTGAACCCGTGTCCCCTGCATTCGCAGGCGGATTCTTAACCACAGCCCAATTTATATTTTCTGCAACTTTGGGCAAGCTAATACATTAGCTTCAGTGTGAGTTCCCTCATCTTTACAATGGGGCTAACACCTGCCTTATTTATAGGCTTGTTGTTAGGGGTTAAAAAAAACAAAACAAAAACCCTGATTCTGGAATCTGAGGGCACCTGGGGCACTTAGATCAAGGTGGACTAAATGTAAAATAGAATCACAATGGCACAGAGCCTAGAATAAAAGCGTTGCTTGCTGCCTACCCATCCTTCCCTTCTCCACAGCAAATTCTTCCCAGGACTTTCTTATTGAGTTAGTTGTCAAATGTTCCCATTCTCAGATGATTCAGGCTTATGTTCTTTAAAACGCCTCAGATGTCTAACACATAACTACCACTGCATTTAGAAACCCCTAAGCAGAGCCATGGAATTTGGAACTGCCTGCTGCAGCTAAGCTCCATAGGTGCAAGACACAACTGCCAGCCACTCCTCATTGCCAATCAGCTTGATCCAATCGCACTAACAGTGACAGGCCGAATATAGGCCAGCGGCAAGGGTTCATGTTGGCTGGGTTAAGCCAGCTCACATACTTAAGGAGCACTAGCTAGGACAAGTCACTTCACCACGTAGCCTAATTACCTTAATGGGTTCAGGGCTGTCTACCTGGAGGAAGGAAACAACTTGCAGGATTCTGTGAACATATTTTCTTCTTTGTACTCCACACCCTCCCCACCGGGGGATCTCATCCATTTCCACCCTTTTCTGATGACTTCTACATTTCTGTCTTCAACCTAGGTGTTTTACCTGAGGGCTAAACTACTATCTGTTGACTGCTTATCTCACTTGCATGTCCCACTGGCACCTCAAATTCAACAGATCCCAGGCTGATGTCCTCACCCACCCATCCACACATCAGCTTCTTCTCTCCTGGTGCTTGCCCTCTGGCGAGCCCTATCCTAGGAGATGATACTCCATCCACCCGACTGTCCAAACAAAGGGATGGCCCTTGACTTCTCCCTCCCACGGGCCATCTTTGATCAAGCCCTAGTAGTTCTACTCCTTAAATCTCTGAAATTCATCTGCCTCCATCCATCCCTGCTGCCACTCACCTAGCTCAGCTTATGATTATATTTTGCTTCAATTCTTTACTTTTTTAATAAATTTATTTTATTTATTTATTTTTGGCTGTGTTGGGTCTTCGTTGCTGCGTGCGGGCTTTCTCTAGTTGTGGCGAGCGGGGGCTACTCTTCATTGTGGTGCGCAGGCTTCTCATTGCGGTGGCTTCTCTTTGTTGCAGAGCATGGGCTCTAGACACGCAGGCTTCAGTAGTTGTGGCACACGGGCTCAGTAGTTGTGGCTCACGGGCTCTAGAGTGCAGGCTTGATAGTTGTGGCGCTTGGGCTTAGTTGCTCCGTGGCATGTGGGATCTTCCCGGACCAGGGCTCGAACCCATGTCCCCTGCACTGGCAGGCGGATTCTTAACCACTGTGCCACCAGGAAAGCCCTGCTTCAATTCTTGTAAGAGCCTCTCAACTGGTTTTCTTACTTCTATTCCTGCCCCCTCTAATCCTTATTCCACAACAGGGATGTTCTGAAGTCTGCAAGTCTGATCATGCCATTTGTTCCCTTGCTTTAATGTTTAAATAGCCTCCCAGCGCTCAGAGAAGAAAACTCAAGTCCCTTGACATGGTCTTCCCGGTTCTGTGTGATCTGGCTGAGCTCACGTCTCCAGCCTCGCCTCTCACCACTCCATCCCATCTCATGTTCCGGTCCAGCAGTTCTCAATCCTGGCTACACTGAAAGTCACCTGAGAAGCTTTTAAAAATACCCAAGGCTGGGCTTAATCCAAGACCAAATAAATCAGAACCTCTGGCAGTGGAGCCCTACCCGACTACTTCTCGGTTCCTGCAGTGCACCATGCCCTCTCTTGTCTTCCTTTGCACATGCCCTTGGCTTTGCCTGAAACACTTCCCCTTTAACCTCGCCTCCCCTCCTGCCATCTGGCTGACTCATTCATCCTTTAAGCCTCACCTGGAGCATCGTGTTGTCCTCCAAGTAGCCCTCCCTGAGCCCAGTGCTTCGAGTCTGGGTTAAGCGTCCTTTCTCATGTGCTCCCAGATAAGTCACCCTGTACCTCTCCTCTGGCAGTAGCATCTCTCACACTATATAATCCTTGTCCGTACACTCTGAGCTCTAGGAGGGCAGGGACTGGGCCTGCCTTGCTCACCCCTGCGTCTCCAGCATCTAGCACAGTATCTGGCACATACAATGTGCTCAGGGCATTTGTGGAAATAATTTAGTTAATTTTATAAGGTCACCCTGGTTACTCCAGACTTGCCAGTCCCTCATAGCAGCAGGGTCTCTAGTCATATCCATTTCTGAATTCCTTCTTGCAAATATTTGAGAATCTGGTAAGTGACCACTTTTAACCATCCTGAAATAAATTGGATTTCCTCAAATGAAAAATTCCCCACAGGGCTTCCCTGGTGGCACAGTGGTTGAGGGTCCGCCTGCCGATGCAGGGGACACGGGTTCGTGCCCCGATCCCGGAGGATCCCACGTGCCGCGGAGCGGCTGGGCCCGCGAGCCATGGCCGCGGAGCCTGTGTGTCCGGAGCCTGTGCTCCGCAACGGGAGAGGCCACAGCAGTGAGAGGCCCGCGTACAGCAAAAAAAAAAAAAAAAAAAAAAAAAAAAAAAAATTCCCCACAGTTGAGGCCTGAGACATATCTGAGGAGAGGCAAAGAAAGGGTTTCATAATTTCAGTTTGCCTGGGTCATAGAACTATAGCCAGAAGACATGGGCAGTTTCCCCTGTTTGCACCAACTCCACCCCACCCCATACAGGGAATCAGGCCAGGAATTACTTGTGATCGTTTCCAAGGATTGCCTCTCCAGATGCCTGAGACCTTGAACAAGAAAGGCTAAAAAACTGAAGGGGTTGATATAAACCCTGAGCTGATAACCCCAAACGGTGAAGCTGGCTTCTTAAGCATCTCATAAGTGAAAACATGGGTGAACATCCTTCCAACATACCCTGCTCAGAGGGCCTCTGCTCCCCATTTCCAACAGCTTTAGAAGCCCACCCGTGGACACCAGACAGCCAGAGCCTGAAGCCCAAAGGCTGGTGTACAAGGTTCCTAGGGAGTCTAAAGCTCTTAGCTCTTCTCCAGCCTGCACTGAGCTGGTTCTATCCAGTCAGAACTATGCACTACCACCAAGAAGACCTGGCCGGGTCCCAACTTCAACTCATAAATGAACCAAACAGAGTAAAACTAACCAAGTAGGAGTAGGGGTGGGGGAGAAGAAACAGTAGGAGGCAGAGGCAAAGAAGAAACTTTAATTATGGTACTGGTAGTAACAAGACCGTCTAATGTTGATTGAACACTTAGGATTTGCCGGGCATTGTGCTGAGCTCATTTAATCCTCACAACAAACCTCAAACTCCAGTCACTGGTGTGGCCGCCACCCTGTGTTTTTAGCCATGATGCCAAAAGTCTGTGCAGGGAGTCAAGTTGAAAGGAAGCTGATGGGCTTGGGGATTTGGGAAGGGTTGAACAGCTGGAATTCCTGCTTTGGTGGAGGTGGGGTAAAGGGCACTTGGAAGATGTAGAATTTTAAAGAGATCAGAGGGGTTCCAAGCGGGTGATGGTTGAGCAGGAGCCCCAGAGTATGATGATGAAGGCCAAAATAAGGCTCTGGTATCTGGGTGGTGTAGGTGGGAGATGAGAAGGAATCAGGTGTTGTCATCAAAGATGGCAATGGGGGAAAGTGTAGGGAGGTATGAGCTTTATTCTTCTGGTTTATAATTAGGTATTGAGCTCGGCTGTGCGTCAGGCAAGACTCTAGACTCTGTGGATAATGATGAATAAGAAAGCTAAAGCCTTATGATCATGGGGTTTATGTCCCTATAGGAGTGACAACAACAATCAAGGAGCAAGTACACAAGAAAGAGGCCAGAAAGTGATTAAGTGCTGGCAAGTGATGGAGTGTGTACGGATTCAGATTTGGACTGTGTGGTTCAGGAAGTTCTTCTCGAGAAGGTGACATTTGAGTGGGATGTGAAAGGCAAGAAGGAGTCAGCCATGACAAAATCAGGGGGAAGAGCATTTAAGATACAGAGACCAGCTGGTGCAAAGGCCCTAAGTAGGAATAAGCCTGGAAGAAGACCAAGACCAGTGTAACCGGAAATAATGAACACCCAGAGAGTGGTGCCGATGAGGTCTGAGAGGTGGGCAAGGGCCAGATCATGGGAGACATTATTGTCCACAGTTTGCCATTTGGATTTTAATCTAGGATAGTGGGAAGCTGTGAAGTGCTTTAATTAGAAGAGGAATGGCCTGGTGTGTGTGTGTGTGTGTGTGTGTTTATTAAAGTGATCTTAACTGTGGAGCGGCAGTGAATTAGAGAAGGGAAGCAGGGCCCCAACAGAAATAAGCCATTTTCCACAGAGATTTTTGGGTTTTGTTTTGTTTTGTTTTTTTCAGATCTTGAAGTAGAATGCATTTATAAGGGTCAACTCCCAAGGTCAAGAGTAATCTGAGGAGTCTGTCTGCTCCCTGTGGTTGTTTGTGAGGAAGTCAGAGAGAGGCACAGACCAAACCTCTTATTATGGAGGAGAGGGTGTGTGTATTTTTCCTTTCCCCTGAAAAACAGACAACAGAAGAAGTGTATTTATCTGAATCTCTCCCTGCAGAGGATGTGCCACCCACCATCCCCTCTCCCAAGGTACCTGGAAGCCCTTTCCCAGTATCTTTATCCTTCCAATGGTTTAACAAATTAAGCCCTGTCTAATTTCCTAAGTCGATTTCCCCAGTCCTCTTACTTGGGGAGTTCCCTTTCCTGTCATAGGAACTAGCTAACTGACTTCGTTTTCCTTTCCTGCCCCCATCACTAGGGCAATGGACCTGGGATTCACTTCCCTGACTCCACACGACCCCCTTCTCAGGCTTCCGATTGTTCCTCTGGGCCTCCATTCCTCCTGCTCCTCTGGTGGTCCAGACTCCTCATTTTCTCCAGATTTCATGCTGGACAACATGCTGGAGTGAAGGAGGGAGTGATTCTGGCAACCTGAAGAGATACTTTGCATCCCTGGCAGCTGCTGCCCTGGCTCCCCAGGCCCGGAGCAATGGGCAGGTTGTGCCTGGTCCTAGCCAGAGTTCTATGAACCACCTACCACGAGGTTGCAGGCAGAGCCCCTGTGACAATGTGGATGATTCAGAGCAGAGAGCCAACTTCTTCTGACTCTTCCTTTAGTTCTGGTTGCCATGGCACTGCACTGAAGGCCAACATACAAGAGCAGCTTACGCCGAGTGAGGACATACCATGGGCTTGACTCTGCGCTAAGGTCCCTATAGGCCCATCTCATGAGACCCTCACAATTTTCCTTCAGAGAAGGGATCTTGATCTTCATTTTTTTTTTTTTTTTTTTTTTTTTGCAGTACGCAGGCCTCTCATTGTTGTGGCCTCTCCCATTGTGGAGCACAGGCTCCAGACATGCAGGCTCAGTGGCCATGGCTCACGGGCCCAGCCGCTCCGCGGCATGTGGGATCTTCCCGGACCGGGGCACGAACCCATGTCCCCTGCATCGGCAGGCGGACTCTCAACCACTGCGCCACCAGGGAAGCCCCTTGATCTCCATTTTTATAGAGGAGACTCTGAGGGGTTGAGTAACCTGCTTGCCTAAAGTAATAGAGATAGGATTCTAACCCAGGAGTCAAGCTCCAAAACCTCAAGGGGCTTAATCATGATGTGTCTACCTTAGCCTTAACCTTCATTTCTCCTTCACCAGCATTGCAATCTCAAGGTAACCTTCTGATGCAGTTTACTTTCAGGATCTCAGTTACAAAACATTTCCCATCATGAGCTCAACTACCCACACCAAGATTCTTTCTCAGTATGGGCCCTGGGGAGATGTGGAGGAGGTTCTGATTGATGATGTCAAATCTGATGATGTCAATATTTCTCACAAACAGCCTTGTTTTCTCAATTAATGGACTTCTAAGTGCCACACATGAAAGTGTTTCCAGTGTTTGGAATTATAAATATAATGTCAATACTTAATTGTTCTTTCCAGATTTTTTTTGCATCAAACATGCTTTTAAAAAAAATTTTTTTTTGGTTGTGTTAGGTCTTCGTTTCTGTGCACGGACTTTCTCTAGTTGCGGCGAGTGGGGGCTACTCTTCATTGCAGTGCGCAGGCTTTTCATTGCGATGGCTTCTCCTGTTGCAGAGCACGGGCTCTAGGCGCACAGGCTTCAGTAGTTGCAGCATGCAGGCTCCATAGTTGTGGCTCCTGGGCTCTAGAGCACAGGCTCAGTAGTTGTGGTGCACAGGCTTAGTTGCTCCACAGCATGTGGAATCTTCCCAGACCAGGGATCGAACCTGTGTCCCCTGCATTGGCAGGCGGATTCTTAACCACTGTGCCACCAGGGAAGTCCCCAAACATGCATTTATTTTACTATCAGGAAGGAAGAAAAGGAACAGTAGGAAATAAAACAATAATAAAATAGGGGAAAAAAAGAAGAAAAGAAAATAAATTGTTCAGACTTGTCTCTGGCCATCGAAGCTAACAAGTTCCCTGTGCAGAGGATCTTACTGCAGTCACATAGACCCTATCCTTAGACTTTAATTCTGGCCTGGCTGAAGACCAAGCCTTCATATCTGTAGTACATGGTCAGCACCCTTGAACAGAGATGGAGCTCAACAAAGACTGGTGGGTTAAATCAGATGTGGTCCAGGATACACGAAGAGTGCCAATATTTGGCCAGTTTGAGATTAACAGTCCCACAGATTTATTCCCTGTTGAGGTGTGAGATCATTTTTAGTGAGACTCAGATTTTAGAGACTTGAGAAGAAAACTGATGTCATGATTCAGTGAGTTCCTGAAGAAACACATGGACTTTTTTGGCCATATATTCTCAGCTTTTGGGTTCATTTGGCATAATGCCATGCTAACTTTGAAAGCAAATGTCAAACATAATTATTATATATGTAGAAATTCACCTCCAAGGGACTTATGTTCCTCATCTGGAGAATAAGAGGCTAGACCAGATGCTCCCTAAAGGGGTTTGTGCGCTCTGGTTTATGTATTTCGGACGTAGTATTTCACTTTTTTGTTTACTAAAAACTGAAAAGAGTGAAGAAGTATAATACCCAGCCTCCAACTTCCCACCCCCATTACAGCTGACCTACAAATTGGATGTCTAAAGGATTATGTTACCTTGGCTAAATAAAAGGAATAGGTCAGCATTCTGAGAAGATGCCTGGACTGTGGCCTTCTAGATAAGCCCAATGCCCAGGCATTTGCAGCAACTGACCTATGTCACAGATAGAATTATTCCATGCCTTTTGAGTGTACATGTGAGAAGGCGTTAAAATAAAGTACTAAGCCATAGCCAACTAAAATATTCAGCACTTCTAATTTTGTGTTTTCACCCAGAATGTGTATGTTGCTTTTTGGTTCTTTCTGTGTTTTCTTTTTCCTTTTTTTTTTTTAAAGCAAGTAATCTATAAATAACATTTACTTATGCATCTTTTTAAAAAAATCACCCAATATTGCAAATAAACTCTCCAATACTCATGTATGTGTGAGGTGATATTTAGTGACAGAACCATGTAGTGGTTAAGAGTTGAAGTCTTAGATCTCTGTCTTGCCACTTAATTAGCCACGTGACCTTGAGCAAGTTACTTAACCTTTCTGAGTCCTGGTCTATGAAATGGGGATATTAACAGTTCTTTCCTTCCTTCCTTCCTTCCTTCCTCCCTCCCTCCCTCCCTCCCTCCCTCCTTCCTTCCCTCCCTCCCTTCCTTCCTTCCTTCCACAAATACTTTTTTGAGCACCTGCAGTGTGTGGCTCAAGGCTCTGGGGAATAAGTATAGGCGTGAACAAAGACAGAGTTCCTTTTCTCATGTACCTAGAATCTAGTTGAGTGAAACAGATAATAGATAAATATGGATGCCAGGTGGCAAGTGCAATGAACAAAGCAGAGTAAGGGGTATGGGGGTGGAAAGAAGCTATTTAGAAGGGGTGGTCAAAGAAGGCCCCTCTGAGAAGGTGATGTTTGAGCTGAAACATGAACTAAGTGTAGAGAAGAAGATTCCAGGTGGGAGGAACAGCAGATGCAATGACCCTAATGTGGAAGGTATGCTTTGAATGAATGTTTGAGGAAAAGTAAGAAGGAACATTACTCCATGTAAAGCCTTTAAATTTTACTCTAAATGAGTTGAGAAGCCACTGGGGGTTTGAGCAGAAGAGTAGTAACATGACCTGATATATATGGAAAAGGATCATCTTTCCAGATGTTTTAATATGTCATTTGACTATGTGTTTAAGGAATGACTTCTCAGGCATGTGGTGAGATTGACATGAATTTATGAGGTGGTGTGTATATGAATTGCTTAGGCCAGTGCCTGGCAATAGACTGCATTCAGAGGGCAGCTTTTATTATTACTCTGAGAGTGAAGTTGATAATCTGTCACCAAAGTTCTGCACTGATGATGATAGGGCATCTCTTGGGGGCCAAGGAAGCAGGGAGAGAAAACCAGTGTTTCTTGAGCACTTACTCTGTGCCAGGACTGTACATATTTAGCTCAGATACAATATAGAACAAAGCAGCGTGCTTTGAGAAACAGAAACAATGGCATCTGACCCTAAAATAGCTCCTCTACCTTGTACCTGTCTTGTCATGGTGCCCAAAACTAGTCATAACTTTGGGTTGAGGTCACTATGAAAGTGTACATTTTGACCTGGGATGGTAACACCAGGCCCTATTCATCCACTTTCCCTTGATGTAATTTCATGGATCAGATAAACTAGCTGACTACCCCAGTGGCTCTGGAGTCTGAGGGCTTCGGGTCAAAATCCAGCTCAACCACTTATTAGCTGTGTGGCTTTGAAAAAGGTACTAAATCTCTCTGTGCTTCAGGTTTCCAGTCTCAGGAATGATAGTGATAACTATCTCTTAGTGTTTATGTGAGCCAATGTGAAGTAATGCATGCAGAATGCTTTATCCTACATAACTATATTATTTGCACAGTTAAATTAATTAATGAGCCAACCAGAAGAGCTTTGAGGGGGTGGAACACAGGACTGGTAAGTTTTCAGGAGAAAGCAAAGAAACAAAAATGTTACGGTGCAACTGTAAGAAGTTTTGCAGGATGAGCACTGCCAGGAGTGGAAACAGCTGGTAAAAAGATGCTAAAACATTAAAAAAACTAACTTAAGTCTTTGCAAGTTCTCACTATGGAGGCAGAAGATTCAAGTGATCCAGCAAGAATTTTTGATCAGTATGCTACTGGGTAATGAATGATAGGGAGCCAAACAATTAGATGGGCTATAAAAGGAGTTGAAACAAGGAAGCAAGAAAAACACTTAAATGTGGGAAAGGACAGAATCAGAAAATTCAGGGTAAGAAATGCAACTAGAAAACAAATTAGTGAAAATAATGTGTGCCAATCAAGTTAGCAAAAATTAAAAAAAAATACAAATTCCCTTGCAATTATGACAAAATGAGGGCTTTCTTATACAGTCCTTATATAGTCCTTCCTCAGTATCCGTGGGGGGATTTGCTCCAGGAACCCCACAGATATGAAAATCTCAAGTCCCTTATATAGAGTGGCATAGTATTTGCACATAACCCATGCACATCCTCCTCTATACATTTTTTTTTTTTTTTTTTTTTTTTTTTTTTGCAGTAGGCCACTGTTGTGGCCTCTGCCATTGCGGAGCACAGGCTCTGGACGCGCAGGCCCAGCGGCCATGGCTCACGGGCCCAGCCGCTCCGCGACATGTGGGACCTTCCCGGACGAGGGCACAAACCTGCGTCCCCTGCATCGGCAGGCGGACTCTCAACCACTGCGCCACCAGGGAAGCCCTCCCCTATACTTTAAATCATCTCTAGATTACTTATAATACCTAATACAATGTAAATGCTTTGTAAATAGTTATAAATAACAATGTACAGACATACCCCTAATTTTACTGAGTTTGGTTTTATCCTGCTCCACAGATACTGTGTTTTTTACAAATTGAAGGTTTGTAGCAACCCTGTGTCGAGCAACCTGTCGGTGCCATTTTTCCAAAAGCATTTGCTCACTTCCTGTCTCTGCATCACATTTTGGTAATTCTTGCAAGATTTCACATTTTTTCATTATTATCATATTTGTTATGGTGATCTGTGATCAGTGATCTTTGATGTTACTATTGCAAAAAATTACAACTTGCGGAAGGCTCAGATGATAGCATTTTTTTAAGAATAAAGTCCTTTTTAATTAAGGTATGTACTTTTTTAGATATACTGCTATTGCACACTTAATAGACTACAGGACAGTGTAAACATCACTTTTATATGTACTGGGAAACCAAAAAAATTCATGTGACTTGCTTTATTACGATACTTGCTTTATTGCCATGGTCTGGAACCAAACTCAAAATATCTTGGACGTATGCCTGTAAATGCTATGTAAATAGTTGCCAGTGTCCAGCAAATCAAGTTTTGCATTTAGGAACTTCCTGGAATTTTTTTTCCTGAATATTTTTGATCCAAGGTTGGTTGAATCTGTGGATACAGAGGGCCAACTATATACTGCTGAAAGGAGTGTAAACCAATAAAAACTTTTGAGAAAGCAATGTAGTCAAACATCTTTATTTTGTTTTATTTTTTTAAATTTATTTTATTGAAGTATAGTTGATTTACAATGTTATGTTAATTCCTGCTGTACAGGAAAGTGATTCAGTTATACATATATATATATATATATATTCTTTATCATATTCCTTTCAATTATGGTTTATTATAGGATATTGAATATAGTTCCCTGTGCTATACAGTAGAACCTTTTTGTTTATCCATTCTATATATAATAGTTTGCATCTGCTTATCCCAAACTCCCAGTTCTTCCCTCTCCCACCCCTCTCCCCCTTGGCAACCACAAGTCTGTTCTCTATGTCTATGAGTCTGTTTCTGTTTCACAGATAAGTTCTTTTGTGTCATATTTTAGATTCCACATATAAGTGATATCATATGGTATTTGTATTTTTCTTTCTGACTTACTTCACTTAGTATGATAATCTCTAGGTCTATTCATGTTGCTGCAAATGGCATTATTTCATTCTTTTTTATGGGTGAGTGATATTCCATTGTGTAGATGTACCACATCTTCTTTATCCATTCATCTGTTGATGGACATTTAGGTTGTGTCCATGTCTTGGCTATTGTAAAGAGTGCTGCTATGAACATAGAGGTGCATTTACCTTTTCGAATTATAGTTTTGTCCAGATATATGCCCAGGAGTGGGATTGCCGGATCATATGGCAACTCTATTTTTAGTTTTTTGAGGAACTTCCATACTGTTTTCCATAGTGGCTGCACCAATTTACATTCCCTCCAACAGTATAGGAGGGTTCCCTTTTCCTCACACCCTCTCCAGCATTTGTTATTTGTAGACTTTTTAAAGATGGCCGTTCTGACTGGTGTGAGGTGGTACCTCATTGTAGTTTTGATTTGCATTTCTCTTTTTTTTTAATTGAAGCATAGTTGATTTACAGTGCTGTGCCAACCTCTGCTGTACAGTAAAGTGACTCAGTTATACACATAGAGACATGCTTTTTTTATATTCTTTTCCATTATGGTTTATCACAGGATATTGAATATAGTTCCCTGTGCTATACAGTAGGACCTTGTTGTTTATCCATCCTATATATAGTAGTTTACATCTGCTAATCCTAAACTCCCAGTTCTTCCCTCTCCCACCTGCCTCCCCCTTGGCAACCACTAGTCTTTCTCTATGTCTGTGAGTCTGTTTCTGTTTTGTAGGTAGGTTCATTTGTGCCATATTTTAGATTCCACATTTAAGTGATATCATATGGTATTTGTCTTTCTCTCTCTGACTAACTTCACTTAGTATGATAATCTCTAGTTGCATCCATGTTGCTGCAAATGGTATTATTTTGGGGTTTTTTATAGCTGAGTAGTATTCCATTGTAACATCGTTCGCCATTGGGGAAATGCAAATCAAAACCATGATGAGATACCATTTTATACCCACTAAGATGGTTACACTAAGAAAGGCAAATAGTATCAAGTGCTGGCAAGGATGTGGAGAAATTAGAACCCTCATACACTGCTGCTGGGAATGTAAAATGATGCAGCCAATTTGGCAAACACTATGTCAGTTCCACAAAAGGTTAAACATAGAGTTACCATATGACCCAGCAATTCCACTCCTAGGTATATACCCAAGAGAAATAAAAACATATACTTGTACACAGATGTTCACAGCAGCATTATTTATAATAGTTAAAAAGTGGAGACAAGGGCCTCCCTGGTGGCGCAGTGGTTGAGAGTCCGCCTGCCGATGCAGGGGATACGGGTTCGTGCCCCGGTCTGGGAGGATCCCATATGCCGCGGAGCGGCTGGGCCCGTGAGCCATGGCCGCTGGGCCTGCGCATCCGGAGCCTGTGCTCCGCAACGGGAGAGGCCACAACAGTGAGAGGCCCGCATACCGCAAAAAGAAAAAAAAAAAAAAAAAAGTGGAGACAACACAAATGTCCATCAAGTGACAAATTGATAAAATGTAGCATATCCATATAATAGAATATTATTTGGCAATAAAAAGGAATGAAGTATTGATACATGCTATAACATGGATGAGCCTTTAAAAAATTATGCTAAGTGAGAGAAGACAGTCACAACAGACCATATATTGTATAATTCCACTTACATGAAACATCTAAAATTGGCAAATCTATAGAGACAGAAAGAGTGGATGCCTAAGGCTGGGGTTGGGGTAGGGCTGGGGATGGGGAATGACTGCTAATGGCACAAGGTTTCTTCTTGGGGTAATAAAAATGTTCTCAAATTGATTATGGTGATGGTTGCACAATTCTGTGTATGCTAAATACCACTGAACTATATACTTGAAATGGGCAAATTTAAATTCATATGGTATGTGAATTACATCTTACTAAAACTGTTAAAAAACACATTTGTGTAAAGTATATAATAATAGAAGAAATGTTCATAAAATGTGTGAATGATTTGAGATCATGTTTTGTAAACTATGATTATAATTATTTGGAAAAGAGATAATAAGTTCTGACAAATTCTGGCAAGAGATGCACTGAAGTGTTAATGAAGGTTGCCTTTGGATTGTTGAACTATGGTTGATAACTTCTTTCCCCCTTTGATGAGCAGGCCTTACTTTTATCATAGGGGGAACCTTTTAAAAAAAGAAATGAGGAGGCCTTATTTCCAAAACTGTCCTTGGACATAATCCTTATGAAATATTACCAAACACAAAGCAACTGAAGACAGTTTCAACTGTCATTCTTCAGAAAATAGTCTGATTGAGACCAAAATGACGTTTTCCATGTTCCCTCCTACCTCCTGTTCTTCTACCCCTCCGGCCCATAAAAGAAAATCATTTAGAAAGTCCTGAGCCAGTGAAACCCGGAAATGTGCTGGCAGCCTCCTGCCCTGGAGTGGGGGGCAGACAACTGCTCTCCAGGGCTTCGGACAGTGAAAGTGGAGTGAGAGATGCATATGCCTCAGCTGGGGGCAGGAGTTATGCCCCGTGCCAGGTACAAGAAATTTTATTTATTCCTGGAGCACACACTCTGTGCTTATCTCTACTGAGGAAACCAGCTTTTCCTTCTCACCTCCCGAAAGGAGGAGCCAGCGCTGGCTCACGTCCCTGGACGGGGCTACACTTCCCAGCTGGCCCCTCTCCAGGCAGCCAGTTGTCCGTCTCTATCTTAGAGGAACAGCTTTGACAAAGACCTTGGCCCTGTTTGGAAATTCCCTTTCCTTTGCTCTCCCAAACAAAATTAATTTGAAACGGTTGGGTTCATCTGACATTTTTTCCTATGAGGAACATGTGTTCATGTGAGGGGGGGGTCTCCTAGAGACAGTCCCCAGGCTGTCTGCTTGGAGTCCACATCCCTCCCCAATGCTGGCGATCTGCGGTGAATTCAGAGGCATGCCTCTGGGATGGAGAGGGACCTGGGGGCCAGGTTTCTGGGAAATGGTTGAGAGATCTGGGGCTGCTCAGCATGTCGAAGAGAAAACTCAGGGAGATCCTGAGAGGTGTCTCAATGAGCTGTTACCACGAGACAGGTTTATTCTGGAATAGCTCAGAGAAAAACTGAAACCAATGTGGAGAAGTTGCAAGGAGGAAAGTTGCCTTAACAGAAAGAATTTTAGTAACTAGAATTTTCCAACAAGCAACAGTCTTTAGAGTGGAGGAGATAAGTTTCATCCCAGGAAGTCTATATAACAAGTTTGTTCCTGGCATCACCAACTTGTGAGAACAAAAAAATGTTTTCAACCATTATGTGGTGGTTATTATGGTGGCACTGTTCTAAGTACTTTACATATGTAATTCCTGGAATAGTCACAACAACCTTCTGAAGTAGTATGTTATTATCTCCAATTTACAGATGAGGAAAAATAGGCTCAGAGAGGTTCAGTAACTTGCCCAGGGCCACACTGTGACTCAAACCCAGGTAGTCTGGCTCCAAAATCCATGCTCTTAACTACTATAGTGAGGGCACATTTATATGAATACCCCAAGATATGACTATAGGTCCCTACATGTCGAATTATAGGAGTTTCTCCCCCTCACCCAGAGGTGCCTGGGTCATTTCCAGGAGTCCCCATGGAGTACCTACAACCTAGTGCATATGGTATGAGCACCTGTCATACACTGTGGCTTCCCTCTTGGTGACATCTTAGCTCTTGACACTATTTAGGCAGACTTGCTCCTGCCTCTGCCAACTATACTAATTGTTAGAACACCAATGTATGTGCCAATGTCTGCTTCCTCACAATGCACACTGGTCCCTCGGGCTCAGCATCCCCGTGTGTCACTGGGTCCTGAGAGCTGTGGAGAATGGTCCCACTTCTGTGCCACAGTTTGTCATATGAGTCCCCAAGAAACACTACTTTTGGCCAGAGTCTTCTATCTCTCAACAACAAGATGTCTCTCTCAGCTTCCGGCCCTCATCTTCTTGGTTATAGGGTTTCAGAGAAGTCCAACAGTTAGATTTGGGTCAAATTAATACAATATCCTGTCCCTCCCTGTCACCTTTACTTCTCTCTCAACGGTCTCTGTCACCTGGACAAGCAAAATAAATAAAACTCTCTTTTCCCCCAGTCACAAAGCACAGAGCCTCCGTGCACCAGTTGAAGAGATACTCTGCAGAGATGCCACCTAGCTTCTCCCCAGGCCCTGCCTAGGCAAAAAGGACCTGTGATACCTGTAAACAGAAGCAGAAAGACTGTTGGTCAGGAGTGCAGGGGAAAGGGGTGCTGGACCAAGTTGGAGGCTGGAAAAAAATGGTATAAAGTCTCATCAATTCTAAAGTGTTAGAACCCTAAGTCCCAAATAGTTTGATAGAAATGGAGTTGTTCACCCTGTTTCCTCAAGTAGCCCCACTGGGTTTGTTTGGGGAACAGTAAGCTGTGTTTCTAAGTAAAATTTTTAGCAGTCTCTGGATTCTACTTCATTTATGGAAGGTGAAGAGTAAAGTGTCTGGCTATCTCGTACAGCTCACCTTTAGGCAAGTGAGGAAACTGGCATGGAGATTCATTGATGAGGAGAAACTAATGGTTTATCCAATAAGCCATTTCCTTCAGGGAGAATTACAGAGACGAGCTTCCTGTGTTTGTACCCTAGTCTCTCTCATGCTCTAGGTAAATATAGCAAGGACTTATTTATTTATTTTATTTATTTATTTTTATTTTTTTGCTGCGTTGGGTCTTTGTTGCTGCGTGCGGGCTTTCTCTAGCTGCAGTGAGCAGGGGCTACTCCTCATTCTGGTGAACGGGCTTCTCATTGTGGTGGCTCCTCTTGTTGCAGAGCATGGGCTCTAGGTACACGGGCTTCAGTAGCTGCAGCACGCGGACTCAGTAGTTGTGGCTTGCAGGCTCTAGAGCACAGGCTCAGTAGTTGTGGCACACTCACAGACTTAGATGCTCCGCGGCATGTGGGATCTTCCCGGACCAGAGATCAAACCCGTCTCCCCTGCATTGGCGGCAGATTCTTAACCACTGCGCCACCAGAGAAGTCCAGGATTTATTTAATTTTTTAACATCTCCACATTATCCAAGTGATCTTCTTATTGTCTTTTATGGGTAATATGAAGGGTTTGGGACATTCAAATTCTCTGACGTTTCTGTTATAGCATTTGACTGAAAGAGGGGAGAGAAGAGTGAAGCATATGTCACTGTGGGTTATGGAGGAAGGGAGTGGTAGCCAGCCTCAACATTACCTTCAGTATTCCTTTCCTCCTAGTGTTCATGTCTTGCATAGTGTATGTTCCCATATTGAATCCATGTTTGTCTTTATGACAAATAACATATGGAAAAAGTGGCAGTGTGTAACTTCCTAGGCTAGGGCATGACTTCCACCTTGGTCCCTTGGACTGTGTGCTCTGGGGGAAGTCAGCCACCATGTTGTGGAGGATACTCAAGCAGCCATGTGGAAGGGCCCATGTGGAGAAGAACTGAGGCCACCTGCCAAAGCTAGCACACACTTGTCAGCTACTTTTATTGAAAGTAGATTCTCCAGCCCCAGTAGAGCTGTCAGATAACTGCAGCCCTGGTTGATATCTTGACTGCAACCTCAGAAGAGATTCTGAGCCAGAACTACCCAAATTTCTTCCTGACCTACGGAAACTGTCATAGATATTGATAATTTCAGCCACTAAGTTTTGAGATAATTTGTAGCACAGCAATTGATAACCCATGCAAAGAGCAAGTCTGATCATGTGAAGGGCTCCCTAGCATAAGCCCTGTGGGTTGGGCACCTTCATGCACTGTATCCTTGGGAAGCCAGAGGGCAGTTTCCTTGTTCTGTAGTTGGAGTTGGCAAACTAGGGCCCATGGGCCAAATCCAGCCCTCCCTGGGCTGAATCTGCCCACGTCATTTGTTTACATATTATCTACAGCTGATTTCTTGCTACAGTGACAGAGCTGAGTAGTTGCGACAGACTGGATGGTTCACAAAGCTGAAAACAGTTTCTATTTAACCCTTTATAGAGAAAGCTTGCTGATCCCTGTTCTACAGGAATTTACAGTCGCTAGCGAAATGTCTCTCTCACACATATACAGATCCACACGCTCTCCCCACACAAGAGCCTAAAGCGCGTGCATGCTACTTCATCTGCCTACAGAGTCCTTTTTTCCTTTTTCATCTGGCCAACTCCTACTCATCCTTCAAGCTCAGTTGAGATGCCACCTCCTTCACTCAACCTTTACTTGGCAAAAGTCCTCCCCTCCTTTGAGGTTGATTTATACATCACCTTCTTCCCTCATTACCCCAACCCAAGCAAATTCTAACAGCAGTGTTTTCTTTAAGAATTCTAATCTCTTTAAGAGATTAGAATTCTTTTCTCTTTAAGAATTCTAATCAATCACATGATGGAGTTTTGTTTAGTGTCTTTCTCCCCCAGTGGATATGAGCTCTTCAAGGGCAAGGACTGTGTGATATTCATTTTATAACCTCAGAGTAGTATGCCTTTATTTATTCATCAGAAATACTTACTGAATGCTTATTATTTGCCAGATCATTGATGGCACCAGGATACATGGAGAAAGAGACTGAGTCCTTGCCCTCAGGTTGCTCTAGGATGGAAGTGGAAGAACAAACTGGTAGTAGGATTCAGTGTGATGGAGATGTGTGAAGCTTCACTGTGAGCATATTTGCAATAACCATATAAACATATGCAAAAAATAATTGGTTTTCAACACTTTCATAGCATTTACTATGTGTCAGACACTGTACTAAGCACTTACGTATATTATAATTTATTTAGTCTTTATACTACATGAGACAAATATGTACTGCAATTACTTCCATTTTATAGGGTATAGAGACCCAGAGAAGTCAAGTAACACGCCCAGGGTCACCGAGCTAAAAATGTCAAATGAACTTCAGAGCAATTATTTAGTTGAATAGTTAAATTCCAAGTCTCAGTAACAATGCAAGTGTAAGGAATTGGGATAATGCTATTCTTTTGTGTCAGTATACTATGTGGATGGTTTCTGTCAAGCTGGAAATTCCTGCTCCAAAGGCTTCCTGACAACTTGTACTGTGGTTGGCATTTTATTTCTAGGAATTGCCTTCTGGGAGATTCTGCTGTTTTAATGATTGTGCAACCTTGGTTTTCTCAGTGAATTGTACCATTTGCCACTTTGAAGTCATTCGAGTTATCAGTTTTACTTTCTTAGGGCTCTGCAGGGAAAGAACACATTCAACAGAAAAGTTACTGCCCTGCCCCAAATGTATTTCAATGTTTTTTCTTGCCAAAGTCAATAGGACTATCCATTGTCTACAGCTGGGGTGTGAGATGGGGCCTTGGTGCCTTCTCTCTGCCATCATTTGTCTCCAGCCATGATCTGAAGCTGTGGCTTAATTGGTTCAAACCTTGGATATCACTCAGTGGATTGTGTACAGTGGCTAACGATGCTGGTTCTAGCTTAAAGAAAACCCTTGCCCCCTGTAGTATAGATCACTGAATCCATTCTCTTTTTCTTTCTAGGACTAAAGACTTTGGAGCTCCAAAGCTGGTTACTTTTTAAAATATTTAAGTAGGTTTTTTGAACCACTCTGTTCAGGTCACGCTTCCATGCTTGGTTCAACCTTCCTCCCAGAAGATGTGGGTGCTTTGTGATAAAGACTGGGGCTGGAGAGTGGGAGAAATCCTCTGCTGAGAACAGTGACAGGTGCAGAAAGCAGGTCTGTCCCCTATCCAAGCTCAGCGATTCCCTTCAAAGGGAAAGATGTAGGATGAAGTGGTGAGGGATGGGTGTCAATATGGGCAGGAGAGGGAAAGGCCAGTATATCCACTAATGTTTTTCATCATATTCACCAGCATTTGACAAGTCCTGATGGAATCAGTTATGTACCACACCTTGTTTACAGTCATGTCCCGAAGTTTACAGTGGTGAATGAGACAGACATGGTTTCTGCTCTCCTGAAGCAGTGAGGAAGATCAGAAAACAGATGCAAGATTTCTAAAAATCATTAAAGTTTATGGTAAGTGCTGGTAGGAACTAAAGAGTGGGCTATTACAGAGAATAATCGAGAATGGGGGATGGGACGGGACATCTATTTCAAATGGAATTATCAGATAAAGGCCTCTCTGAGGATGTAAAGGATAGGACTTGAAGGATAAAGAAGCCCAGGGAGAATTCTGGGCAGAGGAAATGGATTGTGTGACGGCTCTAAAGCTGAAGTTAGCTCAGGCTAAAAGAAGCTAAGCTACTCTTGGGGGCCCTCCAGGCTTCCTGCCTGGACCGCTTTCTCCAGAAAGTGTCCATCTGCCCTAGGCCCAGTGCTTCCCTTTGTTTCATCCAAACATGCTCCTGGTAAGGGCATAAGAGCCAGCTTTGCCAGGATCTACAATTCACTTGGGATCTCAGGTTCAGCTATAGCTCTGAGGCAGAGTAGCTGACATTCATCAAGAAAGGAATATGCTTTGGGACTTGGGGTCCCTTCTCTTTTATTTTAAGGAGAGCAAACCTGGGTGAATCTTACTCTTACAAACTATTTAGGTTCTCTGAGTTCAAATCCTGGCTCTGCCCCCTGGAAGCTATAACTTTAGTCTGTTACTTAACTGCTTTGTGTCTCAGTATCCTCATCTGTAAAATGGGTCAAAAGGTAGCATCTGCCTCACAGGATTGTTATGAGAATTTAATAAGTTAATGTTAGCTAAGTGTTTAGATCAGTACCTGGCACTTAAACATTCAACAATAGTGTTGCTGTTATTAATACTATTATCATACTTAAGCTCTTACACCCCACTGACGCCTTGTACGGCAGAGGAGGTGGTATTATGCATTCCCCTGGTCCTGGGCTTCCTGGAATCAAGGTATAGCCTTAATTATGTAACTCAAATTATATAATTATATAACCCAAATAATATATATATTATTATATATAACCCAATAATAATTATATATATAATTATATAATTATATATAATTATATAACCCAAAGCGACTCACCTGGGTGGCTGCGCTCAAGGTGTTGCTGGGCCCGCAGTCACCTGCAGACTTGACCGGACTGAAGGGCTCTCCTGCAAGCCGGCTCATTCATACGGCTCTTGGCAGGAGGAAGCACAATGCGTTTTATGAGCTGGGCTCCAAAGTGTCACACTGTCCCTTCTGTTTGGTCCTGTTTCTTAGAAGAGAATTACCAAGTTCAGCCCCCCACACACAAGAAGAGATTTAGTCTTCACCTCTTGAAGAAGAGAATATCACAGAACTTGTGGACGTATTTCAAAACCACCACAGGAGCGCTACCCATACCTCCCTGGGTGTTTTCTGTTATATACAAGCTTTGGAGCAGTCTAATGTCTGCTTTAGTCTTTTATGTACTGAGGAATTCAATAAAGAATCCTAAATAATTATGAATTGCTTTTGATACCAAGAGTATTGGATGAAGGGTTATGTTTCTATAGTATCATGATAAGCTTGCAGTATGGTTTTTTTTCAGTTTAAATAAGCTAAAGAAATCCAGAGTGTTTTGAAATATTTTCAAGCTAGAAGGAACCTCATGGATTATCCAGTAACCAGAGTTTAGTCTCATTGCCCTTACTCTACAGATGAGTAACTTGAGACTCAGAGAGGAAAAAAAAAGTGTTTGCTAAGAACATACATGCTACGTTTCAGACACTGCTAAGTGCTATAGATATATCATTTTATTAAATTCTCCCAGCTTTCTTGATGAGGAAAATAAGTATCAGAGAGGCAAGTCATGTCCCTAGATTAGACATCTAGTGTGTTTTGGAGACAGGGCTAAAACCCGTATCTCCCAAATGCCAGCCAGAGCCCTGCACATGTAACACCCTCTCTCATGACCCCATGGGATGTGACAGCAGGCTGGTAAGGCCTAGGTACCATATCCCTGGAAGATCAAGATGAAGGGTTTTCTCTCCAAACATCCAGGGTTCTCTTTAGTCTCTACATCTCACCTGACTTCTGCTTCCCGAGCTAATGTCCAACCTGAGAGTCTCCTCTGGAAACCAGACAAGAACCACAGAAGTTACAGAAGAAGTGACCCCATGCCTGTTGCCTCACCCTCAAACTGGGTTTCTGAACTTCAAGCTCGGTAGGTGCTGCTGAGCTGTGAGGGGGTAGGTTCCCACCGTGGGATAGCTTCTAAGGGTACCTCAGATACATGTCATGTTCTCACTCTCATCTAAGAGGTGTTCAAGAACAGGGCCTCATCCCCAGGGGACCATGGCTGGAGATGTCTTTCCCAAGTGCCGTCAGCTTTAAATTCTATGAAGGCTATGCCAATCATTAGGAATCTAAGTTAAAAAGTCATAATAACAGTAGTTATAGTGATAAATCAGGATTCTTTTAGTGATACATGTTAGAAAATCTAATCCAAATGACATAATCTAAAGGAATATTAATTGAAAAGTCCAGACATAGAGTTGATTTCAGGTGTGGCACGATGAAGACAACCAAATGTTCCAGAAGCACTCGGTTTCTCTTTCGTCCCTTAACTCTGCTTACTATGTTGATTCCATTCTCAGACTATCTGATCTGGTCCCTGAACTAATCACTATCACCAGAAGAATGTAATGTTCTCATTGGCCAGGCCTGGGTCACATGATACTCTTGGATCAGGGGATGGGGAAGAGTACAGACTACCAGGAAAAACAAAACAAAACAAAAAAACCCCAACACTTCTTTTTACTGGATGTAGAATGAAGAGATGTTGCTAATAAATTTGACAAACATTTAAGCTCTTATTATGTGCTGGGTTCTATGCTAAGCCATCTACATGAACAATCTTATTTAATCTTTATTAACAACTCTATGACATATATATCAACATTACCCCATATAGTTTTACAATTTTTATTTAGTTTTATTGAAATACAGTAGATTTACAATGTTGTGTTAATTTCTGCTGTACAGCAAAGTGATTCAGTTATATATATAATTTTTTCATATTCTTTTCCATTATGGTTTATTATAGAATATTGAATATAGTTCCCTGTGCTGTATAGTGGACCTAGTGGTCTATTGCATCTGCTAATCCCAAACTCCCACTCCATCCCTCTCCCACCCTCCCCCACTTGGCAGCCACAAGTCTGTTCTCTATGTCTGTGAGTATGTTTCTCTTTCAATAAAAGTTCATTTGTGTCATATTTTAGATTGTACATATAAGTGATATCATATGGTTTTGTCTTTCTGTGTCTGACTTACTTCACTTAGTATGATAATCTCCAGTTCCATCCACATGGCTGAAAATGGCATTTTGTTCTTTTTTTATGGCTGAGTAGTATGCCATTGTATATATGTACCACATCTTCTTTATCCATTCATCTGTCGATGGACATTTAGGTTGTTTCCATGTCTTGGCTATTGTGAATAGTGCTGCTATGAACACTGGAGTGTATGTATCTTTCTGAATTATATTTTTGTCCAGATGTATGCCCAGGAGTGGGATTGCTGGATCATATGGCAGCTCTATTTTTAGTTTTCTGAAGAACCTCCATACTGTTTTCCATAGTGGCTGTACCAACTTACATTCCCACCAGTAGTGTAGGAGGGTTCTCTTTTCTCCACCCCTCTCCAGCATTTGTTATTTGTAGACTTCTCTTTTTTTTTGAAGATTTTTTTTTTGATGTGGACCTTTTTTTTTTTTAAGTCTTTATTGAATTTTTTACAATATTGCTTCTGGTTTTTTTTTTATGTTTTGTTTTTTTTTGGCCAAGAGGCATGTGGGATCCTAGCTCCCCAACCAGGGACTAAACCCACACTCCCTGCATTGGATGCACTGGACCACCAGGGAAGTCCCTGTAGACTTCTTAATGATGACCATTCTGACTGGTGTGAGGTGATACCTCATTTTAGTTTTGATTTGCATTTCTCTAATAATTAGCAACATTGAACATCTTTTCATATGCCTGTTGGCTATCTGTATGTCTTCTTTGGAGAAATGTCTAGTTCTGCCCATTTTTCAATTGGGTTGTTTGGTTTTTTGTTGTTGAGTTGTGTAAGCTGTTTGTATATTTTGGAAATTAAGCCCTAGTCGGTTGCATCGTTTGCAGATATTTTCTCCCATTCCACAGGTCGTCTTTCGTTTTGTTTATGGTTTCCTTTCCTTACAAGCAAAAGCTTGTAAGTTTGATTAGGTCCCATTTGTTTACTTTGTTTTTATTTCTAAAATAAAAATAATTCTCGCTTTTATTTCTAAAATAATTATATGGCAGACAGCCGCATATAATAGATGAAGAAACTGAAGCTCAGAGAGGGTAAGCTGCATGCTCAAGGTCATACAGTTAGTAAGTGATGAGGCTGAGTTTGAACCGGTTCCGTCCGATTCAAGATCCATTGTTGTGCCATTTCATGAAGCTGCCTGTGGCACTGGCTTCCTCTAAGTCATTTAGACTGGAAACATCAGAGTCTTTTACAACATCTTTCATCACCTACATCCAATTAGTCGTTAAATCTAGTTATCCTACCTCCGCCAGGTCTATCTTTCCCCATCGCCACTGCCTTAGGTAAGCACCTGATCACTTCTTCCTGGATAACTGTAAAAGCTTATACTTTCCTCAGAGAACATGTGAGGCCTGAGGACCATCTTAACTTACAAATTTACATTAAAAGTTAGACCCATAAAAAAAAAAGTTAGACCCATAAAAATCGATATCATCTGGCGTTCTTTGAAAAACAGAAGAACCTAGTTAACACTGGGTCCACAGCCTACATGGCAACAATGGCTGAGACTAAGCAGCAACTGTCGCTGATAAGATGTCCATGGTCCCCATTGCTTCTTTTCTTCAGTGAACTCCTCACTCATTTAAGTTCCTTGCCTGCCCTCTGTAGGCATCTGAGTTTGCAAGCCTAGCACCTAGTCTGGCAACTGATCTGAGAAGAAGCCCTTTAGGAAGTGTTCATTTCTGAGAACAGCAGACCTGCCTCAGCATTGTGGAAGGTGCTAACTCCCCATTATCCCAACCCCAGCTGAACTTCTGCCAGGCGTGTAGGAAACAGCCCCAGTTTTTGGTATCTCCCTATAGTTCATCCTCTAGGAGAATAACATTCCCTGGCATATTATGAAATACCCTTTTTTTTTTTTTTTTTTTTTTTTGTGGTACGCGGGCCTCTCACCGCTGTGGCCTCTCCCGTTGTGGAGCACAGGCTCCGGACGCGCAGGCTCAGCGGCCATGGCTCACGGGCCCAGCCACTCTGCGGCATGTGGGATCTTCCCGGACTGGGGCACGAACCCGTGTCCCCTGCATCGGCAGGCGGACTCTCAACCAGTGCGCCACCAGGGAAGCCCGAAATACCCTTTTTTGACCTTCAAAGGCCAATGAGCCCATACTCCTTGAAACACCTATGGAATCTACACCCCAAGGATTTTCTCTTATGAGGTTTAGGACTATCATAAGCTCCCCTACACATTAATATCTTCATCCAACAGTCATGGATTGAATGCCTACATGTGCCAGTCACTGTGCTAGGTGTTGAAAAGCGTATAGAAAAGAATAAGACCAACCCCCTGCCTCAAAGGTATCCTAATCTCATGGGGAGTTAGCGAGAGAAACAGATCAGGTCCACCTGTGTTTAAGGGGCTAGAATCTAAGTGGCACAGGCCATAAGGTGGACGCACGGAGGGAAACTGAGTCATCTTGCCTGGGGGTGCATTCTAGACTGTGTCAGACAATGGACAGGCCTTGGTGTACTTCCCTTGACCTAGTGCTTGGTGATAAGGACTGTCACTTACTGAGCACCACTATGTCCCTGGTATAAAATGCCAGATACCTGTGTTGCTTCACCTAATCTTCATGACAATCCATGAGGACTGTATTAAGTGAATTAGTACATTACAACATTTAGAAGAGTATCTGACTCATGGCAAATGCTCCATGGAAGTTACCTATTGTTATTCTATATTCTACATATATGTACATATATACATACATACTTATATAGTTATATATTCTATTATTCTATAGTGGATGAAAATGAAATCAGGTGGTGTAAGCTCAAAAGCCCATCAGGGCCGAGCATATGTCTTATGTAATTTCCCAAGGAGGCCCAAAAGCCAGCTTGGGTTTCCATCACTGGCAGACTGAATAGGTAAGAAGTGGTGGATTCACACAGTGGGATCTATGTAGCAGATAGAAACAATAGATACACAACATACATAGTGCTTGTGAGTAGGAGGACTTGATCCTTAGCTTTTTCAGAAGGGGGCTTCTCAGCAGTAGCCGTTGGGGGCCCGTGGGAATGCAGACTGTGACAGATACAGTAGAATGACTCGCTCAGCATCTATCCCTCCTTCCTCTGCATGCCTTCCTGAACTGCAGAGGCTGCAAAGGTAAAATCCACCTTATCAGCCTCCTTTACAGGTTCTGGGTATGATTAGAGTGTCATTCAGATGTGCTTGCTGGAGGCTCAAATTGGAATCAAGTTAAATGGGGATGAAGGTGGGGCCGCCTTGTAGCTACACTATGTTGCTGGTGTAGGCCTGGCTGATGCAGCGCCAACGCTGATAATGGCAGCTTCTCCAACCTGGGTTGTGGCTAAGGTGGTCGGGGCCTCAACAGCAGTTGAGATACCATTTGGATGTTGTTCTGGGTGCTATTCCTGGGGACCCAGCCTAGATCCCACTCTTCCATCAGTTTTGTAAGCACCCAATTCCCTGTAATCCTTTCCTGCTTAATATAGCTGGATCTATTCTTTTCTCTCGTGTGTGTGTGTGTGTGTGTGTGGTGGGGGAGTGGTGGCGGGGTGGTGGGGGAGTGTTAGCGGGTGTTTTTAAGATTTCAATGTGAAATCTCCTTGTAAATATGGACTTGGACAAGGTACCTAACCTTTCTGAGCCTGGTTTCCTTGCTTATAAAGTGACTGTATGAAACCACTTCCCATAGTGTCGTGGGGAAGATTCATGGAATATCATTGGCCGTGTGACTGCCATATAGCAGCTGCTGCATGACAGAAAACTTTGTGTAGTGTAAAAAGCATGGACTTTGTGAATATTGTGTTCGAATCATGATAACACCGCTTATCAGCTTTGTAAATACTTAAAACTTTCTGAGGCCCTGGGAGATGCAGATGATAAGTATCTAGCGCTACATTGTCTTTTTGTTGGTATGCTGGTTTTGGTGAGGATTAAAGAGCTAGCACATATAAAGATGCCCAGCACAGTCCTTGCCTGGCACATAGTAGCCTCTTCTCAAATGTTAATTCCCTTCTTTATCTCCTATTCCCTCCAATTCACAGTAATTTTAAATATATCTGCTGATAAATAGGCTGGTTGGAAAGAAACTAATTAGGTAAGCAGCTGTAAAGGATGCAGTTACACGACCAGCCATGTGCTCCTTAATAGGAGACTGATATTTTTTTTTTCTCCGTAATACAGGAAATAAAGCTGTATCTGCCACTTCAGTGTGTGTGTCTGGGTGCTCTGGAGACTGTTCTGTGCACACCTCTTTCCTGCCCCCAACTGTCCTTTCTTCTGCTACCAGAGTTCTGCTTCAGAAGATAGGGCTGGTGCTCTGGGCATCTGGGGACTGCCAAGTGAGATAAGAGTGGATTGGGGAAGGGAAGTCCTCTGGTCTCCTTGGGAAAATGTCAGTAAGGTCAAAAGAGAGGAGGAAGGGATGATGCTAGACACACAGTGGGTCTGTTGGTCTGTCAGAGGAGTTGTCGGAGCCCCGGTGTTATCCACAGACGGGTGTGGGCAGGTGCAGAGCAGGCATACGGAGAGTAGGAACTAGAGCATCACTGATACAATGAGAGAAATAGTGGCTATTTTAGGATTATTCATTAGCTTTTCTTGTTGTGAGATATACTTCTTGGTGAGAAGTATAACTAGTAGAATCCATTGAAAAGCAATTGTAGAGGCCATCAATAGATAGTTATGTTGGGTCTTGCCCACTGCATTTTCCTGTGAGCTCTGGAGGGAAGAATAGTGTTTTGTTTTTGTTTTTATTTTTAATCCTTGCAAAGCCTAGCAGTGGTGATTAGCACACAGTAATTGACACACAAGCCTGTAACTTAGTATGGGCAGGGCATCTTGTGGAGAGACTTGGCCACTCGGCAAACATTGGTAGAGTGCCCACAATGTTCCCGCCAGAGGCTGAAGACATAAAGATAAATAAAATCGTCCCTGTACCCAAGGAGCTGACATTCTAGAGACAGAGGCAGGGGTTCAACTAACACTAATTGAGTACCTACTACGTACTTCCTACCAGTCTCTGGGGATGTAACAGTGAGTAAGATCTGGTCCCTGCTTTTAAAGATCTTACAGGCTGTTGGGGTGAGGGTGGGAAGAAGCTGTCAGGTGGACAGGCAGTTGCAATCCAGTGCCCTTCAAGCCAGGGTGTGTAGAAGCTCAAGGGGCTAAGGAGGATCTGGTAGGCCCCCTTGTCCAGAATGTGGGGGGCCGTGAGGGAGCTGTCCAGAGTGGAGCATTGGGCTAAGAAGGGGGTGAGCGGGACTTATCCAGGTGACAAGGAGGGGGTGATGTATGGGTGTGTTCACATTGCTGAGGGTGGGGAGAGGCCATTCCAGACAAAGAAAGCTGCTGCACTGGCCCAAGAAAGGGCCTGGAGGCCTAAGAGGATGGGGCAAGTTTGGTGTTGCTGGAGGGTAAGGTACACCATGACAGGGAGTGGTGGGAAGTGAGATTTGAAGCAAGATGGGACTAGCTCTTACTGAAACTTGTTTGTCTTGCTAAGTAAAGAACCTGAATTTTATCTTGAAAGCAGTGGGGAACCAGAAGAACTATTTTATAAATTAGATTGAATTCATTAATTCCATAAACATTTATAGATTGTTAAGTATATATGTATTCACGAGTGGGCTGGATTCTGGGAATTTGATGGTGTGTAAAACAGCTCTCGCCCACGTGGAGTTCATGATCCAATGTGAGAGAAACAGATTTAAACAAATAGATTTTTTGTTTGTAGGAGAATTAAGGTTGTATTTACATAATTAAAAATCATTGTACACTGCACAGTCACCCCAAAGAAATTAATAGTTATAAAATATGACAAGTGCTATGAAGGCAGCTCCAAGTCAGCTGGTGGTAAAATGCCAAATAATAGCCAATAATAATAGTCACAGGCATTTGGTGAGTGATCTCAGTGTAGCTGTCATCATGCCTCATGCAGATTATCTCATTGAATCTTCAAAGCAATCAGATGAATGAGATTTATCTCACATAGGGGTGTATGTCTGACTCCAAGATTTGTACAGTTAATGCATTGAGATTGCATCTTGATTTTTTATCTTTTGATATTAGCAACTGTGATATTAGAAACTGTGATATTAGATTCTATAATGTCCCCCAAGATAATCCATGTCCTAATCCCTGGAACCTGTGAATATGTTACTTTACATGCCAAAAGGGACTTTACAGATGTGATTAAATTAAGAGGCCTGCAATGGGGAGAGTATCCTTGATTATCCAGTAATCAAGGTGGGTCCAATGTAATCACAAGGGTCCTTATAAGAGGGAGGCAGGAAAGTCAGAGAGAGGGGGGAGACATGATGTCTTTTGAACAGGAAAGAGGGGACCACTAGCTAAGTGATGCAGGAGGCCTCTAGAAACTGGAAAAGGCATGGAAATGGATCCTTCCCTTAGAGCTTCCAAAAGGAACAAAGCTCTGCCAACACCTTGGTTTTAGCTTCTAAGAATCATTTCCGTCTTCTGACCCCCACCATTATAAGGTAATAATTTGTGTTATTTTAAGCCACTAAGTTTGTAGTAATTTGTTACAGTGGCAATAGGAAACTAATAAAGCAAGTGTTTTTTTTTTTGAAACTTACCTCTCAACAGCTGGGTCAGAAGCCCCACATGAGAACACTCTGCCTTGCGTAAAAGAAGACAAACAAGTATTTTAGAAGCTTGTAGAAGGTCTCCAGCTGGAGGAATGAGTCTGAAAGAGAAAGGAGAATGGAAGGAAATGGGAGAGAGAGTTTTTTTTTTTTTGGCTGTGCCACGAAGCATGCAGGATCTTAGTTCCCCAACCAGGGATTGAACCCATGCCCCATGCAGTGGAAGCACGGAGTCTCAACCACTGGACCACCATGGAAGTCCTGGGAGAGAGAATATTTTAAGTGAAGGAACCCAAAGAAACAAAAACATGGAGGTGGGACACAGAAAGCACATATGAGGGAGGGTTAATAGTCTGGTTTTGCTAAAACCATCAGGCACATCAGACAGGTGGAGTATGACATAAGGATGGGAATTTGGGCTGCAATCAGACCAGGGAGCCTGACCCTTCGGTGTATGAGCACTGAATAGGTAGTGAAGGATCATGAGAGGATTTGTGGGGGGGGCATGTGACATAATCGTGCAGTGGTTTTTTTTTTTTTTTTTTTTTGCGGTACGCGGGGCTCTCACTGTTGTGGCCTCTCCCGTTGCGGAGCACAGGCTCTGGACATGCAGGCTCAGCGGCCACGGCTCACGGGCCCAGCCACTCCGCGGCATGTGGGATCTTCCCGGACTGGGGCACGAACCCGTGTCCCCTGCATCAGCAGGCGGGCTCTCAACCACTGCGCCACCAGGGAAGCCCTCGTGGAGTGTTTTATGAAGAATTCTCTCCACGGTTGGGAGTGGGAGGAGGGTAGGGGCAAGGCAACCAGTTCTGAGACTTTTGCTGTCACCTGCCCCACGTAATGCAAGTCTGAACCAGCCTGGTGGCAGTGAGAAGAGAGAGGGGAGTCGCCCTGATATAAAGAACACTAAGAAAAATGTCTTTACACCAACAGTTCTCCAAGTGTGGCCCCTGGACCTTTGCAGTGTCCTTTTAGGGAGTCCTCAAGGTTAAAGCCATTCTGCACTCTTATTCTCAAGGTGTATAGTAGAGTCTTTCAGATGTTACATGACTTGTGCAGTTGCTATGTACTCAATGCAGAAGGAGAATTCAGCTCTCACATTAAGCCAGATATTAAAAAGACTTGAAAAAATATATTTTTTTGTTTTGGAAAATATTATTTCACAAAAATGCTCTTTATGCTAACATAATGACTTGTTATTTCTAAATGAGTATATATTTAGACATTTCTAAGAATTAATTTCTAATATGATAAATATTGATGGATATAAGCCATATAAGCAATAGCTCTTTGGGGTCTTCAGTAATTTTTTAGGAGTATAAAGGGGTCATGAGACAAAAACCGTGAGATTTGCTGTTGCATACCAATCTTTCTACCTGATTCTGTTTATTTATTTGGGGTAAATTCCTAGACTATATTTAGTCAGAGGATCAGTCTTTTAAATCCTGGAATAGGCAAGGCAGATGTGACTTCCCACCTGACAGCCGAGGCTCAGTGGGGTTAAGGTGCACACACCTTGAGTGAATGGAATAAGGGCCGAAAGCCTTGTGTTCGCGCCTGTATCCTGGGCTTTTCCCAGTGCTCCGAGTGCCCGGAGAAGGGATCGGCCTGATGTTAGGAGCCCTCGGGGCAGGGGCGGGGTGCTGGTCCTCAGGCTGCAGCCCGCGCCCCGAGGGCCTGGGTGCGCGCCAGTATGGTGCGCCCCAGCCTGTGCTCAAGGCTCCCTCTAGAGGCTGCGAGTAGGCCCTACATCATTCTTGCTTCACTTTTCTACTGTTCCCGCTGAACTTTTTTTAGCCCAGGAAGAGTTGAAGTTCATGGCTGCCAGACGCCTTGAAGCAGGCAACGGGCAGCAAGCACATACATCTCCATTTTCACAGGAGGAAACTGTGGAGTCGAGAAGCAGCGTGTTGCAGTGAAGCCACTGAACTGACCTGAATCTTGGGCAACTGGGGTCACTTATCTCTCTGGGTTTCAATTACTCAGGAGAAAATGGCCTACCTGATCTAGTCACAAAGATCCTTCCAGCTCTAGCAGCCTATTATTCTAGGTGCCAGTTGTTCCCATGTCCCAGACCAGTGAGAGAAGACAACAGGGAGACAGGGCTTAGTTCACTGGGCTACTGTCTCCCAGAGCTCTCCTTGCATTTATGGGTTTGGCTTAACCTGAATCTGGCTTCAGGATGGGTCTTGGTAATTATGGCACTCAATGATTCTGTCCTTTAGCAAGTTCACTTTTGAAAGCATTGTCTACAATTCATTCACTTATTAAACAAACAGTAATAACCTGGCATTGGCTGAGATATGTGTCAGGCGCTGGGCTAAGGGCTATACATATTTTTTCTAACTTGATCCTGCCCAAACTCTATAAAGTAAGTGCTAGCATTATCCCCATTTTAAAGAGGAGAAAACTGAGGCACAGGGAGAAAACTGTGACAAGATCACAAAGCATCTGTGTGGCAGAACCAGAATTTAAAACCAAGCAGTGTGGCTCCATAGGTAAGACACTATACCTAGCCTTGATAGTAAGAGTTTGCATTTTTTAGGGTTTGCTGTGTCCTTGGAGCTTTACGTACAATATCTCATTTAATACTCACAATTCTATAAATCAGTTCTATAAAGTAGGTATTATCATCTCAGTTTTACAAGGATACTTATTTTCTAGTCACCCAAATATTGAGTGGGAGAGCTGAGATTTCATCTCTGGGTCTTCAAAGACTGTGTTCTTCAATTCAGAGCCATCTATGTGCCAGGAAAAGATGAAGAAGACCAACTGAGTCTCAAGGAACTTATAGTTTCCTTGTGGGATAATAATAGTTGCAGACATTTACTGAGCACTGTTCTAAGCATTTATACATATGAACTCATTTAATCCTCACAACAATCCAATGAGGTAGATCTGATTATTATCCCATTTTACAGACGAGGAAATCAAGGCACAGGGGTGGGAGGGGTTAAATAAATTGCTAGAAGTCCCTCCCACATTTGGTAAATGGTAGAGTTGGGATTCAAACCCAGGAAGCCTGGCTCTAGTACCCATGCTTTTAACCACTACATTATCCAAAGACCAAATAGTTCCTACAGAGATGCAGAGGCCACTGACCAGGGTTGAAGACAGCTGAGGGGAGCAAGCCCAGCCTGCAGAGAGATCCCAGGGAGGGAAGGGAGGTGTCACCCCTGGGCTCTCTTCCTCTATGGTCCTGGCCTTCCAGCTGCGTATGAGTCTGCTGCACTTGAAATTATGCCTTCTCCTCAAATCTAGGGCTAAAACTAGAATTCAATACATATTCCCAAATCTTTCTAAATGTCTCTTTCTTGCCAATGTCATCATCATTCTCTCATATCATCAGAACCCAGCTCTGGTGGATAATTTGTTGGTACTCCAGGACTGTGTTAAGAAAGATTCTAAGGTAATGTCCTGTCCAGCACCAGCAAGAAAGAGTGATATGATTAATGAAAACATTTCTGTTGTGGGATGGGAGAACAGACAGCCTGTGCCATATATTTGCTGTCTCTGAACCGGGCTCTGTCCTGAAAAGGGGTTAAGGAACTGGATCCTCAGAGCAGGTGCTGACAGCAATAGCTAAGAATATGGCTGTTCTTGCGGAGAGCAGGCAGGTGCTAAGTCATACTAACCAGGCTTAGATAAAAGAATTCTGGACAAGAGACATCAGCAGGAGCACTGAAGTAAAGCTCCCAAGCTGGGGAAGGATGGGCCTAGAGGCAAGACAAGGAGCAGATGATTTCCTGTTTGAAAACCATGGCAGAAAAGCCTCAAGCCCAGGATGGGATGAAGCAGGGACCAACCAGGCACACCATCGAGAATTTCTCCTGAGCTATGGAGTTCTCTCCTCAAGAAATACAAAGCAATGGTGCCTTTCAGCTCGGTAGGATAGGGCTCTGAGATAAATTCCAGTGGGAATAAAATCATCCAGGATAAGTGGGTAGAGGTAGAAGAGAAGAGGTTGGTTGGGACTTAAGTTGTGAATACAGTGAACATGGTAAGTAAGCCTGAACACAGTGAGGGGACTTGAAATAGGGATGAGCTGTGACTGTCTCATGGGACCTAAGGGTGAGAATGGGCCTGGAACCTGGGAACCAAAACATCATGTGAGGAATTCTCACTGTCTCTGTCTCTGCTACTCTGTGCTTGTGTGCTTTGTTCTGCCTCTCCCTGACAGCTGTCTTCACTTCTTCGCCCACTTGTTAGAATGAGGCTGCCTCTGGCTCTGAGTTTCTCAAGTCACAATTCCAGCCAGAGTTCAGAGTTGGGTCTCAGTCCCTAATTTGGGGGAGCAGGAATTTGATTGACCCATCTTTGGTCTGTTGTCCACCCTGGGCCAATCAGCTAAGGAAGGGAACGAAATACAAACACACCTGTTAAAGGCTCATCCCCGTGAATGTGGGATGGGGGTGGGGAATTTTCCCAGGGACTAGAGTTGGCTTGTGGGGCTAATGATATTTACTAGAGATGAGAGGGTCTAAAGACATAGCACTGGAAAACACCAACTTTGATTGGATGTTAGAAAGAAGAGATGGGGGAGGAAAAAGAGAGTCTCCAGATCGGAGGAAAACCAATAGAGAGAAGGAGGGAGGCATAAAGGCGTCAAATGTTACAGAACAGCCAAGAAGGATGAACAACGTCAGAGACCATTTGATCACAAAAAGTCCCAGAAAACCTTTTACAAAGCACTTTAAGGAGCAAATTGGTAAAGAACTCAGATTCCTGTGAGTTAAAAGGATGGAGTTTGTCGTAGTTTTATAGGTAAACATAGAAGTGTTAGCTGTGCTGTCAGTGCCGGACAAAGAATCCAACTGTACTATGTTGAGTTGGCATTATTCAGCATTTAACATATATTGGCATAGAAACAGTAAACTCGCCCCACCCCGAGTCATTACAGGGGTAACACACTGTGTCAAATATATAAGGCTTTAACTACGTGGTTTAGATTACAGAAAGAAATGCATATTTTCAAAATAATGTTAAAAAAGGGAGGATCAGGAATCCAAAGTCCAATAAACATAAGATGTGCTCAGTCTTACTTGTAACCATGGAAATGCAATGAAACATAATTATACACTCATCAGATTCACAAAAATTTTGAAGTCTGAAAATTCCAAGAGCTGGCAAAACATGGAACAATAGGAATAATTCTCAGAAGCTTCTGGTGGGAGAACAAATTGACAGAGCCAAGAAGTTGCCAATTCATCTTACATTTAAGAGTGTGCCATTTGCATAGGACACTTGGGGGGGGTGACACCCCCTCCAATTGTACAATGAGGTGGCCTGCTTTGGAAGACACCTTGGGAATTTTTAGTTAAGTTGAAGATTCACATATCTTATCGTATGGCAGTTTCACTTTTAGGCATATAGCTAGAGAAGTTTGTGTAAATGTGCAAGAATACAAGTCCAAGAATGTGTGTAGCACAATTATGCATCATAGACCCAAACTGTAAACAGTCCAGTGTCCATACAAAATAAAATGCGAAAACAAATCTACCGTGCATTCATCATGGAATAACAGCAAAGAAAATGAATACATCAGAGCTACATGCAACATGGATACATCTCACAAACGTAATGTTGAAGGAAAGAGGCAAGACACAGAAGAATACGATAGTACATTTCCCATCAAAAGAAGTTCCTAAACAGGCAAAGCTAAATTATATGGTATAGAGATGGCTACTGTAGAGAAAAGTGAAAAATAAATGAAGAGCAAGTGAAGGATTTTTTTAAAAGTCAGGATGAAGTTTGCCCCTGGTGGCGACGGGGCTGGGATCTGATGGGGCTCACCGAGGTTCCTTGGTGCTGGCAGTGTTCTGTTTTTGGCCTGCGTAGTGGTCACATGGACCTGTTTTATAATTATTCATTAAACTATACATATTTGTATGTACTTTTCTGTATTTATATTATTATTTTTGAATTAAAGAATAAAGAAATGGGTAAAGGGTGAGTAAATTGGTATACACATTTCAGTTTTTGTTCTCTCCCAGAACCCAGCTAAAAATGTGTGTGTGTGTGTGTGTGTGTGTGTGTGTGTGTGTGTGTGTATGTGTTTTCTGTATACTCGCATGGCCAGGAGAGTAAAAGAAGAGAACACAGATGAATGAGAGGTAAATGGCTCAACAGATTCACTGACGTAGAATTCTAAACTGGCGATGGGGAAAGCTGTGATGAAATAAAATTCAGCGGGCCAAAATTTTATGGCAAGACAAAAAAAATTTAAGCCTAAAAATTTTCTCTGCCCATTTGGGCCTCCTGTCTCCCCTTTAGTGTGTATTGTGCATCCGCATTGACCAGACCTTATTAGGAGATAACCTTCCCTCTTAATCCTATAAGGGGTCACAGTGATCCACTACTGGTTCATTTAGATCTGGATTGTGTAAACTGTCAGTACATTATTTGATGTATAATCCTTTGTCTCAAAAACGTGTGTAACTGGGCTTTGACCTCTAGCAGGCAGAGCAGTCCTCAGAGCTTTCTGAAAGACTGTCTCCCAGGTTCTAATCCTCAGGTTGGCTCAAATAAATTTTCCACTTCTTTGTTAGATGGACTATTGATTAATTTTGTGTTGACAGCTGAGAACCAACTTTATTTTCACTGCAGAATCTTGAAAAGGTTCAGGAATTTGTGGTACCTGGAATATCAAGAAATAGTATAAAATAGGTGTTACAATAAGGAGGGTTTTTGGGCAGCTGCTTAAGAAGTAGTTAGACCTTTAGGTCCCCTCCTCTACCCAGGACAGCTGGATGACTGCCGCTTCCCTCTCCAAGCAGAAGGTTAGAGGTTTATTTTCTGGAGAAGGAAAAACATAGGGTCTCTGGATGGAGGGACCCCAGGCACAGGTGAGGATGGCGGTTCCTTAACAATGAAATGTTGAGGCCCTCACCCCATAATTCCTCATGCAGCTCCCAGGAAGCTGGTCGCCAGGCCTTTACCATCTATGTCTAGTAATAGGAAGAATCTATTCTGGGGAACATAACCTGACCAACTTAAAAGACTGAAAGGTACTGATATTAGGAGTTTGCCATCACATGGCTGAAGCAAATAACTTTATAGTGAAGCCCCAGGTCAGTAGAAACCACACCCAGAACTTCCAATTCACTTTTTTAAAAATAATTAATTAATTAATTGATTTTTGGCTGTGTTGGGTCTTCATTGCTGCGCACGGGCTTTCTCTAGATGCGGCGAGTGGGGGCTACTCTTTGTTGCCGTGCACGGGCTTCTCATTGTGGTGGCTTCTCTTGTTGTGGAGCACAGGCGCTAGGCACGTGGGCTTCAGTAGTTGTGGCTCGTGGGCTCAGTAGTTGTGGCTCGCGGGCTCTAGAGCACAGGCTCAGTAGTTGTGGCGCACGGGCTTAGTTGCTCCGCGGCATGTGGGATTTTCCCTGACCAAGGCTCGAACCCGTGTCCCCTGCATTGGCAGGCAGATTCTTAACCACTGTGCCACCAGGGAAGCCCCTAAGTTCACTTTTTATTCCCATAATCTCCTAATCTCTTTCTCTCAGTCATGTGTGCACTGTCTTTCTCTCTTTAAAAATATAGAATAATCTGGAGGGAGAGGGAGGAATAAATTAGGAGTTTGGGATTGACAGATACACACTACTATATATAAAATAGATAAACAAGGACCTACTATATAGCACAGGGAACTATATTCAATATCTCGTAATAACCTATAAAGGAAAAGAATCTGAAAAAGAATATATATATAGGGACTTCCCTGGTGGCGCAGTGGTAAAGAATCCGCCTGCCAGTGCAGGGGACACGGGTTCGAGCCCTGGCCGGGGAAGATCCCACATGCCGCGGAGCAACTAAGCCCGTGCACCACAGCTACTGAGCCTGCACTCTAGAGCCCATGCTCCACACCAAGAGAAGCCATGGCAATGAGAAGTCCAAGCACCGCAACGAAGAGTAGCCCCCGCTCGCTGCAACTAGAGAAAGCCCGCGCACAGCAATGAAGACCCCATGCAGCCAAAAATAAATAAATAAAATAAATAAAATTTAAAAAAAGAATATATATATAACTGAATCACTTTGCTGTACACCTGAAACTAACACATTGTAACTCAACTATACTTCAATTAAAAAAATCTCCATGAAATTGAAAAAAAAATTAAAGGGGAGGGATGTTTACAATAAAACTTTGAAATTCTAACAAATGAAAAATACAGAACATTTCTTTATTACAGAATATTTCAGAAGTAGAGAGACTCCAGCATAAACCCGTTGCTCAGGGTCGACAATCATCACCTCCTGGCCAAGCTTGCTTCTTCTTTACTCTCATCTACTCTCCGACCCTGACCTCAGGCTACTTAGATCCAAATCCCAGACCTCGTATCATTTTATCTGTAAATATTTCACTATAAGTCTCTGAAGACAAAGTCTGCTCATTTAAAATATAACCATAATACTAATATCAACCTAAAAAATTCTTTAATATCATCAATATCCAGTCAATGTTCATGTTTCTTTCACTTTTCTGTAATTTTTTCCCCTAGAGTTTGTTAGCTTGAATTGGGGTCAAAACAAGATTTACAACTTGATTTGTAAACCTGATTATTTTTTAAACCTCTTAATTCTCCCATTTATTTTTTAATTTTTAAAATTTATTTTATTGAAGTATAGTTGATTTACAGTGTTGTGTTAATTTCTGCTGTACAGCAAAGTGATTCAGTTATACATATATATACATTCTTTTTCATATTCTTTTCCATTATAGTTTATCACAGGATATTGAATATAGTTCCCTGTGCTATACAGCAGGACCTTGTTGTTTATCCATTGTATATATAATAGTTTGTATCTGCTATGCCCAAACTCCCAATCCATCCCTCCCCTTCCCCTTGGCAACCCCAAATCTGTTCTCTATGTCTGTGAGTCTGTTTCTGTTTCATAGATAAGTTCATTTGTGTCATATTTTATATTCCACATATAAGTGATATATATGGTATCCCATTTATTTTTTAACTGAAAACATTGTTAAAGAAATTGTGCTACTTGCTCTATAGCATTTCCTCTAGATCGAATTTTGCTGATTGCATCCTTGTGGTGTGACTGTGTTGTTTCTCTGTATTGCCTGTGAAGTGGTAGCTAGCTTTAGAGGCTTGATATGTTTCATTCTTTTTCTAGTCTACTTCATTAATTATGTTGTGTAGTTCCATCACGGGGCATGTAATTTATCTTTGTCTCTCTTTTTGTGATGTTAGCAGCCACCAATGATCATTGAACAAACAGATCTATTAATTCATCTGGGGTTGCCAAATGATGTATTTTAATTCTATCATTAATCTTCCTTTGTTATCTGGCCTACTTGAGCAGTTCTTATGCCATTGTCTCTTCAGCCGTTTTGGTTGCAAGAGCTTTCTTTGATTCCTTGGAAAAGACTCCTAGAAGTACTACTGCCTCCCAGGTTCTTGCGTGTTCATAACAGGATATTTGCTGACTTTAAATTTGAAGATCAATTTGGCTGGATTTTAAATTCTTGACTCACATGTTCTTTGAATATCCTAAATAAGTTACTCCATTGATTTCTGGAATGAAACATTGATGTTGAAAGTCTAACGACAATCTAATTTTCTTTCTCGTATAAAATACTTGTTCTGTTTGTCTGGCTGCACAAAGGATTTTTAAGATTTTTCTCTAAACTTCAATAGTTTCAGTGTGGAGCTATTGAGGGCTGATTTTTCCAATTTATGCAGCGTGTCTGTTCAATATGTGTTTTTTTAAATTTAAAAATTAAAAAATCTTTTAAAATTGAAGTATAGTTGATTTACAATGTTCTGCTAGTTTCAGGTATACAGCAAAGTGATTCAGTTATCTATATATATAATATATATAATAAAAATTTTATACTGTACATTAATATGTAGTATATATATATATATTATATATATAATTTTTCAGATTCTTTTCCATTATAGGTTATTACAAGATACTAACTATAGTTCCCTATACTATATAGTAGGTTCTTTTGGTTTTCAATATGTGGTTTAAGGTGTTTTTTTAAAAAATTTCAAGTTCTTTTTGTATTTTAGTTTTTAATAATTTTTTGTCTCATTCTTTTGTTTTCTTCTCTGGGGACTCTAATAGGTACGTTGGATATTCTTTGCTTGTTTTCTCTGCTTGTTACTTTCCCTCAAGCCCTTTTAATCTCTTTTTTTTTCCTTTTTGATTTTAAAAACTTTTTCCATTTTCCATTTCTATTTCTCTCAAGGCACTTTTCATTTGGTTTGTTTATTCTTGTCCATCTAGTTTAGCCTTTATTTCTGAAATGATTTTTCTTTTACCTCCAATTCTTTTTTGAATTCTTTCATTTCTCTTTTCAAATCTTCCTTTTCCTGAATCATCTTACTTTTTTTCTCATTCTGATTTATGTTGTCTTTCATAGTTTCTATTATTTTCTTATTTTTTAAGTTCATCTTGAAATATTAGATCACAATTTTCATCTTTTTTGTGGCATGTTTTTTGGTATTTTTTCATTGTCATGGTTGTATTATTCTGCTTCTTATTCTCTTTTTTCCTTATAATAATGTTGTTGGTGTTTGACTACAATCCTCTCCTGCTCATTTTTTAGGGAAAGGGGTTTCCCCTCTACTTTCAGGAGTTAAAAACAAGAGAGCTTTTTCTAGTTTCACAGTCTACAGCGTCCCTTTCTGTTCATTTCATGAAGTAGCTATAAATATGACCTTGTACGTTCTGAGTTCCTCTTCCCTGCTCACCTCCCCACCCTTTATTTATTTATTTATTTACTTACTTACTTACTTACTTACTTTTTGGGGGGTACGCGGGCCTCTCACTGTTGTGGCCTCTCCCGTTGCGGAGCACAGGCTCCGGACGCGCAGGCTCAGCAGCCATGGCTCACGGGCCCAGCCGCTCCGCGGCATGTGGGATCTTCCCGGACTGGGGCACGAACCCGTGTCCCCAGCATCGGCAGGTGGACTCTCAACCACTGCGCCACCAGGGAAGCCCCCCACCCTTTATTTTGTCATCACTTTTCTTTGCCTGTTTGCCCTGAAGTATTCAGTTTGGATGACACTCCCAGCATTTTCTCCCCAGGGTGGGGCTTCATCCTGGAAGAGTGCTTTGGCTTGTTGGCTTTAAGAGTTCCTAGGGTCTGGACCTCTGGACTCTGGGGCCCCTGGACCCCACCAGCATGATCAGATCTTCCCATAGTCATCCTGTACTCATGTGTGCATTAGAACCTCCCCTGAACCAGACCCCAGCTTTGCCTCCATTCTCTAAATGGCCCACTGTATGGTCAGGCCACTCCAGAGGGCTGTTCTCTTGCTCTCTGTACATCCCCTGCCCTGCCTGCTTCACCTACACTTACACACATGACTGACCTTCCTGCATACTTGCCCCAGGCCCCAGCTAGGGACTCTTCTTGTCAAAGGTGTGGTGAGGGGCATGCCCCTCTGCTGGTTTCCCTGGTAACTAATGAGCCCACCTGATATCAATTCCCCATAACTGGTAATTGCTCCGCCCACCTGGGAGCAAAGACTGCCATCATGTCCTGCCCGCCATGTGCCGTACAAGGTGGGGTGTCTCTCCAGGACCTTGCTACAGATGTGTAAGCTCCCCCATCCATTAAACCATCTATGTCTCTGCCGCTGACTCCGGGCTCTTTCTTTGGTCTTGAAACTGGCAAGCACAGGCCTTGTAGGCCCGCGGGGTGCAGCCCAACACCTGCGGAACTTTCCAGTGAGTTCCTTTGGTGGTTGGGGGGGTCCTCCAATTCTTAGGGGCATCAGAAGCCCCTTTACCTTTCCTCTTCTTTCTTCTGCAGTTTCTGATATCAGGTGGGTCATGCAATTATTGGCAGCTTGTTCCTACTGACTCAAATTTTGGAGTTCAAGGAAACACTGCTTGCCAGGTTTGGTAGTAGGTATTGTCCATGGGTTTTTGGTTTTGCTAATCTAGTGGCTGTGAATGTTTTAGTGGTGAGATTCAAGGAGATTCAAAAACTGCTATACTACCTGGTTGCACAAAGTGGTAAATTTACTAAAAATCATTGAATTGTACACTGAAAGTGGGTGAATCTTATGATATATAAATCACACCTTGACAAAATTAAAAAAAAAAAAACACCTCACAAACAACCCTGCACCATTACCATGACATCTTACCAGAATTCCCCTTGTCCCTAATCACGTCAACAACTATCAGTAGACATCAAAGGAAAGTCTCAATGATAGAGATCACTAGTGCTCCCCAGGTCCCTTTCTCCTCTCCTGCCTGGACACAGGGAGAGATCGCTTTCCCCAGCCCTGGAACTAGCTCTCAGCAGTGAAACTTGATCAGAAGTGACGTGTGCTGCTTCTGGGTTGAAGCGTTTAAAGCCGGGGTGCTACCTCGACACTCGCTCTTCCTCTACCTCTGCAACCCTATAAGCACTGCAACTTAGCCTGTTCCATTCTGACAACTCAGCGTCTACCGGGAAAGATGGTGATGGAGGCAAACAAAGAGAAAGCGAGAGGGCAACTCAGAGGAAACAAACGATTCAGAGAGAAGAGAAACAGAACTATCAAAGTCTCTTCTAAACATGTCCATCCTTTCTCATTTGTTTTACCTCAGAACTCTAAACATTCATAGCCCAGATTTGCTTTATAAAAAGTACACTGATGTGGACCCAAATAGATAGCTTTTCTATCTTAAGACCATTATGCCCCGAGCTAGGTACGATGGTCACCTGCACAAAGACCTCACCAAGAGGCCACTCTCACAGAGCCAGCATGACACTGGTCACCACTGTCTACCCCACTCATCACTTCTAGGAGAGCAAGTAGAGCCAGAGGTATCTTTTCTGAGTTTCCTCATGGCCAAGACATTTCCTTTTCTAACACTTGGTGGATGGTAGGAAACCACACATATCCCTTTCAGTAAACCAGTCCAGATGTGAAGAACAACACATGGAAAATAGGGCAAACTGAGCTAGAGGACCTGGAACTAAATGACAGCAATGCTTACTGTGGTCCTATCACCGCGAGAATGAAGCGCTGGACTGACGGTGGAGGGCAGTTCAGCCCAGTGGTTAGGCATTGAGAACTGGGGTGAGACAGGTTTGAGTGGAATCCCACCTCTACCATTTATTAGTTGTATAGCTTTAGGCAAGTTCCTCACCCTCTCTGAGCCTCATCTTACCTGCCTTGTTCTTTAGGTCTAAGGATTAAATAAGATAATACATACACAATATTTTGTTTAGTGACAGACACGAACAAGCATTCATTAGATACTGGGCTCGGTCTTCAAGGTGGTGATTTGACCTCTTAGAACTCCCCGCTGAGAAAGAAGATAATCCATCCTTGCAGTTTGACCCCCCTGGTCTGAGGTCAGGGGATTGGGTAGCACGCTTGCTTCAGGCCCTTTGTAGTTTTACAAGACTTGTAAGAGCCTGTATGGAGTTGGTGCAAAATAGAATTGCAGGGAAATGTCTGCAGGGAGCACAACTGCAATGGAGAGAGCTCCAGCCTTAGCTGTGCAATTCAACATAATCACGTTGGCTATTTTCACGGAAATGACTCTGCAGTAAAACAGAAACTTGCACACTGTGACTAAACGTTCCACAGAAACCATTGCTGACGGGGTAGATATGGTCTTTCTGTGCTGTGGATACACATGTTTTGTATCCCACCCAGGGAGCCTGGTGTGGGGCAAGACCAGGCTGAGCTACAGGCTTGGAAAGCAGACCTGGAGGGGCAGGGGGAGCCGCCTGAGGGCTGACTGTAGGCTGTGTGTGTGTGTGTGTGTGTGTGTGTGTGTGTGTGTGTGAAAGTTGCTCCCTCGGCAGGCTATTTTGATCTTCCGGGCACAGAACATTTGCGTGATCTTTGCAAAACCCTTTTTTTTTTTTAAACATCTTTATTGGAGTATAATTGCTTTACAATGGTGTGTTAGTTTCTGCTTTATTACAAAGTGAATCAGCCATACATACACATATATCCCCATATCTCCTCCCTCTTGCGTCTCCCTCCCTCCCACCCTCCCTATCCCACCCTTCTTGGTGGTCACAAAGCACCGAGCTGATCTCCCTGTGCTATGCGGCTGCTTCCCACTAGCCATCTATTTTACATTGGGTAGTGTATATATGTCTATGCCACTCTCTTTTTAAGGATTCATATTTATGATGA